>NC_069105.1:11079052-11777187 GCF_947172395.1 Bicyclus anynana | reverse complement strand
TAGGATTTAAAGACCGTTCTACCGTTCTTTCCCGTGGTTCTTTCAGAAACGGCTTTAATTAATACGTCACTGCCTTGACACCGCCTTCAAAGTGATTAGAAGGTAGTACATACTATTTTTCGCTTTTTAGTTTATTTTTGTGATTTTTTAGTCGGTTGATTTTTAACTTTAAAAATCAAGTCGGGTGAATAGAGCTTCAATAACTCAACGGTAAGACGATCGGACTCATCACCGAGGGGTGGTGGTTCAATCCCCGCCCCGTTGGTCTGTTGTCGTACCCACTCCTAATACAGTATTAATAAATATTTTCTTAAAAAATAAGGAATGTGCTGTACAACACTTGTCAAAAGTGGGTGTATCCGGTCCTCTGGTAACTATATAATTCATTACATTCCATGAGCAATCTCCCTCCATTCATACATTCACATAAATAGGTACATATATAAATAAAATTGAAGTGTTTGTCTGTAATTAAAGATGTTTTTCTAGTGCTTATAGTTATTTAGATGTTACTAACACAACCAAGTTTTTTAAAACGCTTTGTGTCTGTCTGTATGTATGTCCTAGCTAATCTCTAGAATCGATTTTCACAGGGCCTTCACTGATAGATAGAAAAGGTTATTGAGCTACATATAAGCCTTTTATAAAAGATTAGAGCCGCTCGCGACTTCGTCCGCGTGGAAAACAATGTAATCTTTCAACCCCTATTTCACCACTTTAGGGTTTGAATTTTAAAAATTCTTGAATCATATTGTATTTTGTATTTTTTTTTTTTGATTTATAAACGAATTTATTAAAATTAATTAATAAATAAAATTGTAAAAAATTAAGGATTTTCCATACAAACTTTCAACCCCAATTTCACGCCCTTCTTTTTTTATTTTAGGGTTGAAAGTACCCTATGCTCCAAAGTCTCATTTACCAAAATTCATCTTGATCGGTTCAGACGTTTAGCCGTGACAAGGTAACAGACAGACAGACTAACTCTCGCATTTATAATATTAGTATTGATTTTATAATAGAGATATATCACTAGCACGTCAAAACTGACGTTAACAAAAGCGGCTAATTGTTTTAATTTCAAAGTTATTTAAACAAAAATACTTAAATATTGCTTACAATGTCGAGTTGTATGTTCAGGAAATGTAAAAACGGCTTAGACATATAAACACAATATATAATTGAATTAAACGCAAAATAATGCATATGCGCGCTCAGAGTATTAAAATTCGGATCACTTTATATGGTGATTTTGTAGGTATGTAACATGTATAATATAGTATAAAATGCCGCTGCCTTTTATCCCAATCCATGGTTCCCGCGGGATTTGTGAAAAACTTAATTACACGTGGACGAAATCGCAAGTGTCAGATAGTCTATCTAATCATATCACATCTAATCATATCGACAAAGACGTACCGCCAACCGATTTAGCGTTCCGGTACGATGTCGTGTAGAAACCAATAGGGGTGTGGATTTTCATCCTCCTCCTAACAAGTTAGCCCGCTTCCATCTTAGATTGCATCATCACTTACCATCAGGTGAGATTGTAGTCAAGGGCTAACTTGTAAAGAATAAAAAAAAAATTGGAATAAAAATAGATCTTACTCTGGATTAACACATAGGCTACTTTCATCCCAAAAAATTCATGGTACCCGCGGGATTTGTGATAAACTGAATTCCAAGCGGACGAAGTCGCGGGTGTTCGCTAGTATCTATATAAGTTCCCGTTGAGTCTGTCCGTGGGTTGCGGATAGGATGCGCACAGACAAGGAGGCGCCGTCTAGACCGGCCGGTGCGTTAATGCGTCCATAGACAAACTTGGCTGCCAAGTGCTTTGACGTCACACGAAGGTCGCCATGGGTTCTATATTGATTTGATGTTGATGTAAAGTTTGATTTCATTACTAGCGGACGTGACTTCGTCCGCGCAGAAATCAAATTTTCACAATTCCCTCGGTAATCATTAATTTTTCCGGGATGAAAATGCCTGTGTTAATCCAGGGTATTATTTATCTCCAGGTGACGTCAGACATCGTCTTCGCCAGCGCAGACGATGTGTATCTTATATTGTGTGTGTGTTTTATGTTGCCTGGGAAGCATTGTCGGTCGTTATGCCATCGTCAGGATTGTAAAGTATAGATAAAGACATTCCGCAGTTTCACTCGCGTAGTTCTCGTTCCCGTGGGAATACTGAAATATACGTAGCCTATGTTTCAAAATGACTATTTAGCTTTCTAGTGCTGAAAGAATTTGTATAATCGGTCGAGTTGTTTTTGAGTTAAGTCGTAGCAAACCATAAGTCGAATTTTTGATGCCTACCATCGTGATGGGCAATCTGGAATATTATAAAAAAAAATACTCGAATTGTGAGTCGTACCGAAAATCTTTTTACGTATCAACGTACGATGCGCATCTGTAGACGTCTACCAAAGAATTATCTACGGGCCTGAGTCAGTTAAGTTACACCACTGATTGAGGGGTGAGAATCCGGAATCGTAAATTCTGGTTTCCGCTGAATCGAGACGACTGAGTAAGAGACTCGATTTTCCGGATCTCTGTTATACGGATTCGTAACTATCCTCTGAAGATAACCTCCATATTATGACACATGCCTTAAATGCAATAATCTAGTTTTAGAAGCAACAATATGGATACTACCTAATATTTTTATGTGTGATACAGCGGAGTTTGTTGTGGGCTTTTCTTGGACCAAGGCGCCCTCTTAAATTTTTTTTCCCCTTTGGAACGCTCGTAACTTTAATTTTGAGTTTTCGACCAATTATTATCACCATTATCGAAAAACATTATTACATGACGTTTCAAAAGTGCTTATAAACTAAGCTTAATAGAAATAAATTAACTATGACTGACCTTAAACGGATTTTTTTGACAACAATTAGTTTGGTTAATTAGACATGTGGTAGGTACGCAGAAAAACTACCGCAAAATTCTTTGAAAGTTATTTTTGACAGCTTCCATGGCGCAGCGGTGTGCGCGGTTGATTTACAGTACGGAGGTCCTGGGTTCGATCCCCGGCGGGGCCAAGGTTACAATTTAGGATTGCGGTACAATGTTGTTTAAAAACCGAAAGAGGTGTGGATTTTCATTCTACGCCTAACAAGTTAGTCCGCTTCCATCTTAGATTGCATCATTACTTACCACCAGGTGAGATTGTAGTCAAGGGCTAACTTGTAAAGAATATAAAAAAAACTTGTACAAGATCGCAATTTTTATGTACCTAAATCTGAACGATTTGAAGTTAATATGTTTTGAACACAAAATCTTTGAAGAAAACGAATATCCACCGCCAACATGACCCAATACCATTAAGATATTTCTTCCGTGCCGCCTGCATATAATATGAAAAGGAGATGTGATGTGACTATTCTATAAACTTTAACCCAAATACGGGACATTGTAAATATCCCGGTCCGACCATATTGACATCGCTACGCACGAGGACGCCTACGGTTTTGAATTTCGAAGCGTTCCTGCTAGACAGAGACGGCGAACTTGCGCCTCGTTCGCATCACGTACACGAGTAAACGAGACGGGCATACACATCGATCGGCTTACGTCACGCACGACGCGTGGGCGCGATGACGTCACGTTGCATTCACCAATCGGGTGAGGGAGAAAAGGCGCCACGATTAGCGAAAAATTGCGGAAAATGCTCCCCGGGACTACTTATTTATGGTTACGTCATGTCCTGCTGCGTACAATCTGATCGTATTTTTCACGGTTCAAAAGTTTAACTTTAGGGAATCAAGTTTTAAGTGGCCTCCCACATAGATTGATGTTAATAAGATGGGAGATGTTTTTTTTATAAGCGCACCTACACAGTTTCTAACAATTAAAAGTTTAAAATGTCAACATGACCTTAATAACATTTATCTAAGTATTTGTTGAATGAAGAATGATTCTAATAGATACCTACTACCATGTAAATTTACAAATTAGAGGCATAAGATCATCATCGTCATATCAGCCGATGGACGTCCACTAAAGGACATAGGCCTTTTGTAGGGACTTCCAAACATCACGATCCTGAACCGCCTGCATCCAGCGAATCCCTGCGACTCGCTTGATGTCGTCAGTCCACCTGGTGGGGGTCGACCAACACCGCGCTTTTTAGTGCGGGGTCCATTCTATTACTTCCAGCACCTTAGGACCCCAACGTCATAAAATATATAGGTAAGTACTAATTTTATTAACTCTCTCTGCTAAGTATATTTTATTTCTTCCTTTTTATTGCAATCTCAAAATATCTAATTCTCCATCTGCGGCATTGCTAGTGATGTTGGTAACGCCTTGATATAACTATAACAGTCTTAGGTTCGATTCCCAGCTCAAATCAATTATGGATTTTAATATTCTAACCACATTCTAACTTGACTTTCAGGTATTTTCTGATTGTAGGATATTTCTCACCGAAAAAGACATAGGCGGCAAGCTATTTAGCACTCCGACACAATGCCATGCTAAATCTTATTATATGATTTGGCTATAGGTACTCCTTCCAAGCTAACGCAATATCCTCTTCTGTTTTGTAATCTTAATATTATTATTGTCTTACCTAACATAATTAAATGCATTCAAAAGTTAACGTCTTTAAATAAAAATAAAAGTTTATATTTCCATTCTATTGTTGAAAGCACATTAAAATTGAAAGTTGGTTTTTCCCCACGGAATTTTGCGGTGGATGAAAGAAAATGGTAATATTTCGTTGAAATGAAATCTTGGAACTAACTGCGACATCTGTTGACGATGTTCTGAAGCAATTACTCTTTGCAACGTTATCATAGATGGCGCTGTATGAGAGTATGGGTTCTAATTTCACTAGTCACCGATAGATGGCAGTTAAACAAAATGTGATATTATTTTCACAATTCATTTAACTGCCATCTATCGGTGACTAGTGACTGCCATCTATCGGTCCATATCGTATTGAGTATTGATATTCAAATAATTTCCAAGATTTATTATAGATGGCATTAGAGTTTTTTCTAGTAGTTGTAACCAGGAGCATTGTAATATTTTGTGGTTTGTTCAATAATACACTGTAATCTTTGGTTTGTTCGTACAACTATAAAGTTACAAACCACAAAGATGCTTGGACTTGGAGGCAATTGGATCGTCTTCGTCTTTTATCTTCACGCAGAAGTAGAAATAACAATTAAATTTATCTAGATAATCATATATTTTAAAAGAGCAGCTGTTGAGTTTGTTGCATGCTTTTCTCAGTCGAACCTGCTTTCCGAAAAGCAGAATATCTAAGCCATTTTAAAAAATTCTCGTATCCAACCCTAAATTGACCCTAACTGGCAATCGAACCCATAATCCAGATATTGCCAAACTAATGAATAGGTACTAGTCGCAATTTACTAATAATGTTCTTACATTAGCAACCATACCACAGTTGGATCATGCCCATATTGGGTTCCTTTTGAAATTGAAATTGAAATTACCTATGGTTTCTTCAAATGGGTCTATTGCTTTGTTTAAACTTTGTATAGAGCCTATTTACTTGAATAACGACATGGGTAAGTTTTGTACATATTACCTAACTACTATTCAATACCAATTATGTAGCCGTAGGTAAGTCACTACACTTTGCATCATCAACTTGTAAAAAATAAAAGATTTTTACATTTCTTTGATTGTCCGGTAGTTAGCTTAGAATAAGCAGCTTTGTACTAAAAGGTTCGTTTCGCTTTAGAGTCGTCGATTCAGTGGCGGATTTACGAATTTGCTGCCAGTAGGCTATTGAATTTTTGCAGTCACTCAGTCCCAAATCACTGGACTCTGAAATTCGATAGTATTTTAGTTCGCAATCAATACAATTAGGTACCTTAAATTGTGTCAAAAAAATTTCAAACTTTAATATTTTAGCTGTACAGGACGTACGTTACTCTAGGGCGGCCCAGAGAAGATTAAGATGAAAAATCGAGCAACGTAGGTAGGACGTGTCTCAAACGGTGAAGGAAAAACATCGTGAGATACGTACGTGTGTGAAGACTGCCAATCCGCATTGGGCGTGGTGGACTATTGGCCTTAACCCCTCTTATTCTGAGAGGAGTACCGTGCTCAGCTGTGAGCCAAATATGGGTTGATAATGATGATTATATGTAAGTATAGGAGGTCCACAGGGTATGATTGGTTAGGGCCAAGTTACCTTAATCCGGCACTGCCTGCTTGGTCGAAGTTCGAACCCAGGACCTTTCAGATTTAATGACGCCTCTTAATTGCTGTGCTATTATTCTTTATATGTGACAGCGCTTTACATACTCAATTTTACGAGTGTTGTAACCTTTTAGCTAGCAGATAAAAAAATGCAAAAGACGCTAAAATCGTTACTTATAGATATCTCATGATTAGTAATGCGATTTTTATACAAATTTGATGTGCCTATTTACTTTAAATGAAAAGAATATAAAATCACATATAAGCACTTGACAATGCGGATTTAGGTACTTTACAATCGGTTTTTGAAATAACATTCCTACTTGAGCTATAGGTACGAATAATACCTGATTATGTACAACAAAAATTCCAAGTTATTCAGAGATTTTATGAGATTTTTTCAAATATAACTTGATTAAATTTTTTTGAAGATCAGGTGTCCAAATAGACTAGTTTTTTTGATACTTTAAAATTTGTAATTTTTTGGACATAAACATGTCCCTTTTTTTTCATTGTCCCCATTTGTCATTTATGGGGGGCGAAGCGAGGTACGGGCAAGAGTGTCAGCTGCCCCCCCCCCTCCCCCCCTAGCCTGCCCAGCAGAGCGGTTACTTGAGCTTCATGACAATGCGCTAAAAGAAAGAATCGTTTCTGCTGAAAATCGGCCGAAACCGAAACTGAGGCTGAAGCTGAAAATCGGTTACAGTTTCGGCCGTAAAAAACTGGTTTGGTCAGTATGAATTAGAAATGTGAAATACTCAATTTAAGTATAGCTGCCCCCTCTTAGATAGAATCCTGGCTACGCCCATTCCAGTATGTTGTCTTTCACCATTCGCGCAATTCACTTGGAATTAGCAGATTTTTGTTAACTCACATGTTTATAGATCTAACCGCCCAATTATAACCAATTCAACCGCAAAATTCTAACCAATTCAGAAATTCATCACCACTGTGTAGGTATGTAGGAAAAATGAAAACCCAATAAAAATATTATTCAAGACCTTAATGTAAGTCTTTGTCTTTGCCGACATTTGTAACACTGACAAATTGAAACATGACACCGTTAGAAATACGGTCTTTCATACTTTCATCATCAAAATTAACATCAGAGATGTTCAACCACATCATATCTTGAATTTGCTTTGCAGTAAAACTATTGATGGTGTTTTTAACCGTGATTTTGCTGAGAAAATCCCATGACGTGCACTTCATATGAAAATCACATAGTCTGTTATTAGGAGGCACATAATAGTTGTACCTTCTCAGTAGTTGCTTTCGCATTAAAAGAGTCAGCCTGATTCTCTGACTTCGTTTACAACTGTCAACAAAACATCGTCTTTCTGTTTCGATTGGTCGAAAGTAATCTGGTAAATCTATTGTATTAGCACGAGCATTTGGTACAGTTGTTGCAGTTTGTTCTTGCTTTGGTGTCGTTTGACAATTATGCAGTGTTGCCAGATTAGATTCTTGCTTTGGTGTAGGTTGAAAATCTTGCAATAGTACCGGTTGATACTCATGCAAGTTTGCTGGTTTAGATTCTTGCAATGGTGCTGGTCGAGATTCTTGTAACAGTTGAGAATCTTGCTCTGATGTCCTTTGATCTTCAGGAGTGGCAGAGATGACAGATTCATGGGAATATGGTTCACTGATTGCATTTGGAGATGCAGCAGATTTAGAGAGGCCCAAATGAAGGTGACGGATTGCTTTTGTTGCTCTAAGCCAACAGGAGTGACAGAGAATGCAAAAAACACCCACCTAAAAATAAATTATACATTTCAAATGTGTCATTGGTATAATTTTATAGAAGACTACCAACCGATACCAACGCTACACTCATTTTGCTGTTAATAAATATAAATAACTAACCAACGCTCACGGTTTCACCTGCATACTTCCAGTTCCCATGAAAATACAGAGAGAAAATATAGCCTATGACACTCATTAATAATGTGGCTTTGTAATGGTTAAAGAATTTTTGAAAATTCTTCAATGTTATACATCTAAAAATTTAGCTCTTTATAATATTAATATAGAACAATAATAAATACATTGTAAACTAAATAATGTACTAACTAAACGTGGTAATATCCATTCCTTCACAACTTCAATTATTTGGCAATCTTGGTCTGATCCTGTCTTAAGTTGATGGCATCTAATCCGTCGCAGAAGAGAACGACCACAGAGTGTGCATACTCTTCGATGTCCCAAAGGTGACTCGTCTGGCCTACTTCCATTAACGGATACAATCTTAGCACGATTCCAGCATGATTGACACACAATGTCATCTTTATTGACCTGAAAATATAGATCCTCATGCCTCAAAGTGCACTTTATGCTGTCAGAGCCAATTGTTATAATTACTATGTGATAGTAGTCATTAAGGAATGTAACATTATCAACTTAAGGTCATCAAATTAGTGGTTCCAAATTCTCTTAAAGCAATTAAAAAATGGCTGATAACAATCAATTTTTTTTACTGATTTAAACAGGATACCTTAGGTTACAATAAAATATAAAGAAATATATAAGTTATGGCAATTATTGTTTATCACAGCATGCACTAAAGAAAACGCCTAGTTTGGACTACTCCAGTAGGCATTCCATTTGAGTACAAAATATTTTTGGGCAGTAAATCCATAAATCCAAAAATCTAAACCAATGAGATGAAAACATAATATGATAGACCAAAAATCCTCTGTGCAGAGAATGCATGGAGGAAGAAGAAACACAGATACATGTTATGCTTATATGTATCTAAACAACACGCAGCACACATTGGCTCCACAGCAACTCTCCATGAGATCTTACAAATTAAATGAATCACGAGAAATAGAAAGAAACACTTTCGCTTTTAGACAAATAGACAAATTACAAATAAAAAGCCGCAAAACAATACAAAAGCAAAATGAAAGCGAGTGACAGTTATTGACATTTGATTTTTGACAATGACAATTAAAAATGACATTCAATGACCGACTTTGACATTGACAGTTCACAGATAGCCTAATGTAGATACTCATAACGTCAGATTTTCAAAATGCTCACTTTTGACTATTCACTAACCCTCCTTATTTGAATCTAACGTGCTGATTGAGTATTTCGAAGGCTTTTGAGTCGCCCTTAGTTTAAGCAATAAAGGGCTTATACTTTGTGTAAGTACTCAACAAAATGCAAGGTAACACGCTTGAGTAATATCTCAAAATCCCCTCTTCGGCTCCCCTTCCTTCCCCTTAGGGTATTTAGCATTTAAGACGTTATTTAAGGACACTTAAATGCTTGTTTCGTAACATTTTAATAAAGAATGTATTTTATTAAGTCTTAAGAGAAAATAAAATAGCTAATTAGAAGAGTTCATCGTTCTATGGAAATATTAAAAACCTGATCTAGATTAATTATGTATATCAATAAAACAGTTATTTATATGGCCTGTGGTAAAATAGTAGTTATTACCTATTTAAATAAATATCTAAAAAAGATATATTATATATATTTAATAGTGCCAGTAAATAAATATTTATATTATAACGTAATTTAAACTTATGACGGTTTTTATCTTAGTCGGTTTGTCGATTCACGGTCATCTCTGAAACCTAAACAATATCATCATCTCACCAGCGATGTTTACAGTTTACTGTTAGACATGGGTCTTTTGCATAGCTGGGCATTAACTCGTTAATCCGTTAATCGTTAATTAACGAAGTTAACATTTTGATTAACGGATTAACTTTTAAGTTAACTTTTAAAAATGTTAACGGACCCGTTAACTTCCGTTAATATGCAGAAGTCCGTTAATCGTTAATCCAATGCCTACTATTTACCGCGCGACGTGATTAACAGGTTTAGACAAGTAAGAAATTATGAAAGATTTTTTTTTCAAATAAATCAACAAATTACTATATGTATGTTAAAATTATTGATAAAATCAACTAAAAACAAATGATGGCACTTTTCCTCAGTGCTCACCTTTATTTTTCCAATGGTAAATTTCCAATCTCACACAATGATTTAAAAATGCAATATTAACCAGTCATATTAACGGATTAACGATTAACGTTAACTTGCGTTAATTCTTCCGGAATGTAACGCTTTAACGTTTAACGAAGCTAACTTTTTTTGTATCGGATTAACGATTAACGAAGTTAACTATTTCATTAACGGTGCCCAGCTATGGTCTTTTGTAGGGGTAAAGGTCTTTCAAGTCTGTAACAAGCGGCTATCTGCGACTATACCTTGGCGACTTCGTTTGTAACACTCCCGATGTTGCGCGCGTGCGGGGGGCGTGTAGCGATGAATGAAAAACCCACAAATGCACGTCACTTCCCCGCACGCACGATTTCACACCCGCGCAGTCTTTCCGCCCGTCGCCTGCATATCATAGGAGTGTTATCGACAAACTTTCCAGACTTTAAGCCCTCATTCGCACGAGAGCTTTTTTAACGGACGTTAAAAGCGTTCAAATACAATAAATGCATTCCCATTATTATATGTTCACACGACAGCGTTTTTAAAACACGACGCCTTTTTTGGAGCAGTGTTACATTTTCAATTTTCAATCCTTCATTTAATTTCATACTATATTTGAACGTTTTTTTAACGCCCGTTATAAAAACTCTCGTGCGAATGAGGGCTCACACGAGTATACGTTAAACATCGTACAGGATTCACGACGACATTAATATTACGAGTACCTTACGAAAATTAAAAAAAAAAAAGATAAATAGACCATTGGCAATGACCTTTCAGGTTTACAATGAATATACTGAATTGATTTGATTGGCAAAAAAGCAATTTCGAAAATGATTTTTTTTTTAATGTGTTTTACATAAATATTTTAGATCTTTATTAGTAATGAAACCTTGATTGTGTTAGGTGAACTATCAAAGGTTATTTTTAGTGAAGGATTCATCAGTTTATATTTAGTTGATAGGTAATTGATTAAGTCGTAATGTCGAGGTTAAATCTATACTTACTAATATTACAAAGAGGTAAAGTTTGTGCTATTGTAGGGGTAATCTCTAGATCTACTGAAAAGATTTTGAAATTTCTTTGGCCACGGGAATGCCACGTTATTTGTGAATGTCATAAGCTATATTTTATCCCCGAACCCAGCGGTCATACAATTATGTGCGCCAGAAAAATTGTCAAGTCACATACTTGACAATTTTTCTGGCGCACATAATTGTATGACCGCTGGGTTCGATTAATATTGTCTCAACTGAATTTCGGAACTTATGAAACTTATCGTAGGTTTTCTGTAGGTAGGTACGTCTACCTGTAACTCCGAACCGGCTTGACCGATTTGGATGAAAATGTGTGTGTACAGAGTGGGTCCCTGGATAATTTCAAAGCCCAATTGAACTCGATAGATGAGAGTGTGATCGAGTTTTTATAAAAAACAAATTTTCCAAAGTCTTAGAAAAAAACCGTATTGGGAGCTACAGTTCAGAAATTTATGTTAAATACATTCTTAACAATACAAAAATATCTCAATAATTAAAGGTCGTCTCCGCTGCTATTGAAGCGGATATGGCTATCAACAAAAAAGGCCCCAAAAAATTTGACCTTTAAGACGACTTCCATAAAAAGTATAATCGTCGGGGTCCATCGAACTTGGATCGTGTATAATTAATTTCTATACTGTTATCTGAATTATGGATTTTTTTTTAATTTTACCTGTCTACAAATATTTTAATAAACAACATGGGTCATTGACCGTTTTATTTCTGTGGCAAATTCAACTATATGGTTCCGCAGGTATTGAAAAAACAATGATTTTCTTTTTCACCATAGTACTGTACGCCCCTCTTTAACCCGTGTAATTTCCATTTTCGTAGAGATACCCGAATAATTTTTTTTTATATCGTAACGTACAAACAAACAAAAAGTCATTTTATCTTAATTCTCACCTCTATAAAATATTCTCATAATCTTAAATTATGATGAACGTTTACTGCAGGACATATAGGCCTTTTGTAGAGACTTCCATACATGACGATCCTGAGTCGCCTGTATCCAGCGAATCCCCCCACCAACACACCAAACCAATTTTATTATACTTCCAATATTTCTAGATAAATTCAATAACATTTGTCAATGTTACCGATACAATATCAAATACAAAAATGTAGAATTCAACAAAACATAGGTTAATTACAATTTCAAGGAAGTGAACGGCGCGTTCTGCCCCCGTTTCTGCCCCTAAAGGTGAAGGTTCTACTAAGGCTATAGTAAACAAAGCCGCGTGAACGTGCAATGTAAGTATTGAGGTGTGGTCGAGCGTTGGTTTTAGGATAATGTCGATGGTTACTTGTTTACGATGTCGTGAGGTATACAAAGGTTACGAGTTATTGTTTACTAGCGGACGCCCGCGACTTCGTCTGAGTAGAATTCTGTTTTCACAAATCACGCGGGAACCGTGGATTTTTCCGGGATGAAAAGTAGCAGTGTTAAAATCTATTTCCATTTCTTTCAGCCAAGTCGCTTCAGTAGGCGCAGCGCTAAGGAGGAACAAACTTAGACACAAATTTTCGCCTTTATAATATTAGTGTGATTAACGTTTGCTTTGGTAATTCGAATTGAAATTTTCATAGGGAAACAAAATAGTAAAAATTAAAATGTATGTAAAATTTAAAAAAAGTATTCTCCCCGGCGGGGAATCGAACCCCGGTCTCCCGCGTGACAGGCGGGGATACTTACCACTATACTACCGAGGATAGTGACTGTGTGCGCGAAATACATTAACAATATATTAAAAGATTGAAAATATGCAATTGTATACGAGTATCTTTTTTTTTATTTTTTTTTTTAGGATTTTATTAAAATTTATTAAAGTGAATAAATCTAACAAGTTTATTTTTATAATAATTTACATATACAACTAAATACAATAATATTAAAGTATCTTGATTCTACCGTTTTCTTTAAAAATCTTTTGTATAGAAAGGTAATTAAATCTAAAAACTCAATTCCACTACTTTGAAATTTTTGTAGAAACGAAAAAGTTTTATTTTATTTACAACATCATAATACAAACATCACAATAAGTTAGAGAAAGAAAAAATATAAAACATTCCTTCGAGCCGGATTTGAACCAGCGACCTATGGATATCAGTGACAATTCCTCTACAGTCCACCGCTCTACCAACTGAGCTATCGAAGGTTGTGTGTATACGGCGAAATTATGTATAACTCTCGCGGGATATAAATGTACTAAATAATATTTTAACCATAAACAATAATTGAGCTGATATTTAGAAAAAAATAAAAATATAAAATTGATTTAATTAAATAGTTGAAAAACAATATTAAATAATAAAATAAAAAAAACAAATATTAGATAAAAATAAAAAAATCAAAAGAATTCGCCCCCGGGTGGGCTCGAACCACCAACCTTTCGGTTAACAGCCGAACGCGCTAACCAATTGCGCCACGGAGGCAGTTGAGCAACCTTGCGAAATTAATAATTACTTCCATGAATAAAAAAAATGTATTACAAAGATCAATAATAATCGATAAAGTTACTTATCTATTATAATAATCGTCTCTATTATTATTATACACTTCATAAATCTACAAACGATACTATTGTCTGTATCTGTAACTATAGCGTCGCTACTATCATATAATATAAAAAAACCGGCGAAGTACGTGTCAGACCACGCGCAGTGAAGGGTTCCGTAGATGAAGTTAGCACTTTCATAACATAAGTAATGCGCAAAATTACTGATAACGATATTCCACACCTAACTGTTTATCGTATATCCCATATACGATAAACAGTTCTTCCTCACTTTGCATGTAGGGAAGGTATACCATACCTACCCTAAAGAATTTTACTGCTAATACTACTAGAAAACTGTAAAGTATTCACGTTTTTAATGTAGGTACATACTCATGCAATTTTTTACATGATACATGATACAATTTTCTAGTAGTATTAGTCTTTGCGCTAGATGCTTTTATTTTAAGTACCTACGTAAAGTTAGAAGTTTAATTTTTATCACAACTTTATGGGACCTTAGACTTGACTTTGACTTTCAACTTCATATCTACACGCATTCCAGAAATAAAGAATCTTGACAGACGGATGACAAAGTGATCTTACACATATAGGTTCCTTTCCGTTTTTTTCTTATTGAGGTACGGATCTCTAAAAAACTATTTTTTGTATATAAATGTATGAAAAAAGTCCACAAATATATCTGTCACATCAGTCACCGAATAATATTACGATTATGTACCTATGTTCCAACGAGAAAGTGATCTTATATGGGTTCCGTTCCGATTTCGTTTTTTCATGTCAAGTACGGATCCCTAAAAAACAATTTTTTGTATATAAATATATGAAAAAAGTCCACAAATGTGTCTATCTGTCACATCGGTCACCGGATAATATTACGATTATGTACCTATGTTCCCACAGACATTTGCGTTTAGAAAGGAAATTGAGTATTAAATTCAAGGCGGTCTACACAACGCCTTAACTGCTAGTTCATTTAAATTGGAACGGAGTATTGACAATAATAACTGCCTCCTAGCTCTAGTGGTTAGTATATGTGATTACTATTCACGAAGTCCTCGGTTCGAATCCTATATGAGAGAATGAGTTTTTCTTACGCCTAAGAACAAAGATTTTATACAATCAGATATGTCACTAGAGCGTCTCAAATGAGGCACAGAAATGTGGCTAGGTAATTGAATAATTTTGTTTAGTGGTTTTGTAAACAACGACAGTAGGTTAAACAAATAATACCTAAATATTGTATACAATATCGAGTTGTGTGTACAGAAAGTGTAAAAACTATTTTCGGCGGCCTCCGTGGCGCAGTGGTATGCGCGGTGGATTTACAAAACGGAGGTCCTGGGTTCGATCCCCGGCTGGGCAGATTGAGATTTTCTTAATTTGTCCAGGTCTGGCTGGTGGGAGGCTTCGGCCGTGGCTAGTTACCACCCTACCGGCAAAGACGTACCGCCAAGCGATTTAGCGTTCCGGTACGATGCCGTGTAGAAACCGAAAGGGCCAAGGGGTGTGGATTTTCATCCTCCTCCTAACAAGTTAGCCCGCTTCCATCATAGACTGCATCATCTCTTACCATCAGGTGAGATTGTAGTCAAGGGCTAACTTGTAAAGAATAAAAAAAAAAAAATTATTCATAAATATAATGTAAGTAAACACAGAATTGTGCACGATCATTTTGCGGGCACTTTGCAGGCACATAGCATATCTAATAACAATGATGTTAAATACTGTTAGATGTGTTACTAGGTCATGAAAAAATAGGTGCTTAAAAGAGGAAATTTCCACATATCGATGTTAGTTGTGGTCAACAAAGAACGTTATTTAAACAAATAATACCTAAATATTGTCTACAATATCGTGTTGTATGTTCAGGAAGTGTAAAAACTATTTGTTCATAAATATAATGTAAGTAAACACATAATTGTGCACGTATGCGCTCAGTGGAGTAGCTGAATTCGAATCACTTTTTGCGGCTATTATGCAGGCACGTAACATATCTAATAGCATAAAATCTTTGGTCACTGCAGGGTTTATCAAAAATCGAATTTCAGAAGTCGCGAGCATCTGCTGGTTTTTTAATAAAATTCAATATTATCAATATAAAAATCTACTGTTATTAATGATTTTAACGGTTTATTAATACTAGTATAATGACACTCCCATAATCAATTTACATACACTCGTAAATTTAGGTATTAGGTCATTCACCTCGTTGTTTCATCTTCATAATATTTGCATATATTATTATATTATGTGAGAGTCTGAGAGACGAACATCTGCATTCCATGGATTCACCGTGCGGGTACCGGGTCCATCTAAAACTAAATTCCGCTAGTTTATTATAAAAACGTATGTAATTACCCTTAAAAGAATTACTAATTTTTAGTACCCTATGGTGGTGTGCAACAATTTTATTTTTATTTTTATTGTTAGGTATATAAAATTTATTTTTATTTTTATAATCGTATACCTAATGCTTACCTTAGTTAAAAACCTTGTGCACTCCACTGAGTCCTAAATCTCCAGAAAATCCAATCTGCTGTATATTTCCAAATGCGAGCCTGAAGTCGTCAAAATGTAACTAAAAGGGTTGCGAAAGATACCAACAACCATCGGATACGTGCGCTTTACTTTACCGGATACATTACGCTCACGAAGGCTCTATCACGGATACGACACAGTTTGTTACAGTTATTATTTATGTAAATATTTGTTCTTACTAGTATCTTATTCTAACATCAATAGGTTTTGCAGCGCACGCCATGTAAACAAAACTTTCGTACCCCTTGCGTTACATCGTTGGAGTTTTAGGAGCGATCTCTAATTTTTAAAAAAATATAACATAGCCTATAGCCTTCCTCGATAATAGCGCGTTCAATAAAACAAACAAACAAACTCTTCAGCTTTATGATATTAGTATAGATTTTTTGGGAAAAAATAAGCTACTCTCGCAAAGGTTGCAAAGGTACTTATTAAGCAAATTGCTAAAAATTAAAAAGCAAATTAGGGTTTTTGCAAATACCCTTATTTGCAAAAACCATAATACCATTAATAATGGTCTAAGCAAATACCACATAACAAAGAGATATTTTTTTATTAATTTTACGTTCTGTTGGTAGATTTTAATCAAATTGTTAGTAGGTATATATTTTTCGGACAATAGATTTTACACACAATCTTAAATAAAATGAATGAATATTGATTGTACCAAATCAAACGATTATAAATGTCTGCATGTTCCGTAATACGCCCTCACGGTTGCGCAACTGACAGAACTCAGAAGTAAGAAGCAAGGTCATGTATTCGCGTTACACTTTCGTGTTAGACTAAGAGCCCGTAACCCTAGACCTTCGTCATTTTATAAAATCTGAAAGTTTGTCAGCTCATGCTCCTACCATAAGTAAGTACAGTAGCCAATAGGCTAGCTGACACTTTTTTTAAATGTTCTTAAATAGTTCATTATTGTTCTTCTAGGCTGAAAAAAAAATCATATATTTTTGAGACGTGATTACTTGATAATTTTAGTTTTTAAATATGTTTTTGACAATACAAGCCAATACGCCTGTCGGTCATGACAGTCTATCTTTCAACTGTTTCATGATGTCACTATAATATATCCCATACAAACGTAGCGTCTGACAAAAATATTAGATAACAATTGGTTCGACGTTACATCAAATGTGTTAGTGACGTCACAAAATGGACGACAACGTTGTTGACGTGTGGAAAATTTTAAAAAATTCGTGATATAAATTAAAAAGTCCTTAACTTTTATTAATTGATATCGATATATTTCGGAATTTGGACCCTTATTCCATGTACTTACTACACGAAATTAATATATATTGTTTATATTAAATTTGATATGAGTATAATTTTTTTATATTTTCACCGGCGTATTATGAGAAATTGTATTCCCAGTCGCCAGTCACTAAGCTTTGCGGAAACCATTCGAAAAACACTATTTAATTTAAAACTTCAAGGGTATCTAGCTAAGGGTTATCATGATGCCAAGTGTTTTGCAAATGGGGATATCATTTCTCATATTATTCCGATAAAAATATAAAAAAAAATTATACTTTATACTTAGACGGTTGAGGGTCTGGATCCTTAAAACCTGCTATCTCCCAAAGCCACCCCGTACTCACTTATGGTAGGAGCATGAGCTGACAAATTTTCAGTTTTTATAAAATGACAAAGGTCTGGGGTCACGGGCTCTTGGTCTATGTATGGATATGTCGAAATGTAGTTCATTGTAAACATTTTTATTTACATAGTACACGATTAACATACGTTCGCTCGATTTACACTTTCATGTTTCTATTTTTGGTTTCTGATACGCTTTCAGTGTCTTCTGTTTGTATATGTTTTCTCGTTATGTTAGTTTATGTCGTAACTTAAGACTGATTTGAGACATGATAGTCCAGTTGATATCTCAACCTTCGGAGGGAGTAGGTTCGAATCCGATCCGGGGCTTGCATGTCCAACTTTTCAGTTATGTGCATTTTACGATATATAAAGTGTCAGTGAAAGAAAGACATCGTAAGGAAACCTGCATACCATAAAGACACTTCTCAATTTTCTACGTGTGAAGTCGCCAATTCTTTAAACTTGACGTTTTGAAGTTCTGTTCTTTTTTTGGGTGGAGTTTCATGATTTTTATGCATCATATTTAAAATATTTTATTCTATGCATGAAGTACATTTTCCTGAAGCTAATAATTAAGCGATGTTCATAAGTTTACGCATCAAGCGTGGAAATGTTGCGTGTTCCTCAATTTGGACGACTCTATCCATTGTTTGGTATACATTGCGCCTTATATTTTGTAATGTGATTAAAAGTTCAAATGTATTCAGTATCGGAAACGGTGGAGCTGTAAGTATTTGAATCTAGAATGTCATTGCTCGGGTACAGTTAGGGTTGCCAATCTTACTGTAAAGTCTAGGTATAATTAAATTTTGTATTTGTATTATATTTTAAGTGTACATAACAGTATGATATAGGTACTGTTCATTAAATCCTACTAATATTATTAAAGCGAAAGTTTGTATGGATGTTTGTTTGGATATTTAACGCCGCATCTACTGAACAGATTTGGCCGAAATTTGGAATGGAATTAGATTTTACTCTGGATTAACACATAGGCTACTTTCATCCCGGAAAAATCTATGGCTCCCGAGGGATTTATAAAAACTAAATTTCAGCAGTAGATATACTTAAATTAGTATCTCACATTACAAATTGATACTGTCCGATCGAAAGTAGGTTTACGGCCGAAACCGAAATTCAGCTTCAGAATTTCAGTTTGTTTTCGAAAAAACCGAATCTTCCATAAAACTGTGTAAAATCACTATTTAGTTGGTAACTTAGTACTAACTACTTTTTTACCTAAATAAAAATTAGACACTAAAACATCTAAATAACAAAATATATTATAAAATATTAATTCGTAGCTCGAAGCTCAACGCCCTGTTTGAGCATGTCCGATAAATGAAGTATCATGAATTCAGTTTAGGTTTTGACTGTAGTTTTGGCCGGATTTCAGCCGAAACCGAAACTAAGCCAAAATCCGCCGAGCCTTGGCTAAAACTAAAACTGTGACCGAAAGTTCGGTCGGACACTAGGTCTGGAGCTGCAGTGAAATCATCTCAAGTTCATTAGTCGATGTTGATGAAAGAAATGAAGTAAGAAATGGTGGCAACCCTAGAGTACAATCGCGACCTGCGCGGTTGACCGATGCGCGAAGAACGAGCATTTCAACCGATCAGTCGTCGTTTCAATCGGAACGCGACTGCACGCGCCAGAATAACCGCCGAATTAAATTCAAATTTCGAACTCGCCGGACCGTGTTTCGCGTCGCGTGGTGTTGAGAATTAAAAAAAAAAACTTTTAAAAGGATTTTTTTTCGCATCACATCGTCTCCAATTACGGTGAGTAATGAAATAATTGAATTAAAAAAAATGTTAATAAGTTAATACCGGATTGCAGTATTGCGTGTGTTTGTTATGTATGCCTACATGTAATGGAAAAGTTACATTTCTTTCGGTGCAGTTGCATGCGAAGATTACTTATTGCACTAAAATTTACATAGTACATAATAAATACATTTTAAGTGCCTGTAAGCGTTTGACTGTATTTCTGGAGAGCAGAATGTTCGATAGTTTATTTAAATCAGTGGCGATATTTATATTAATGAATACAAAATAATATTAAGTAAATAAATTTAATATTACATTTTTTAATGTCACAAATAATATTACAATCCTACAGCTATTTTATTAAATTTACGTCAACATTCGGAGTCATAGATCAGATTTCGCCTCGTCAAAATTAAGTAAATTGGTATTTGCCTAGATAATATTATAGTAGCTTTCTGCGCTATATAATAAATAAATAAAATATATGTGCAAAGTATTATATATATCTATACTTATAATAAATCTGTAGAGAGGTCAATTCTGTACATGAAATATATTTCCAAAATAACTATCAGGGGGTGATTAGTGATCGATACTGATGCCAAAAATGCAATCAGTAAAATTTTTGTCTGTCTGTCTGTCTGTCTGTCTGTCTGTCTGTCTGTCTGTCTGTCTGTATGTTCTTTATAGAAACAAAAACTACTGGACGGATTTTAACGAAACTTGGTACAATTATTCTACATACTCCTGGGCAGGTTATAGTATACTTTTCATTACGCTACGATCAATAGGAGCAGAGCAGTGAAGAGAAATGTTGAGAAAACGGGAGAAGTTACTCAATTTTTTAAGCTTCCGTCGCGTGTACAGCCTTAATGATTAAAGCTACATAGAAATCACGTATCACGGAAATGTTCTCCTTAAAATTATCTATAAAAACACAACAGCATATATATGTCTATATTTTATGGTTGACTCACAATAACACGTGTCACTCCCGATAGCTTAGCAGTTCGGAGCTTTCTAATTAAATTTGTCTACTCTTATGTTTATAACACTCATCACCCATCCCTAACTAAAAAAGTTAACATTATTACCTATTTAAGAAAAAAAGAATCATAAAAATCGGTAAAGAAACACCAAAGTTATACAAGAAATACGCTAAGCCATCGCGCGTGCATACTAATTCATGCTATATAGATTATTTTTGTGTAACGGTTGCCGCGCTCGGCGCGACTCGCGGGAGGGGGGGGGGGGGGGGAAAGAAGTGCAGCCTTAATGAGTAGGGTAGGGGTAGGGCAGGGTAGAGTAGGGGTAGGGTAGAGGTACTGTAGGGTAGGGGTAGGGTAGGGGTAGTGTAGGGTAGGGTAGGGTAGGGTAGGGCAGGGGTAGGGTAGGGTAGGGCAGGGTAGGGGTAGGGTAGGGTAGGGCAGGGGTAGGGTAGTGGTAGGGTAGGGGTAGGGTAGTGGTAGGGTAGGGTAGTTGAAAGTTTACAACGACTTTCACGCGAACGAAGTCGCGGGCGTCCGCTAGTATATAAATAAATGCTTAGTTGAATAACAAAATATCCACAAATGTTTGCATTTTATTACCTACTTGGATAAGATTAAAAATTATATACGAGTAGCTAATCTTCTGTAAAAAATGCTACTTTTCTAACATGTTGAGTGGTGCTAAAGCCACAAATCTATACTTATAAAAAATCTGTAGAGAGGTCAATTCTGTACATGAAATATATTTCCAAAATAACTATCAGGGGGTGATTAGTGATCGATACTGATGCCAAAAATGCAAGCAGTAAAATTTTTGTCTGTCTGTCTGTCTGTATGTTCTTTATAGAAACAAAAACTACTGGACGGATTTTAACGAAACTTGGTACAATTATTCTACATACTCCTGGGCAGGTTATAGTATACTTTTCATTACGCTACGACCAATAGGAGCAGAGCAGTGAAGAGAAATGTTGAGAAAACGGGAGAAGTTACTCAATTTTTTAAGGGGGAATTAAAGAAGTGCAGCCTTAATGAGTAGGGGTAGGGTAGAGTAGGGTAGGAGTAGGGCAGGGGTAGGGTAGGGTAGGGGTAGGGTTGGGATAAGGTAGGGTAGAGGTAGGGTAGGATAGGGGTAGTTGAAAGTTTACAACGACTTTCACGCGGACGAAGTCACGGGCGTCCGCTAGTAAATAATAAAGGGGAACTCACACCGACCCATACAACGTCGGCCCAAGGATCCCCGGTATAAAAGTATAAGGAGATGATAATATGATGTATAAATAAGGATCTGGTTAAATAATTGGCTTAGTAAAAGTATGTTTCTTGAAGAAAAATACATTTTTTTTTCACTAGGGCAAAATGTTCGCCGGCGTACCAAAGCGGCGACATTTGAAGCTGTATTATTTTTTTTATATATTTTTTTCTGTTACCACTAAGCTTAATAAATAAGAAAATGGACAAACAAACCAAGTCTTTACATAAATATCATAAAATTTAGGCTGCTTTATTAACTTGTACCCGTTGCGGACAAATTAAATATGAATTAAAAATGCCGTAAAACGTTGTAGCAAACTTTTTTTGATAAAGTAATTATTTCATTATTAAAGTAGAATTATCAAGATTCTTTTAGGTATAAGTAAATTGCCAGGTGGTTAAGTTAGGCCTGGGCCGGGAATGGGCGTTCGCTTTTAAAATTGCATATATTAAGTAAGCTAGCCTTTGTTTTCCGTGCCTTTACTCGTAGGTAAGATGTGATGTCGTTGATATCTTTTGCAGTGCGTATTGCGCATGTGTTACCTACTCTTAGTTACATACCTTATATGGGCATAGAGAAACTTAATATATTGGTGGATATGTATCATGTTACATTATATTTCGTATGCTGTTAAATGAAATCGAATGAAGGAATAAGTGTTATAAATTGATATTGTATTGTTCACTAGTATTGGACAATAATATTTTACCTAATAGATACCTAATAAGGTCATCATTTACGGGAAGGAAATCGCAGAATAAAATTCATTTAGTTTATTGGTGAATACAGTATTATTTACATAAAAATAGTAAATAAATGAGAGAGTATAATTAAAATATCTGTTAACATTCACATAGTAATAGTAATATCTTTTAACATTCACATAGTTTTAAATATAATTTAGTAGAAAATAATACTTTGACTTTTAAGTTAAAACCTTTTTTAAACAACTATACATCTATTAAAATAATTAGTATTAAGTCCTATATAATATGGCAAATAGGCTGCATAAAAATCTTTTTGTCAAAAAAATTAAACCGACATCAGAATCACAAAAGTAAACTTAAAGGCGAAAAATAACATCGAATGTGCTGCCTTATGATCACTTTAAATATATTGCTTTAAATATATGAACATATTAATTAAAGTCGTTTCTGAAAGAACCACGGGATAGTACTGTCTTTAAATCCTAAGAGTTAATGATTTAATCGGCTTTAGTTAATGCATCATTGTGTTGGCACCGCCTTCAAAGTGATCAGAAGGTAGCACATACGATGTTATTTTTCGCTTTTTAGTTTATTTTTGTGATTTTGAAGTCAGTTCAATTTTTATGTTAAAAAGATTTTATTTTTCTGTTTAGTAATTTTGTATTAAAATGAAAATAACGAAATGGCCCGTACTGTGTACGAGCTGGTGGTACAGCAAGCATACTTTATTATCATCATCATATCAGCCGATGGACGTCCACTGCAGGACATAGGCCTTTTGTAGGGACTTCCAAAAATCACGATCCCGAGCCGCCTGCATGCAGCGAATCCCTGCGACTCGCTTGATGTAGTCAGTCCACCTGGTGGGGGGTCGACCAACACTGCGTTTTCTAGTGTCTCGCCATTCCAGCACCTTGGGACCCCAACGTCCATCGGCTCTTCGAACTGCCCCACCCATTGCCACCTCAGCTTCGCGACTCATTGAGCAAGCATACTTATTATCTATTTTTAATTTCATCTAAATAATGTATACACAGAATATTTAAATAGATGCACTGCAGAGTAAACTGCATTATCAAATGGTGTGCGAAATTATTGCGAAAAAATCGTTATTGTCAGTAAGAGAACTGTTTGAATACAATTAACTGTTTAGAATTCATGTCATTTGAATAACAGATATGAGAAAATGCTACTAAAACTAGTAAAAATATTTTTTTACACCTACACGGACACATTATACAATACTTACTAAAGGAACCCGGCGGTTTTACCTGCGGTACTGAATGCTGTGGTCCTCAACATAGAGGTCTTGGGTTTGATGTCCAGCTTGGGTCACTTTACAATTTTATACATTAACTGTATTGGCTCAGAACTGGTCTGATGGTAGGCATCGAAGGACTAAGGAAGGGTTGAACATGTCATTAAATAAAAAAAAATATAGCTACCCTCATCTTGCAACACCAACATGTGCTGGTGCAAGATGAGGGTTTAAGCCCCACGATTAGCCTTTCAATATACTAATAGGCTGGTTACCACACTACCGGCAAAGACGTTCCGCCAAGCGATTTAGCGTTCTGGTACGATGTCGTGTAGAAACCGAAAGGGTATGTATGGATTTTCATCATACTCCTAATAAGTTTACCCGCTATTTTTTGATGGCAGTTTTTTAAATTGTATATAAATATAAATTAAGAGTACTCGTATGATAGTAGTAAAGCAATTTTGTAAAAGAAACAGGGTATCTGCGATCATTACTTTCGGAGCTACAGGGATTTAAAGGGTCAGATTTGCGACACTGCCGCTGGTCCCTGAAAAACGCCCCATACAAAATGGTACGAATTAATGACGTCGTAAGTACTTATTGATCGTTAGATTTGTATGGGCGTTCAAACACAATTAATATCTCTATCTAATATCTTTGTTATTTGTGCGTTTATGTTTATAGTTCATGTATTATAAAATGTCACATTTAATGTAAGGAAGCTAAAACTGTATGAATTTTCATCTAATTACGATAAAAGATTTTTAATTTATTTTGCAAATATTCAGACAATCTTTGCTTTTTATGTATAGTTGACATTGACCTTATTTACCCGAATGTATTATAAAAATCAATATATTCAAACCAAGTCATCATCCCCATTATAAATATAATTTAGATTGCATCATCGCATACCATCAGGTAAGATTGTAGTAAAGGGCTAACTTGTAAAGAATTAAAAAAAAAAGTTACTTTAAAACAAGTATACCAATGAAATGATTTCGTCCAACTGTGAAATAACGTAGCCTCATTAAAGAAGGCGTGTATATGGAACGTTTTTTAATGAGATTTTCGTATGCATGCTACGCGAAACTTTCACAATCGTATTAGCGGAACCGAATGACCGGAACTGTTGTACAATCGGCTCTGTTTCCTCGCACTTTAGATAAACGTGTGTAAGCAGGCCAATAGTATACTAATGTGACATCAAAAGATAAAAAAAAACAAGTTTTGACAAGTATTTTGATTGCCTCCTTGGTATGCGCGGTGGATTTACAAGACGGAGGTCCTGGGTTCCCGGCTGAGCTGATTGAGGTTTTCTTAATTGATGCAGGTCTGGCTGGTGGGAGGCTAGTTACCACCCTACCGACAAAGACGTACCGCCAAGCGATTTAGCGTTCCGTGTAGAAACCGAAAGGAGTGTGGATTTTCATCCTCCTCCTAACAAGTTAGCCCGCTTCCATCTTAGATTGCATCATCACCTACCATCAGGTGAGATTGTAGTCAAGGGCTAACTTGTAAAAAAGTATTTTGAATTAATAAAAAACAAAAACTATAAAAATGCATCCTCGGAAAACGTTCGACCAATTTTAATGATCATAATTATCAACCCATATTCGGCTCACTGTTGACCACGATTCTCCTCTCAGAGGGGTTAGGCCAATAGTCCACCACGCTGGCCCAATGGGGATTGGTACACTTCGCACACGTAGAGAATTAAAAATTTCTCAGGTGTGCAGGTCTCCTTACAATGTTTTTCCTTCACCGTTTGAGACACGTGTTATGTAGTTTCCTAAATGCACATAACTGAAAAGTTGGAGGTGAATGCCCGGACCGGATTCGAACATACACCCTCCGAAATCGGATGCAGAGGTCATATCCACTGGGCTAACACGGATCATTTTTAACGATTATTTTTGGTCATGAAGTTTTTTTCACTCTCTTATCTTACTTTTAAATTGCTATTTTAGTGTTTTTATTATGAAAATATGACAAAATGGTAAAATTATTCTGACATGGGTCAGATATAAATTGATAAAATCATTTTTTTTAATTAAAATTTATTATCATAACATCTTTTTATTAAAACATAAACATGCAATGCGTACACTATCCATTCGTACTTACTTAACATTTACATTTCTACGTTCTATTGCATAAAAAATATAATATGCTAATGAGGATACCTTAAAGATCATTGAATTCTTGAATGTAAGGCTTATTTTAGTCCTCTTATTTGAAAAACAAAACTTGTTTATTTATTTTATTTCAAGTACCATGCAGCGTTTACTTTTACAAGATTAAAAAGACGGGTTAAAAAGGTGTCCTTTATATTCAGTGCTTTAAACTTTATTCTGCCCGTTTAAAATTTCTTATTATAAAAAGCCTTTAAGGTTCACATATTTGCTTAATCAAGATTTCGAAGCGGGATTATAAAACTGGCCCTTTATATCCAGTGTAAAGGAGATCATTCATTTTGGGCCCTTTTTGAAAGTACCGGCCAACGAAAAAAAATAGCACAAATCGTTAGAACTAGTCATTTGGAGTAATAGTTAATATGGCATGAAAGTTGTAGGAGGGCTCTGAACCAAGTTATACAGGTTCGACGATTCGTTATTTCCATACATTTTGTCAATTTTCAAAAGTGCCCGCCAAGAAAAAAAACTGGTACGTATCGTTAGAACTGTCCATTTGGAGCAATAGTTACTATGGCTCAAATGTTGTAGGACTGCACTGAACCAAGTTATACAGGTTCGATGACTCGTCACTTCTATACATTTTACTGAGTTTTGTAAGTGCCCGCAAACAAAATAAATCATACGTATCGTTATAACTAGCCCTTTGCAGTAATAGTTACTATAGGATTAACATTGTATAACTGGACACAGAGCTATACTCTGTGTCCAGTTATACAGTTTCGATAATTCGTCCAATCCATTTATTTTATTGATTTTTTAAAGTACCGTTTATCAAAAATATGGTACTTATGGTTAAAACTGCCCATTTGGAGTAATAGTTAGTATGGCACAAATGTTGTAAGATTGTTCTGAACCAAGTTATTCTATGTCTCGTCACTTCAATGTATTTGATGGAGTTTTGTAAGTTACAAAGTAAATGCTATTTATCGTTATAACTAGCCATTTTCAGTAATAGTTACTATGGCATAAACGTTGTAGTAACGTTTCTAGTACTGAAACAAGTTATATAACTTTCATTCATTGATTTCCGAAAAAGTTGGAAAACATAAAGGCAATAATAAAATATAGAAATAAGAAATAATGATTCTAAGCATTTGCACAAATTCAACATTATGGTGCAAATGTAACTAAAAATTGTGTTATTGTGCATTAAGAGAAATAAAAACGTTTTATTAAGTTCTTCAAGTAATGGTAATTTCGGTTTAATAGCTTGAATAACATAACAAATACACGCACAACGGCAAATCACATGGCTAAGTGCAGAAACGGTCCAGAAGGAAGAACATAACAAATAATGATGACACAGCTCTTACACCATGATGACATTTAATTCATATTATTAGTTAAGTAATTATCATTATTACCTATTTATTGTTTCCCATTACATTTAGATATCAACAAAAAGATAAGTGACGAATCATCGAACGCAAATAACTTGGATCAGAGCAATCATACAATGTTTCTGTCATACCTACCTGCTAACTGTATTGCTTAAATCGATAAAATGCATAGAAATTAAGAATCATTGAACTTCTATAACATGGTTCAGAGCAGGCCTACAACGTTTGTTGTACTATACTAACTATTACTCCCCGTTCCTATTACAGCCAGTTCTAATGATACGTACCATTTTAATGGTTGGCTCTTAAAAATCAAGAAAATCTATGGATATTACAAATAGTCACACCTGTATAACTTAGATCAGAGCATTTATACAACGTGCCTGCCATACTAACTGACAAAGTATGTCTAAATGATCAGTTAAAATGATACCTGTAAGAATTTTATTGGCAGGCATACAATAAAATGTATGGAGATGACATGCCATTTAACCTGTACAACTTGGTTTAGAGCAATCCTACAACATTCGTGTTATACTAACTATTGCCACAAATGACCAGTTAAAACGATACGTATCATTAATATTGTCGGTGGGCACTTACAGAAATCAATAAAATCCATATAAGTGACGAGACATCGAACCCTTATAACTTGGTTCAGACCAAACCTACAGCATTCGTGACATACTAAATATTACTCCAAATGGGCAGTTCTGACGATAAGTGCAGTGATAAGTGCATATTTTTGTAAAACAGCACTTTGAAAATCAACAAAACATATGGATTTGACGAATCATCGAAACTGCATAACTGGACACAGAGCTATACTAAAATGTTTATGCCATAGTAACTATTGCTGCAAATGGCTAGTTACAACGATACGTATTATTTATATTGTAGGTGGGCACTTACAACACTCAAAAAATATGTATAGAAGTGACGAGTCATTGAACCTGTATAACTTGATTCAGAGCAATCTTACAACATTCGTGCCATACTAACTATTGTTTCAAATGGGCAGTTCTAATGATACGTATCAGTTTTTTTTCTTAGCGGGCACTTTTGAAAATTGACAAAATGTATGGAAATAACGAATCGTCGAACCTTTATAACTTGGTTCAGAGCCGCCTGACAACTTTTATGCCATATTAACTATTGCTCCAAATAGCTAATTATAACGAGTCATGCCATTTTTTTTTGTTGGCCGGCACTTTCAAAAAGAGCCCAAAAATGTATGGAGCGTGAATGATCTCCTTTATGTCGTCCGTTTTAATTTTCTTAATTTATAAAGGCTTTTATGGTAGACATATTTTTTAAATCAAGATTTCGAAGCGGGTTAAAAAAAGGTGTCAAATTTCGGAAACTGGGTACTTTATACTCACTACTATAAACTTTATTCTGACCCTTTAAATTCTTTTAATAAAGGTTTTTGAATACTATTTATGGATTTCTGAAGAATGATGAATTAGGCCAACGATAAGTTAGGTACTAGCCTTACAGATCGTATCGTCAGTCAGTTAGTTGACTTGTCAGTCAACAAAGTGTAGTAAATCTAATTTTCATAAAAATCGGTTTAGCATTTTTGTGTTAAACTCAAAATAACTGAAACACGTTTTTGAAGTCGGTTCAGTTTTTAGAAACATTATTTCCTTTTCATTTTTAAAAATATTTAATCGGTTTTCCACGACGAAGCCTCTGGGAGTTTCCGAATGGTACTGTAATAAATATTACTTACTTAATAAATTAATTTAAGCCTCATTTCTCTACAGTATAGGGACCGGACTTAACACCGAGAGGTCATGGAATCTATCCCAATTATTAAAAAAAAAATCAAATCAAGTTTTCTATTGCAATCATTAGTAAATAAACTATATCGCACATTACATACTCGTTTTATCTTTACCTTCATGTCAATCTTTTGATATATTTAACCTCATTAATAAATGTCACACTTGTACTTGAATTATTTATATTAATGTACGGTGAAATATGTATCTATACGGAAGTAAATAAAGCCAAATGTTATGTAGGTAAAATACACTAAGTTCTCGAAGCTAATATTGTAATTTGTTGCATTTTTTCTTACAGTACAAATATAGGTAGTGTAGTAAAGTATTAGCTGTACCTACTTACTCGTAAAGTCCTTTTCATGAAAGTCCCCCAGACGCGGCGCTAATGTCATAATGGCGACCTTATTGTCATTTGTGTAAGGCGCTGACAATTTAAGTTCAGGTTTTAGCCGCGGGACTTCTTTCATGAAAAGGACTCTATACATATACTTACACGTTTATTAAATTCGGTCATTCGGTTTGCCTCGTTGCAAACATTGCATGATTATTGATTATGAACCTCGCATAGTTTCCTAGTAAGTACTAAATGGAGTCAAGTACCTACCTACTTCTTGACGATTATTTAAGATTTATACTCCACGGTAAAGATCCAGCCCCTGCATTCTATAAAGTTACAGCGATGTGACATCGCTCATTTCCATGGCAACTTGTTAGTGACATTTTATTTCTGGCATCCAATAGAAATAATTTCAAATTCTAATAAAACCTGTTATAGGCAAATATTACATCGACGAGTTTATAATAGCGGAATCACAGCCCTCATACTCGTTCATCTATTGTCTGGACTAATGTCGTGCCCACTCCGAATACAGCCTTTTGCTAATAATTGGAGGGGAACAGAAATATTCGTCGTACTTAAAATATAAAATAAATAGTGTTATAAAAAACCATTTCATAAATACTCATAAATAAGAAAAACGTGACTAACTAGATTACGGAATTATTTTAATTTATATAAACACCGTGTTATATAATGAACAAGGTCAACACATATAGATACTTTATACTGTATAGGGTTTAAATAATTTGCATACACATTCTTAAAAGGTATTTAAGAATGTATTATACAACTTTGTATGCATAGTGAGGCTTTTGTAAACAAGTGTTGCAGACAGTTGACTCTTAGCCTATAATTAGTGTGAATGCAAAATATTACGTATTATAAGTAGTTTTTGTTAAACACTGTTGCACTTTATTTATTTCGATTGATAATTTTAATAGCTACTGCACGATTTTTTAAAAGACAATTTTTACTTATATTACCATTTAAACATCGATAAAGAAAGAAAATGTTCTAAAGAAAATTAAATAGGTTGTTTGGAAATTGTGTGAAAACTTACTCGTACTTATTCAGATTGATTGCCTGTGCTATAATATTATATGTAACTAATTATATTATATTTATATGTAACTAACTCTTTTTAATCGTACACTCCCCGCTTGGCGCCCCGCACTAGTAAGCGCAGTGTTGGCCGACCCCCAATGGACTGACGACATCAAGCGAGTCGCAGGGATTCGCTGGATGCAGGTGGCTCAGTATCGTGATGTTTGGAAGTCCTTACAAAAGGCCTATGTCCTGCAGTGGACGTCCATCGGCTATGACGATATGATGATGATGATGATGATGAATCGTACACTCTTGGCAGAGTGATCGTGGTTGCAGCGATGAGCGACGCCTTCTGTGCAATGCTCCTCCACTTTTGGCGACTGTAACTAAACTATATTATATTAAATACTATATTATATTTATACAAAGATAACTAATATGTGGTTACCTAAAATCGGCCGAGTGTGAAAGTGTTCTCGCATTCAAGGGGCTATAAAATTTAAAGTACTTACTCGTATTTTGATTTTACTTTTAATAGTTTTGGAACTTCCTCTTTACTCTCATAACTACAATCGTTTTAGGACATTTTCACAGCCATTTCTTTGATATGGGTATCAAATGAAAGAGCTTGACATGTGAAACACAAATAACATATAGAAACACTTTTACTTACTTGTTAAAAATATTTTATTCGTAGTCAATTATTTTTAATCTATTCTAATATTATAAAACTTGTTCTATATAATAGTATTCTAATATTATAAAGCTTGTTTATTCTAATATCTATACTTATAATAAATCTGTAGAGAGGTCAATTCTGTACATGAAATATATTTCCAAAATAACTATCAGGGGGTGATAAGTGATCGATACTGATGCCAAAAATGCAATTAGTAAAATTTTTGTCTGTCTGTCTGTCTGTCTGTCTGTCTGTCTGTCTGTATGTTCTTTATAGAAACAAAAACTACTGGACGGATTTTAATGAAACTTGGTACAATTATTCAACATACTCCTGGGCAGGTTATAGTATAGTTTTCATTACGCTACGATCAATAGGAGCAGAGCAGTGAAGAGAAATGTTGAGAAAACGGGAGAAGTAACTCAATTTTTTAAGCTTCCGTCGCGTGTACAGCCTTAATGGTTAAAGCTACATAGAAATCATGTATGACGGAAATGTTCTCCTTAAAATTATCTATAAAACACAACAACATATATATGTCTATCTTTTATGGTAGACTCACAATAACACGTGTAACTCCCGATAGCTTAGCAGTTCGGAGCTTTCTAATTATATTTGTCGATTCTTATGTTTATAACACTCATGACTCATCCCTAATTAAAAAAAATAACATTATTACCTATTTAATAAAAAAAGAATCATACAAATCGGTAAAGAAACACCAAAGTTATACATGAAATACGCTAAGCCATTGCGCGTGAATACTAATTCATGCTTTAAAGACTTTAAGGATTATTTTTGTGTAACGACGGTTGCCGCGCTCGACGCGACTCGCGGTGGGAGGAATAAATAAAGAAGTGCAGCCTTAATGAGTAGGGTAGGGGTAGGGTAGGGTAGGGTAGGGGTAGGGTATGGGTAGTGTAGGGTAGGGGTAGGGTAGGGTTGGGATAGGGTAGGGTAGAGGTAGGTTAGGGTAGGGTAGGATAGGGGTAGTTGAAAGTTTACAACGACTTTTACGCGGACGAAGTCGCGGGCGTCCGCTAGTCTATTATAAAATTGTCCGTCAATCATAATAATTAAAGATTGTGTGGATACACTACAGCTAGAAGATGCTTTCACGATGTGCGTGGAAAAATGATCTGGAAAATTCAATTTCAAAGGGCGAGCTAAAGAAGTTTTACGTCAGTCATGTGGTCTAAAAACACACAAATCACTTTCACTGATGGAAAACTACACAATGAGCGAGTAAAACAGGTTATTTATTTTCCGTATTCCAATTCCCAATGAGAACAGGTGAAACGCGGGTGAAACCGCGGAGCGTTTGCTAGTGCTTAAAAAGTAGGAGCCTGATGTGTTTCGGCGTAAAGAATCTACTACCTAACGCTTAGCTCGGGAGAGCAATCCATGTTCTGCGAAGTCAACTTAGCTTTACCTTAAGCGTAAAAATTATAAAACTTAACAAATTAAAAACAAAGTCCTCCGCCGCGTCTGTCAGGGTCCGTCTATCAGTTCGCGATAAACTTTAAGACCACTGTACGGATTTTCATGCGATTTCATCAAATACTGGCGGACCCAGATTCGCTTTGACTTATGTGCACTTCTTCTCTATCCCTACTCTACACTACTCTACTCCTACCCTAACCCTCCCTAACCCTACCCTATCCTCTCCTACCCTACCCCTACCTTATCCCTACCCTACCCCTCCCCTACCCCTACAGATATTGCGATAACACATCTTTTCGCGAAGTCACGGGTATTCGTTAGTTATCTGTATAAAATGTCATTCAACTCTGCTCTGTTAGATTGAGAACTCAGTGATAGCCAAACTATAAAAAAGCTGAAAGTATGGGAGTCTAATACATAAGTAAGTAAGACAGACTATTATAGGGTTTGGAATTGCCTACCAAACCCAAAGCCACCATGCTAACCAAACTCTTTAAGTATTGTCATCGGTCAGTCTGACTGTTTGTCAAACCTAATCTCTGCAACGGATTTTGATGGGACTTTCACTGAAAGATAAAGGAAGTTATTGAGTAACTCGTAGGCTACTTTTATGCTGGAAAATACATGGTTCTCGCGGGATTTGTAAAATACTGAATTTCACGCGGACGATGTCGCGGGCTTTTGCTAGTCTATACTAATATTTTAAAGCTGAAGAGTTGTTGTTTTATTGAACGCGCTAATCTCAGGAACTACTGGTCCGATTTGAGAAATTCTTTCAGTGTTAGATAGTCCATTTATCGAGGAGGAGGAGGGCTATATATTATCCCCATATTCCTACGGGAACGGGAAACACGCGGGTGAAACCGCGCGGAGACAGCTAGTTATAAAATAAAAGAAGAGTTTGTTCGTTTGGTTGGACGGGCTAATCTCAGGAATTACTGGTTCGATTTGAAAAATTCTTTCAGTGTTAGATAGCCCATTTATCGAAGAAGGCTATAGGCTATACATTATCCCCGTATTCCTACGGGAACGGGAACCACGCGGGTGAAACCGCGCGGCGTCAGCTAGTGAAGTATACACTCAATTATCCTTATATCCTTACTAGATATTGTAAATTACGCCGAAGGCCACAGGATTTACCTTTGAAATTTAATTTCGTACATGAACAATATAAATCATTTATGACTAATGATACGTGAAATTTGATTGCATGTATTTGCATATAAAAGTGGCTCTAATTTGAACCATATTACCATGAAATGGAGTTAATTATTATTTGTACCTTAAATTTCGTAACTACATTTTCATTAAAGAAATTTGTACACCGGATGTTACTTTGTGGAATGCGTTTTTGTTGTAATGTTACGATTGATTAAGGGTGGATGCAAATAAACCACATGGTGTTGTTAGAATTAGTGGCAAAAGTGTGGCTACCACACATCGGCAAATAATAATCAGCTATAGGGTACCAATTGGTCGCTAACTATGGGCCTCATAAGAAGGCTTAGAGTCACACAGCGGGCGATGGAACGAGCTATGTTAGGAGTATCTCTGCGTGATCGAATCAGAAATGAGGAGATCCGCAGAAGAACCAAAGTCACCGACATAGCTCAACGAGTTGCGAAGCAGAAGTGGCAATGGGCGGGGCACATAGTTCGAAGAGCCGATGGACGTTGGGGTCCCAAGGTGCTGGAATGGCGACCCCGCCCTAGTAAGTGTTGGCCGACCCCCCACCAGGGTCCCCCACCAGGACTGACGACATCAAGCGAGTCGCAGGGATTCGCTGGATGCAGGCGGCTCAGTATCATGATGTTTGGAAGTCCCTACAAAAGGCCTATGTCCTGCAGTGGACGTGCATCGGCTGATATGATGATGATGATGATGATAGGGGTGTGATTCCGCTATCATGTATTCGTCGATGTAATATTCGCCTTTAACTAATTTTATTAGAATTAGTACTTTATTTCTATGAGATGCTAAAAATAAAATTAACTTACAACGACGTTGCCATGGAAATGAGCGATGTCACATCGCTGTAACGTTGCAGAATGCGTGATTGGCTACTGAGGATTAGGCGAAACATGGCGTCTATCCAGTGCTATAATTAATTATTATTTTACGCACAACTTTGTGTACATAACATAGTAGTAAAACATTTGAGACGGTGCTTTACGCACATTGTACTATGTAGTCAAGTTTAGAGAGCGTTGATATAGTATTTTTAACCGACTTCAAAAAGGAGGAGGTTCTCAATTCGGTCGGTATTTATTTTTTTATTTTTTTTATGTATGTACACCGATTACTCAAAGACGCCTGAACCGATTTCAAAAATTCTTTTTTTGTTTGAAACGGTATAGTCCCCATTTGGTCCCATTGCCATCATGTCAAAATCTGATGATGGATACATCACCGTCTTAGCACCGCCTTCATACTGATCAGCAGGTAGAACATATTATGATGTTATTTTTCACTTTTTAGTTTAGCGGGTACGTTTTTAGGTTTTGAAGTCGGTTGTATTTTCTTTATTAAAATTTTTATTATTTTAAACAAAGAAGTGACTTAAATAACCTTCCTAAAACAGTTTTATAATTAATACTTCTGTATGCTGTAGCTACAGCTAAATTACGAAAGACAACGCTACAAAGTCGATGTGGTACTGCGCTCTGTGGGATTTAGGCTTTAGGGTAGGGGTAGGGTAGGAGTATGGTAGGGGTAGGGTAAGCTTTAGGGTAGGAGTAGAGAAGAAGTAAGTGTACAGACGTCGAAGCTTGACAGGGTCGGCTAATAAGTTTAAAAAGTTTCTTTCCCACGCATCAATAATCGTATGGTAATTATTGCTGTGCTAATATTTTCATTGTTTCGTTAACATGTAAAACATATTAAACAAGCCGATATTTCGCAGAGCCATTTATCTTACTATACCTTCTTCTTTCTTCTTTTCTTCCTGGGCCTTATCCGCACTTGGCCACTAAGGTTTGGCCGTTGTACGTAGGTCCCTTCGGTGCTGGTCCCCGCCGGAGTCACTCCAGCCAACCGAGCTCGCTCCAGAAGCTTAGCAGGCCGCCCAGGTCGCCGAACGCCTCATGGAGTGTTGCTGGGGATCCAATGTGTGCTGCGCGTTGTTCAGATACACCTCTGCATCTAAGCATAACATGTATCGGGGTTTCCTCTTCCTCCATGCATGCTCTGCAAAGAGGGCTGTCGGTTATACCTAGAACCGAGAACCGGTACTATACCTATTACATACCATAAACAAAAACAACCTTGTAACAAAACCAAAACAGGTCGCATTTAGCAAATCCTGTGTAGGTTTGCGACCAGTGGGCGACTGTCAAAACGTTTTGAAAAATAGCTTCAAATAGGTATAATTAATAAGGATGTTTTAGGTTAATTGGAAACGCTAAGCTGGTATTGCATCGGCCTTCAAAGTCCTTATTAATAAGTCGAGAAATTCAAGTTGCTTGCCTCATAAGTCGCCCATCGTTAGGTATTACATACATATGACTAAAATACTTCGAATAGTTTTTATGCTTGCCTATAATTCGCCTATTGAATTTTAAAATAAAATAACGTGTAAACGTGTGTTTTTAACGTCTATTTTTGTACCTACTTGAGTCGTGATAGTCCCATCTGACTTTTTTGACAAAGTCCCAATTAGTACGCCAGTGGCTTACTTACCAAAGTCCTAATTAGTGCATCTGTCATTTATTTGACAAAGTACTTTTACTTTTACGACAGCGAGTTTACGAAATGTTATCGAATTATTTTAAATAAAAATTTAATCATTTAATATTATCCGTCTGCAATTTAACTAGGCAACCTATTTACAATGTGTCAATGTGAATATTTTCTATCATTTATATCTTATCCCTAATAAATCACAGATGAGGGTACATTCAGAGCCGTGATAGCCCAGTGAATATAACCTCAGCCTCCGATTCCGGAGGGTGTGTGTTCGATTCCGGTCCGGGGCATGCACCTCCAACTTTTCAGTTGTGTGCATTTTAAGAAATTAAATATCACGTGTCTCAAACGGTGAAGGTAAAACATCGTGAGGAAACTTGCATACCAGAGAATTTTCTTAATTCTGTGCGTGTGTGAAGTCTGCAAATCAGTATTGGGCCAGCGTGGTGGACTATGGCCTAACCCCTCTCATTCTGAGAGGAGACTCAAGCTCAGCAGTGAGCCGAATGTGGGTTGAGAATGATGAGGGTATTATTATAATTATATTTCGCCGAATCTCGTACTATATTACAAAAGCGTTTATTTGCAAAGTCCTAACTATTTAAATCAGTCTTTTAGTAAATCAATTATAACAATATTAATAATGTTTTAATATAGCATATTTAAATAAAAATTACACAACTTTGACCTAGTTAATAAACAAAAATTCTTGGGAATTTGTTTGTGGAGAGCATTCCTTTAATTTTGGGTCTTACCTACATTGGATGCTTCATGCAAATGCTACTGTGTGTATATGTAGGTAAAGTTAATATTCTTCAAGCGATAAAAACTATTTTTTAACCGACTTCCAAAAAGGAGGAGGTTCTACGTTCGGCTGTATGTATGTTTTTTTTTTAGCGAAACATTTGACACAAACTAAAAAGGAAGAAGCATCAAAATACTTGGACTTTGCTCACAAGATATCTCCGTGTTGAATGTTTGAGTCAAGTGTTTCGCTAAAAATTTTTTTTTTTTATTATTTTTGGTGTGCGTCGGCTAGATCATCATCATGTGGAAAAAAACGATTATTCTAATGTGGTCTACAAAGGAAAGCTTCAACTCTTTACAGATTACTAGTAGACGCCCCTCGTAAGTCGTAATATAGACTACGTTGCTCACTGATAACATAGATTACCATCGGTGAAGGAATTTGTAAAATCGGTTTTTTTGTTTACACGGGAAAGCGTAACATACAAATATACTCACATTTGCATTTATAATATAAGTTAGGGTACAAAGTTACCTTCAGATTAGGTCAGCTCGCCTTGACAAAACGTAATTTCAAACTTAAACTGCGAAAAGGCGGAGTGCATTGCAAATGAGAGAACATAACGGGTCTAGGCGTGTGATACACTGGCAGGTGCTGAATACAAAACCTACTCCTTGTAAATATTACGAAACTTATGGCATTCATGATTTAACATATAATTATCCTTGCATCTGCCATAGGCACTGTGGGCTACAAAATATCGCCTTACTTGAGACGTCTATTCAATGCAAGCAGAAACGATCGAGCCTCGAGTCTCCTCTCAGAATGAGAGGGGTTAGGCCAATAGTCCAACACCGCCCAATGCGGATTAGCAGACTTCACACACGCAGAGAATTAAGAAAATTCTCTGGTAGGTTTCCTTACGATGTTTTCCTTTACCGTTTGAGACACGTGATATTTAAATTCTTATAATGCACATAACTGAAAAGTTGGAGGTGCATGCTCCGGACCGGATTCGAACCAACCACCCGCCCCGGAATCGGAGGCAGAGATCATATCCACTGGGCTATCACGTAGCAGAGATGTACTCGAAACTATTCCTTCGTTGGAAGTCCTCAGCTATTTGTTAATTAATTTACCTGGAACCAAAGATTTTATACTATCAGATATGTCACTAGCGCGTCGCGACTGAAGCAAACAAAGGTATATCTTATTATCTTTGAAACCATGGATGTTCTATAAACGTTCAATGCGCTACAGGCATCAGCCCCCATTCGCACGAGAGCTTTTTTAACGGATTTCCATCTTACCCCCCAAAAGTGCCCCCATATTCAAAATTTATCTATTCACAATACATCCATGTATTTGGGTCACAAGAATTGATATGTATACGAAATTTCAATTGGATTGGTCCAGTACACTAGGAGAAAACGGACAGGACAGGACCTTAAAATGTGCGCGAGGCGGATTATACGGGTCCGTTTTTGTACTACGTACGTTCGGAACCCTAAAAAAGCGTTCAAATATAGTATAAAGATAAATTAAGGTCTATGTCCAACGTCCAAAATTGAAAATGCAACACTGCTAAATGACGTACTTTTGACACGTCATTGCCAGTAATGTTTTTTAATTTAATTTATTTCGTTCCCACAAAACCATAACATTTTGATTGTGTTTTTAATTCAACCAATCTTAAGTGTTATTAAGATTGGTTTGATTATGTCACATCGATTAGTCATTTCAGTGTAGTTGAAACGACTCTTTGTTTTTGTTAAAGTTCTCTTGTTACGTTTTCGTAATGTGTTCGTTGCCTTCAATTAAGTCGAAGCCTGCGTTGTTCTTTGTCTGTGTGACTTGGATTTATTAATTTCGATTGTGATGTGTTTTGTTATTACGAGCTCTCTATTTATTAGGCTTTAAGACAAGGTTATTGTTTTAAATTGATTTTATTAACTGCAGATAGATTACTTAGACCTACTCGTACTTAAATTAATTATGATTAATGTGTCATCGGTGGCTTATTTGTAGCAAGTTCGTGGTTGAATTGGATAAGCACTTACGATGTTTTCTGTACGAGTCAGAAGCTTTATAATAAGCGTATCCACCCACTTTTGGCAAAGATTTTATAATAAAAAACTCCAATAAAAGACCTTCAACTTCTAAACCGTCTTCAGAATATATAAAGTCGTTATCGTATCTTCAAACAAAGTCTTAATAATCACCTAATAGCACACAAAATATAATAATATATCTAATAATTAAGAGAGTACAATATGAGAAGTATGTACTAAAAAAAAGAGAGAATACAGGAAATAAATTAAATTATTGAAAAACGTTTATTTAATAACTTGCATTATTTGGATATATAAAAACTTTGTTAATTCTGTTCCATAGTTATTTTGTAAGCGTCTATTGTTCCTTATTATTTCCTTATTTTTCAATTATCTCCGTACATTATCAATAGCTTTTGCAAATGCTAAGTGGGCACAAAATACAACTCACCTCGGTAGTATCACGTAGGTTGAGGTATATATTATTCTGTATTGTTTATTGTACTAATTTTGTTACATTGTCCGCGAATCCATTGTGTTTGTCATGTATTCCGATTTTTTATTACGTTTTTATAAGGTACAATTACCAAGTGTAATTAAAAACAAAGCATGTTTTTATTTACGATTGGCAACAAATTATTACGTGAAAAAATATATAGGCATTTTTAGTTAAACATCAATTTTAAATTCTCTGTTTAATCCCTTGCTCTAAAGCTTTTTTTGTTGGATATATTTTGGTAATAATAATTGGTCGAAAACTTAAAATAAAAGTTACGAGGTTTCCAAACGTGCCTTGGTCCGAGAAGGGCCCACAACAAACTCAGCCAGGGTCTACCTACCTAGGACTCGAATCCAGGATATATAGAACAGCTGTTATATATATATGCTATGCTTTATGTAGCAAAATGCTGAGTTAGGGCCTTTTTCTAGGTTATGCCACACATTGCAGGGTGTTCTTCTTTCATTGCTCTAGCTATAAGCTATATATTTAGAATTTAACACGTTCGCTGCAGTACAAGGTCAATTGACCTTGTATGTCTTGCGTGTTCAAGAGTTACGAGGTCGATGGACCTCGTACCACACCAGAGGAAAGTATAGAAAAGTCAGTGCCGCAGCGAAAGTGTTAATATTGTAATGTGTGGCACTGCCTTAAAAAAAAGATATTTCTTTCTTTTTCTTTTCTTTCTTTCTGCTAATACAAATCATTGTCTTTCTTTATTTAGTGAGTCTACGAGTACATACTCGTACTTATAGCTTGGGAACTTCGTTCGTAAAACTCCCGATGATCCGTGCGGGCCGAGGGGCGTGTAGCGATGAATGAAAAACCCACGACTGATGCACCTCACTTCCTCGCACGCACGATTTCCCGCCGCGCAGTCTTTCCCCCCGTCGCCCACATATCATGGGAGTGTCATCAACGAACTTACCAGACTATAGATACTGTTTTGCTCATGGAATGCCAACACTAAAGTCAGTGTTTTTTTTTTATAAAATAAATATACATAAACAATACACATCACTATCTAGCCCCAAAGTAAGCATACAGAGTAGCTTGTGTTATGGGTACTAAGATAGTTGATATTATAATATTCATATACATTTATATACTACATATAAATACTTGTATAATATATACACACAGACACTGGAAAAAACCGATACTCAACACACAAATATTTTCCAGTTGTGGGAATCGAACCCACTGCGCCACGCGGCTGTCAGTGGCAGTGTTGCAATAATTTCGACCCGTGAACAGACTCCTTTATGTATCTTTTCACATATTCAAGCAAACCGTCTTTGTTTCGTGCCTATTTGCATACTGATTCACTACGAACAAAAATACAATTATCATACAACTTGTATGGGAAAATAAATAAGTCCGGGTCGGTTTTGTAGAAATGGCGTGTATATAAACCATTATCTTTTGTTCTATTCAAGAGGATTTTTTCGTCTTTTAAATTTCTTATAATAATATTACAATAAGAGATTATAAAAAACAGTAATAAATGTTATTTATGAAGCAATAATGATGTTATTATCACTACATAAATAATATTAATGATACAATAAAATTCAAACTTTTTACGCTTTTGTAGCTATTAGTAAAAAATAGTTACGTAAAACAAATATTTAACATAAATAATCCAATACTGTTTATTATTTAACTTTATATAAATACAGGCGAAAAAGCTACTGGAGAAAGCCATAATATTTGGAAGTCCCAAGAGGACAGTGGACGTTCATTGGCTGCTAAAATTAACAATGTATTGTTAATTAATAATGGATTAAAATTAACAATGTATTGTTAATTTTATCAGCCTGGTGGACTATAGGCCTAGCTCCTCTCATTCTGAGAGGAGAATCGAGCTCGGCAGTGAGCCGAATGTGGGTTGATATCGATCGATCGATCGATCGATTGTTAATTGTATTAGCCGATGAACGTCCATTCATTATTTATGGGACTCCCTGGAGGGTGTCAAATAATGGATTAAAATCAACCCTGACAGGCTCTATCAGAAAGAGCTCTACTATTAAAAACAGAGTCTGGTTGTATAGTTTACAAGAGGAAATACTTTTACTTTCAATTCATAAATACGCTAAGAGAAACTGTCCGTTTACAATGTGCGTAGTTCTCACAATGAATGAGTTAACGAACTGCGGTATCCATTGCACCATGTAGTTACAATCGCCAACACCATTGAGATTGTTTGTGCAATCTATATTTCAATTCATGGGCAATTTGAATTGCTTTGTTTTAACGATGACCTCGAAAATTCATACACAAAATTGAGTAATCGGTAAGTAACTTACTTATCTCATCAATGTATGTATGTATCAATGTATATCTTAAAATTATCGCAACATAATGACACTGCTAACAAAATATGGTTTCTAAACTTTTTTGTCATTGTAGAAACGAATTTTTTCATCCCAATGATAATAAGGAATACAAAACGTAGGTATATAAATAAATATTTACCTATAATATTTTTAATAAATACTGAAAGGTTTGAAATTATACACGCTGGATTTCCGAGCAAATTATTTATATTAATTATTAATAGATTACAACGTTTTACATTTACAAACGAGTTACAAGCGAGACCAAGGTTGGAAGAAAAAAAAAAGAACAAGTCATTTGTCATTGTCAAAGAGTATAGAGCAAGTGAAAAGAGATCACAGACACATAATGCAGACTATATTGCCTATTGCATTCTATACACTAACACTCCCCCTAGAATGCAATCCTATACCTTTACTACAATACATATGTTTATCAAAAGGTGTACCTTTAGTAAGTATATCAGCTAACATTTCACTACTTGAACAGAACTCAAATTTAATTTTACATTTGTTAACATAATCTTTAAGAAAATGGAATCTTATGTCAATATGCCTCGTTCTCGGCTTGTAACAATCATTTACAGAAAGTTTGATGGCACTTTGATTGTCGCTGAAGATTAGGAGGGCGTTCTCTTCATCTTCTCCGAGTTCACTCTGCAGTTGACGTAGCCACAGTGCCTCTTGTGTTGCCGCTGCCATTGCCATGTACTCTGCCTCGGCTGTAGACAGTGCCACTGTTTGTTGTCTACGGGAGGACCAAGATATTGCTCCACCCTGAAACATAAAAATGTAACCCGTGCAGGATTTTCTATCCTGCGTATCATTTGCCCAATCAGCATCACAGTATCCTAACAGCTTAGAACCATCTTTGGTGTAAACCAGCTTGTAATTTTGAGTACCTTGCAGATATCTCATAACTCTTTTTATTCCTATCCAATGCTCCATACAAGGATTTTTATTAAATCTGCTTAGAGTGTTTACTGCATAAGCAATGTCGGGTCTTGATGCTTGTGCAAGGTATAGCAGACAACCGACAGCCTGATGATAGGGAAATGTTTCATTAGTTTCCTCAGTGCATGGGTTAAATTTCTTACCCGGTTCATTGGGTGTTTTAACTGGTTTGCATTCCAACATATTAAATTTATTTAAAACTTCCAAAATATATTTTTGCTGATCAATCATTAATTTTCCAAATTTTCTTTCTCTTGTAATGTTCAAACCTATACACTGCTGTATTTCACCTAAATCCTTCATAGAAAATTTACTTCTTAACTTATCTTTTATTTTATTTTTTGTGTCATTATCAGCTGCAAACAAAATTAAGTCATCAACCCAAACTGCAATAAACATCATTATATTTATATTATAGTAGATACATGGGTCAACTTTTGACTGCTGAAATCCTATATCTTGTAGAACTCCATTCAATTTCTTATTCCACAATCTGCTTGCCTGTTTTAGGCCATATATTGATTTATGTAATAAGCATACTTGTGCACCTTTCTCATACAATGGAGGTTGGTGCATATATATCTCAGTATCTATGTCTCCCTGCAAGAAGGCAGAAATAGCATCCATTTGATCTATATTCAGATCATATTTAACAGCTAGTGCTAGTAGGAATCTCACAGATGTGTAGCGTACAACAGGGGAATAAATCTCATCATAGTCTATGCCCTTCCTTTGTTTAAAGCCTTTTATGACCAATCTGGCCTTATAACAAGCTATTCTACCATCCTGGTCCGTCTTGGATTTAAATACCCATTTACAAGGAATGACTTTCTTGTCCGGAGGGTGATCCACTAATGTCCAAGTTTTATTTTCACACAATGCAATGTATTCTTTGTCCATTGCTTCCTTCCAGTTGGTAGATTGATCGGTGGATAAAGCTTCTTCAACTGACTGTGGGTCGTTCAGGTTGCTATAGCAGAAATAACTAGAAGAACTATTCTCATTATCTTTACATATATTTCGTTTCCTACATGTTCTCAATGTAATATTGCGAACCTCTTCTTCTAAGGGTAAAAGTCTGTGAGGTACATACGTTTCATCAAGTTCCCCATAATCTGTCTCATATTCACTTGCTGATTCAGATTTATTCTGATCTATAGTGTCCTCACTGGGTTTGACAGGTGTTGATGATCCTGCAGAACAAGGAACAGGTACATCTGGTACACAAGATTGTTGACTGTCACAAAATGACTGATCTGTAAATTTAAGGTTAGTAATATTATCATTATGTTTACTATCTTGTTCCAAGAATGTGACGTCTCTGCTTTTAATAATTTTTCTAGTAGTTGAGTTCCAGAACCTATATCCTTTTGAGTCATCACAATATCCCAAGAATATTAACTTTGTTGATTTGGGATCCCACTTAGAACGCTTCTCTTTGGGAACTTGTACCATTGCCTCACAACCAAATATCTTCATATGAGAAATATCAGGCTTTTTGTTTGTCCACATTTCATATGGAGTTTTTCCACCTAATGATTGAGTAGGTGACCTATTTATGATATATGCTGCAGTAGCTATAGCTTCTGCCCAGAATCGCTTATCCAGTTTTGAATCAAATATCATACAACGTGCTCGCTCAACTAAAGTTCTATTCATACGTTCGGAGAGTCCATTTTGCTGTGGTGTATAAGGTATGCTTGTCTGGTGGACAATTCCAGAATCTGTAAGATATTTCTCAAAGTCTCTGTTACAGAATTCTGTACCATTGTCTGTACGGAGACATTTAATCTTCCTATCTAATTCATTTTCTACTTTATGTTTAAAATCTTTAAATATTTTCAATATATTCAATTTATCTTTCATAAAGTATACATAAACTTGTCTAGTGTAGTCATCTACAAAATTAATGAAATATTTCATACCTCCAAGTGATAAAGTCTCCATAGGGCCACATAAATCGGAATGTATGATTTCCAGCGGTTGTGTAGCTCTGGAACCCACATTTTTAAATGGCAGTCTGGATTGTTTACCTTCACTACATGTAGTACAAGTTATGTTGTTCTTATTTGTGTTAGTAGGCAGCGACACACCTTCGGTACAGCACGGCAGCTTGTTGACATCATTAAAGTTTAAATGTCCCATGCGGCGATGCCACAGGACTGACTCATCTGTAATTCCAGTATATATCAAATTAGCATTCACAACAGTGCTACAGTTTAATCTATACAAATTGTTTATGAGCGTTGCAGAACAGACAAAGTCACCTTTACTGTTATAAATATCACAGCCCTTACTGTGAAATATAATTTTACACCCACTTTTGCTCATTGCGCTAACTGAAAGTAGGTTCACAGCAATACCAGGTACATAAAGGACATTTCTCACCTGAATTTTATTTTTCTCATCTAGTATTATGTTAACATTACCCATACTTTCAACAGACAGTGGTGTCTTGTTCGCCACCGTGATGTTTGCTATCGAGGGTACCTTGACATCATACAGCCAGTCACACCTGTGTGTCATGTGCATAGCTGCACCGGAGTCAATGTACCACTGATCATCTGCTGTGGTAAAGGCTGAAAAAGCTGCAATAAAACCTGATGAGTTGTCCTGCTTATTGGCTTGGTCTTTATATTGCTTCTTCTTCTTCTTACAGAAACGGCTCAAATGACCATACATATTGCATGTGTAACAACGGGGTCCTTTTGGCTTTGAATTATCAAATTTCTTCTTGCCCGTATAAAATGCAGAGGGCTCGGAGCTCTTTACCTCTTGAATCAACTTTGTTTTAATAGAATCTGCACTTATTTGAATCCCTGAGCTTTCTAAAGCCATTATCATTGGTTTGTAAGACTCAGGTAGACCAGCAAGCATTAACGTACCAATCCATTCATCCTCTATATTGAAATTGATACTCCGGAGCTTGTGTGCAGTACTCATTATGCGGTTGACATACTCTTCAATGTTCCCGCAGTTCTCTAAAGTTGTCGTGACCAAATCTTTTAACAATCCCACCTTTCTCGTTAAGCCATTATCGTCGAAGGCCTTTTCTAGATTCTTCCACACTTCCCGCGCCGACGTCGCGTCTTGAACGTGTACGTAGTTGACAGGATCTATTAACAGAATTATTTTGGCTCGTGCTTTGGTATCTCTGTCTTTACTTTTGTTTACCTCTGTATCGTCCAGCGGCTCCACGCACTCCCAAAGGCCTTCGTGTTGCAGATATGTCTTTACGCCGAACTTCCACGTGGCGTAGTTGGACCGACCGGTAAGTTTTTCTAAATTGAAAGAATGCGTCGAAGACATTTTTTTATTCAACCACGCTCTGCTACCATGAAAGGTTTGAAATTATACACGCTGGATTTCCGAGCAAATTATTTATATTAATTATTAATAGATTACAACGTTTTACATTTACAAACGAGTTACAAGCGAGACCAAGGTTGGAAGAAAAAAAAAAGAACAAGTCATTTGTCATTGTCAAAGAGTATAGAGCAAGTGAAAAGAGATCACAGACACATAATGCAGACTATATTGCCTATTGCATTCTATACACTAACAAATACCTACGAAAAATATACAAAAATATTGAGGTTTTAACATTTTTATGTACAGACTTCAACTAAAAAATTTAATTTAAAAAATCCTACGAATGCAAATCTCTTTTTTTTATTTTTTACAAGTTAGCCCTTGACTACAATCTCACGTGATGGGAAGTGATGATACAATCTTAGATGGAAGCTGTCTTACTCGTTAGGATGGAGGATGAAAATCCACACCACCACCACTTAAAAAAATGTTTGATATTATTGGCATCATCTTTGTGTTCTTGGTTAGAATCATTATCAACATCAGTGCCCTCTTTAAAATTGAAGTTTGGCGATCAGACGAAGAAAACTTTACTGAACTTTGATATATTTTTCAGCTGGCTGAACATACTTGTGGTCTTTTTCTTCGCTATCGCCCTGGTGCCCTTTTTCCGACCATATTGCCTTCTAGGATTAACCTAAGAAACTCATAGAGGAATCCTCTTTGTAACTAAATGCAACCTTCCGCCTTATCATTGTTGACATCAGCTCGCGCTTGCAGTTTGCTCTCTTGGTTAGAAACCATTGAGTCTAGTAGCATTGAATGCGATTTTTTGCGCAATTAACCCCTTATTGATTCAGTCTTGAGACTATTTTTTTCGTAGGAAGCTGTCAGGTTTCAGATATTACGTAACAATTTTGATTTATATTGAGAAGGTTCTTTTTATGTCCGTTGTGCCTTTTTTTAAGCGTTCCTTAATTATTTTCGCACGTACTTTCTCCTTTCTTTTACTATAGTGTAAACGTAATTTTGTAAGATGACTCAAGCCTAAAATTAAATACGGAAACATCAGCTTAAGAAACCAAAAGCTCGGTTAGCAGCCATGATAGCCCAGTGGCTATGAACGCTGCCTTCGATTCAGAGGACGTATGTTCGAATCCGGTCCGGGGCATGCACCTCCAACTTTTCAGTTATGTGCATTTTAAGAAATTGATTATGTCTCAAACGGTGAAGGAAAAGAAGAAATCTACATATCTGAAAATTTTCTTAATTCTGTCAATCCGCATTGGGCCGGCGTGGTGGATTATCAGCCTAACCCCTCTCATTCTGAGAGGAGACTCCTGCTCAACAGTGAGCTGAATATGAGCACTCATCACAGAGAAGTCATAAGTTCGATTGTCGTAATTGTCGTTAATCTGAAATCTTTGTCAGGAATGGGTCCTGACAAAGATTTCAGATTAATTGAAGAAGAAGGAGAATATTGCTCATATTTAAAAGATATACGTACTTATTTAAAAAAAAACACACCGCATAGTTTATTTATAAAGTATATTACACTAGTCCAGTTAGTATATACGTTTGGAAATGCAAAATTTCCGAGAAAGCTGAATTTTGGATATGACATGAGGGCTTCCAATTCTCTCACCAAGATTTCCTATATGCATTTTCTGCCATCTTGAAAAAAGTGTTGAATTTTTACATCATCTATAATAAATATTGGTTGAGAATTTGAAAAGCTTTTTTAGGCTCCCCCACGTCATATCCAAAATTAATCTCTCTTGGTTCATTTCCGAAATAACGACTATAGTATCTTAAGTGAATGACAAAATAACCAGTAAAATTACATGGTCAAAAATTGTCAGGTCAATAAGTTAAAATGACCTTGCGTCAAGGGCAATCATATAAGTTGCCATGCTGTCACTACCGGGGTCATAGTATTAACAACATTCATTTTAAAGTAAGATTTATGAGTAACACCATAATTTCTGATGAAAAGGAAAAGTATCATAAAACTTGGACTTATTCATGAGATTACGGCCATGTGGAATGTTGAGTCAACCATTGTTGTTCCGATAGTCCGGTTCAATGTTATAGCGAATAGAAAAGCTTTTATTTATACTTAAGCCCTGGCCACTGATTTCTTGGACTTTAAAAAACCTTGCAACAAGAGAATAGATAGATGAAGTCTTTATTGCACAAAAAAAACACAAAAGGAGTGAATTTCTTTCATAATTTTTAATAGTGTTTTTGTACAGGTATGTTTATATATGATAAATGAGAAGAATAGTAATTACAATGGGTAAAAGCACTCTGTATCGACTTGCAAATCTATGGGTAAAGGTATCAAAAAACTTACACGTTGCTACGGGAATTACTGCCTTGAGGATTCCTGAGTTAACCATTGTTGTTCCGATAGTTGTTCTGTTGTTGGTTTTATAGCGAAAAGCTTTAACCAATATCTTTACAAGCTTGCACTTGGCTGTTGGATCAAAGGTCAAATACGGAAGGCAGTGATACTTGATCCGAGGGAATCTCTGCAACCATATAAGTTGATTGGTCTCTGAAGCCCTGCAAATTTCCCAAGAACCCTGAGGACAGGTTTAGTATTACTTTCAAGATTTTTGGCAGTTTTTTGCGTTACGTAACAAAGTAAACCAGTTCCGTTGAGAAATTTCTAATTATTAGGTATCAATACAATACTTATATGATTATTACTAACTGGATCAATACAATGATCATTATTCTCATTTTAACATGGACAAGTTTCCCTTCTAATAAGGAAGGGTATATGCAGCTTAGACCCATCACGTTGCTCCAGTGTGGTTTGGGACTTGGGTGATAATATTTGACTCTTTATCGATCACAATCAGATGGTACTTTGTCCAAAATTTTTCTTGAAAGAAAGTTTAGTTCAGATTTCGATAGTCCGACAAAGGACTCGAAAACAGTACCTAATGATCCAATGCTGAATAGGTTTACCACTAGTCTAACGTAATATAGAGCATAGCATATCCATAGCCGCATTACATCACATTATATGCTTTATTTTCTCCGCACTTTCGATTTTGTTGATCGCACGAAGCCGTGTGTGCTCACGAGTGGAAAGACCGTTTGATATGGATACATTGCAGTACGTAATTAGTTCAGCATTGTTTCTACCACTCCTAGATTACACAGATATCTGCAGAGATATACAATATAATCTGTACTTATATAAAATATTTTTATTAATATATTATGCCGTGATAGTCCAGTGGATATGACCTCTGCCTCCGATCCGGGGCATGCACCTCCAACTTTTCAGCTGTGTGCATTTTAAGAAATTAAATATCACGTGTCTCAAACGGTGCAGGAAAACATCGTGAGGAAACCTGCATACCAGAGAATTTTCTTAATTCTCTGCGTGTGTGAAGTCTGCTAATACGCATTGGGCCAGTGTGGTGGACTATTGGCCTAACCCCTCTCATTCTGAGAGGAGACTGGAGCTCAGCAGTGAGCCGAATATGGGTTGATAATGATGATGATGATTCCACATAATATCATATAAGTAATAAGTATGTTACACACCAGTGCACAGTAAAACCAATTATTAATGATTTCTCGTTAAACAATACCTAAACGTTTCAATAATAAGTAAAATCACAATTTATTGAAGTAGGCACTAGGAAAATACAAAAAGACAATATAGATATATACTCGTAGATACTTAAATTATATTCGTTAGTCTCGCTAGACCTCAGTAAGGCTTTCATTTGAATATTTTATGTTTTGTTTCTTCTAATACGAAAAATACTAGTATAGGGCCGGTTTTGTCCAGTCCCGAACTTTCTTACCTAATATTACACAAATATCTGCATAGATATACGATAAAATCTATACTCATTTAAAATAGTACAATATGATATAAGTGCGGTAAGTTGAAAATTACAGCCGAGGCGATATTGCAGTTCGAGCCAGAGGCGAGAGCTATAGTAAGGAAGCAGAGGCTGTAATTATCAAAGCGCACGTCTGTCATATGACGTTTTATAACACTTTTGCGAGGAAACACACTGTGAACACACTTTCTGAAAATTGTATGTATTAATAAAATTATAAATATTTTTATTAATACATAATTCCACATATCATATTATATGTCACACAGTAGTGCACAGTAAACCGATTGTGGTTTGTGGTTTCTCGTTATGTAAACGTTAAAATAGTAACTAAATGTACCTAATAAAATCACAATTTTTTGAAGTAAATTATCAAAAACTAAAGTCAAAGTTAGTGTTCGTTTGTCTCAACTCAAAGGATTAACCAAATTGAATATTTAATTTTTTGTTAGAACTAATACAACAACGAAAACAATTTTGCAATATGACGAATGGAAGGTCTGGTCTAGTTCAAATCAATATTAGAAAAAATATTGATGTGAATCATCTATACGTACGTACACGTAAAACCGATGGTATATATATATATAGTTTCCAGTACAACTAAAAAAAAACTATATATATATATACCATCGGTTTTACGTGTGGCTATAGTTTGTAGAGCCGTGATAGCCCAGTGGATATGACCTCTGCCTCCGATTCCGGAGGGTGTGGGTTCGAATCCGGTCCGGGGCATGCACCTCCAACTTTTCAGTTGTGTGCATTTTAAGAAATTAAATATCACGTGTCTCAATCGGTGAAGGAAAACATCGTGAGGAAACCTGCATACCAGAAAATTATCTTAATTCTCTGCGTGTGTGAAGTCAATCCGCAAAGGGCAAGCGTGGTGGACTATTGGCCTTATCCCTCTCATTCAGAGAGGAGACTCGAGCTCAGCAGTGAGCCGAATATGGGTTGATGACGACGATATATATAGCTTATATGCAGTAGTGTGTACGGTGTGGCGACGCGTCGCCATGCGCAATTGACTGTGCGATTCTCTCCCACTCGATCCGGCGTTAAGCCATCTCTCTCACTACACTGAGCTCAGATTTCTATAGTGTATACTCCGTAGTGTATACAGTATTTTGCAGTATACACTACAGTACACATAACCTGTGTTTTACTTGAAAACATATTATTTTTTTGATAATAAAATGTCTGACCGTGATATCAGAGAGTGAGATGTTTTTACTTCTGCCAGGAGTCCCGTGATGGCTCACATTTTTTATTTACTTTAAAATGGTTTTTAAAAATAACTCCAAAACATAATTTTTATAACTGGTCCACAGCTTGTGGCATGGTAACATAAAAATGCTGACAAATTTGTAACTTGGTAACATATGACGTTCCTATTACATCTCAAAGCGGAAATTATACGGCAGTTTTGCCGACCGGTCGTTACTCAATACCACCTACTTATGGTTAAACAACTAATTTTACCTATTTTCTGAGAAGTTTCATTTGAAAATTCAATCACTTGGTATGTAGAGATTTTCTAGATCGATGAGTATTTTATTTAATTTACTATAAAGCCAAAAGTAAGTAATATGTCGGAAAGCCCAGTGGCAGTGGATATGACCTCTGCCTCTGATTCCGGAGGGCGTAGGTTCGAAACCGGTCCGGGGCATTCACCTCCAACTTTTCAGTTATGTGCATTTTAAGAAATTAAATATCACGTGTCTCAAACGGTGAAGGAAAAACATCGTGAGGAAACCTGCCTAATTGAAAGTTTTCTTAATTCTCTACGTATGTGAAGTCTGCCAATCCACATTGGGCCAGCGTGGTGGACTATTGGCCTCTCATTTTGAGAGGAGACCCGTGCTCAGTAGTAAGCCGAATTTGGATTGATAATGATGATGTCGGACAGCACGCTTTGTAGGTACTGACCATTATTAACATTAACATCCAGTGGCATGCATTCCATAGATACGCAAATGCACTGCCTACTCTAAGGACTATTTACAAACCTGTATAATTGTTGTAAGAATTTTCCATTTCGCACAATTTGTACCTATAATGCCTAGCCTAGTTGATAACCTTGTGCACACCAGTGTTAACATCCTTCCTTAAGCCCGCCAACCTGCATCGAAACAGCGTGGTGGATATAAGCTCCATATACCCTGTAATATAACGAGGGTGGCCTGGCCTTCATAAAAATGATGATTAAAGCACTAAAAAAATAACATGGCGTAATTTTACTATTTTTTTAAGCTTTATTTAAGCCTATTTATTTTATGATACGCAATAAGACAAAATTATGATTATATTTAACGTTTAATTTTATTATAAGCTTGTAACAATGGAAAACATTATATTAAATTGTTTGGTCATGGTTAAAATGTCACTGAGTTTACTTGACCCGTCATCTTGATTGTCATCTTCTTATGACTGCGGTCAAGTCAGGTTTTTAAACTTTCAAGAATTTGTTAATATGTATGCGGAACCCCAATAGCATGCAGATGTACCTACTGTACTGTAATTATCGTTATGAACAATGAATTATTTTGCTTTTCTTCTTGAATGCACACCTTTAATCCTACATACAACGATCACAAGTTCGTGACTTCACTCAAGGTCATTCTCTTCCATTCTAGGCTCTTATTTTGGTTACAGTTTGATTTGTTAATTAAGTTGTTCTGACAAATATTGTGAATCAACCTTTTTTGACATTGGTTTTCTTATTTTTGTAATCCACTTCTGAGTCTGCTAAAAATACATATTTTTAAATTCGCGCCTTGATCCGAGAAAAGCCTACAACAAACTCAGCCAGCATTTATTATTTATTTATCATAATTTTTCAAATTTATCTAGAACTAAATACATAATCGTATATTCATTGAAGCTCTTTTTGACAGTCGGTACTATTGAGTGTGTGTGTAAAGACGCAAATAATCTGCGAACGAGAAGTGAATATATGCATCGCCATTTCCATTCCCATTCTTAATCATGGGTATAGTATAGTTAGTAGGTACTAGAACTTCTTAATTGTTTATAACGCCCTGTAGACGAGGTTGTGCAAACCTTACCTGCTATATAATTGCGTCATGACATTGTACAAGGGAGCGGCTCGGCTGAGCGCAGAAAGCGCAAACTGGTTTCATTGGCACATATATTAACTAGTTCAAAGCATTCACGAGGCGAATATGGCAAAATTAACTGCTTAAAAATGATAAACTTTAAATATATATCGATATCCATACATACGTATTATTATACCGTTCAAAGTTTAGAGCATTTTTTTAACAAGTTATCCCGCTTCCATCTTAGATTGCATCATCATTTTTTTTTTAACAATCAGGTGAGATTGTAGTCAAGGCTTACTTGTAAAAATTAAAAAAAAAAACAACCAAATCTTTCCTCTTTACAATATTAGTTAAAGTTATGTAGAGACAGTTTCTCTATCGTGTAAATAACATCTTAACTACTCGTAAAAGAACACAATCATTTTGAATTTAGTCGTTTAGAAACTTCAGTTTTATTGGTATGTATTGATTTTAATATTCCAAATACATTTCAAGACAAAAGCTATTCAATATCGATGCAGACCACGTTCTCGAAAGCATTCTTTTATTTGATATATCGAACGCTGTTTTAAAATCTTTGACCCTCGGTACTAACCACATGCAGGCAGACACGTGAGTGTATCACGCAATGAGAATTGTAGAGTTTTTACCGCTTGTATGACTTTGTATATGTCTATTATAACACTTACGAGTTTCTTCAGCGTTATTGTAATGTAAGGCATCCTTATTCTTAGTGTGAAAATATTTGTTTACGCTTTCACGCTTTAGTTATTCAACTGGTCATCCTAGAATTTAGTATGTTTAGTTAGGACATTGTTATGGCTAACAAAAAATATTAAATAAAATAAAAATAAACATGGCAAAGTAATTACAGTATATTTTCAGAGCCTATTCAATGCAAACTAACAAACAATCGAATTTTTCCTCTTTATGTTATTAGTATAGACAAGTTATGCAGTGACAGTTTCTTTATCGTGTACCTAATTAATTAACACATTTATCGCCATGGAGGTTTGATATTAGTATATTTAGTATGAAGACGACGATTGGTATATTTATTCACTGAACAGATTATAATAATTGTAAAAGGATATAAAATAAAAGTAGGTACTATCAAATAGATGAAACGGTGTGGAATGGAGAACTGGTCAAGATGTAATGGATGGGCGAAACAATATATTCACGCATGCGCGGTCGAGGGAATTCTAAATATGAAATGAATCTGGAATGTGAATGTAGATGGCCTAACCTAAAGTGGGCGAACGAAAGAGTTCGTTCGCCACACATTCAACTGGTCATCCTAAAATTTAGCATGTTTAGTTAGGATATTGAAAATGGGATTTCTACAATTTTTATCATCCATAAAAATACTGTTTCTAACAAAAAATAAAATAATCTTCTACACTCGTATATGCTCTATAGTCGAAAATATATTAAAAGTTAGGCTAGAACAGACAAGCAATATAAGTTCATTAGCATGTAACATCAGATTGTTGTCAAGACAAATTAGCCCAAAAAACGAGCATTTGGTTACGGAAGATACACGATATGTCGCAGGGATTTGATAAAAACAGGAATTTGGTCAATTCCTTATGGGATTTGATCAATCGGGATGATGACAGTTTTATAAATTGTATATAAATTAAGAGTATGCTAATAGTAAAGCAATTTTGTAATAGGAACAAGGTATATTCCGGATCCCTGAAAAACGCCCAATACAAAATGGCACGAACTAATGACGTCGTAGGTAATGTAATGATCGTTAGATTAGTATGTGCGTTCAAACAAAACTACTAATATCTTTGTTATTTGTGCGTTTATATTTATAGTTCATATTTTGAAAAATGTCACATTTTATGTAAGGAAGCTGAAACTGTATGAATTTTCATCTAATTACGATAAAAGATTTTTAATAGATTTTGAAATTTTATGATCTCATTTATTTTGCAAATATCCAGACAATCTTTTTATGAATAAATTAGTTAACATTGATCTTATTTACCCGAATGTATCATAAAAATCAATATATTCATACCTAGTCATCATCCCCATTCACGGAGGTTGTTAAAACCACCCATAAATAGGAGCCCCTGCTCCTGACATTTCACTGAACCAGTTCAGGAATTTGTTCAATTCACTAGATTTGTTTAGGGAAAAGATAAAATCGTGTTGTTTTTTTAACAACCTCCGTGATTTGGTCAAATCCCTCTAGGGATTGATCAAATCCCTGTTTTTATGATATCCCTGCAACATATATAAGTACCTATACCAAAGAGTCCAGAGTAAATAATAGTTCTTATTTAGCTTTCGTTTGAACAGGGCAAGTTAAATAAAACATTCTAACAAGGTTAATCGTGGTTATAGCACGTGGATGGCAGCTATTAATCCCCTCAAAATTCAACGTAACTAAAAGACCGTATAGACTACTTTAGTATTTTAGTCGAGTAAAATACTAAACTCGACTAAAATACTAAAGTAGTCCGAATTAGATCTAAAGGTGCTATAAAGAACTTCAAATCTTCTTCCATATTTGAAATACGATTCAAAAGAAAATACCAAACATCGCTCCAATACCCAGATATTAGGTAATTGAAAACATGTTGTAAGTAAATATACCATACATACTCGTAATATTTTGCATAAACTATACTTTAATTCCGGCACAAGTAAGCATAATGGTTATGAAGCTAAAGTAACTTATAATTGCATTTTGTATGGTCATCTTTTGACACAGTTTCGCAAATTCGCTTCTGCAAATGTCGGTGGACAGACAAGATTACTTGCAATTTGTCAGCACTCAATACAAACAGTAATCAAAGTGTGCTAAAATGTTAATCTTTGAAATTTGAAAGTATTTTCATATCTACAGCATCTAATACTTAATTAATTTTAGTGATTTCATAAATATAGATTCTGTATTCGATTAATCTGTCTTTACAATAATTCGTCGTCATCAACCCATATTCGGCTCACTGCTGAGCTCGAGTCTCCTCTCAGAATGAGAGGGATAAGGCCAATAGTCCACCACGCTCGCCCAATGCGGATTGGCAGACTTCACACACGCAGAGAATTAAGATAATTCTCTGGTATGCAGGTTTCCTCACGATGTTTTCTTTCACCGATTGAGACACGTGATATTTAATTTCTTAAAATGCACACAACTGAAAAGTTGGAGGTGCATGCCCCGGACCGGATTCGAACCCACACCCTCCAGAATCGGAGGCAGAAGTTATATCCACTGGGCTATCACGGCTCTTACAATAATTGGGTGATAAGTATTTCATTGAAGAAACATTTTATAATTTTATTTATAGCAACACCAAGGATTATTTAAAACGTTCTCAACGTCTGTGTCTACTTCAGAATTTCCTACTATTTATTTAATTAGATTGGATATCGATTAATGATATAGTGTCTACGATAAATTACAGAATATCAGAGTTCCAGATTCTATTATTTTTATATTTTCATCAATGTACCTACCTACCTACCTACGAGTATATTAAGTGTTAAATTAATAGACTCACATATAAGTTAATAAACAAAATTTTTTTTTAACTAGATATTTAGCACTTTAGAGTCAAATTAGTCCATTTTCCAATCACATATAGTCACCATTATACAGGATGTTCCGTAAAAAGTTTTTTTATGCAAATGGGCTCACGTTTGACCATGACAAGTGTAGATACAGTGTAGATGGGACACGCTTGCCTAGAAGGTGCCTATTTACTCTTGTTTAGTTAGCTAGTTTAGTCAGTTTAGTTGCCTATTCACTGCGACGATATATACTGCCTATTCACTCTACAGGATGATGCTACAAAATGCTACTAACAAAACTATGTATGTATATCTATTTGAATATAGTCGATTTATTTACCTAATAGACACCAACGCGATTTCAATTAATTTGCATTAGATAAGTAAGTAAGCTAAATTAAATCCATTATTCAAAATAGGCACCATTTGTGTTTCACATATCCTGGTTACAATTGAATTATAATAATTCGCAATCACTTCCTTGATAGTTTTATTGACCCGCATCTCATTCATTTCATTAAAAACATGTTTGTAATTTTATCATTTGGCATTTTTTATTAACTGGTAATTCACCACAGTTTCGCTGTTTGCGTTGAAGTTATCGCAAACTAGCGATAAAAACAAAACTAGCGATATCCCGCGACTTTGTCCACGGAATTTAATAGGAAGTTGGTGGCGTCACACTCAGTGCCTCAGAGCAATAGGCTCTTATGATAGTGATCATCATAGAGTCAAACATCACTATAGACCACACGCGCTGGAGGACAAAATTATCATGTGTATATCCATGCCCCTCTCTTATCGAAAGAGGTGGACCATTAAAATTGGCTGATGATCACAATGATGATAATGATCATTGTGTTCAATTGTTATCGCAAGAGTTCTGTAGTAAAAGATCTCGAACGTGATTTTGTAGTAGTAAGTTATATTAAGATGTATAATAACAATTTATAGACATCGCGTGTCAGGAGCGTTAGCGTGATGTGTGCATGTGAATATATTTGTATGACTTATTAGATCAACATTAATCTATCATTATTATCAACCCATATTCGACTCACTGCTGAGCTCGAGTCTCAACAGACAGGTCCTAATAAGGCCAACAGTCTTCCACGCTGGCTCAATGCGGATTGGCAGACTTCACAAACGCAGAGAATTAAGAAAATTCTCACGATGTTTTTCCTTCACCGTTTGAGGCGGCGAGTGATATTTAATTTCTTAAAATGCACACAACTGAAAAGTTAGAGGTGCATGTCCCCCACTGGGTTATGCTAGCCACAAACGGTCAATTATTCTCACGTTTCTGTAGCACCCACGACTATAATCGATCGTGTGTTGGTCACTGCGTACATGACTTGTATAGTATGCCGCATGGGTACTGCCGTTTGCTTTTCAGAAACGTGAGAATAATTGACCGTCAATGGCGACCTTTATCCGGTCCGGGGCATCCATAGATATCCATAGATACAAAAATAATGCGCGGCAGTGATTAAGTAGTCACGTGAAGCTAGAGCGACGGCGGCCTACAAAGTTTACGTAATTTTATGTAAGAAACCGGCCGACATACGGCGTGGACCACTTTGTTACGTCTGTGGTACACTCCACTGAGCCAATGCTTTAATCTTGATCGAGTAATGTTTACTTACTAGTTGGTAAGTGGTATGAATGACCATTAGGGATTACGCGATATAGGTACTAATTAAATATGTAAGTACTAGCTGACCGCGCGCAGATTCGCCCGCATTGTTCCCGTTCCCGTAGGAATACGGGGATAATATATACCTATAGTCTTTCTCGATAAATCGTCTATCTAACACTGAAATAATCTTTCAAATCGGACCAGAAGTTCCTGAGATTAGCGCGTTCCAGCAAACAATCAAACTCTTCAGCTTTATATCATTAGTATATATAATATCCCGCGGTTTCCTTGAGAGAATATGGATATATAACATAGTCTACGACACTCAGAAATAACTTGGTGACTTTCTAGGGGTATAATATACCCCCACGAGATTGACAGTGTACGCCAAGAATAAGATTTGTATGGCAATAAAAATCTACAACAATCTTCCTAATAGAGAGCCCTATAGAAAAGCCATGGTCAATATTGAAATGTAAAATTTATAATATACTAATATATGACATTCATAACTACTTTATGGATATTTTGTTATTTATTATTTATTTTGTAATTATGTCATTTTTTTTCTCTTAATTGTATTCAATTCTATTTGTACCATTCGAATTATAATTTTGTTAATAAACGAATACACTATTAGAAAAAAAAGAAAAAAAAATTGAATTTTCTACTGAATCAGTAGATTCAGAGATTACCTACCACCTACAACAATATAAACTTTAGCTCTTGATAGACAATTTCTTCACTATATATATTATTCTTACAGCAAAAAAAAAAGAATTTTGTTCAGTAGGTAGTAGGTTTATATATTAAATTTTCAGGTATCGACTTATGGCAGGCGTCCACTGATCCGCATCATACGTATCGGACAGATTGCATCAAACAGATTTTTAATATTACGCTAGATAAAATCCATCCGATGCGATCCATACGATGCAGATCAGAGAATACTAAAATCTGATCTATGCAATGCGTCCAATACGCCTGCCATATACCAACGTCCTTGACAAACGAACAAACGACATAGCATACTCCTTTCAATTGGTGTTTCAACAATTTTACATCATTACGATTTATTATGGATTTATTAGCCTAATTATTTACGGATGTGGACGTCACAACAAAAAACTCGTTAATATCGTATAGGTAAGTAGAAAATTACTTATGTGCAGTGCTGTGTGACTGTGATTGACGTTAATGGATCCGATTTCAGCGATATTCGCAATATAGCGTAATTGCAAACATTCTAGCCTTTGATTTTATGTTATGTAACGAATTATAACGACTGTTTTTGAAATGCTGGTAAAAAACAGGATTTTTGAAAAGTTATGCTTTTTCTACATACTTACACGTAAATCATCTTTAACAACCCATGTCGAATTCACTGTTGAGCACGAGTCTCCTCTCAGACTGAGAGGGGTTAGTCCACCACGCTGGTCCAGTACGGATTGGCAGACCCACATTTGTGAATGAAGAAAATTCACAGGAAAATTCACATTGTTTTTCTCTCACCGCTTGGGTAATTATTAATTTCTTAAAATGCACATATCTAATTTAAAAGTTGAAGGTGCATGCCCCGAACCGGAGTCTAGCCTACGCTCTCCGATTCGAAAGCAGAGATCATATCCACTGGGCTATCACGGCTCTACGTTACGTAACGTGTATACATGGTCACTAGAAACTAATAAGGCACATAATTAATACGCACACAGCCACACACTCTCAAATACAAACAACTGAAAGTCGATCGGTTAAAAAGCACAAATACCAACTTTTCTTATTAGCTGGTCCCTTATCTCCGACTACTAGACAAAATAGCCAAATACTTACAAGAAATAGTTAACACTACAAAAAGAAGTCGGTAATATTTAGGTCAAATAGCCTTTACTTTTCACCGTGTGAAAATCAAATATACCTGCCTAGTGCCTAATATCTTAAATATATGTACCTTATAAATCTTACGTTATATTTAATTACTAAAGTTCTAAGAATTTGTAGCTAATCTGTCCAATCCAAATTTAGTATTACGACTTCACGAAACTTCTTGAATTGATATTTCGATGTACGTACAAATTCCAACAATCCTACGTTTAATCGATGTAAATAAATCAGAATTCAGAATAGACCTAATCTAAGCTAATCTCACATTACTTTAGCTAGATGAACGCAATTTTTTTTGTGAAAACGAAAAATTATTGACAACCGACCCAATAAACATTTTTAGTAATAATTTTTAATCAAAATGATTTTACAGAAAACAATAATGGTAATGGTACTCAACCATAACTATCGGTTCATTGATAACTAGCCGATGCACCGCGGTTTTACGCGCGTAGTTCCCGTACCCGTGAGAATACGGAGAGTATAGACTATGACACTCACAAATAACGGCCTCCGTGGCGCAGTGGTATGCGCGGTGGATTTACAAAACGGAGGTCCTGGGTTCGATCCCCGGCTGGGTCGATTGAGATTTTTTTAATTGGTCCAGGTCTGGCTGGTGGGAGGCTTCGGCCGTGACTAGTTACCACCCTACCGATAAAGACGTGCCGCCAAGCGATTTAGCGTTCCGGTACGATGTCGTGTAGAAACCGAAAAGGGGTGTGGATTTTCATCCTCCTCCTAACAAGTTAGCCCGCTTCCATCTTAGACTTCATCATCACTTACCATCAGGTGAGATTGTAGTCAAGGACTAACTTGTAAATAATTAAAAAAAAAATAACGTGGCTTTCTCGTGGTATAAGAATTTTCAAAATCGGTTAATTAGATCCAGAGATTACCCTACAATACCACAAACTTTACCTCGTACTTTACCAAAAACGGTCGGTCTTCGTTGGCTTGATATGAATTAAAATCCACAACCGGCAAAGTGATCAATAAGCAAGGTAATGTGTAATTACAGTTGCAACACGCACTACTGGACTATTACATGTATTTCCGACAATCCCTATTTCGCTGAACGTGAGGCAACCGCCTGCATGTGATTATAAGTAGCCTTCATATCCTATCGCGTTAACGCCGTATCGCTTCATACAAATTACGTTGAGTAAATATACCATTTAGTACAAATTACTTACATAGAGTATATTACGTTGAGACGTGATAGACCTCTGCCTTCGATTCGGAAGGCGTAGGTTCGATCCGGTCCGAAACATGCACCTCTAACTTTTCAATTATGTGCATTTAAAAAAAAATTAAACATCCCTTGTCTCCAACGGTGCGTTGAAGGAAAAACATCGTGAGGAATTTTCTTAATTCTCTGTGTGTGAAGTCTAACTGCAATTAGCTAGCGTGGTGGACTACGGCCTAACTTTCTCATGCTTTCATGCTGAGAGGAGACTCGTGGTCTACAGTGAGCCGGTTGTTAATGATAATAAGTGGTGAAATATTCCATCGCAGTCTACTTTAACGTATCACTACGGAGACGGCTCTCTCATCATCGGAGTAGGCATACGGAGCTTAAACGAAAGCGTCCACTGATCTGCATCGTAGGAATCGGACGCATAGCATTTAATGGATTTTAGTATTCTTTGTATAGAAAGTCATACAAGTGCGACCACTAATCCGCATCGGACGAATCGCATCGAACGTAAAATCGATTTTTTTTTTTAAATTAAAAATCCGTCCCTAAATGACTGAGTACAAAGAATACTAAAATCCGTTTGATGCGCTACGTCCGATGTGTACACATGTCGTTAGAGTTACATTATTTATTGTTCTGTGGGAGATTACAGATTAGTGATCATTTTTGGATGATGAGTGCGAATATAAGTATTAATAATGTTACTTAAGTACTTAATAAAGTGTTGCAGAGCAGATTAGGCCGGTGATTGCCTTTGCGAGTGGAGCTTTAAAACACATTATTTCAGGATTAACAAAGCTTATTATGCAAAAGTTATGTAGAAGCATAGATATATTTCCTTTTAAGGCTTACTAAAACGTTTTTTAAGATGTTAATATAATTTATTTTTTGAAATTATGACTTATCATTGATCTCACAAGTGTTAACGCGATTACAATTAATTGAATTTCGTGATATTTTGAATTAAATATTCATATATAAGCTCAAGGCAGCCAGAATATTGAAGAATGCTGAGTCTTTAAATTTATTACGAGCGATTGAAAGTATACAAATAAAAATAAGGACATTCTTGTTTTTATTAAATACCCACGTATTAATTTATGGCTTGCACAGAAACCACTCAGCTTTATACGGATTTAGCCCCGACCTCTGCAAAACAAAACAAAACAACTTTCAAAGCTGCGTGAAACTTGAACTACATACAGCCGAATATAGCACAATTATGCCTCATTCGCACGAGAGTTAAAAAAGCGATACGTTAAAACCCAACGTTGGTGTTTTTATGATGTTAATAATTTCATTGATCTGTTTCCAATCTAGCTCCCACTAGCACGAGAGGTTTTTTAAAAGACGTTTAAAAGCATACAAATACAACAAATGCATTCCCAAGTACGAGATATGTTCACACGACAGCGTTTTTTAAAAACAACGCTTTTTTCGAGTTGGAAATAGACCTTTATTTCACTTCATACTTATATTTTTACGATTTATTAACGTCCCTTATTCGCACGAGATTTAAAAAAGCGATACGTTAAAGCCCGACGTTGGTGCTTTATAACGTTCTTTATTTAATTGGTCTATATCCAACGCCCAAAATTTAATTGGAGCCGTGATAGTCAGTGGATATGACCTCTGCCTCCGATTCCGGAGGGTGTGGGTTCGAATCCAATCTGGAGCATGCATCTTCAGCTTTTCATTTGTGCGCATTTTAAGAAATTAAATATCACGTGTCTCAAACGGTGAAGGAAAACACCGTGAGGAAACCTGCATACCAAAGAATTTTCTTAATTCTCTGCGTGTGCCAATCCACATTGGGCCAGCGTGGTAGACTATTGGCCTAACCCCTCTCATTCTGAGAGGAGACTGGAGCTCAGCAGTGAGCCGAATATGGGTTGATAACGACGACGATATCCAAGGCCCAAAATTTAAAATGCAACACTGCTATCATGTGAACATATACTTAGGAATGCATTTGTTGTATTTGAACGCTTTTTAACGTCCGTTAAAAAAACTCTCGTGCGAATGAGGGCTTAATCGAATGTTGTTATGATTTCAAATTGATTTCAATGTCACCACTTATGTTGTTAATTACTGACCAGTTATTAGTTTTAGCCTCGGGGCACGTGTGAGTTTAGTTCCGCTCGTAGTTTTAACTGTCATATAAATAAGCTTCTCTGTTTTTCGATTAACGAACAACGATATTTTATAATAGATATGTTAAATGCCTATACTCTGTTTTTCGCAAAGATCTCTGCTATCAACGATATTTTATAATAGATATGTTAAGTGCCTATAAAATCACCGCAAAAAGTGATCTGAATTTAGCTACTCCACAGAGAGCATGCATGCACAATTTTGTATTTACTAACATTATATATTTATGTTTATATAGTTTTATACTTTCTGAACACACAACTCGACATTGAACTTGGACAATATTTAGGTATTATTTGTTTAAACAACTTTCGTTGTAAATGCAACTAAATAACAAGACAATTTAGCCACCTTTGTTCGCCTCAGTTTCGACGTGCTATTGACATATATAATAGCACAGATTAATCAATAATAAATACAGATGGAGCGTACGGAACACGACGGTGTCGTAGCCGCTTCAAATACAAAATTCAAAAAGTAATACATTCTAGAGTCAGTACGACACGAGCCGTCGCATAAGTCGCAACGTCGCAACTTTCAATATGATTTTAAAAACTGTTTACAAAAAGTAAAGAAATAAGATGGAGCATTTTTTATTGGTAATTGTTGATTATTATATTAATTTACGTAATTGTTGTTAGTGTTAAAATTTCAAATACAAATTATGAAAAAAGTTTGTATATGCGGTTGTCAGGGAGACGCGTGACGTTTGTCTTTTAATGGGTTTCATCGGCTTCAGTACGTTGCTTGTAAAGACTCACTCTGATTACTCTGTGTCTAATAGTAGGTATATAATCTTTGCATGAAACACGATGTAGTTCATGTTTTGAACCGAATTAGAATTTACAAGCGAAACGGTCATGTTATAATTCAAATGCGTACGAACCAACAAGCGGCAAAGATTTATTTGTCTTACTAATAACGTAGAATCAATTAGAAGATTTGTACACAAACATTTCTTTTGTGTAGGCACGTAAACACGATTGCATTGCTAGAAAACGACATCTGATGATAGAAATTACTTTCTTCTAAGATATTTTGGTTGTGTAACGTCGTGGATTTTAATTTTGGGTGGTCAAATTTGGAATCTCTAGGTTTGTTTCGAAAGGCAGCGACATCGATGAATGTCGTAGAGATTACGAGGTTCGCTGCTAGATGGCGCTTATATTAAAGTGCTCAGACAAATAAATATGGACAAGTAGTTGGAGCTTTATAATCTGTATATAGACTTAATATATGGTTAGAGGTATTCCACAAGTAACGAAAGGTATGGAATCCGAAACCGACTTTAAAAACAAATGTCACATATTATCTGTGCAATTTGTTGATTGTACTCTGTAAGAAAGATGAATCGGTAACTTTATAGCTTTGCTATTGGTGAGGTTTTTTATGAAGAAAGTCCCGTTATCTTCTCGTTATATACTCGGGCACGTTCGAGTTTTTTTCTTTTGGCTGGCTGAAATTTGGAGACATGTAGTTGACTTTCCAAAACATTAAATTTACTTAGAGGCAGTGATGTAAGATACTTGGTAAGACTCGAATTTATATTTGGTTAGCATTCGTGATTATCGAATTTTGTTGTGCTAAAGAGACAAATTCTTGCAGTTCCGGTCAACCATAAAAATTTCCCGTGAGATGTTAAGATGGCTACCTACTGGGAACTAGGGCGGGATATCCTTTTAAGGTACTCGGTTGAAATTGTTTTTTTCTTTGTCCGGCGTAGGTCAAACTTTAGTGACATGTGCTAACCTCCGTATTTTGTTACAGGATGGGAATGTAATATATTCTGAACTTAACCTAACCTATATACGTGACCTAATGTAATCACACTTCTTCTTAATACAACCACGTTATTATGTAGAAACGTAGATTGGTTGTAGACATTTGAAACGCCGGTTCTGAAACCTTTGGTCATTCTTGGAACATTTTTATGGAACCTGAGTTGACTATTACATTTAATCATTTGCACGCGTCGAGTAGCATGCTGTTAGCGGCGTAAATCTTGGAGGTTCGCTGGCCGCCAGACAAAATGACGGACGGATGAATGCAACAGCAAGGTCAGCGACCGCGTGGTGTCAGCTTCCATCATAAACGTCAGGTCGTACCTATTCTTTCTTTTGTTAAATGGAGTCATGCTAAAACTTCTATTTTTATATATTGTTTTTTTTAAAAGGATGCGTTACATTAATTGTTGGTGGTGATTCGGATATACCGTTCAGATTACAATAAGATTTAGAGATAACTAGACCTCTTTCGTGAGTGTTTAAAATGCAACGTGTTTGTTGTCCCTTTAGTATAAACGTGTGTAATTGCTAAGCGAACTTAAATGGAATCATCCTTGTGGATTTGGCTGGTAGCGATGTGAATTCATAACTTCTAGTGCGTTGTTCGACGGACCCACTTTAAATACCTAGCCGTGGCAGTGGTTTGGTCAACAAAAATCCAAACGCTATATCGACACCATCTAATCCCCAAGGATTGGTATAATAAAACAAATATTTGAGATAACCACTGTTTATTTACAAAGTATGTACAAAGTAACTTAACATTTAGGAAACCTGGTTTTTTTTATGTAATTTAACCCATTAATATTTTGTCCTTTTAGGGTTTCTCAAGGGTTTAGCATTACTTTTATATTGTAAAAAAAAGGGTTCATCTAAAAATATAGAAGCCAAATACCGGTGATTACTGTAAAAGTGTTTTTTTTGTTTACTTAACCCCGCATCCTCCTACGGGTATAGATCCGAAAGCCAGAATCTCGGTGGTAACATTTGAGATTCTGGTCTACAAGCTGTATGTTTGGCTGGTGACGCACTAGAAATTTCATCCAAATCGTTTCACAAAAACCGGCACAAACTATAAGGCTTGCAGTGGCGCCTGGGGATTTTTTTTATTAATCCTAAAGGATCTGTACAACGTGGGAGAGAAAAGGGAATAATAGAATCATCCGAACACCACTCTAACAATATTTTTTTTTGTTTTCTGTTCCAATTTCTATTACTATAAGATTTTGTTTCAGCATAAGCTTAATATAAAATAACCCATGATCATTTTTTTTGTGATGGTGTATTTGGCATAGTTAGTTATGTTTATAGAGAAATTTAATTACTGAATTTTTAGTTATTATTGTTATTTTAAGTAACTCAATATTAATTTAATGTTTTAAAAAATAGTTGTACCATCACCAATAAATAATGTCAGGTCATAGGGAAATACAGTTTCACTCTTTGAGGAAGGATGAGCTGGTATACGAGGTCTCGATCAGATCCGAGACTCCGGGTAGTACTGTAGATGAGCTTAGGAGGCAGATGCGAGGCCTCATGATTGAGTGCCCCTCGACTGCCATATTAGAAACAAATATAGACAGCAACACCGAATTAGTAATAATTAATGATAAGTTAAATGAACTAGCCACAATTATTGAAGGATGGGGAAAATCAGGTGATAGGGGATCTATAGCAAGGGCAGAGGCCCTAGCCTATCACCTGTTTCATAGAGTAAACAGATTGAAGGTCGACGAATCAGCTAAGGTTTCAGCCAAGGTCGGGGAGGCCAGACTGAGATTAGGAAAATTTATTGCAATCATTGAAGCGCCTGGAAAAAATGTTTCAGAACAATTGTCTACATCTTCTAAGCCGTCACCTTCAGCGGAGGCTTCGGAAATAGAGTGCTCCGGGGACAAAAACCTGGCGAAGTGGAACCTAAAATTTAATGGCTCCACCGATCCGCGCTCCTTCGTCGAACGAGTGGAGGAGCTTCAGCTTTGCTACGGTGTCTCTGAGGCTAAACTCTTCAGGTCGGCGGTTCAGCTGTTTGAAGATCAGGCACTACTCTGGTACAGAGGTATCAGAGATCAGGTACGCTCTTGGTCTGACCTTAAAAATCTTTTATTAGAGGAATTTGACCCCGTCGATTATGACTATAGGTTGCGAGGAGAGATAAGATCTAGGACGCAGGGGGCTGAAGAGCCCGTGCATATATATTTTTCTATAATGGCTTGCTTGTTTGCTCGGCTGAGGACTTCGATGTCCGAGGTCGAAAAATTAGAAATTCTATTACACAATGTACGCCCAAAGTTTTCGCAGCAGCTCGCGTTGACAACCATTTCATCCATATCGCAGCTGAAAGATGCATGCAGGAAACTCGAAGCGGCCAGTCAAAGGGCCACACAATTTGCTGAGCCCGGCCGTTCGAATTCTATTTTAACTCCTGAATTTACTTATAAAAATAAAAATAAAAATGTGGCATATTTGGACAACGAACAAAATTTTCATTCAAATCAGGTTCATAATGACCAGGGTCGTTATAAACAACATAGCAAGTTGCATCAAAATCGGTTTTATAACAGCCAGGGTAAATATGAACATGGTAACCCTCACAACAAAGGACGGGTTAATGATAATGACCAAACCAGGGCAGGGCCGTCACACACTGGTAACAAATATAGAAACCAGCGGTTAGTGAGGCATAACGTACACTGTTACGGTTGTAAAACCCCTGGGTACACGAAGTTTACGTGTCCAAAATGTAACAAAGCGGCTACTAGTCCAAAAAACTAGTCTGCTCGAACGATGCCAGCATAAATAAAAAATTTAAAAAATTAAAAAGTTTCGGCACTTTGGCATCTGTTCGATTTCAACCAAAAAAGAATGATATTAGGCCTTATCTTAAATTTAAAGTAGTCAACCTTGAAATTTGTGGTCTACTTGATTCAGGAGCATGCATCTCAATACTAGGTAACAACTCTCACGAAAACTTCATCAAAATGGGTTTCAAGCTAGAAAAATTTAGTAATATCTCCTGCACCGTGGCAAATGGTGTTAAGCTGGAAAGTATAGGTTACATGTACCTACCAATAACATGTCATGACACTACCTGTGCCATTAAATTTTTTGTTATACCTACAATAATATCGGATATAATATTAGGTATAGATTTTTGGAGGGCATTCAATATCGCCCCAGAGATACTAGACTGCATTGACTATAAGTATCAACCAGCGAGCTTCTGCGAGACTTTGAGTACGAATAGGGTAAACACTATTCAGTCTTTGGAAAATCTGTCAACCGAGCAGAAAGAACTAGCAAATGCCATTATAGGGAAATTCCATGACATCTCTTTTGAATTAAAAGGTCTTGGTAGGACGTCCTTAATAGAGCACGACATCGACACAGGTGATGCTCTACCCATTAGGGTAAAACAATATCCGCTATCGCCGGAAAAGAAGGTGGCGTTGCAGGAAGAGTTAAAAAAGATGTTGGCATTAGACGTCGTTACTCCCAGTGAAAGTCCGTGGAACAACCCAGTTATTTTAGTCAAAAAGGCAAATGGTGATTGGAGGTTCTGCTTGGACTGCAGGAAGCTAAACGCAGTGACAAAGAAGGACTCGTATGCTATACCATACATTCCTCAAATACTTGATAGTTTGAAGGAGGCCAAATTCCTGTCGACTATAGATCTGTCATCTTCATTTTGGCAGATACCTCTATCAGAACGTTCACAGGAAAAAGTGAGTTTCCAAATTGAAGGGGCAGGATTATTTAAATTCAAAGTTGTGGCCTTTGGACTTTGTAATGCTCCGGCGCGGCAACAAAGATTAATGGATAAATTAATAAATCAAAACTTTTGTAGTGACGTAGACAATGGTTATGTTTTTTGTTATATAGATGACATTGTGATATGTTCATCGGATTTCTCTACTCACTTGTTGTTGCTAAATAGAGTCCTGGATAAATTAAAGTCAGCTAACTTGACAGTGTCTTTTGACAAATGCAAATTCTTTAGGGAGTCAATCAAGTATTTAGGTTATGTAGTTGATGAGTTTGGGTTACATACGGATCCTGATAAGATCTCTTCAATTTTAAATTTTCCGACCCCAACCACAGCCCGGGAAGTAAAAGTATTTTTAGGAACTTGCTCTTGGTACAGGCGATTTATTCGTAACTTTTCAACAATTGCAGCACCGCTGAACAAGCTGACCAGCAAAGGGAGGAACGCGCCGAGGTTCCAGTGGAACGAGGCAGCTGACAAGGCCTTCTCGTTGCTAAAAAATGCATTGGTGTCAGCTCCAGTATTAGCAGTTCCTGATTTTAGTAAGCCTTTTACTGTCCATTGTGATGCTTCGTCGTACGGTTTGGGGGGAATGTTGTCACAGATGATCGAGGGTCACGATCATCCGATAGCTTATGTTAGTAGATCTTTAAATAAGAATGAAAGGAACTACAGTGCTACGGAACGGGAGGCCCTAGCAGTCATATTTGCAGTCGAAAAGTTCCAAGCGTACTTAGGAAGTAGGAAGTTCACGATAGTTACAGACCATTCGTCTTTAAAGTGGTTTTTGAATTTGGAAAATCCTTCTGGTAGGTTAGCTCGATGGGGTTGCCGACTGTCTCAATTCGATTTTGAGATAGAACATAGAAAAGGCACAGACAATGTAGTTCCTGATGCTCTATCGCGACTCATGAAAGTTGAGGCAATCCATGCAACGTCTGATACACCTACCTCAGGTATGAAAGATGAATGGTATGAGAGGATAAAAAATAATTGTGTTTCTAAACCTACACACTTTCCAAATTATATGGTTAAAGATAATATTTTATTTCGCTTAAGTAAAAGCAAGTATGATCTAATAAGCGAGTTTGATTGGAAAGAGGTCATTCCAAAAGGTTTGAGAAACAAAATTATAAGTGAGAACCATTGTGAACCAACAGCTGCACACCTAGGTGTTTTTAAAACACATAGACGCTTATGTTTAAGATATTTCTGGCCGGGTATGTACAAAGACATAGAAAATTTCGTAAAATCATGTGACGTATGTAAAGCATATAAACATTCTACACAAGCAGTCCCTGGTTTGATGGGGAAACCAAAGGTATGTTCACGTCCCTTCCAAGTAGTGAGTTTGGACTTAGCGGGTCCACTTCCACGAAGTAGGTCTGGATACACATATCTGCTAGTAATAACGTGCGTTTTCTCTAAATACACTCTACTATTTCCGTTACGCCGCGCAACATCAGCGTTGGTGGCTAAAAACTTCGAAGACGGGTTGGTCCTGGTACATGGAGCGCCGGAGACGGTAATCCTGGACAACGGAACACAAATGACCGGTTCCGAGTTCAGGAATGTCATAAAGCGCTACAACGTGCCAAGGCTTCACTATACTCCTCGTTACACTCCGCAAGTAAACCTGGTAGAACGCTACAACAAAACAATTATGACCGCTGTAGCGTCGTATGTAGAAGAGGATCATCGAACCTGGGACCTAAATCTAAGAAAGATCCAGTTCGCAATAAATAGCGCGATAAATGAATCGACTGGGTTTTCACCGTTTTTCTTAGTACACGCCCGTGAGCCAGTGATAAACGGAGATTTCTACTTAGATACGCAGAGTGAGTACAAGGTAGCTATGCCACGTGATGAATATGCTGGGAAGTTTGGATGCATGGAGGAGATTTATGATAGTGTTCGCAAGAAACTTCTAGAGGCACACGCTAGGAACGCACAATATTATAACCGTAGGCGAAGAAATGCTAGATTCGCAGTAGGGGATTGGGTATGGAAAACCACATATACACAAAGTGACGCGCAAAAATTCAAAATGGCAAAGCTTGCTCCTAAATACGAAAAGTGTAAAATAGTCAAAGTATTGTCACCACTAGTATACGAACTAGAGAGGAAAGACGGTACAAAAATAGGCTCTTGGCATATTAAAGACCTAAAACGGTAGACTAACTCATATATTCGTCCATAAAGTGTATAAATACTAAGTTAGGTACTTAAACACACAAGAAGAATGGTAAAGTACACTTATAAATACAAATAGGTTACTACAGTTTGATAGAGTGATGAATGAAAGGTCAGTATAAATGATGAGGTAGGTGTGTATTAGAAATGGATGGATCAAGTTGGATTGGGTTAGTCGGAAATTCCTGAAAGGTGATTAGAGAAATATTATTATCACGCTATGAACAAAATATAGTTCGTGAGATATTTACTGTGCTGTGTTTAACACAGAGACGCTTTGTTCCCAGAGATCTGTTAGCAATCGTTGTGCTAGGAATTATTCCCAGACTCTGGGCAATTATTATGGAGTCATATGAACTCATTTCACATGGAGACTCAGTCCCATGTTGGTATATGGTATAGTGATAAAATGTATTACAGTTTGAAATAGGCTGTGTTAGATCAAGCTGCATGAAGCAACAAGATCGTTTATGATATTTTCATAAGTTATTCTCCAGTAGTGTTGTTTAGTTTTAGAATTTCTTATAGAGTTAGGTGGGCGTAGTTTAAAGAAGATAGTGAATAATTTAGGTGATTGAACCTAACATTATAATAGGTAGCCGGAAATTATTGTTATTAGTTGCCGACGAGCAAAAATAGATAGAGTTATTATGTTTGCTATTATTTTATGAGAGTATAAATTCAAGATGTAAAATAGAACCAGGCATTTTTGTTACAGCAAAGGGAAACCGGAACAAGTATCTACATCAACGTTAGTTATAGTTTAATTTTAGGTATCATCGGTATTTAGGTATATATATTTTTTTTTCTTTTACTTATATTTTCTTTATGTAGTTTAGATGAGTGTTTTATTCCATTATCAGTGTTAGCATAGAGTGTTTTTTTTTTTTTTTTTTATAACGTCGTTACAGATGATTGCTTCTTAGAGCGCTGAGGGCAGCGAAAGTTTTTTGGTAGCAAAAAACTTCTACTATTTTGGGGGGTATTGTAACGTCGTGGATTTTAATTTTGGGTGGTCAAATTTGGAATCTCTAGGTTTGTTTCGAAAGGCAGCGACATCGATGAATGTCGTAGAGATTACGAGGTTCGCTGCTAGATGGCGCTTATATTAAAGTGCTCAGACAAATAAATATGGACAAGTAGTTGGAGCTTTATAATCTGTATATAGACTTAATATATGGTTAGAGGTATTCCACAAGTAACGAAAGGTATGGAATCCGAAACCGACTTTAAAAACAAATGTCACATATTATCTGTGCAATTTGTTGATTGTACTCTGTAAGAAAGATGAATCGGTAACTTTATAGCTTTGCTATTGGTGAGGTTTTTTATGAAGAAAGTCCCGTTATCTTCTCGTTATATACTCGGGCACGTTCGAGTTTTTTTCTTTTGGCTGGCTGAAATTTGGAGACATGTAGTTGACTTTCCAAAACATTAAATTTACTTAGAGGCAGTGATGTAAGATACTTGGTAAGACTCGAATTTATATTTGGTTAGCATTCGTGATTATCGAATTTTGTTGTGCTAAAGAGACAAATTCTTGCAGTTCCGGTCAACCATAAAAATTTCCCGTGAGATGTTAAGATGGCTACCTACTGGGAACTAGGGCGGGATATCCTTTTAAGGTACTCGGTTGAAATTGTTTTTTTCTTTGTCCGGCGTAGGTCAAACTTTAGTGACATGTGCTAACCTCCGTATTTTGTTACAGGATGGGAATGTAATATATTCTGAACTTAACCTAACCTATATACGTGACCTAATGTAATCACACTTCTTCTTAATACAACCACGTTATTATGTAGAAACGTAGATTGGTTGTAGACATTTGAAACGCCGGTTCTGAAACCTTTGGTCATTCTTGGAACATTTTTATGGAACCTGAGTTGACTATTACATTTAATCATTTGCACGCGTCGAGTAGCATGCTGTTAGCGGCGTAAATCTTGGAGGTTCGCTGGCCGCCAGACAAAATGACGGACGGATGAATGCAACAGCAAGGTCAGCGACCGCGTGGTGTCAGCTTCCATCATAAACGTCAGGTCGTACCTATTCTTTCTTTTGTTAAATGGAGTCATGCTAAAACTTCTATTTTTATATATTGTTTTTTTTAAAAGGATGCGTTACATTAATTGTTGGTGGTGATTCGGATATACCGTTCAGATTACAATAAGATTTAGAGATAACTAGACCTCTTTCGTGAGTGTTTAAAATGCAACGTGTTTGTTGTCCCTTTAGTATAAACGTGTGTAATTGCTAAGCGAACTTAAATGGAATCATCCTTGTGGATTTGGCTGGTAGCGATGTGAATTCATAACTTCTAGTGCGTTGTTCGACGGACCCACTTTAAATACCTAGCCGTGGCAGTGGTTTGGTCAACAAAAATCCAAACGCTATATCGACACCATCTAATCCCCAAGGATTGGTATAATAAAACAAATATTTGAGATAACCACTGTTTATTTACAAAGTATGTACAAAGTAACTTAACATTTAGGAAACCTGGTTTTTTTTATGTAATTTAACCCATTAATATTTTGTCCTTTTAGGGTTTCTCAAGGGTTTAGCATTACTTTTATATTGTAAAAAAAAGGGTTCATCTAAAAATATAGAAGCCAAATACCGGTGATTACTGTAAAAGTGTTTTTTTTGTTTACTTAACCCCGCATCCTCCTACGGGTATAGATCCGAAAGCCAGAATCTCGGTGGTAACATTTGAGATTCTGGTCTACAAGCTGTATGTTTGGCTGGTGACGCACTAGAAATTTCATCCAAATCGTTTCACAAAAACCGGCACAAACTATAAGGCTTGCAGTTGATTTATTTAGTTTAGTAAATAATTTTTGAAAATCCATACTAATATTGAGCCCCAGTCCAGTGATAGCCCAGTGGATACCTCTGCCTCTGGTTCTGGAGGGCGTAGGTTCGTAAGGACCGGGGCATGCACCTTAAACTTTTCAGTTGTGTGCATTTTAAGAAATTAAATATCACGTGTCTCAAACGGTGAAGGAAAACATTTTTTTTTTATTCTTTACAAGTTAGCCCTTGACTACAATCTCACCTGATGGTAAGTGATGATGCAATCTAAGATGGAAGCGGGCTAACTTGTTAGGAGGAGGATGAAAATCCACACCCCTTTCGGTTTTTACACGGCATCGTACCGGAACGCTGAATCGCTTGGTGGTGCTACTTTGCCGGTAGGGTGGTAACTAGCCACGGCGGAAGCCTCCCACCAGCCAGATCTGGACCAATTAAGAAAATCTCAATCGGCCCAGCCGGGGATCGAACCCAGGACCACCGTCTTGTAAATCCACCGCACATACCACTGCGCCACGGAGGCCGTCAAAAATTACATTGTGAGGAAACCTGCATACCAGATAATTTTCTTAATTCTATGCGTGTGTGAAGTCTGCCAATCCGCATTGGGCCAGCGTGGTGGACTATTGGCCTAACCCCTCTCATTCTGAGAGGAGACTCGAGCTCAGCAGTGAGCTGAATATGGTTTGATAATGATGAAATTATATGTATATGTCGTTTCAAAGTCAAGTCATTCCACAATTCGCATGTTACTCGATATGAATATGACATTGCAGGAACACAAGGTCGTAACTATCAGATCAGCTATTAAGAGCACTTTGGTAATTTTAGTACTGCATTTAGCACTGCACTTATCTACTAGTTTATAGTAGGAATTGTTTCCTCTTTGCTATTAAGGTCACATCCATCTATATATCTTCTGGTTCATCTGAGGAAGCATTTGAAGGAATTTTGTAATTCGACTGTTTTAAGATTTCAAACAGACCTACCAACTTTATTTATTTTAAAATTTTGTTAAATTTCTTGAGTTTTTGGCGTTATTTTAGTGTTGCTGCCTTTGGTTGCTGCACATTCCTCGTAACCATAAATTAATAATTATACTATACAGATTACAAACTACTGTCATAATTATTCAACATTCTAATTATAATATCACTAGCTACGCACTGCGGTGTTACATATATGTAATTTTTCCGGTAAAAAGTATCCTATGTGTTAATTCTAGCTATAATCTATCTTAATTCCAAATTTAAGCTAATTTGGTTCAGTAGTCACGACGTGAAAGAGTAACAAACATTCGCACTATTAATTTTTCGCAAATACCACAGACTTTTCGGTATAACAGTAGCCTATGTGTTAATCTAGGGTATAATCTAGGGTATAATAATCTAACTACATTTTACATTTAAACCAAATCGATTCAGTAGTTGCGGCGTTAAAGAGTAACAAACATACATACATGTACAAACAATATTAGTAGGATAGGATGAAAGGAGGTAATTCTTTAATATATAATGTTGTGACAGTGTTGCTATAAATAAGGCGGTGATTGGTGACTTGTGTTCAGTTTTCTTACCGTCACGTAATTATTATTTTTTTTAATATTTTCCATATCTTTTAAACATGTCTAATATTCCCATCCCCTCCAATTAGTCGGGAAATACTGTTAATAATAAATTATTTATGGAGAACATGCCAGGCAGGGGAGGTGAGTTAAATCCATCTAAAAGGTACATTTAAACCTACACCAAAGATCAGCAAGTCCGGGCATCTGCTCGAAATGTTTCCTCTACCACAAAATAATCTATATCTACACTTATTATTCTAAAGAATCTCTGGATCTACTGTACAGATTTTAAAATTTCTTTTACAAATAGATAGCCACGTTATTTACGAGTAACACAGGCTACATTTTTATCCCACGGAAATGAGAGCTACACGGGTAAAACCGTGACTACAACTTAATAAGAAAGTAATGGCTTTCTATATCGATCTTTAAAAATGTTTAATCTATTTCTCTCAGCAAATCGTTTTATGTCTTGTATTTTTTTTTTGCTTCTAAGTAATAGTTACCATGTTACCATTATAAGTTTCTTCATAGCTACACTTTGTTCTTATGGGAACCGACATAAATCAAATGTCATGAGAAAAAAAATGATCAAGAAATTATATTATAACAATTAGAAATAATTATAGACATGCACCGATACAATAACAGTCATCTCATCGGGCTCTAGTTATAACTAATACAACCAATTATTACTAGACTACATGAGGCATTTTTTTTCTTTATTCGTTATAACAATTAACTTTTTAATTGTTAGTGTGTAAATTGTAATATGATTGGTTAGTGATTGCTCACGACTGAGAGATTATTATTTATACTTCAGCCATAATGGATGTGCACTGTTTACCAACAAATCATGAATAAAAAAAACAACTATAGGGTTTAAATCGCTAGTCATTTCATACCTAATGATAATTAAGTCACCGACATAGATCAACGAGTTGCGAAGCTGAAGTGGCAATGGGCGGGACACATAGTTCGAAGAGCCGATGGACGTTGGGGTCCCAAAGTGCTGGAATGGCGACCCCGCACTAGTAAGCGCAGTGTTGGCCGACCCCCCTCCAGGTGGACTGACGACATCAAGCGAGTCGCAGGGATTCGCTGGATGCAGGTGGCTCGGCATCGTGATGTTTGGAAGTCCCTACAAAAGGCCTATGTCCAGAAGTGGACATCCATCGGCTGATATGATGAATAATTATAACTTAACCTTGTTAAATTTTATAAAAAAAAACATTACGTAATTTAAAATAAATCTATACTAATATTATATAGCTGAAGAGTTTGTTTGTTTGGTTGAACGCGCTAATCTTAGGAACTACTGGTACGATTTGAAAATTTCTTTCAGTGTTAGCCCATTTATCGAGGAAGGCTATATTTATTATCCCCGTATTCCTACGGAAACGGGAACCACGCGGATAACTTATTATGGGAGAGTAAACCGCTTCGTAACGTAACGCGTTACGGCGCCATTCCGGTAGCAGGTTTAAGTTATCACTTTTGTCGAGCGTCTTGAGACGCACACGTTTATTTTATTCTAATAACCGCGAGGCATAAGCTAATAAAGTGTACAAGTCATATTCTGATAATTTGCAATAGTGTGTGTTACCGTGAACTGTTAGTGTTAGTTAGACCCGTGATAGCTCAGTGGATATGACCTCTGCCTCTGCAGGGTGTGGGTTCGAATCCGGTCCGGGGCATGCACCTCCAACTTTTTAATTGTACGCATTTTAAGAAATTAAATATCACGTGTCTCAATCGGTGAAGGAAAACATCGTGAGGAAACCTACATACGTGTGTGAAGTCTGCCAATCCGCATTGGGCCAGCGTGGTGGACTATTGGCCTTACCGATCTCATTCTGAGAGGAGACTCGAGCTCAGCAGTGAGCCGAATATGGGTTGATGACGACGACGACCGTGAACTGCTGGCTGCAAGAAATCTGTAATTACACATTACAGTCTGTAAATGGTCCTTATAACACAATAATGAGACGGAACAAGGCCATGTCAAGCGGTGTATGATATCATTATAATACAATTGATGTTAAGTGCTTAATATCTATTGTTATGGGCTCTGTAAAGATCGATTCATTTTGCAAGGAGTTGGAGATGAAAAATGTTAACTTTAAGAACGCGCAGCGTGTCGGTACGATATGGATAAAATTCGAAGCGCAAACGAGACGCCGAATTATGACTTTCACTATACGCTAAACTAACGAAAAACAAAATAGCCATGTTCAAGATATATACCTAATTTTCTATAGAAAACAAAAATTTAAGAAAATAAGTTTGCTTTTCCTGAGATTGAAAGCAAAATATGAGCAAAACATGTATTTTTCAAAAAAACAAACTATCGAGAAAAGTTTTACAAATTGTGTATTTTGTATAGTCATAGCGAAGCTAACACTTTGAAATATCATTTACCCAAATATCAGGCTCCTAAAAAACCAAAAAAATACATATTGCACACAATTTCCAATGATTGGGACACACAATAATTGGGCCAAAAATATTTTTTGAAGCAACATATTATATTGTTTTAATATTTATTATTTAAAAAAAAACAGCCAAGTGCGTGTAGGGCCACGCGTAGAGTAGGGTTCCGTAGATTAAGTTAGCACTTTAATCCCCTATGTAATGCACAAAAATACCGATAATCATACCCCACACCATGGGATATACGATGAAAAATTCGTCCTCATTTTGCGAGGGACCCAAAAATAATTTAATGTTGCAAACTTCTTTTTTTCATTTTATAGACTAACTTAATATATATATATAAACCCGTACTAAATTTTATCTTTCTAGTTTTAATAAACTCTGAGTTATCTTACCGACAACTCTATCTGTTTAATTAACAACGGAATTAGTAAGCAATTTTCTATTACCAATTACGTTTTTTAAATTGGTCGACTATTACTCTTTAAATAGCGATTGCTAACAAGCCGTTTTAGTTTTTCTTGTAATTCCATTATATATCCCACTTTTGTGAATTTTTTTGCATATCCATATATAACTGTTTAGCCGGTAGAGGGTGGATACACTTGACTCTAACAAAAAATAGCTCTTAAAAGATTAATATTTTACAAACGGATCCCTAAATCGAAAAGTATTGGAAGAAGGCCCCTCAATATGAGATAAACGAGTAAAAAAAAGTTATCCCTACTTTACATGTTGGGAAGGTACCCTAAAAAAATTCAATTCAAGATTTTATTTTACGACTTTGTTCACATTCTAGCATAATAATCTCTGCGCTAAACCGCGGACGGACGGACGGGCAGACGGACATGACAAAACTATAAGGATTCCTTGTGGACTACGGAACCCTAAAAATGGTTGGATCATTTATCTAAACAAATACAAGTTTTACGTTGAAAGGAAATCAAGAATTGATTGTTACCATAGATTAAAGATACGTTAATTCTTAGCGTTAATTAATTAATTATTAATTTAAGGTTGTTACTGACTACATATTAAGTAACAAACTTAGATTAATAGATAAAAAATTAAAAATACCTTGAATAAATATTAAAGTGTATTTTTTTTTGTTTATATTGTACATACTCATAAATAAATAAATAAAACAGTCAGTGATTGGTTGTATTTTTATATTGTATTTTGACCAATAAACTGTATTTTAAATAACGATTATTTTATTACTAATCAATTTAGTTTAATAAATTGATTGATAAACAACATCCTCAGTTATTAAATTTTATTGCAATAGGAAATAGCATTTGACCCACAGAAAAATAAACTTGACCTATACGTGGGTCTATCTACACTTGTCTGACTAACTATGCATTTTTATATTTGTCATTATATTAACGTTTTCTACACATGGAAGTTAGGATAATTTACCAAATTTAGGCTAATATGAATTTTAATGTTAATACCAATGACAAAGTGATACATACACACACATACACATAATTCCAAGTATCTACTGTACTGTACTGATAGTTTCAAAAAAGCTGGCCGATTGATAAGACCATGCTTATCGAGTAAAAACCATTTGTTGAACTAATTGATTAAAAATATTTTTTTATTCCTTTTTATTTTTCACGGAGAAAAGCATACAAAATTATTAAAAGTAATATTTTTTTTGTCATAGATTTATTTTTTTTATCTTTCCTAAAAAGTAAGCATTATATAATTAGCTATAATTGTGCTTTTCGCTATATTTTGTTACACATAATTACGAGTATGTAACTAGTCCATAAGTTACATAAATAAATACGAATAAATGTAGACAGTCCCACCAAAGTTCACGACCTATCAATATGTCAAGATTATATACATTAACAATCAATTTTGTTTTGTTACAGATAATCCGCTGAACCGAAGATAAACTCATTCAATCGCAAACTCCTTGCTGTAGTAACCTCCAAGCAATGACAGTGTCTTGACTTTTATACCGATAAAGCCCGTATTGTATTTTGTTAAATTATAAATTTATATAAATCGCGGTATTAAAATTATGCGGATAGAATCTTTGGTGAAGTAAACGTATAATTTGGTTTTAAAAGTTTTGTAATGGGTTGTATGAAGTTATGTGCGTGGACAGTGGTCGTGGTTCTATGTGCTCTGGGTAAGATATCCGGCCTGGATAATGGTTTGGCGTTGACTCCCCCCATGGGATGGCTAGCTTGGGAGCGGTTCAGGTGTAACACTGATTGCAAGAATGATCCTGACAACTGCATAAGGTGAGATTGATATATTTTTCATCATTAAGTAAAAGAAATCAAAATCAAAAATCATTTATTTCAAGTAGGCTCAGTTTACAAGCACTTTTGACACGTCAGTTGACTATTTGTAAAGATTCTACCACCGGTTCGGAAGGCAGGTTCTGCTGAGAAGAAACCGGCAAGAAACTCAACAGGCAACTTTTTAAAAAATCATACAACATTGTAATTTACAATTGATGACAACATTACAATTTCTTATAGTTTTATTTCCTGTGTGAAGGTGGAAGCTGATCCAACGGAAATGTTCTTAAAAAGATAATTTTATTTGTTACTTTACTAGAAAGTGATTTTTTCTCTTGATAATCTTTAGGGATCGATAGCTGATAGATATCTCTATCGGTGGACTGCAATTCAACATAGTTGTTTTTTAAAAATTTTAATGTATGTACTTTTGCTGTAAAATACTTGTTGATTAGAAGAATTAATGACACTTCTTGAATTCCTTGTGTTTTGATGTTGTGGTATTTATTTTATTGTGTGGTACAAAATTAGCGAAAAATCGATCAGATGGTGCCAGAAAACAAACGGAGGTAATAACTAATCAATCGTCTTGAACATCATAAATCCAAACCTCCCTCCAATATCACATAAATTATGATGACGGTACCCTAACTTTTCCTCTCAGCACCAAGACATTCCGCGCTGAAATTCCAAAAAAATCAAAATCAAAATCAAAAATCATTTATTTCAAGTAGGCTCAGTTTACAAGCACTTTTGACACGTCAGTTGACTATTTGTAAAGATTCTACCACCGGTTTGGAAGGCAGGTTCTGCTGAGAAGATACCGGCAAGAAACTCAACAGTTGCTCTTTTGAAAAAGTCATACAGTATTATAATTTACAATTGATAACAATTACAATTTCTTATAGTTTTATTTCCTGTGTGAAGGTGGAAGCTGATCCAATGGCCTCCAAGCGCTTTTATCTTTAAGGAACTCATCAATTTTGTAGTAACCTCGACTAAGTAAATGTTTTTTAACACATTGCTTAAAGCTATGCATTGGCAGGTCCATCACAGTCTTGGGGATCTTGTTATAGAAGAGTACACCCAAACCTACAAAAGATTTTTTTACTCTTTGGAGACGATATGCAGAAATAACTAACTTATGCCCGTGTCTAGTAAGACGTGGGTTTAAATCTCCTTTTCGTTTGTACAAATTAATATTTTGTCTTACATAGACTATACTGTTATATATATATTGACAGGCTACTGTTAGTATACCTATTTCTTTAAACTTTTGACGAAGGGACTCGCGTGATTTTAATTGATATATTGCTCGAATTGCTCTTTTTTGAAGTACAAATATAGATTGTATATCGGCAGCCTTGCCCCACAATAAAATTCCGTAAGACATTACGCTGTGAAAGTACGCAAAATAAACTAGCCTAGCTGTATCAACATCATTGAACTGTCTTATTTTTCTCACTGCAAATGCCGCTGAGCTGAGTTTACCAGACAGTTTTTCTATATGAGCACCCCACTGAAGTTTACAATCCAAGGTCACTCCCAGGAAAACTGTGGAACTCTCCATTTCCAGTGTTTCACCATCGATCATTATAGACTTTTCTAATTTTATTACATTTGGCAATGAAAACTCAATACATTTAGTTTTCTAGGCATTTAAAAGTAGATTATTTGCAGTGAACCAATGCGACACATGCGACATGGCACGGTTTACGTCGTCAGAGTTATCTTTATTTCTGTCCGTCTTAAAAATTAAGGATGTGTCATCAGCAAACAGTACAATCTCACATATGCCGCTGACATGGAATGGTAAATCGTTTATGTACACTAGGAATAAAAAAGGACCCAGAATTGAACCCTGTGGGACGCCCATTTTGGTAGTGGAACCGTGCGACTTTATATCATTTATGCATACCTTTTGTGTTCTATCACTGAGATAAGAGGCAATGAGATCAAGCGCAACACTTTTGATGCCATAGTGGCTTAACTTGAGTAAAAGAGTGTTATGGTCAACACAATCGAACGCCTTGGACAGATCACAGAACACACCAATAGCATTCTTAGAACTTTCCCATGCTTCATAAATATGATTTAAAAGTTTAGCCCCTGCATCAGTAGTATTGCGACCTTTTGGAAAACCATACTGTTCAGGATGAAACAAGTTATTTAAATTAAAATGACATAAAAGTTGATTTAATATGATTTTTTCAAAGACCTTGCTAAGTGTTGGCAATATTGTAATCGGTCTATAATTATTAAGATCTGATTTGTCTCCTGATTTAAAAAGTGGTATCAATTTGCCATGCTTCATTAGGTTCGGAAGAATACCTAAGTCCACACATTCATTAAAAATAATGGCTAAGTGGGGAGCAATGACATCAATTATATTAGATATTACTTTCACTGACATGCCCCACAGATCTCCAGTTCTTTTTAATTTTAACAAATTGAAAGATTTTTTAATGTCAAAATGTTCCCCCGGGGTTTGTAAGTTGTTAGTTAGTTGTTAGACCCCCGTGTCTCAGAGATCATGTTGTTAGTCAGTCAGAACTCTTTCTATATCCTTTGACATTTCTACTTGGTACTGTGAGCTAAATGTCTTGAGAGTTTTGCATCCTTATTCCTTATGCAACACGTGGTTTGGCCTTCCGCCAAAACATCTGAATAATTTATACTAATTATACGAGTATAGTAGCTTCCTAGTTTCTAATGTGTTTCGTTGATTACAAATCAAGCTTTAAATCCTTAATTCATGTACTGATAAACTGATACTGTGGTTCAAAATAAATAAATCCTTCAGTGATTTCAATCCTGATTCCTGCGTGTTATATCTATGAAGTATAAGCCGTGATAGCCCAGTGGATGTGACCTCTGCCTCCGATTCCGGAGGGTGTGGGTTCGAATCCGGTCCCGGGCATGCACCTCCAACTTTTCAGTTGTGTGCATTTTAAGAAATTAAATATCACGTGTCTCAAACGGTGAAGGAAAAAATCGTGAGGAAACCTGCATACCAGAGAATTTTCTCTGCGTGTGTGAAATCTGCCAATCCGCATTGGGCCCGCGTGGTGGACTAAGGCCTAATCCCTCTCATTCTGAGAGGAGACTCGAGCTCAGCAGTGAGCCGAATATGGGTTTATAACGACGATATCTATTAAGTGCTGTTAGCAATGATTGCATATGCCCTACGTCATTCGATCTTACTAATCGTTAAACTGGAAATTTAAAGTCTTGCAATGCTCGCCTATTTCTTATGATAACTGATATTTTCGTCTTCTTGTTCCTTCAACTGGAATTATAAAGTTTTCAACCTTTTCTCCAATGATCGTTTACCTTGTTTTCTTCATCTTTCTACTGAAAATTTTGTCTTCTATCATTTTTCCAATGATCACCTAATCTACGATAACTGATAATCTGGTCTCCTTGATCTTTTTACTGGGATTATAAAGTTCTCTCTAGATTTCCTCCAACGTTTGCTTACTTCTTACGGTGATTGATCTGTTCTTATTGATCCTTTAACTAGATTTTAGATAAACTTTATTTTAAACCTTTTCTCCTTTTCTCCAATAAATTTACTTAGGTCATGGAGTTATCCACCTATATCCATAGCTTACCTATTCCCTACGATCATTTATATTCTGGTCCTTTTGATCTTCTTGAACTTTACCACCAACAATCGCACATTTCCTACGATAACTGATATTCGGTCATCTTCAACTGTAAATATTATCTTCCAATATTCCTCAAACAATAGCCTGTTCTCTGTTCCTGTAACTGACTTTCTCGTCTTGTTATTCCTCCAACATGAATCATAATGGCTCGAATGCCTATTTCTTACGATGACTAGCCTTGTCATTCTAATGGGATTGTAAAGATCTATGCCTCTTCTCCAGCGATCACCATATTATGACTGATATCCTTGTCTCTTTGATTTATTTATAGGTAAAGTTTTTTTGACCCTTCGACATGAATTATAATCGCTCGAATGCCTATTTTTTACCATGACTATCCTTGTCATTGTAATGGGATTGTGGAGATCTCTGCCTCTTCTCCAGCGATCACCATAGACTGATATCCCTGTCTCTTAGATCTTTCTATAGGAAAAGTCTTCTTGACCCTTCAACATGAATAACAAAGTGTTCCACCCTCTCCCCAGCGACCGGCTGTTCCGCACCATGACCGACATCCTGGTGAACGAGGGCTATGCCGCCGTGGGCTACGAATACATCAACGTGGACGACTGCTGGCCAGAGAGGGAGAGAGACTCGCGCGGCAAGCTGGTGCCCGACAGGGAACGGTTCCCCTTCGGGATGAAGAGTTTGGCGGATTATGTGAGTACACGCATTCGAAATTCAAAATTCATTTATTTCAATTAGGCTTAGTTCACATGCACTTTTGAAACGTCAAGTTCCACGCGTTTTCAAACGAAGCCGTGATAGTTGGAGGCAGAGGTCATATCCACTGGGGATATGACCTCTGCCTTCGATTCCGGACGGTATGGGTTCTAATATAGTCCGGGGCGTGCACCTCCAACTTTTCAGTTGTGTGCATTTTAAGAAATTAAATATAACGTGCATTTTAAGAAATTAAATATCAACGAGTTGCGAAGCTGAAGTGGCAATGGGCGGGGCACATAGTTCAAAGGGCCGATGGACATTGGGGTCCCAAAGTGCTGGAATGGCGACCCCACACTAGTAAGCGCAGTGTTGGCCGACCCCCCACCAGGTGGACTGACGACATCAAGCGAGTCGCAGGGATTCGCTGGATGCAGGCGGCTCAGTATCGTGATGTTTGGAAGTCCCTACATAAGGCCTATGTCCTGCAGTGAACGTCCATCGGCTGATATGATGATGATGATGATGAAATATCACGTGTCTCAAACGGTGATGGAAAAACATCGTGAGAAAACCTGCATACCAGAGAATTTTCTTAATTCTCTGCGTGTGTGAAGTCTGCCAATCCGCATTGGGCCAGCGTGGTAGACCAAACCCCTCTAATACTGAGAGGAGACTCGAGCTCAGCAGTGGCCAATTAGTCCACCACGCTGTCCCAATGCAGATTGGCAGACTGCACACACGCAGATGATTAAGGTATGAAGGTCTTCTCACGATGTTTCTCTTTCACCGTTTGTGACACTAATAAATCAATCTTTTTATTCTTTACAAATAAGCCCTTGACTGCAATCTCACCTGGTGGTAAGTGGTGATGTAATTGGGCCTACTTGTTTAGGAGTTAAAAGAAAATCCACACCCCTTTCGGTCTCTACACGACATCGTATTGGAACGCGAAATCGCTTGGAGTACGTCTTTGCCGGTAGGGTGGTAACTGGTAACTAGCCACGGCCGAAGCCTCCCACCACCCAGGCCTGAACGAATTAAGAAAACCTCAATCTTAGTGTAATCTGTGAAGTGCAATGATTCTCCTCATATTATTAGAATAGGCAATTTATAAGGTCAAGACCTTGGTAAACAGTTTTTTTAGATAAATAAATGAAGTGTAAAAACATCCGTTAGTTATAAACTGCCCGATTGTAGTATTTTCAAGTGTTTTTGTATAGTTTGCAATTTGCATAGAGTTTTTGCTTCATTGAAACTGCACGATGTTGGTTAGCTATCAAGAGTCTGTAGGGGAGACCGGGGTAAAATTTTTCACTACTTGAAAAAATATATTATAGTAGCAGACCCACGTGGTTTCCCCGCGTAGTTTCCATTTCCGTGTGAATACGAAGATAAAATATAGCACATGCTACTCGCTGATAATGTAGATTTCCATTGATGTAAGATTTTTTTCAAATCGGTTCAATAATGCCTAGTGCAATGCAAACAAACAATCTACTACCTATTGGAGATTATTATGGTAATAATTGCGTTGTATTCCGAATTATATTAAAAAAATAAATAAGTAAAGTATTTTTTTAATTATTTACATATGTATTTAACTAATAAGTACTATACTTTGAACTTTAAAATGTTCGTTTATTAGTTTCTTCATCACTCTAAAACTAATGAACCGATTAAAGTTAACTGTAATAATAACCGGTTAAAAGTAAAATTATGCCCCAAATTAAGCGAACATACCGCTCGTTTCTATAATTGTTAAAATTAGCATTTAACACAAAGCCAGATGCAGTTAAAATCGTTTCTTTTTGTGCTAAAATTAGCATTCTACGCAAACTCAGCTATTAACAGATGCTGTTTATATTATGATTGTTCATATTGTTGATTGTGAAATGCTCTTCCAGCATCAGTTTTCCCCACCATCTTCAATATGGGGTATCTATCTCAAGTCGAGAGTGAATAGGCATCTTCTAGGCAAGCACGTTCCACCATAGGCTGCATCATCGCTTACCATCAGGCGTGTTTGTAGCTAAGCGTTTGTTTTACATAAAAATCTCCAGATCTAATGAACCGATTTTGAAAATTCTTTTACCATTAGTAAGCCACGTTATTTGCGAGTGTCATAGGCTATATTTTATCCCCGTATTCTGACCGGATCGGGATATACGCGCGTAAAAACGTGTTTAAATAAGCTGCTAATGATGACTAACTTTGGCGGGTGGGAGGCTTTGGCCGTGGCTAGTTACCACCCTACCGACAAAGACGTACCGCCAAGCGAATTAGCGTTCCGGTACGACGTCGTGTAGAAACCGAAAGGGTGTGGATTTTCATCCTCCTCCTAACAAGTTAGCCCGATTCCATCTTAGATTGCATCATCACTTACCATCAGGTGAGGTTGTAGTCAAGGGCTAACTTGTAAAGAATAAAAAAAAAAATAACAGGGCCTATCTTCAACAGTCAATCGATTGATGATGTTAATGATGAAATTAAATGGGTTGTGGACGTATATTTGCCAATGATAATGACGTATAGTTAATGAGCTATCAAACAAAATAAATATACGATTTCAATTGTTTTGTATTAGTTTAGTTGAAACTATTTGCACGCGCGTGCGGAGTCGCTGAGATATCATAATATTGCATGTATGTTGCGTGCGCGACAGTTGATGCCTTTAGCTAGGGTTGTCGATAGCTTGACGTCCGGGATCCGTCTCATAGGATTCATAAATTGTTACTAGCTCAAAAAAAGAACGAAACGTCTATCAATTATTAATCAGGGGCGTAAAGTGGAGTAACATGGACGTGGACAACGTCTATTAGTTTATTTCAGTAGCTGTTTCCTAAAATCTATCTAATATATTTTTATCATGTCAACTTTAAATAGGCTCTTTGACTAAAATTATCCATCAGAGTCCTAGTAAACGTTATCAAGCAAGGGAGAAACAGGTCCATAATGCAATCGCTTGATAAAACGTAATATGAAAGGATATTTTTGATAGATGTTTGCATGCAAACAAAAATCAAATACCTAGACGATTTTTGACGGCCTCCGTGGCGCAGTGGTATGCGCGGTGGATTTACAAGACGGAGGTCCTGGGTTCGATCCCCGGCTGGGCAGATTGAGATTTTCTCAATTTGTCCAGGTCTGGCTGGTGGGAGGTTTCGGCCGTGGCTAGTTACCACCCTACCGGCAAAGACGTACCGCCAAGCGATTTAGCGTTCCGGTACGATGCCGTGTAGAAACCGAAAGGGGAGTGGATTTTCATCCTCCTCATAACAAGTTAGCCCGCTTCCATCTTAGACTGCATCATCACTTACCATCAGGTGAGATTGTAGTCAAGGGCTAACTTGTAAAGAATAAAAAAAAAAAAAAAAAAAAATTGTTAAATTATTTGTCATCGCATTGCTTTTATATATTTTCATTTCATCATAATTGTCAACCCATTTTCGGCTCACTGCTGAGCTCGAGTCTCCTCTCAGAATGAGAGGGGTTAGGTCAATATTCCACCATCAATGCTGTTTGGCAGATTTCACACATGCAGAGAATTAAAAAAAATCTTTGGTATGCAGGTTTCCTCGCGATAATTTTCCTCCACCGTTCGAGACATTTAATTTCTTAAAATTCATTTCATACTTATTCCTTATTTCATACATTGCAACGTTAGGGGCAACCCTAGCACCAGGTATTCAGTGGTCATTATCTCACGGAGTAAATCACTGGTCAAGATGTATTTCAATGACATAATGAGCGTACATTGATCTTAATCGTATTTCACAATTTCATAGAGACAACCGTTTGTCGTTCTTTTATAGCTGCCGATGTTTATCAACACTTCGTCTTATATTTAACTGCCTTAACGACACGTGGTTAGTTACTTCGGTTAATAATGTTGCCAATTTTAACTCAGGCCACTATACCTGCCTCGGAGAGTACGTTTTTTTTTTTTTTTTTTTTTATTCTTTACAAGTTAGCCCTTGACTACAATCTCACCTGATGGTAAGTGATGATGCAGTCTAAGATGGAAGCGGACTAACTTGTTAGGAGGAGGATGAAAATCCACACCCCTTTCGGTTTCTACACGGCATCGTACCGGAACGCTAAATCGCTTGGCGGTACGTCTTTGCCGGTAGGGTGGTAACTAGCCACGGCCGAAGCCTCCCACCAGCCAGACCTGGACAAATTAAGAAAATCTCAATCTGCCCAGCCGGGGATCGATCCCAGGACCTCCGTTTTGTAAATCCACCGCGCATACCACTGCGCCACGGAGGCCTTAATAAAACGTAAAGCTGCCTTAATAAAAGGACTTCACGTAACAATATAAATTCCAGAATTGACCCGAGTTAGGGTTCAATCATAAGACTTTTTAATTATAAATCGTTTATTACATAACCATAACTAGTAACTTTAATTTTAAGTTTTCCACTTTAATTATCACCATTAAATCATGACATAACTGTACGTTTTAAAAAAATAAGCCTAATTGATATTAATGAATGTTGACTTTATCAGTTATTATTTTAAAATAAACCATTTTATGTTTTTTTTAAACTGTTTTTTTTTTAAATTCCACTTTTACTTTTACTGGATGCAATGGAAACTTTGGCTTATTATTTATTTAAAGATTTATCTATAATTGCATGAGCTCTATTGGATGTGACTCGTTTTATTCAGTAGGGCATCCACTAGTCAAGGAATAAAGCCATTTATTTATATTTTTCCTAAAATAATCTCAAATAGGTAAATAAATCACTCTTCATGCGGTGTTTTAACAAAGTAATGAATTGATAATCATTATATAATATTACTTCAACATACTGTGATGTAATTGTCACTATTATAACTGGAGATTTTTATCAAAACTTGTCCCGCAAGGACAGGCTAATAGCTGTAGTATCTCTTCGAAAATTATTTAATGGTGATATGATGAGTTATAAACTTTTCCTACATATTTAATCATCGGCTTTTTATGACTTATTTACTGGGTGTCACATAATATGACTATGAGTATTTGTATCTAAATATATATATGTGCTTGTTCTCTTAATAGTAAAGTGGGCGAACGGGATCGAACCACGACCTCTTGGTGATAAATCCGGTCTTTTTACCTTGACTCAAATGTTAGGATTTCACAACGGGAAACGTATAGCAGCGTAAATAAATATTATCACTGTTCAAAGTTTTCCAACGGGTTGGTCCCTGTGGTAGATTGCCTTTTGTAGATGTGTGAAGCCTAGGTACAATTTACAACAACTCCTGAACTAGTATAAAACTGTATTACAGTGAGTTATAGTGTAGACACATTTATAGGTCATAGCTCATTTGAGCCTCCCAGCATGCGACTCAAACCACTTCACCTGCGAGGGAGAGGTTTCGCTGACACTACGAATTCGTGACAATTTGCGATCGAGACGAGCGTATTTCCATTGAAGTACTTCTTCTTCTTCTTCTTTACTGGGCCTTTTCCGCAAAGGTTTGCTGTTGTACGTAGGTCCATTTCGTGCGGGTCCCCACTGGAATCACTCCGGCCAACCGAGCTCGCTCCAGAAGCTTAGCAGGCCGCCCAGGTCACCGATCGCCTCATGGAGTGTTGCTGGGAAGCCCATGTATGCTGCGCGTTGTTCATTTTCATCTCTGCATCTAAGCATAACATGTATCGGTGTTTCTTCTTGACGGACTGCCGGATTTTCAATAGAAGTACTACAAGAAATTTTAACCGCACGAGGTGAAATCGGGTGCGCGTTAGCTCTTATGAGTTACGACCTTTACAAATCACTTCCTAAAACTTGTACAAAAGATGTTTTTCTCATGACCTTACTAAAAAAAATCCTAAACACTCTCACTGTTAAACAGTCGTGGGTTTCTTCACACGGCTCCCGCCATGTTGCCTCTCGGTGCATTCAACATTGTGTAACGGAGAAATTATACCTTGCATCACTGCAATCTGCCCGCTTAGACTTTAAACGACAATTGTCAACTAACTGGGTCGCAGTAACCAGTAACCTGGATATGAAACCAGTGTGTTGAACTACCTGGAGATACCGCGATATAGAAATCTATACTACCTATAGGTACTAATATTATAAATGCAAAAGTAAATCTGTCTGTCTGTCTGTTACCTTTTCACGGCTAAACGACCGAACCGATCAAGATAAATGTTGGTATTATGGTAAATGGGATTTTGGAGGAAAACATAGAATACTTTATAACCCTAAAATAAAAATAGAAAGGGGTGAAATAATGGTCGAAAGTGTAGCGTGTAGACTAGAATTAATTAAACGTGTAAGTTAGCTGTTAGCGAATAACCCCGATGGCAAAAAAATTTATATGGAAAGTCCTTAATTTTTAGAGTTACACTTTTGAAAATATGTTCATAAATAATAAAAAAATATGAAATATAATGTAATTCAAGATTTTTTTTTAATTAAAGAGCCGTGATAGCCTAGTAGATATGACCTCTGCCTCCGATTCCGGAGGGTGTGGGTTCGAATTCGGTCCGGGGCATGCACCTCCGACTTTTCAGTTGTGTGCATTTTAAGAAATTAAATATTACGTGTCTCAATCGGTGAAGGAAAACATCGTGAGGAAACCTGCATATCAGAGAATTACCTGCTCCATGAGAAAAAAAAGTTTGGGAACCTCTGGTATAAACCTACTCAGATTTCTATCACCGTCACTGGTACGCCCGACGTAATTTATCTCGTACTATCAATTCCATCCCAAAGCCATTTTTATGCCTAAATGACTTAGACTTAGGATATAAACAGAGACTAACATTTAAAAGCGTCACTGTTTTTATTGCGCGTATAGCCCAGCCCAGTGGAGCCGTGATAGCCCAGTGGATATGACCTCTGCCTCCGATTCCGGAGGGTGTGGGTTCAAATCCGATCCGGGGCATGCACTTCCAACTTTTAAGTTGTGTGCATTTTAAGATATTAAATATCACATGTCTCAAACGGTGAAGGAAAACATCGTGATGAAACCTGCATACTAGAGAATTATCTTAATTCTCTGCGTGTGTGAAGTCTGCCAATCCGCATTGGGCCAGCGTGGTGGACTATTGGCCTAACCCCTCTCATTCTGAGAGAAGACTCGAGCTCAGCAGTGAGCCGAAAATGGGTTGATAACGAACGAATAGCATCTTAATCCAAATTTTACATTAAATACCAATGAACCATTCTGGCTTTTGGTAAGTATATACAATTAACTGCATACAGGTAAACATTATCTTTGTAAGTATTTGCAACCGCCATTAAAAAAAACTATTGACGAGCGATTATCGGCACGACCGCATGCCGCTGCTAATCTTTTATTGATCAGGCGAACAAGCGAAACTAAACATAATAGTTCTGATAACTATTTACACATGCTTAACTATCCAGTTTTTTAGTATAAAGGTTAGCGCACATGACATCCCCTCCTGCGCTGTAAAAATGACAATTAGGTACTACACTAAAACAAAAGAGTTCAAAATTCCAAGTTCCTTTTATTTATCATATCTCTCTATCTTTCCATCTCTACCTTTAAATCTCATATATATCATATTGAATTTCATTTAGTTGTTGGAAAGATTTTTGTTACTTTGTTCAGTGTACACAAGTGTATACAACCGTATTGTATATTTTTACTGTAGCCTCGTTGTTTCAGTAAAGGATCGTTGCCGGATAAATTGCAGATACAAATGAGGTTTTAATTGTAGGTTAACTTAGTCATAGCTTGCCCGGGGAAGTATTTCCAACATGCTTATTTTTGTCGGCAAACATCATTGCTGTGTTCTAATTTCAAATTTCAAATTTCATTTATTTCAATTAGGCTTAGTTTAAAAGCACTTTAGAAATCCAAAGATTAAAATTTACGAACTGACATGTGACTCTATTTCACGGTGCCATTTTCGAAACGCTTATCAAATATCTACTAACTAATATGGCTTTGAATATATTTGACGATATTCCACTTAACATCAGGTGGACCATCTGCTTATTTCATCATATTTTATTATTATAAAACACATTAATAAATCTTTAAAGTCAACACTAGCGAGTAATAAAAACAAAGATTAGCATACCTGAGTTCCACTTTCTCTGAGTTTAGCGGTTGATCCGCATCAACTACGGTTAGAATTTATTAACACAAACCATCTGTGCTGCTGGATTTGTGGTCACAATGCCCATAATTCTGCATACCTGTCGATCCGAGCTTTAATCAAACGTCAAATTGTTTCCTTGAAACTTCAGTGGTATTATGTCTTGCAATAATTTCTAAATTGCTGTAATATTTTGTTGTTTATACGTAACTATGTCATTTTGCTTTATTGAGATTATGTTGTTGTTGTTGTTGATATTTTAACACTGGATATACAGATTCTGGATCAAAATTTAAATAATAAACAATTAAAAATAAGGTTTATTTTGAGTACGAGCAATTCTCTCTCTTTGAACCCAGTAGTTAAAATGTATGTTTCATTTTACTGAATCTTATACACAACTATACAAATGTATTAATAAATATTTAGGATTTCCTAATGGACACTAAGCTTATACATTTTTAAGATTAGTTAAAGACCACTATGTTTTTTAAATTTCTCGTTAAAGGAATTGAAGATCAAAATAATCGCGTATTTGTTATACGAGGTTAAATTATATGGTAAGTTGAGATGTTTTTACCCGTAAGTTGGAACATACATTCTCAGAAGATGTCTATTTTTTAGGTTAGGTTAGAAATAATATAATAACAACCCAGTAGACAGTAGGAAGAAGAGTTGAAGTGAGAATAGGTATAGATAGGAATACAGTATTGAATAGTGTATACAAGTATTCAGGCCGAAGAAGGCAGTCATAGACTAATAAGTAAACTAGAAGTCTATGAATGCAGTCTGTACCAAAGAGATAATAGAATACAAATATGGAATGTCAAATACTGTTTGTTTAAGTGTATAAAAGACGGACATCGAGCAGGCCAGGGTTGCTCATATAGAACCAACGGGCAAAACATTAGGAATAGGATAGAAGATAAATTAAGAAATGAGAAAGTCAAAATGGGTGTGTTTGTAAAAGCTCAGTTTGTCAAACGAAGAAATCTGACAGATCTGTATTGATTGAACTGTGCGATATCAAAATGCTTATGTTTCAAAGGCCTTAGCTTCAGGCTTATGCCTTATCTTAAACTTCTTTAAATACTGTTGTAGTAAACGCTTTGGCCAACAGTTTGTTTGTTTCAAGTTAAAGTTTTAGTCCCTTGATTGAGATTGCAGTCAATGGCTTTTGTTAAAGGATAAATATGGATAAAGTTTCTTGATTGGATTCGTGATTCATTGAAGTAATTGGCTTCGTTTACTTTTGCCTACTGGCAATATATATCGAAATCGGAAAATTCTAAATTTTCTCTCATATTGTCAATAGTTTCTTTTTTTGCTCTTTTTGGTAGAATGTTTTTCGAACAAGTGATAGAGTTAATTACATTCACTTGAGCTTAAATCACATATCCAGTTTTAAAATAAACTAATTTGATTTAAATTATTATTATTAAAAACTTATTTATCTTCTTCATCAATAATAAAAGTAACAGGCAACTTTATTATAGTAGAGGAAGAATCTAAACTGAAGGCGAAGGCAAAGCGATAGTGTTAATCAAAACAAATTGGTTCACCCACAGCCGCTTACGCTCTAGGCGTTTTCACGTATACAATTGTAGTGAAAGTGAATTAACGCGGCGTTACGTACCTATTTGATAATGCGCCTATTATGTGTACAGACATACAATGAGTATCGAACGCAAGTGATCCAGTTTTAATACTCTTACTTTACGAACCAATCATTGGATCCAATTAATATTATACCTATCGATTATTGAATTGAAAGAAAGTTGTGTGTGTGTTACCGGATGTGATATCAAACCTGTCTATATAAAAACTTTTTTGTCATTGTGGGCCGCATAAGCGCACATTACAGATGCAGATTATATTTTTAAAGTAACGGACTCCCGCGACCTCGTCCACGTGAAAAATCATTCGCAAATACGATTATTATAATATATTTCACCAAGTATGCCCATTTGCTGTAGATATTTTTTGCATGAATGTAAATTAAAAAAAAATACTTACATTTAAATTTTTATCCCTTATTTAACCTCATTAACGGAAGAGTTTTCAATGATCTTGAACCACTTTATTTGTAACATTTAACTAACTTTAAAATTAAAAAACAAAACAGTTTCAGCTGCACCTATTACGGATATATTACTATTGAGTAAATATAGCATAGACATTTTTACTTACGCAAATGCTTGATTCTAGTATAACGTAAGTATGAGTAGTTACTACATACCTATTTACTGATATCGATCTACTGACAGTATCTCTATACTTACCTTTTAGATCTCCCTATTTTAAAATAAAGATACATTCATCCCACAACAATGAAATCATAGAAAAATACATACGCAATGCGTTATTACTGGCGATCTGATATCACGTTACGAAACGTAAAATAATTATCGTAATTATCGACCGAAATGAAAGAAAACGTAACCCCTTTTTAAATGAATTTAATGATCTAAGTGGTATGTTACCTAACGTATTTTTTATAATAATTTAATTACTAATTACAAACTATACTAATATTACGACTAATGCTTGACTTTCTTTTAATCTATAATAATTCTATTTTTTAATTATTATTTATCGTGTATTATGTACTCTGACGTAGACTAAATTTCGTTTTGACATGTATAATTTTATGCTTATTTCAAATTTAAATTGTATCACTAAATTAAAACAATTGTATGATTGTGGGTAAGTAATATATATTCAAACAATCATATAAATTGTAAAATTTGCGCGCCATTTATATGGCAATACACTGTGACTTTATATTTTGTATGTCCATCTTGTATATTTATTAAGTGTATTAAGGCAAATAAAGTTCATTTCATTTCATTTATATTTTATGTATCTAGTTATTAGTTTGTAATGTCAGCAAGCGTATTTTGGTGTGTGTAATGTGTATTAAGGACTAACGTATTATTTTCCAAACAAAGCTGTCGTCCCGGCTTAAAACACATAACATGGGCATTGCATTGCATATAAACGCCTACGTTTTTTGTTTTTTCCCCTAACTATAATTATTAAGTTCATATTATAAATACGAATGTGATTTTTTTTATAAGGTACGTTTTAACAATCGACCAACATAAAATTTTGCGTTATCAAGATTAAATATATAAAACAGCACCTATCATAAATCTATACTAATAATAAATCTGTAGAGAGGTCAATTCTGTACATGAAATATATTTCCAAAATAACTATCAGGGGGTGATTAGTGATCGATACTGATGCCAAAAATGCAATCAGTAAAATTTTTGTCGGTCTGTCTGTCTGTCTGTCTGTCTGTATGTTCTTTATAGAAACAAAAAGTACTGGACGGATTTTAACGAAACTTGGTACAATTATTTAACATACTCCTGGGCAGGTTATAGTATACTTTTCATTACGCTACGATCAATAGGAGCAGAGCAGTAAAGAGAAATGTTGAGAAAACGGGAGAAGTTACTCAATTTTTTAAACTTCCGTCGCGTGTACAGCCTTAATGGTTAAAGCTACATAGAAATCATGTATCACGGAAATGTTCTCCTTAAAATTATCTATAAAAACACAAAAGCATATATATGTCTATCTTTTATGGTTGACTCACAATAACACGTGTAACTCCCGATAGCTTAGCAGTTCGGAGCTTTCTAATTATATTTGTTTACTCTTATGTTTATAACACTCATCACTCATCCCTAATAAGAAAGTTAACATTATTACCTATTCAATAAAAAAAGAATCATAAAAATCGGTAAAGAATCACCAAAGTTATACATGAAATACGCTAAGCCATCGCGCGTGAATATACTAATTCATGCTTTAAGGACTTAAGGATTATTTTTGTGTAACGGTTGCCGCGCTCGACGCGACTCGCGGTGGGAGGAATAAATAAAGAAGTGCAGCCTTAATGAGTAGGGTAGGGGTAGGGTTGGGATAGAGTAGGGTAGGGTAGGGTAGAGGTAGGTTAGGGTAGGGTAGGATAGGGGTAGTTGAAAGTTTACAACGACTTTCACGCGGACGAAGTCGCGGGCGTCCGCTAGTAAATAAATAAATAAATCATTGTTCCCGTGTTCAACCTCGAAGAATTTTTTTATTGAGATTGGATGTAGCAATACATATATATCCGTAAAAATATCTTAAAATCGACACTGATTAAGTGTCCACTAGCAAGATAAAGGTCATAGCTCATTAGATCCAACCCGCACGGGATGTGCACCACTTATCTTTAAGCAAATATTTTAACGTATATATACTCAGAGGCACAACTATCCGCCCTCTTTAATATGACGCGAGTATATTAAACTGGGCTGATAATTATGCCTCTGAGTATATTTTAATTATTATTTCGGAATCTAGACAGTTAAATATTTGTGTCATTTAACACATTGCCTGTAACTACTCTTGCATACTTAGAACACGCAAAACGATAAATTTTAAACAAACAATCATTACCTGTTGTTACCTAATCAGTAATATAATTCAATATGAATTCATTTATCATATTTACTTGGAAACGATCTCATTCGTTGTGCTAATCGAGGATCATTGATCAGTCACAAATGAATCAAACATTAGATATCAACCATTCGCTTCATCTTTGACATTTTTAGAGCACGCTATGATTTAGCACTTGTCCGATCATGTCTAACAATGTTTTTATTGTTTTGCAATTTAACGATATGTGATTTATTCCTGCCACATATGACCTGTTTATGCCACATTTGACTTGTTCCTGACAAATTTGATTTGTTCCTGCCACATTTTACTTTTCCCTGCCACATTAGACTTGTTCCTGCCATATTTTAGTTTTCCCTGCCACATTTTACTTTGCCTACCACATTTGACTTGTTCCTGGCACATTTTACTTCTCCCTGCCACATTAGGTTTCTTACTGCTACATTAGACTCGTTCCTGGCACATTTTACTTCTCCCTGCCACATTAGACTTGTTCCTGCCAAATTTGATTTGTTCCTGCCACATTTTACTTTTCCCTGCCACATTAGACTTGTTCCTGCCAAATTTTACTTTTCCCTGGCACATTTGACTTGTTCCTGCCACATTTGACTTGTTCCTGCCACATTTTACTTTTCCCTGGCACATTTGACTTGTTCCTGCCACATATGACTTGTTTATGCCACATTTCACTTGTTCCTGCCACATTAGACTTGTTCTTGCCACATTTTACTTTTCCCTGGCACATTTGACTTGTTCCTGCCACATTATACTTGTTTCTGCCACATTTTACTTTTCTCTCATAATATATTATTACAAATTATATCTGCCACCTATGACTTGTTTCATCACATAATATTATGATTTGTACCTGTCACATATGATTTGTTTCTGCCACATATTATAACAAAGACAAGAGTGGATAGGCATCTTCTAAGTAGCCATGATCCTCGTAAACCTCATCATTGCTTTATTTCAGGCCTATTTTTAGTGTAATATCATAAGTTCTTTATATTTCTGTACTGTAAGTCTAAGTGCCTAATGTTAGAGGACTTTAGTTTAAATTTATTAACTTAGGACCAAAGACTACTTAGCGTTTGTGTCCTTTATTTGCTCTACGTAGTCATCCAAAGTCATGAACTTGGTCACAGCGGTGATTAAACTTTGTCAACAGCGCTGGTATGCGAAGCCGTTGTGTTTTCTTACCCACTTCACACTGTTCTGAGGTAAATGACCAAGTGTTTATCATAAGCATTGTTTTGCGTGTAAATCTATGTATAATAATATAATATTTACGCATCTGTGGCCAACTTCATTCTTTGAACTTTCTTTTTAAATATTTGCTGGTTCCAATGTTCTGCAAAATTAAATTCTTATTTAATGTTTTGTCGCTTTAGATCGTATCTTGGAAAGTTTCCAGCTACACTGTGAAAAATGAGCTACGTAAGGAGCTTGCAAAATTACTATAATAAACTTGGTAATGGTGCAGCTTAGTGTGCTATTTGGAAGCAACACCATGTTACATCATGGAGCTTGTATACCAAATTCTGAATTGTCCAGGATTTTGTATCAGTTTAGAATTTGTCGGTTTTTTCGGCGAAAATCAATTACTGATTATTCAAACGATTTTGACTATAAAACCCGGACGTGATATCACATTTTATTACTTCCATATTTGATGAGACCTGCTACATACTGATTACAAGGTATCAGGCGTTATTTAGCAATAAAAACTAATGTGCATAATTAAACTGCAGTCTTAGAAAAGGCTATGAAAAACGCCAGCTTCCGCAAAAAACATCGTTGCGAAATTACCTACATTATATTGAAAATTATATCTTCCTTATGTTTTTTAACGCAATTTGTGCGAGAAATATTGCCTCACTTCACATAAATTAATATTTTACTAGTGATCATCGTCGATCGACGTCGACGTAGGTAGTGTCGGAATGTTGCTGGATCATTAAACATCAAATTGAATAGAAGAAGACGTTGATTAGCGGAAGTGCATAACGATTAATTAATTAAATTAAGTATTTTGCTGACCTCTGCCAAAAACTTGTTACAACAAATCCTTAGAAAACTATTAATTTTTGCTCATTGCGATTGAATGGAAGGTACTAAGCAAACTGTTAAATATAACAGGTATACTAATACTATAAAGAGGTAAAGTTTGTGATGAGGTTGTAGTGGGTAATCACTGGATCTATTGAATCAATTTTAAAAATTCTTTTACCAATAGAAAGGACGTCTGATAGTACTTATAACAGAGGCTAGAAAACATCCATTCTCATCACACAATCCAGTTTAGGTAATAATCAAACCGACGTCCTTGGGGCTTCGATGCGGTAGGCAGGTTCACTACTGTTCCAATAATCGTGGGAAAGAGGCATCAGAGATCAGAGTGGAGAATCACCAAAAGCGAGTTACCTTTGATGATTCCGTATGAAATTCATTGAACAAACTACCCCCTGTCAAGTTATATAGTGCTCTCGGTAGATTGTTGCTGAAAATTAATAGTGTAAAGCGCTCTGGAAATGGAATATTTCTAACTATCTTGCCAATAGTTTGCCAATTGATAGAATATTAACATGATTGAAAACTGGCATTCGAATATGTATTTGATTTGTGGTTAGAATCACTTCACACGTGTTTCGGTACGCCTCAAATACGCCCACATCCCGTTCTCACGACGATAAGCATCAGGATTGTAATAAATAAAGCGGAACGGATTTATCTTGTCAGGGTCACAGTTACAGCCCCTTCACACTGTAAAGCCGTTTGTCAAATGTTTGATCGCTCTGTTGGCTGCTCTATAACACTGACTTTTGAAGTGGACTTCGCTACACACAGTGGAGCCGTTTGTCAAAAGTTTGGTCGCTCTGTTGGCTGCTACTGATTTTTGAAGTGGACTTCGCTACAAGCACTTTTGTCAGTAGTAGTAGTAACACTACCTTCTGACATGTGCTACCGGGAGAATGAAGTAAGAAAACGGTAATGTGACAGGATTTAACACCAAAAGGTCATGAATTCTCCCACTGTCTGCTGGACTTTCGTCGTATTCACGTCAAACAATCATCATCATCATTTACAACCCATATTGAGCTCACTGAGCAGAAATCTCGTCTCAAATTATGACATAGTGGTGTTCTGATGCTTAGACTAAGCGGTTTGAGTGTCAGGCACTACAATTGTATTAAGGGGTTAAGTGTGGCACAATTTTTAACCGACTTCCAAAAAGGAGGAGGTTCTACGTTCGGCTGTATGTATGTTTTTTTGAAATAAATGTTTTTTCCTTTTAAATTGAAGGGGTAGGCTAGGCTTATAGTCCACCACGCTGGGCCAATGCGGATCAACAGAATTCACACACGTAGAGATTTAATTATTCTTCATGATGTTTTTCCTTCACCGTTTGAGACGCGTGCTATTTCATTTCTTAAAATGCACTTATGGCAAACGTTAGAGATGCATGCCCCGGACTGGATTTGAACCTACGATCTTCGAATCGAACACAGATGTCATATCCACTGGGCTAGTAGGGCTCACGGTATTTCCAAACAAATTAGAGAGGATTATGATCGTATTGAAAAAAAAGATTCTATCTTGCGTGTACCAAGCAACCAATTCTGATTGCATGCGTCCACTTATCTTTGTCGTTATGAAAATCATCTTTCAGGAAAAACCATAATTTCCTTGATTACAATATTTTATTCATATTACTTCAAATCAGCAGGTTTATTATGTATCTGATTTGAAGTAATATGAATAATATATGACTTATCATATGAATGGTACACCGTTCCATAATAACCCTGCAGGGCTTATCCGGCTCATCTGCATCGATTTCTATAATCATAACCCAGATGCAATGAAACTCTGCACAAAAGACAATTTGCCGTCGTTCAGCGTAACTGACGAGTGGTAGAAAATCGTCTTTCGTCAACCTTATTCGGTGGAAAGCGGGTTAACGTCTCCAGTTTACTGAATCTTGATAATTTATCTTGTTTGACGATAATAATGGCGGTATGGGATACGTGCCGTGTGTTGAATTATGAGCTTTGTTAAAGTTTGCTTTTTATATTTAACGACTTTCTTGATTTAGTTATCTGGGTCCTATTTCATGAGAATATCTTACTTACCCAGTAAAGATGCCTTCATCACATGTTCCTTAACTTTCTTGAATATGAAGTTCTTAACACTGCCATTGCAGTAACTATGTCAGCTAATCCCTTCTATCTCCTGTATACCTTTATTTTTCATGTAGCAATGTATTTTGCTCTTTGAATAGCAACGTTTTCCAAATACTGTATTGTATTCTGCTCTGAATGTTTAATACCTTTATAATTTCGCAAGCAAATTTATTAAAAATATTCGCAGTATCGGTGATGAGTCCGTTCCATTTTATGGTAGAAAGAATCTCCGAGCAGAGTCCAAGTTCTCGGCTTCTTGGATGTAGGCCAGCAGGGTTAAGGAGTTCCTTTTAGGACATGTACTTGTATGCATCTCTTCCAGGCAAGGCAACCCATTTTAAATACTTTCGAAGGGTTGACACAAAATTAAGCGACTGGCAACTAAGGACTTGGTATCTTATATTCTGCTTAGAAAATGAAAAAAATACGCCTATACTTGGACGATGGGGTGTCTGGTAGAAACCTGCTACCTTCCAAAGCCACCACAGTCCAAAACTCCAAACTTCTATAAGGTGGTATGGGAACCACTGATTCTATAAGTATACATACTCGAACTTCGTGGAGATCTGTTAGATTTCGTAGGTTAGATGATAAATATAAAAAATAAAAATAAAAATAGTTCATTTCGTTAACATCAATCAGTAACAAATAATTAAAGGCTAGAGTCTTCTTTTAAGAGTTGTACACTCCTGTGACAGAAGGCTCCGAATGATAGGAAGATATAGAATAAATCATATAATTTAGGTTTCAACGGTGGGGAAAATCTATATACTAATACACATTTTCACTTCTCCTGTTTGCTATAGGCGAGCAAGAGCTTACAAACTATTAGCATGTATAAATGAGCAATGTATTGAAGATGAACAATCGAATAATTTCAGATATATCTGAGTGAGGTATCAATTTTTTTTCTGGTTGTTCAACGCTGTAGACTTCTTAATAGGACCTCAGCGGCGTCACTGGGGCAGATATATTTTATTCATCTATACTTATAATAAAACTGGTCGAAATCTATACATTTATTCGCAATTTGAGATTTTACCATTTGTAACACCAAACGTTACCGTAGCAGCGGACGGACGCCAGCGCCATCTAGAATCTATACTTATATTTTTTTCGATTTTTTGTCTGTCTGTCTGTATTTTTTTGTTATTCGGGTGTAACACCAAATTGCCATTTGTGGCAGCGGACGGACGCCAGCGCCATCTAGAATCTAAACTTATATTTTTTTCGATTTTTTTGTCTGTATGTCTGTCCGTCCGTGTTTTTTTGTTAAATCATCACATCACATCATTTACATTGATTTCCACGCGGTCACATAGTTATCAAATAAGCAGGTATCTATACCGTCGAGGTATTTTCGCTTAGGTATAATGTGTCACATTAGGTATGAAGTAACAACTAACCTCGTTTCAAAATGATAATGCAGGATATACGAGTAATATTGTTCAATGGAAACGTTCAATGTCGGTCCGGTGCCAAATTATCGTGAGAAAAATCGGTTCCATTCATTGGAACTAGTGCACCGGAGGTCGCGGTAAAAGTGTTAAAAATTTTTTGGTTAGGGTTGCCACTTTATACTCGTATAAACACTATAAATATATTATAGGGTAATTTACAACACTTTATTGTTTTTCTATTAAGCATAAAATAGGCATATACAACTAAAATATGCCTGCGACTTCCTCCGAATTATTTTTTTACGTATAGACACCTACATCAAATCACAAAATTAAATAAAGACTTTATACCGCTATGTTTTATGAATTTATGTACCCTCTGCACACAACTTTGGATCCATAAACAATAAACAATAATAAATTGAAAATTTTGAGAAACCCTCGAAGATTATGAAATTATTAATTACACTCGATCAATTCATCAATATTTTCTTTCAGTGCGCTTTCATTTGAGACCACACTCGAGTATATTTGCAGACATTCAGTTATTCTTCCCCACTTTCACCCCCCAGAACTTTTAACAGGCTCAACCGATTTTCATCAAACTCAAGAACACTCGCCCATAAGTCCTTCAACTTTCATACACAACAAATTAAAGTAAAATCGCTTCATCCATTCGGGAGCTTTGGAGCCAAAGACAAACTGACAGACCTCCTTTGCGTCGGGGTTAAAAAATACTGTTGAATGACGATGAAATAAATGAGAAAATTTAATACTTAGTGCAAACATTCATAAAAAGCCTTAATTATTAAAACAAATGATATCAGATTTAAGAGTAAAATAAGAGTAAAAGGATGTAATTATTTGTGGTTTTCCCAAAGCTAAGCTAAGCTATCCATATAATTACATTTTCTTTACATTATTTTATTCACATTCTTCGAAACTAAAACAAAGAACATATTTTGCTAAAGTGAATTGCAAATTGACAACCCTAACGTGGTCGGAACCGCCCAATGGTTCAAGACAACTGGGTCAAGTGCAACTATATAGCGCGCATTTATATGGCTGTTTAAAAATTCACTTCGCGCCAAAATTGGAATTAAGTGCCTAAAATCGAAAGTAGATGCCGAATAGCGTAAGGTATTTCGGGGAATTCGACCTCAGACCAATTATTGACCAATAGGACCTGCCTCGCTAGTCGTTACTTTTCTGTCAAAGTATATGATCAACGAACTAATGCGATTATAAAAACTGTCTCTATAGAATCGATGTTAAATAGTTGTAATCGTGTTCGTCGGTTAAAGAGCTCCGTAAAAATACCTTTTTGTGTAATTGAGTTGTGTAAAAAACGGGCAAAATCTTCTAGTTTAGTATAAGATATATACAAAATCTAAGCTCGTTTTCCTTAGAAAATGACAGACAATTTTGTTCGTGACTATAAGTGCGATACAGGTCCTTCTATAATTGGTCTGAGGGTTCGACGTACAAAAAGTTCGCAATGAAAGGTTAAAATTTTGTGAATTAATATGGCGTCGCCTAATAACAGTGGCGGGGGAGGGATCAAGTTGATGATATGTTTGTTTGAACGCGCTAATCTCAGGAATTACTAGTTTTAAAAATCTGAAATTATTTCAGTGCTATTATGCTAGTGTTTATTTCGTGGTTTCACCTTGACAAAGCTTTTATGATAAGCGGTTATGGTAAAGATGCTATTTTGCGGTCAGAAAATTGGTTCAAAGCCTGATATTTGCTAATGATAACAATGCTCTAGTAACAACTGTGTTGTGGTTACATAATCTACTGCTCTCGAACCGCCTCTAGGTTCTGTGGATAGCCATACATACTTGGTTTGCAATAACAATTTCTTTACAGGTATATTGCTACGCATAGTAAAAAGCTGCAATAAACATTTTTCCTATTATCCAATAGCTGAAGCCGCGCGGTCTTACCCGCGTGGTTCCCGTTCCTGTAGGAGTACAGGGATAATATATAGCCTATACCCTTCCTCGATAAATGGGCTATCTAACACTGAAAGAATTTTTCAAATCGAACTAGTAGTTCCTGAGATTAGCGCGTTCAATCAAACAAACAAAATCTTCATCTTTATATATTAGTATAGATAGATTACATTCTCAGTGGGAACTTGATAGGCTTTCAATTCATAATGTTTGCCCTTTTAATTCCTCTTCTGCAGGGCCGGACCGTCCATACGGCGAACGGAGCGGTCGCTCCAGGCGCCAAATCCTAGGGGGCGCCGAAACGGTAAAGACAAGATCGAAAAGAAATTTATTTCTTTTCGATATTTCGGTAATAGAGGGCGCTAGGGTGATGAATGCACCCGGGCGCTACGTGAGCTAGAGAGTCTTTACCTATAGTGCAGGGGGTGCGTTACACCCGGGTCGAATCGAAATCGAACGGTCGAATTGAGAAACCTCCTCCTTTTTTTGAAGTCGGTTAAAAATGTATGACATTCCGATATACGTTAAGTCTACGAACTTTTCAAACAAACATGAAAGGCGCCATAATTGGATCTCGCTCCATTCTAATATTTACCTCGGTCCGGCGCTGCTCTTCTGGTCAGCCCGTTACCGACAGTTATGAACGAAACATTCGGTCCAAACATCAGCTATGTATGAATTGGTTTGCGAATACAATATAATAATAGGAACTTTTATACAGAACAAAAAGCAGTTCTCGCGCCTGTCACAAGCACTCCAGTCTTTTCTTTTCCAAAGAATTGCCACACTCCTTATATCACAATGGTGTCTCAACAGGCCCTAGCTATGCGAAAACTTGAACAATGGACGAACAATATGAACAGTACAAGTTTTATTTTATCATGGAATTTATCTTCAGATATATCTCGACCTTAGCAAAGGATCGGGCGTGGGAAACAACTTGTTCGCTCCGAATAACAAAATGTTCGAATTCCATGTCATTATAATGTATGCTGCGAGGTATAAGTTAATTGTGTAGTATACAGGATGTCCCGTTAATAGTTTGTCGAAAATCCAAAAAAAATATGTAAGTAGGTACTTACCATCGAATTTAATCTTAATAGATAAATGCGAAAGGTCATTCATCATCAAAAACCACTTGTCGTACAAAGATGAAATTTGGCAGGGAGGTAATCTATAGTTAGCAGATATCCGCTAAGAACAGATTTTGCGATAGGACTGGATTAATGAGGTCTAAGGGCAGACGAAATCGCGGGCATCTGCTAGTAGTACTATATGGTCACAGAACTCAGAACATCATCGGCTAGTTACATATCAAGATAGTTACATATCGGCTCTTCGAGCTATATGTAACTATCTTAGTTCGAACGCACTTTATGCTAGCATCCGATAAGCCCACATACGCTAGCGCTGCAGGCATGTGAGCTTACTTGATCGTCTGTGGCTGACTGTACACTAGTATCAAAATACATTAGCAAACATAACGTAACAGTTTAAACGAAAACACTATCAACCGAATGCCTGCGCTAGTGGAAACCTGTGTTTAGAACACCGGGCGGGTATGGAGGAAGTCATTAACTATTTGTACAGTGGCAGATCGCTTAGCTGTCGTAACTCGTAGCTTGCAATGTAATTCCCACGATGGTTGCGAGACTTGTGACTAGAGTTTCAGAGGACAGGACGCAAGTCGGCTTTTTTTTTATTCTTTACAAGTAAGCCCTTGACTACAATCTCACCTGATGGTAAGTGATGATGCAGTCTAAGATGGAAGCGGGCTAAGTTGTTAGGAGGAGGATGAAAATCCATACTCCTTTCGGTTTCTACACGACATCGTACCGGAACGCTAAATCGCTTGGCGGTACGTCTTTGTCGTACCAGCCAGACCTGGACCAATTAAGAAAACCTCAATCTGCCCAGCCGGAGATCGAACCCAGGACCTCCGTCTTGTAAATCCACCGCGCATAACACTGCGCCACGGAGGCGGCTCCTTTGAGAGTGCGTTCTTTGAACTGCCAGACTTCATACAATCGTACAAAGTTTCCGCACCTATACCGTCCCCATTGAAAGTCAAAATCAAAATTAAATCATTTTAAGTAGGCTTAGTTCACAAGCATCAGTTTTGAAACGTCACATTTGACTATTTGTAAAGACTCTAACCATGAGTTCGGAAGGCAGGTTCTGCTGAGAAAAGACTTTACGCTAGATAAAATCCGTTTGATGCGTCCCGATTCTATGCGGATCAGCGGACGCATTTGTATGACTTTCTATACAAATAATATCCATTTGATGCAATGCGTCCGATACGTACGATGCGTGGACGTGGCGTTAGACGCATATTTTTGATAGTTCTGCAAGCGGTTGTTCTGCTATACGTAATGGTTATAAAAAAAGTTACTGTAGGAAATAGCGGCTGTTTTAATTATCCAAAGTCCAATACAACAGTTTATTCAACCACTTTTTATATCTTTGTATGGTATGATAGGAAAATGGACTATTGTTTAATTTTTTACGTGACTCGGGTTAAGTTGGGCTATAACAATACATTCGTTTCGATTCTTTGTTTCTATGCTTTTTTGGTCATCAATAATAATTGAGTTTGAGACTCTGTAATGCTAGCCACCCACGGTCCGATATACAAACATGCCTTCAGCGCTGCCGGCATGACGTCCGGTATAACTGATAGGGTGTTGTTCGCGATTGGGGTTGCCAAATGCCAGGTCGCCGAAATTAAAAGCCGGACAGTCCAGTTAGTTTGGCCTGGCATTTGGGTAAAAAGGCCGGATAGCCTATATTATTGAGGATTTTGTGTCCATCAGTATTAATAGATACGACAATTTTTTTAAAGTAAAATCAAGCATTTATGATTATTACCGTAAATTTTGTTCTCACATACACTTGACGTTCGCTTGTTTGTTAAATGTTAAGCCTAACAAAAGCCGGACAAGCCGGACACCGTTTATTTTGGCTGGAAACGGAAAAGAAAAACCTAACTATGTCCGGCTTTATCTGGACACTTGGCAACACTAGTCGCGATTATTGCTTCAAGTCGAGCCGTCAAGCATTGCGATCAAGACACGATGAGTTTCACTATACGTAATACCAGCAGCGCTGCCGGCATGTGGGTATATAGGACCGTGTGTGGTTACTTTAAAAGCATTTAACGAATTTTAAGTGTATTTAGCAACATAAATAAACCCAATCATGACCTTCGGCGGTACTTATTTGGAAGATTAAATCAATTGTTTTAGTAATTTGATAGGTAAGTTAGTTTTTTTTTTATTTGGAGTACGTAGTTTATTTATTACGTAGTTTATTACGTAGTTTATTACAAGTTAGCTCTTGACTACAATCTCACCTGATGGTAAGTGATGATGTAATCTAAGATGGAAGCGGACTAAATTGTTAGGAGGAGGATGAAAATCCACACTCCTTTCGGTTTCTACACGACATCGTACCGGAACGCTAAATCGCTTGGCGGTACGTCTTTGTCGGTAGGGTGGTAACTAGCCACGGCCGAAGCTTCCCACCAGCTAGACCTGGACCAATTAGGAAAACCTCAATCGGCCCAGCCGGGGATCGAACCCAGGACCTCCGTCATTAAATCCACCGGGCATACCACTGCGCCACGGAGGCCGTCAAAAAAGGCCGGCGGCGTAGATTATTAAATATTAAAATTATCCCGTTTTAAATACCTACTAGTAAAATTTTTACCCACTTTACTTTATCTTTTGCCGTGGAGATACTTGGGCCACGGAGTCGCAGTGCCAAAAAAATTTATCGAATAATTTCACCGCGGCTAGTTGCCTCGACTGGTGACAGAAGGGCTGGCTCATTTTTTGCGCAAAGGATCAGCCTGGCTGTCCAGCGCGGAAATGCAGCCAGTATTCTTGCCACCATTCCACGTGGGCATGATTTGTATAGTTATTAGGATAAGTTAGCTTAAGTTCCATATTGTATTCTATCTCAATAAAAAAAAAAACTAATATTCCCATTCCCCTCCCACTAGTCGGGAAAGACTGTGTTGGAATGGGTGTGGGTACGACGATAAACCAACAGGGCGGGGATCGAACCACCACCCCTCGGTGATGAGTCCAACCGCTCTTACCGTTGAGCTATTGAGGCTGTATTATGCGTTTTCCAGAAAAAAAAACTACACAGAAAAGCCATTCAGCTGTCTATATCTATAACTATTTTCGCAATAGTTAGTTAAGTAAATACTTCGTAACCTTGGCTAGAAGTGAATGACTTATAATTATAATATTATCTCTCTATAATCATTTGTATTGTATTATAGTATTATAATGGTCTCATACTATGTAAGAATCACGATTATTAATCTATTTTTTACGTTTCACAACCGCGAAACCGATTAGCCAAAGATAATCTAGCCTAGGGTTGTCGACTTCATGGGATATTTGATATATTTGAGATTAATAATTAAGATACTGTCGTGTTTAATTTATTATGTAGTTATTAATTCTGATTAATTAAAATGTAAAATAATTACGTGGTATTTATATTATTTACAGACGCCTATTTAGTGCCACGATAGGTATTTTTTTTATGTTTTTTTTAGTATAAGTAAAGCGTTACAAACAAATAACTTACTTGAATACAATGTCCAATTGTTTACATAATGTGATATGACCTAGTTTACAAACAATTTTAAAGTTTGAGTGTTTGTAAAGAACAGTTTATAATGTTAAAATGATCAAAAACTGTTTTGGAGGTATTGTTATAGAAGAGTTATAATAAAATTATATGAGAAGCAGGAGTTTAAAAAATAAAAATCACATGATTTAAAATTTTCATGAATTTATTAAATTGTAGAGTAAATAGCTGATGTAAAATGTACAACCCTATTTTACAAGTAAATTTTCGTCTGCCTTTAATGATTGAAGTTTTTATACTTATCTACATCTAGTTTGAGATGTGAGTCATCTTAGTAAAATTAATATAACCAATCGATATTTATTGTAACAGGCTTATACCGTGGCTCTACATGCGTTTAAAGGTTAAATAAATATAAATATGAAGTATCTAAGTAGGTATAATACCTACTTAAGACATTTAATTATTAGGTATAATTAGGTAACAGAAGACACTCCACCTTACAAGTTAGCCCGCTTCTATCTTTAGACTGCATCATTTCTTACCATCAGTGCCATCAGGTGAGATTGTTGTCAAGGGCTAACTGGTAAAGAATAAAAAAAAAACTCAATTTTTCACGATTTTCTTTTCAGATAACATACCTACATAATATTTCCGCACTTAGAAAGTAAAGATCAAAAATTCTAGGTATTTATAAGTAGGCACATACGCTCCAAAGTATTTATGTATAGTTAAAAAAATCAGTTTGGATCGTGCCGCGATGCAAGAACCAGCTCATTACTAAGGGCCCCGTATGGGTTCGAAACTAGTCGGGCATACTCCGACCTAATATCACGTGAGTTTTAGCCGTGTTTCATAATCAATTAATATAAAAAAAAGTGTTTCCCTAATGCTAATATAGAAAACCAGATAGGTAACCTACTCTAGCGATTTTCTTTGTAATATTATGGCCTAGTTTCGAACTCATACGGGGTGTTTAGTCATGAGTTTGTTCAAATGTTCATGCTGCCTAAAGTAATTTTTAGTAAATTATCATAATTGAATGTTTACTTCCAGGTCCACAGCAAGGGTCTGAAGTTCGGCATATACGAGGACTACGGCAACTTCACCTGCGCAGGATATCCCGGGGTAGTGGGTCATCTAGCTGGAGGTAATAAATAAATATATTCTATACTAACTAATATTCTCTTTAAGGTTCTTGAGTGGAGACCACATCTTGGTAAGCAGAGAAGAAGAAGAAGAAATATACTTTATTGTACATTAAAAACAAAAATAAACAATAACTTATAATAACACTTAGAAACTAATGTACAAATGGCGGTCTTATCGCTAAAGAGCGATCTCTTCCAGACAACCACTATGGAAGAGAAAAAAAAAAAACGTAAGCACCGATTCGGGTATACGCACACAAAAAATTAAGTAATTTAAATACATAAATATTAAGCAATAATACATAATAATAATACAAACAGACTATACTTAACTACATCATACATACATAGAAAGAAATACATATATACATACATACATACATACACACATACATACATGAAAACCTGTAAAACATAAAAACAAGACGGCATCTAAGGGAAGACACAAAGAAAAATAAATAAACAAAATAATTCAAAAATAATTAATAAATAAAACATACACATACAAGCGTAATTTGGAGTAACTTATTAAAAGATCAGGGAGGAAAAAAGTGCATGTTCACCAGCCGTTTGAAAGAGGTTAGAGATTGGGCAGAGTGTAGGGCGCTCCCCAGGTGGAACGACGACCTCCGGAAGGTGGGATCTATTGGATGCAAAAAGCCAAAGATAGAGTAAGCTGGAGCTACTTAATTCAAAATTCAAAATTCATTTATTTCAAGTAGGCTCAGTTTACAAGCACTTTTGACACGTCAGTTGACTATTTGTAAAGATTCTACCACCGGTTCGGAAGGCAGGTTCTGCTGAGAAGATACCGGCAAGAAACTCAACAGTTGGGCTTAAAAGAGGCCCATGTCCAGTAGTGGATGCATTATGCATCCACTACTGGACTGCTGACGATGATGATAATGTTTTTACACTCCTCCGTGGCGCAGTGGTATGCGCAGTGGACTTACAAGAGGAGGTCCTGGGTTCGATCCCCGGCTGGACCGATTGAGGTTTTCTTAATTGGTCTAGGTCTGGCTGGGAAGCTTTGACCGTGGCTAGTTCCGGTACGACGTCGTGTAGAAACCGAAAGGGGTGTGGATTTCATCCTCCTCCTAACAAGTTAGCCCGATTCCATCTTAGATTGCATCATCACTTACCATCAGGTGAGATTGTAGTCAAGGGCTAACTTGTAAAAAATATAAAAAAAAATTATAACTAGCGGACGCCCGCGACTTCGTCCGCGTGGAATTCAGGTTTTCACAAATCCCACGGGAACCATGGATTTTTCCATTTTATCCAAATTTCAGTCAAATCGCTTCAGTAAATCGTAGCCGCAGCGTAAAAGAGGAACAAACATTCTTACACGCTTTCACACCTACACACACACAAACTTTCTCCTTTATAATATTAGTGTGATATTCTCTCGGGAACTAAGCGGGTGACACCAAGGGGCGTCTATGACATACAAACCTATGACACTAACAAATAACATTTCTATATATAGGCTTTCTAGTAGTAAAAGAATTTTCAAAATCAGTTTAGTAGATCCAGAGATTACCCCTACAACACCACAAACTTTACTCTTTTTTTTTCAATTCTCATACCCGGAAAGTAAGTCTTGATGTGAGTATTGGGTGGAAAATGCTGCTTCCCTCCATAGGGAGGGAATACCTCATACAAATTATTTCGTTTTTTTTTATTTATCCCCAACTAAATTCGGGGACAGGCAAAGATCGTTGACCATACAGCCTGTTATTGAGGAAGAGTTTCATGTAAAAAATAAACTAATTATAAAGAAATGCCCGCAGCATATGGTATAGATATATTAAACTAAATACTGTGTAAACACACTTATAGCTACTACTATATTTATATTAAGGTTACTCTTTCACTGATACAGATAAACGTTCTAGTTATTAGCAAACATAAAATACGTATACGAAACTATAAAATTATATTTAATGATGCATATTATGTAAAAATCACACGCAAGCCGAATACAATTTCCTAATCTAATTACACATACGCTACTGCAAAAGTGGCTTTGATTACACTTATTTCATGTTACTTTCTACATTACATGACTAAAAAACTATTTGCCAAAAAGGAAATAAAAATGTTGACTTTGCAAAATGTCCATTATATTGGTCAAAAGGTCAATTGGTAAATGATTCTGTAAAAAGGCTTACTTACGTTACAATATTTTACAAGCCTGCCTGTTTGTAATAATTAGTATGTCATCATCTCAGACTAAATACATAAGGACTTGTATCGCACCCAAATTCACGAACAAAATTTTCTGCCATTTTCTAAGGAAAACTAGCTTAGATTTCATACATATTTTAAACTAAACTAGCAGTTTTTGTTCGTTTTTTACACCATATAACTACATAAAAAGGTATTTTTACGGAGGTTTTTTACCGACGGACACGATTTTAAACTATGAAACATCGATTCTTTAGAGACAGTGTTTATAATCGCATAAGATCGTTGATCATATACGTTGACAGAAAAATAATGTCTTGCGAGGCAGGTCTTTATCTAATTAGTCTGAGGTCATCATCATCATCATTAACAAGTAACAACCCATATTCGGCTCACTGCTAAGCGCGAGTCCCCTCTCAGAATGAGACGGGTTAGGCCAATAATCCACCACGCTGGCCAAATGAGGATTGGCAGACTTCACACACGTAGAGAATTAAGAAAATTCTCAGTTATGCAGGTTTTCTTACGATGTTTTTCCTTCACCGTTTGAGACACGTGATATTTAATATCCTAAAATGAAAAGTTGAAGGTGCATGCCCCGGACCGGATTCGAATCTGCGCCTTCCGAACCGAAGACAGAAGTTATAGACAGATTTTGTTGGTAATCCTCTCGCATCTACTTACTTCTACGGCGTACCGACTAACTACATAGATACATAGTATTAACTATCCCGTTATTTAAGTCATTTCGTTAAAATAATCATGTGTTAGAAGACCGTAAAACCAAAAAGTCAAACTAGATGTAAAATCTCGTAGTCAAGGTAATTTCGTTGAAATAACTAGGTTAGATGATGACAAAAACGAAAATACGATAAAATACGATGTTGTGACTCATTATTTGAATCGTACATCAATATATAATAGGACCCGATGGTCTTGTAGCGGACCGTAAAATATGCGTAAGACGGTGATATAGGTACTCAAAACATGTTCTATTCTAATCTTACAATTCTATCTAGGAATAACGTATTTTTGGAGTAAAAATTCAAAATTCCACCTTTGTAATCTCAAAGAGGCAGAAAATGATCAACGTTTGGATGCTTTATTATGGACAGTGTTCCTTTTCATATTTCACCATACCAGAATTGAGTGACAAAAATATTTTCGGAAGAGAATCAATTAAAAATAAACTAAAAGTTTAAAGAACTGATCAGGTAAAATACAAGTACGCGATGTTGCGGTAAAAAAAGAAACTAGATTCTTTCAAAAGCATAATAACCACAGATGGCTATAAATTACTTGTGGCGCCCCCATTCCAGGATTTTTATATTCTTGGTCAACCTATAACTATTGGAAGAAAGAATGTCTGTAAATGTTCTATGATTGGCTTTTTTGTAACTATTTGATATGAAAAATCTATTATAGCTGATAAAACTGTAATTAGCTCAGTAGTAACTAATTTCTGTAATAATAATTCTCTATTTGCCAATACGTCAATTGTCTCTTCAGACAGCGCCATCTAGTTCAAGTTGTATGTAATAACAAAACCAGCGCTAGATGGCGCCATAGAAATCACGTCGATTTGCGTATTGCGCTAAGGAGATTTGTTTCATAAAGTATGAAGTAGGCTATCAACAAATTTTTGTCAACTCTGGTTTCCCTTCAAAACGCATAAATCTTTCGCCTTTTACTAAAGATTTCCGTGGAGGGGAACACTCAAATGAGTCTTTAATATTTTTGAAAGCCTTGCTTTAAACAGTAAGGCTATATAAAAATCAAAATTTTTAAGATAGTGTATTTATATTCCGAGTTCCGAGGAAAATTCAAGTTACTTTAGCACAATCGGTATTAGAGATACCTAATTACCCATACCCAGTCGGACGTGAAATTTTGATTTTTGTATTATTTATACAATGTATAAATAAAAATTTAAACAACCCTTAGAATGCCAGGCCATACTTCATGTATATTATACATGTATTTTGGCCTGGCACTCTAAATGTTGTCTCAAAACCTACATAGGTACTCAGGTAGGCTGTCCGCGTCTAAACTAAGTAAACTTTGAGCAAATACTTGTTCCTTGCATGCCCTGCTTTGTTTACAAGCGTTAGTTGTCCACTTACCATCAGGTAGGCCACCTTTTGTCTGCCTTTCTTCATAAACTGCTGATCAGAACGGAACCGCTATGCATTTTTATTTCTCGTTTCCCTCTCTCATTCTTTTTGACCCGTTTTCTTTCCTTTATCCTAATTATAATAGCTTTGAGTAATTCCTCCTCGTCTGCTAGCAAGCGTGCAATGACCCCAAGACCACATTCCTTAGATCAGTGTTATTTTCGTTGGTTGGTTGGTTCTTGAACCGATTTATACATTGTCGTCGTTATCAACCCATATTCAGCTCACTGCTGAATTCGAGTCTCCTCTCAGAATGAGAGGGGTTAGGCCAATAGTCTACCACGCTGGCCCATTGACTTCACACACGCAGAGAATTAAGAAAATTCTCTGGTATGCAGATTTCCTCACGATGTTTTTCTTCACCGTTTGAGACACGTGATATTTAATTTCTTAAAATGCACACTACTGAAAAATTGTAGGTGCATGCACCGGACCGGATTCGAACCCACACCCTCCTTAATCAGCAGAGGTCATATCCACTGGGCTATCACGGTTATACATTGTATAAACAATTAAAACAAAAAGATAGGCCACCTGCCTATAATAATGTTCAAGTCCATTGTTTAAATCGATATCTTATTAATCGTTAATAATTGCACATTTCAAACAATCTTGTATTAATTGCTTCCCGCTAACCGTTTATACATAATTATTAATTGTTGCATACTTACATATAGTCAGGAAATACTATTTAACCTACCGGTTTTCGCCATGTCTGTTATTATTATTACGTCATTATCACTAATGGTAAATACCTGAATTTTGACAATGATTTTAGATATGGATAACAATGAATACGATATTGACCTTTAAAATACGACCTACGAATTACTAGAATCTATCGAATTTATTACGTAGTTGATAATTTTAATATTATCACTAACTTCTCAAAATATAATAATTCTGGCAGTGGTTTCAATTGGTACTGTTCGCGCGGCGAGAGTTTGGCTTTGACCGTTATTGCGCAGAAATCAGAAATTGGGTATCAACGGGCATTAGCGGGGTGCGGGGCGGGTGCGCGGTGCTCTGATTGGCGCTCCAGTCGTTACCTGCCTCTCGCACCGAAACGACGTACCGCGCACTCCTGTTGTACAATCACGTTCACAAATGAATTGCTATTTTCGTTAATTGTTGTCGATTGTTATTATTTGTTGAGTTTGTTTGTTTAAGTTTTTTTGTTAAATATTAAAAAGTGATTTAAAAATGCGTAAAAAAAAAAATTGTTTTAAAAAGGCAAGCACGGAAAATGATATATGACGTGAATTGCTTTTTAAAGAAAGAAGCTGACGAATGTATCGATTCATTGAAGCAAATTCGAAGTAAGATTGAGGAAGTTGCTTCTTTACTCAGTCAGTCGGAAAATAACCAAACTATAGAGACTTTGCAGGTAATGAAAACGGAAACTGTTTCTAAATTAAATAGAGTAGTCAGTAAATTAGCTCAGATTCAAAAACGGACATCGGAGGCCACTAAGACTTCAATTGGCACTGTAAAAAATATCGCAAATCAAGCCAAGAGTTCCGATTTGCTAATTACTTTCAGAACACCTGGAAAAAAACGTCCCAGAGCTAAACCAGTTACCAATATTGATAATTTTGACCAAGGTGTTATAAAAAGATGTTTACACAATTTTCACAAGACGAATAATGAACTTCCCACCATTGGGAAACTAAAAAAGAAACTTGAGGAAGATATAAACTTTAAAGGGTCAGAAACAAGTCTTCGTGTAATTGTAAAGGAGTTAGGATTTCGCTGGAAAAAAACAGAAAACAACCGTAAATTACTAATAGAAACATCGAATATCCGATTACAACGCATTGAATATTTAAGAAAAATAAAAAAATATCGACAAGAAGGAAGACCCATTGTTTACACAGATGAATCCTACGTAGATTCATCGCACTCAACAACCAAAGCCTGGAGCGATTGCCCTACGGAAGGACTAAAAAAACCCATTTCTAAAGGACAACGAGTTGTGATAGTCCACGCAGGATCTGAAGCTGGGTTTATACCAAATGCTTTATTAACTTTTAAAGCCGGCACCAAAACAGGGAACTATCACGACAACATGAATTACGAGAATTATGAAAAATGGCTTAGGACACAATTAATTCCCAACCTACCACCCAATTCTGTAGTGGTTGTCGACAACGCCTCATACCACAATAAACAATGGGATTTAGCACCGTCCTCCAATACCAAAAAAGCCGATATGCAAAATTGGCTAACTAATAAAGGCATACAATATGATTCAACAATGCTCAAGCCACAATTGTACAACATGATAAAAGCTAATAAAGAAAGATTTAAAACTTTTTCAATAGATCAAATTTTAGCAGAAGCAAACCATAGCATATTGAGATTACCGCCTTACCATCCAGACCTCAACCCCATAGAAATGGCATGGGCTACTATTAAACAATATGTAGCTAGCAAAAATGTTAAATGGAATTTACAAGAATGTACCAAACTTATCAAAGAAAAAGTATCCTTAATGGGTGCCCAGGAATGGGAAAAAATATGTAAGAAGGTAAAAGATATAGAAGAAGAGTACGCCAAGAGTGACTATGTAGTTGATTTACTTACCGAGCAATTTATAATTCGCGCCGATGATAGTTCCGAAGACGATGATTCTGATGATGGTTATGAAGATGATGATGATGACAACTGCGACCGAGGAAGCCCTGAACCCGGACCCTCAACAAGCAAAAGACGTTGCACAATTTCGTGCAACGTCGGCAGCACCAATGACCCATGCGGTAATTTCATAGAAGGCGTTAAACCGTTAACTGATTCAGAATCTGAATAGTACTGCTGCTAAGACTTTTTTTTAATGTTAACTTTTTTAAATTACATTTTGGTGTAGTTTCACCCCCTTTTGGTGTTGCAGATTATCCAGGGACACACTGTATTTAATAATTATTTTAAGTTTTCTTTTGTTCTTATGTACCAATTTTACATGTATCTTGGAATAAATAATTTTATTAAAAACAATTATTTAGAATTTTCATTGCTGTCTCTGTATAAACATTTTAAATATGTAAAATAACTATCAATAGTTTTAATAAATGAAGAAGTTTATCTACTTCGTATTATTTTCTAGCATTATTATCACTATACATGAATTTTGACCCACTCAAATATCCAACCTGGTACATAAAAAAGGAAAAGTATTGTGTGCGTGACAGTACCCATGCGCAGTAATCCCCTCCATCCGAAGGTCAAAGCCAAACTCTCGCCGCGCGAACTATATTGTCAGATAAAGACTAAATTATTATTGGAATAAAAGTAAAACCGCAAAAAATTAAAATAATCAAGGTTTAGTATTAGTCATTTGTAAGGATTAGTACATTAAAGTCCGCTGTCAGATAAATACTAAAACATTGAAATAGAAATAAGATGAGGAAAAATAATTTAGTCAAGGTTCACAAAAAATAAGAAGAAAGAAGCTAATATCAAAGTCCTCCGACAGATAAAGACTAAGTTATCTATACTAAATATATAAAGACTAGCTGACGCCGCGCGGTTTCACCCGCGTGGTTCCCGTTTCCGTAGGAGTACGGGGATAAAATATAGCCTATAGCCTTCCTCGATAAATGGGCTATCTAACACTGAAAGAATTTTTCAAATCGGGCCAGTAGTTCCTGAGATTAGCGCGTTCAATCAAACAAACAAACAAACAAACTCTTCAGCTTTATAATATAGAAGATGAAGGGTTTGTTTGTTTGTTTGCTTGAACGCGCTAATCTCAGGAACTACTGGTCCGATTTGAAAAATTCTTTCATTGTTAGATACCCCATTTTTCGAGCAAGGCTATAGGCTATATATTATCCCCGTATATCTATGGGAACGGGAAACGCAGATAAAACCGCGCGGCGTCTGCTAGTTGAAATATAAACAAGATTGGAGGAAAAATATTAATACTTAAAACGAGGTTTTAAGGACAATTAACACGTGGTAACAACAACCACTCATCAAAACGACATTCTTTATTTGTTCGAACGAGCACAGAACATCTTAATGGCGTAAATACTGAATTTCGCAGAAATTTGGAATGGAAATAGATTTTACCCGGGAAAATTTATGGCTCCCGAGGGAATTGTGAAAAACTAAATTCCACGCGGACGAAGTCGCGGGCGTGTTGAAATTAATTCTTATCGTTTAACTAAATAAATAAAATAAAAATAAATATACTTAAACAATACACATCACTATCTAGCCCCAAAGTAAGCATACAGAGTAGCTTGTGTTATGGGTACTAAGATAGTTGATATTATAATATTCATATACATTTATATACTACATATAAATACTTATATAATATATAAATACACACAGACACCGGAAAACACCCATGCTCATCACACAAATATTTTCCAGTTGTGGGAATCGAACCCACGACCGTGGATGCAGAAAGCAGGGTCACTACCTACTGCGCCACGCGGCCGTCAGTGGTAATTAAGTGTTGGTTAATTCCAATAAATTGACAAAAAAAATCACTTTACAGACGCCGCCACATTCGAGTCATGGGGCGTGGACTATGTGAAACTGGACGGATGCTACGCGTTGCCTGCAGACATGGACCACGGGTACCCGGAGTTTGGTCGACAGCTCAACCTCACTGGCCGGCAGATGGTCTACTCCTGCAGCTGGCCGGTCTACCAGATATACGCTGGCATGCAGGTAAACTGAACTTTTGAAAGACTACTAGTACATAATATAACAGCGCTGATCGGACCAGGTTAAAACTTGTCATAAATTTTTTATCCCTTATTTATTTATTTATAAAATATAATATATAAAATATTAACAATGTTTATAAAATACAAAATAATAAAATAATTCAACCCCCCTGCGGGACATTTGAGTGCCCAAGCAACCGGTGGTCAGGGTTCCAGAGTGAGGAACCTCCTCACAATACGCGCCGTCTCAAGAATAACTGGCTTCTGTATCCGACCCTTGATCCAACAGTTTAGCGAAAGCTTCTTGAGATACTGGTCGAGGCTTTTTGCTATAAGACCATTCGACTGAAATTAATATTTATATGAGACGATTCTGACGATTTTCTGACGGATTTAATTTGGAAGGAAATTGATGAATGAGATTCATCAAATTTAAAAGAATCAATTGATTTGTTATTGAGATTTTATTTAACCTATGTTAGTTTTTTTTTTTATTGAGAAAGAATACAATAAGGAACTTAAGCTAACTTATCCTAATAACTATGTTAGTTACTTACATGTCAACAATAGAAGTCAATTTCACCTTGTAAACCCCGTTGTTAACTGATTATTTTTTATATATTACATTTAATAAAATAAAAGTAAAGTGTGCCTTGTTGATTTTTTTAATAATCATAAAATTAAAATGTTGATTCCAGCCGAACTTCTCATCGATCATCGAACACTGCAACCTGTGGCGTAACTTTGACGACATTCAAGACTCGTGGGCGTCCGTCGAGTCTATCATAGACTACTACGGAAACCACCAGGACGTCATCGTGCCCAACGCCGGACCCGGACACTGGAATGATCCTGACATGGTGAGATTTGATACACTTATAACTTTCCTGATTGTGGACCTTTATGCTGTATCTAACCTCTTTATTAAGGAGGTTTAGATACAGTATAATGGTACACCAGGATTCGCAGATTTCGAGAATCGCAGAGCTCTGCCAGGGTCACCCCGAGAGCTAAGAGAACATAGGGGAACGGTACCCCTAAATCCAAATCAGAGTCTCACAGAAGTCTCGACATAGAGGGCCGTTGGAACGCATGGGAGTTCTAGGCTAAGTGAGATCAGTTCTAACGCCTGTAATAACTTTCTGGTATTTTTTTACTTTCTAAGAGACCCAGATTTGTATGATCAGAAAACGATGGTCGATTTTTAAGGATTTATACGTTGCATAGCTTACTGCATGATTTTTTACGCCAATATCAACATACCTCGTAAATGAATTCCAGTTTGCACAAAACTTGAATTAATTATAAATTTATAATATCTAGCCAATCATTAATATGAATAACTCCGTCTGTTTCATTTAATGAAAATTGTACCTACGTAACGGACCTTTAAGAGTCATATTTTTTTAGTTTTTAGGGTTCAAGTGTGTAGAAGTAAATGCACTTTCCTTTAAGAAATCCAAGCGGCGGCCTTTCTAGTTTTCTAGGTTTCGGTGTCTATCTTTTTTTATGCAAAAAAGGATTGCGCTTGATTACAATTAAGTTGTAATGCGCTTACCTAGAAGTTGTTGTATTGTTGTTGTTCGTTTGAATATTGTTGTATTCAAGACATTTAATATCTGTAATAACTCTCTTCCCCAGTTAATCATCGGCAACTTCGGTCTATCATACGAACAAAGCAAGACGCAGTTCGCGATTTGGGCAATCCTGGCGGCGCCCCTGCTCATGAGCGTGGACCTGCGGACCATCCGGCCGGAGTACAAGGCGATCCTGCAGAACAGGAAGATCATCGAGGTGGATCAAGATCCTTTGGGAATACAAGGCAGGAGGATATACAAAGTAAGCATCTTCTGTATTCGTTATCTTTCCCTCGATTCTACTTGTTAGATGTTATTTGTATGTCTTAACTTGTGATGTGTGTGGTGCTTGTCTCAAAAGTTAATAATCATTTTTCTTTTTGTTTGTGTCTTCAGAATTAATTTTCAGCAAGGTAATACGAATTTATATATTTTTATTTCGAATTTCGGATTGACAAATGACATTTGACATTAGACATTGATGTTTAACAAATGTCAATGATCACAGACTAATAGATATTTCGTATGTCAATGACTATTGAATAAATTGTAAACACCGCACGACACCATTGTCATAATCCGACCATAGACAGAGATTGTATCTCTCTTTATAAATGTGCGCTACAGATTATGAATTCCTCCTTAACATAGTTATTATAGCATCACATTTATCATAAAGCGTATTGTTATTTAGCAAGTAAAATAAAAGAATGTGTGTTTCTAATTTTACTTAAACTTTTTTTTTTTTTTTTGTAAAATTAGTTAAATTTTATTTCTAAGTTTTTTAATTTTAAGCATGTTTGTTTATATGTTTTTTTTTATTACTTTTTCTCTTCTCTGTTTGTTCTGTGTAATAATTGTTTTTATATCGATTGTTTTTTGGGTAGCTGGCGGTTTGGGAAATAAGAGGTACATAGTTTTTTGCGATTTTTTTTTTTTGTAATTACATAAGTTTAATTTTTATACTTAATTTTAATTATTATATATTTTATTATATTATAATTTAAAATAATATATATTTATATTTTAATATATTTAAATATTATAATGTCGATTAGCAGTATTGATAGTGACCTTTTTTTGTCTATGTCGTCTAGCTCCAGTGATGATAGCTTCCACAGTACATCTTTACTTCCGCTTAATGTTACCCTTGATTCTTACTTCTCAGATTGTCTGAAAAACTTTAATGTTGTCCATTTAAATGCGCAAAGTATCCCGGCTCATTTTCCAGATATGCTTGCGTCTTTTGAGTCCCGTAATATTCATGCCATTTTAATTTCAGAATCTTGGCTGAAAACCTGTTTACCCTCAACTTCCTACTCACTGCCCGGTTATAGGCTTATCCGTAATGATCGTGTGGGTAAGGGAGGGGGTGGAGTAGCGATCTACTTACGATCTTACATTCCTTTTTCTATTGTTAGTTCGTCTACTCAACCTCCTTTACCTGATGCAGCTGAGCATTTATTACTGGAAGTCGAACTTTCACATATTAAAATTCTTCTTGGAGTATTTTACTGTCCCCCTTCTATACCTAATTACTTTCACTCTTTTGAAATTTTATTGGAAAATTTAATTCCTCTGTATAGTCATTCTATTGTTTTAGGTGACTTCAATACATGTTTACAAAAGGATGACTATCGTAGCAAGAAGTTTTTATCTATTCTTGATTCTTGTAATTTATCTGTCCTGCCTCTTGCTGCTACACATTACTCTCCCGGTTGTATTCCTTCACTTCTAGATGTCATTATTGTCTCATCTCCTGATTTCGTTTTTAAGCACGGTCAATGTCCTGCCAATTCTTTTTCTTATCATGATCTGATCTATCTCTCCTATAAAATACGTCCTCCTAAAGCTAAATCAAAAATTCTTCTGCAGCGTAACTTTGCAGGGATTGATAAAGGTCGCCTTTGCGAGGACGCAAATAATTTAGATTGGACTGCCATTACAAGTGCAGACACTCTCGATCGTAAAGTGGACATTTTTAATACTTTGATTACTCAACTTTACGATATGCATGCACCAGTAAAACCTGTCAAAATGAAGCACTTGCCTGCTCCTTGGCTATCGGAGGAAATTAAATTGTTAATGCATAAAAAGAATACAGCTAAGCAAAAGTACAAAACGAAGGACTCCGATATTAATCGTCTAAAATATCACAAAGCCCGGAATCGCTGCAATACATTGTGTAGAGATGCTCAACGACGCCACATTTATAAATCTGTACAAAATAGTGACACCGCTAAAACTTGGAAATTTCTTAATACACTTGGAGTTGGAAAATCATCTTCGAACAATCCTATAAATATTGATTTGGAACTTCTCAATAAACATTTTTCTACTTCCGATACAATTGACAGTACCGAAAAGGAGTCCATTCTTACCACTCTTTCTTCTATACCAACACCAGATTTTCTTCCGTTTACTTTCGAATCTTTTACCGAATGTGATGTTAAGAAGAGTGTTTTGTCTATCGCTTCGAATGCTGTTGGTTCTGATAGCGTAAGCCGTAATATGATTATTCCTATCATTGATATTATTTCCCCAGTTCTTACACATATCCTCAACTATTCCATTTATTCCAGTGAATTTCCACAGGCTTGGAAGAATGCACAAATTATTCCTCTTCCTAAAAAAATTAGTTCCACTACGTTTTCTGACTTCCGTCCAATTTCTATTTTGCCGTTCCTTTCTAAAGTCCTTGAAAAACTTGTCTTCCAGCAGTTATCCGTATTCTTAAACCGAAATTTACTTTTAAGTCCATTTCAATCTGGTTTTCGTCCTGGTCATGGTACGGTTACCGCTTTGACTAAAGTTACTGACGATATTCGTTGGGCGATGGATAATAGACAACTCACTGTACTAGTTCTGCTTGATTTCAGTAATGCTTTTAATTCTGTAGACTATGACATTTTGTTGAGTCTATTACGCTCTATTAACATATCTCCATCGGTTATAGACTGGTTTCAGAGCTACCTCAAAGGCCGTAAGCAGCGCATTCGGGTTGATGACTTCTTTTCATCTTGGTGCGATGTTATGGCAGGGGTACCTCAGGGTGGCGTGTTATCTCCATTACTTTTCTCTATCTTCATTAATTCGATCACTCAAAATATAACTTCTCTTTACCATATGTATGCAGATGATATCCAAATATACCGCTCTTCATCTCTTGAGAACCTAAACTCAACTGTCTCTGCTATAAACTGTGACCTTAGCGCAATTGATATCTGGAGCAGACAGTATGGGCTTAAGGTAAATCCCCTAAAATCTAAGGCCATTATTATTGGTAGTCCTGCCCTCATCTCAAGAGTTGATTGGGTAGATCTCCGGCCAGTTTTGTATAATGGTACCACTATTCCTTTTTGTGACACAGTTAAAGATCTTGGGGTTCATCTTGATAACCAGTTGTCGTGGTGCGTGCATGTCAAAGAGTTGAGTAAAAAGATGTTTGCTACTTTTGGCTCACTGAGACGTTTAAGATCATTTTTACCAATTCCTACTAAAGTTATGTTAGCACATTCTCTTCTTCTTTCGGTTTTAGATTATGCGGACGCGAGCTATCTAAATATAACTGAGGACCAACTCAATAAACTTGAGCGACTTCAAAATCTTGCTATTCGGTTCATATTTAGCCTACGCAAATATGACCATATTTCTGAATTCCGTCAGAAGCTCAAGTGGCTCCCTATTCGTCGTCGCCGGGATCTGCATGTACTTTCACTTTTGTACTGTGTGTTGTTTAATCCAAAATCTCCTGTGTATCTGAAGGAGAAATTTACGTTTCAGGGAGTGCAGTCTGAACTGAGACAGTGTCGATTACTAACTCTATGTTTACCCGTGCATAAGACGAAATTTTATAAACATTCTTTCGTTGTGCAAGCCGTTAAGTTATGGAATGCTCTCCCTTTAAACATACGGCAATCAAAGACACTGGTCATTTTTAAAAATGCCGTAAAGACTCATTATCTGGTGCAGTAAAGACGATCTGTATATATTATTTCTTTTCAATATAAGGTATTTATTAGTATATTTTGATATGTATTTTATTCATTATTGTAGGTATTTGTGTAATATTGTTTATGTATTAGGATGTAAATTATTTGTATGTATGTGTATTACTAATACTATGGTTATTTTTGTTTTACGCCACCTGCTGATGTCCTTAAGTTTTCCTAAACCGAAGGTTGCCGCGAAGAAATCGCTACTTAGCGATAAGGCCGCCTTTTGTATGCTGATAAAGTATATTTATCTTATCTTATCTTTATCTTATCTTATCTCCTTCAAAGTCAAATTCGTTTTTTCAATAGTCATAACTCTCTAGAAATGCAGCTAGTTCTATAATAGAACGAGTATCCAGAGCTGCTCTAACAGGATCTTACCACATTTGGCTAGGCAGGGAGAACAACACGACCAGAGAACGGGGAGTGTTGATCGATCGTCAATAAATTCCTTAACCCTACATCCTGTAGTCACAAGTTCAGGACTCTGCTCGGAGTTTTTCTCTCTACCACGCGATGAACACGACACCCGCACGGTGAATCCATGGAATGCTAAGATATTCGTCTCTAGTTTATACTTGATGGATAGCCGTGACAGATCTAAGTTGGGGATGCATCATCATCATCAGCATTATCATTCACAGCCGATGGACGTCCACTGCTTGACATAGGCCTCTTACATGGACTTCCAAACAAAACGGTCTCGAGCCGCGAGTATCCAGCAGCTCTCTGCAACCCGCTTGATGTCCTTAGTCAACCTAGTTGGGGGTCGACCAACACTGCGGGGGTCGCCTTTCCAGCACCTTGGGATCCCAACGTCCATCGGCTCTTCGAACTATGTGGCCTGCCCATTGCCACTTCAGCTTCGCGACTCGCTGAGCTATGTCAATAACTTTGCTTCTTCTGCGGACCTGATCATTTCTGATACGATTGCGCAGAGAAACTCCAAGCACAGTTCGGTAAATCGCCCGCTGAGTGACTTTGAGCCTTATAAAGGCCACAGTTAGCAACCAGGGTCTCGGATCCGTAAGAAATCACTGGCAAGACGTACTTCATAGAATAACTCCAATAAAAATCTGTTTAGCCGTTTCGAAGAGAGCGACCAGAGATTATTTCCCAGATTTCCCAATACTTTTTATGCTGTTTTTTATTTATTTTGATTTAATGTTTTTCCAGCACCGAGGCATCGAGATCTGGTCCAGGCCGGTCGTGCCGATCCACGGCCAGTACTACTCGTACGCGGTGGCGTTTGTGAACAGGCGCACGGACGGCACGCCCTCGGATGTGGCGGTCACTTTGCGAGAGCTCGGCCTGAACAACCCCGCCGGATACAGAGTTGAGGTACGTACTATAGCTTGGCAAGTTCCTTAATGACATCGTCATCAACCTATATTCGGTTTACTGCTGAGCTCGAGTCTCCTCTCAAAATGAGAGGGGTAGGCCAATAGTCCACCACGCTGGCCCAATGCGGATTGGCAAACTTCACACACGCAGAGAATTAAGATAATTCTCTGACACCCATTCACACCCTCTCACCCTCCGGAATTGGAGGCAGAGGTCATATCCACTACCACTAGAGGGCTATCATGGCTCTCTCCTTAATGAAACTCCCATGATATGCGGGCGACGGGGGGTTAGGACTGCACGGGTATGTAGTCGTGCGCGCGGGGCATCGCTACCTCGGCCCCTCGCGGGGGTGTGACGAACGAATTAGCCAAGGTATACAAAGTTTTATTTAGCGTCGATCATTTATTAACCCTTGACGCAAAAAGAGGGGTGTTATAAGTTTGACGTGTTTGTCTGTCTGTCTGCTGCACCATAGCTCCCGAACGGATGAAGCGATTTCAATTTATTTTGTTTTCTAATGAAATTTGGTTTAAAAGTTTTTTAAAAATTCTTACACTGTTGCAAATCTTCACTATAGATTTTTTTTTTCTTTACAAGTTTGCCTTTGATTACAATATCACCTGATGATGCAATCTAAGAGGGAAGCGGGCTTACTTTTTAAGGTAATAATGAAAATCCGCACCCCTTTCATCGTACCGGAACGCTAAATCGCTGGAGGTACATCTTTGCTGGTAGGGTGGTAACTAGTTACATTTGAAGCCTCCCACCAGCCAGACCTGGACCAAACCTCAATCGGCCCAACCGGTGATCGTCCCGGCCCAACCGGTGATCGGAAAATCGTCTTGTTAATCCAAAATAATAAAAAATAATGATATAATTATATTATTTTCAGGACTTGTATGAAGACGTCGACTACGGTGTTCTGTCGCCACAGACGAAGATTAAAGTGAAAGTTAATCCTTCAGGTAAAGTGTGCCACATATTTACCTACTTGATTTAAAAATGCAAACAATTTTCACTTTATCATGTGTTGTCAAGGAAGTATAGTTATGGACCTTCCTTTTCCTTTCTGACTTCTAACTATTGAGTTTGATACTAAGTATACTGCACTAATTTTGGAAAAGAAAAGTTTACTGATTTTGAGTAGGTTCGCAATATTCTGATCTTTTCTAGGATGTGCCAGTGCGGCTTTATTTCCACAGACCTTTAATTAATTTAGTTTAAAAGAATAAGGGCTGGTTTGGTTTCACCGCCTTTTTTTCCGACTGTATGTCGAATAACAAAGACAAAACCTATGAATTTATCGTACAATTTTCTTCATAGTAAAATAAACTTTAAATAGTAGTGTTTAAGTCCATTTTACTTTGAAGAAAATTGAAGTTTAAATCTTAATAATGGATTATTGTTCGCAGGTGTGGTAATACTTCGCGCGGACGCGCAGCCATCTTACGCCTACAACGCCATACCGACGCGGACGCCGTACGCACTCAACGACGTGTTCAGACTCACGAAGAAAAAGTAACAGCGCCATCTAGCGGAGACGCGTAGAACTACAAATCGAAACGGTCTATAAGTACAATACAAGATGTCGCTTTAATCATTCTATTTTACGATAGACTTCTTTTTGTTAACATATTTTTTTTTATAAACTGACTTTACGGCTTTGAGTTCTAACACTTTTGAGCGTAAAAATCTGAATATTCCACCACAGATCACAAATTAAAAATTTAATTTAAATAGTTCGATTTTCTACAGTCGATGTTTTTCGATTTGTGGTCGATCTCAGTTTTACTCATTTTTTTTTAAATTTAAATAAGTTAAATAAAATCATAATGTGATTTGTCCAGTGAAACGACGTTGGTTACCATATTGGTTGTAGCTGGTTTTTTTTAATAACTTGCCTTTAGTGTACGTTTTATTTATATTTCTTGATAGTGTGATCGAACGGAGAGTAGTAAATACGAGAATTAATTTTGCCATTATTATGTACCTAGGATTAAGGATGTACATTTTAATTGTCTGTAAATGTAAGATTTTTTGTAGTGAAAATAAATAATTTTACTTATAATATAGTCATTAATTTATTTCCATCAAATTTACAATAATATGATTTAAATAGCTTATTTTTACTTAACTAATGCAGAACACTTAATCACAAGGATATCAGATTTTAGTTTATATATATAGATACGGTAAGTTCACACATCTACGAAACGTTACTTTTGCCGATTCGGTGTTTATATTGTCGTATATTTTTTACGATTCGTCATTATATCTATTCGATTCGTTCGTATGTAAACTCTCCGTTAAAGCGCAATAGCCTTTATTATGAAATTACGTATGAATATTTTTAAACGTAAAGTCAATAGTAATAGGTCTTCCTCGCTCGCTAAATCTGTATCCAGTCGATGTTGTTGCAACTCTTTCCTCCTCAATTACATTAACACGTCTGAAAATAAAAAAAAAATAATTAAAACCTTGCAAAAAAACTGTTACTTTGATAAAAAACACCTTGGTAAAAATATCATCACATCAAATCATGTAGGTCATACCTTTTACTCCTCAAAGCCAAGTGATGGGTTATTTCTTCTGTTGTTATTCCTTCATTTCCGTTAGGTATTGGTGTTATAGTTATTATATTTTCTTTGGTACTCATAAACTTATTAGCATCATTATTTTGCTCTGTTGTGACAGCGGTATCTGAAGTTTTCATATCAGGCACCGAAAGAGACTGGCCCATTACAACAACCAAAGATTTTTCTGTTTCTAGATCATATTGACTAGTACTTTTAATATTATCAGCAGAGTGCATCGCTTTGTCTGATTGAGTTATAGAGTCGTTGGATTTTTCACTTGTAGTAGCAGAAAGGATTGATCCTTCTGTATTAATTGTAGAATTATACAAACTTTCAGTTGTCGTTCCAGGTTTGACCATGTTTTTTGTTGCAGTCCTGTGACTGTCCCACTTTTGTATCGCTTTTAAAAAGAGATCTGAATTGTCTACTTTAATTACAGAATCGACTAAGTTTTCAACAGCCACTGCTTGTAATGGTTTTTCCGTTGTAGTTAGTGAATGCAGCTTTTCAGTTTCACTTGTAGATTGGATATTCTCTGTTAATGTCGCAGAATTACCGATACTTATAGTTGTAGGTTCTGAGATAACTAATACATTTTCTGTTTTTGCATTATAAATTGGGTTTTCTGATGTACTTGCTACAGATACAGACTTTTCTGTGGTGTCAGTATTGTTGGTTGTTATTTTCGTTGCTGAATAATCGTTACTTTTTATTTTATTTAAAATAGCCTCTGTAGTGACCATTTCCTTCATTCCTGGGCGAATACTTCTAATCTTCTGAAGAGACTCGTGAATGGCTGATTTAGATTTCAATAAATCCTTATTCGACTTCAGGAAAGATGGAAGAGAGACACTTCTGAAATGTTCAGAGGCTGCAAATGCTAAAGGATATCCTCGTCGTCTTTGTATCTGTTTGCTTGGATTAACTTTTCTTCTATCCTGTCCTTGTTTATCAATATCACTTATATCCGTGAAATTTCTGAATCTATGTTCTGCACTATCCGAGTCCTCAGATGAATGTGGAGATTTTTTATTTGGGGATTTGAATTGTTTCTTTGTATTCATATTCCTCCTCTTACTGAAGTTACTTTGTTGAGCGTGAGTTAGAGTGGGTACATAATGAACTTCATGGGGCTTAGATGTATACTTCCTCTGTTTCATAAGAGGACGTCTGGTAGTCGATAGATATGATGAGCGTTTCTCCCCAGATTCATCTTCTGTTTCTATTTTGGGCTCAGCATGGTCTTTTACATCCATTTCATTAGATATTCTACCTCCAGACGAAGTATGTGTTTTGTGGAATTTTTTAATTTCTTTAGATTCCGTCGTGGAGTCGGCACTTCTGGTTTTGGCCAAATCAATAATTGCTATTAATGTGCATATTATCTGAAACGAATAAAAATATATATGAAAAAAATGTATGTGAATGAAAGTTCCGTTCGATAACTAGATCACATGACCAAAAGCATACAGTCATACAGTCATACAGTCATACAGTCAATACATTTTTAATTTTCGATTTGCGATTGTAGAAAGAGAAACGACGTGCCACGTATAAAATTTAATTTTAAAGCTTTCATTTGTACATTTATATAGGAAATAGTACTACCTTATTGAGTGTTTGACATGAAAATAAAGATATTAAAACATTATGGAAGTTTCACAATATACGAGACGAGTTTTACGAGTAAGTTTACTTAACTATCAAAAATAACTAAATGTAAAATTACATAAATAAAGATATCATACACAAATAGAAAACGGTTATTGTTCACTTACCAATGCTATCTTCATTGTGATGGAAAATTATCTTCAACACAACTTTGAACAAAGGATCCAAGCTAAATGAATTGAATTTAATCATTGCAAACTTAATATATAGATATGAGGTCCTTAGAGACATGTGAAATTATTCGTAATTAGATACTTAGAGACCATTAGTATTTAGTAGTGATTTCTAAGTAGATAGAGATAATGAGGTAGTTTAAAGATTTCACTTAATACATTTAGTATTATTGTCTAATGACCATTAATTAAACAATCATAAATCAGAGCCTCAATAGCTCAAAGAAAAAGCGACTCATAACCGAGAAGTTGTGGTTCGAATTCCGCTTTCTGGATTACCTATAGTCGTACCCAGTCTTAAGGCTGCCACTCCACCGAAGCGGAGCGAGGCAGCGGAGCCGAGAATCGGAGAAATATTAACCAATAAGATTGCACAAAAGCCGCTCCTCTTAAGTGGACAGGGTTGCGAGCTAGTTTAAAAATTCATATAAAACCGGTAAGCGGAGCGGGGTTCAATTAATTAAATTTAACATTTATTTATTTAACACTAGCTGACGCCACGCGGTTTTACCCGCGTGGTTCCCGTTCCCGTAGGAAAACGGAGATATCATATCGCCTATAGCCTTCCTCGATAAATGGGCTATCTAACACTGAGAATTTTTCAAATCGGATCAGTAGTTCCTGAGATTAGCACGTTCAATCAATCAAACAAACAAGCAAACTCTTCAGCTTTATATATTAGTATAGATATAGATAGTCTGCAACTCCGCTCCGGTGGACAGACAGCCTAACGCAGTCTTTTCCGATTACGTGGAGAAGAATGGGCAGAAGTGGCAATGGGCCTTAAGATGGAAGAGCCAGTGTCCTTGGGGTCCCAAGGTGCTGGAATGGCGACCCCGTACTGGAAATGACTGACGACATCCAGCGAGTCGTAGGCGGTCGGTAAAAGGCCTAAGATGTCCGGCAGTGCTTCAATAAACTATTGAAGCACTGCCGGACATCATGCCGGAGTTGGCATTGAATTCGATATTAATTTAAGTATGGCATAAATAGGTACCTACAGTTATTTTTGTAGATGGCGTCTGGTTCATCGCCGTTTAAATGTATCACGCAAGGGTCATAGGGCCATATCCGGTGTGATAACATAATAATAGGTATGATTGAGGGCATTCAACTTTAAAACTGATACGTATTCTTCAATATTCAAAAATATATTTCGCAACAAAACAGAATATGAAACATTACCAAAAAAACTAAATTAACACACCAGTCACTTCAAACTCCGGTAAATGCATAATCGTATTTCTGAAGTCAGGTACTGTGCAGCAGAATGTATACCCCTCTGCTGGATTGTCGGGATGCCAGCTCAACCAGCTAAAGTTGCCAGATCGGCGACAAATGTCTTCACAAAAGAAGAGTTCCCGAGCTTCACTAGCAGTATAATATGGATTGTTGATACCAACGAAAGCGATGCCACGCTTTGTTGACGGATCATACACAACTTTATAAAAATACTGAGGGACTCGAATCACTGGGTTATTATTGACGTCATTGTAAAGGTATATTTCGACTCTACGACCTGATTTATCTACAAGTGTTGATACACCTTCAGTGCCTGTGTAGATTATTGTATCGTAACCAGCTCTGTGAATGTGATCCCTTAGATCGACTTCCAAAGTATTCCAGTTACCACCGTTGAAGCCCGTCCATTGCGGAGCGCAATTTACATAGTGAAATGTTGCTCGTTCGCTAAAAGCGAATACGAAGTCTGTTTTGGCAGCCAAATGACCTCTTGAAAGGTGTTGTGCCTCAGTAACATAAGTTTCGACTAAAGATCCAACGAATCTGGCTACAGCATCCCTTTGATTTCTTGGTGAAAATAAAGTATCCACAGGAACATTTCTATAATGGCCGTCATCTTTAAAATATGGCCGATCAACTCTCGTTTGATACAACGCATTGTACGGCTTTTGAGTGTATTTCGAATAAATAGGATGCAAATTAGCGTGATCGAAACATGATTCGAAGGAAGGGTAGAATTGACCTTGAATTGTGTAGCCAACTTGTACGATTTCGTTTCCACCGAAGCATGTGCGATTCTTTCGTCGGCTCGTATGTATTGGGCGATTTGTGTTTGGGGGATCAGAGCATCTGAACATAGCGAACCTTGCTGGGAATGTGAGCCAGTTATCGTTCCTGAAATTGTCGCCACCTGCACAGGTAACGGAAGCTGTTGTTAGTTGCTGAGTTACGCTTGGATGGGTAATAGTGCCTGCTCCTTCACAGCTCAAAGTCATCTCTTCACCATAATTGAGTTTCACATTCCCATTATTGTCATTTGGCAGTAAAAGTTCGCCGTTTCTAATGATAACTGGTAATGGTTGTCCAAAATCCGTCCGACTGTTAAGAACGCAACGTTGATTTATTTGTGCGTTGAAAGAGCAAAGTATTAGCAAATATAAACGTTGAAACATATTTTTTGGTTTTTCACGAAATCGTTTTACATATTTTTATGAAAAATCATTTACATAGAAATAATATATTTTTTATATATTTTCATTTATATTTTTTTGGTGTTACACAAAGATTTTGACATTAGTTATTTATAATTTGCAAACAGATTAGGTATAGAAGTAATTAATCTATAAGTCTTGTCTATGCATTAGGTACGTTTCAGTAATTCACAAAATCATTTCATTATATTTTTTTAGTGGAAGGTATAGAGGAAAGGCATTAATTACTCTTCTCTGGTAAAAAAAATCTAACAACTGCTGAAAATTATCATTACTATTATCCTATTGTAGTAAGAAGCATGGCTCTTTACAATCTGAGGGGTAATTTGTGTGGAACTTAAACCCACGACCCTGTTTTATCATGGGTTGGCGGGGTTATATTGTTTGACTCTGTATCTTCCTCGAGCAACATTAGAGCGTAATAGAGCCCATGTAGGCTGACTATCTATACCATAGTAGTTAAGCATGTGACGTTGTAGGGGGTAATCTCTGGATGTACTGAACCGATTTTAAAAAATCTTTTACCACTATAAAGGTACGTTATTTTTTAATGTCATAGGCTATATTTCATTCCCGTTTTCTCACGGAAATGGGATCTAAGCTGGTGACACCGCTGGGCGTTGGCTAGTTTCTTGCTAATTGAAATTAAGATAACATTCTCTATCCAAAGAAATATTTAAGTTACTATAATAATTAATATAATTAATCGCATTCACACTACAAATTTCTTTCAGATGTGTTACGTGTTAGGTACTTACTGTTTAAACGTATGGTTTATCTTGTTAGGTAGGTATATTGGATAGTTTACTTTAATATCACGTTGTTTTAGAAAACACACGTTTGAGTCGTATGATATCGTTTATCGACGTGCTAAATAACAACTTCTCTACTTATTAGTATGTATTATTATTATTATTATTATTATCAGCCCATTACAATGGCTTTCTACAGAGCCAGCCCTCCCTCCTTATAACGTCAAAGGTAAGTCAAAAGTCAAAGTTAAAAGTCAAAAGTAAAAGTCATTTATTTTAACTAGGCTTAGTTTATAGGAGAGGAGATAGAGCTTAGACCCACCACGCTGGTTCAAAGCTGGCTGGCGGAATTACGATTATAATGTTATATGTAACTGCAAATTAATGGCGTCTATCAGTTGTTATCACGGCTTTCTAGGCTTCCACCAGCCAGACCTGAACCATTAAGAAACCTCAATCGGCCTAGCCGGATCGAACCCAGGACCACCGTCTTGTAAATCCACCACGCATACTAGGTACTGCGCCACGGATATATACGGCCAAAAATACGGAAGTCATATACATATTAAAAAAAAATGGCAAGTATCTAAATACAATATAAAATTCAAAGATGACTGACTGACATAGCGATCTATCAATTCAGAGCCCAAACCACTGGACGGATCAGGCTGAAATTTGGTATGCAGGTAGATGTTATGACGTAGGCATTTGCTAAGAAAGGAGTTTGATCAATTTTACCCACAAGGGGATAAAATTAGTGATGGAAATTTGTACAAAAAATTGTCAATTATGCGACGATTTGGCTGAAACTTGGAATGAAAATAGATTTAACTCTGGATTAACACAAAGAGTAATTTTAATCCCGTCATTCGACGGCCTCCGTGGCGCAGTGGTGTGCGCGGTGGATTTACAAAACGGAGGTCTTGGGTTCGATCCCCGGCTGGGCCGATTGAGATTTTTCTAATTGGTCCAGGTCTGGCTGGTGGGAGGCTTCAGCTGTGCCTAGTTACCACCCTACCGACAAAAACGTATCGCCAAGCGATTTAGCGTTCCAGTACGAAGTCTTGTAGATACCGAAATGAGTGTGGATTTCATCCTACTCCTAGCAAGTTAGCCCGCTTCTATCTAATATTGCATCATCACTTCCCATAAGGTGAGATTGTAGTCAAGGGCTAACTTGTAGAGAATTAAAAAAAAATCCCGGAAAAATCCATGGTTCCCGTGGAATTTGAAAAAAACTGAATTCCACGCGGACGAAGTCGCGAGCGTCCGCTAGTTCTTTTATAAAAATAAATAGGTGATAATTTCTGTCCTACCTGGGTTCGAACTTGGGATTTTAATCCGTTGCTTACAGACAATATGCCGAGCTAAATCAGTCGCATTTCAAAAGAATACGTTTCCTATATTTGGATTGGTCCACAGCGCTCTTGGCTCTTTCAAATCTTATTTTCGTTATAACCATACAGATTAACAGACGCGTCCACTGCGGACAGTTACCGAGACTCGAGAGCTGGCATACAATAGTAATTGTTGTGTAAACAAACAAATACTTCTTAGTTCTTGATATGTGAATATACGGACACTGTTTGTGCTTGGGGCATAATGGATCGCTTGATACTGATAAGAACGGTAAGCTTTTTGAAATAATTTAATAATTATATTTAAATATAAACACGGTTTCCTACAAAGAATGGTTTCCTGGCATGCGTTGCAAAAAGTTTCAAGATCGTATCTTCAGTCTTTCCTGTAAAAAAAATCATATCTATTCCTATATTTAATAAAATTAGGCAAAACAAAAGATATTATGATATATAATTAAATACCTACCAAAGCAGAAATACTCATGGTATCCTTATGGTATTTAAATAGATAGATAAAGTATTTATTGCAAATAAAAATATATAGCGACAGATGAAAAAAAATCATATTCGGCTCACTGCTGAGCTCGAGTCTCCTCTCAGAATGAGAGGGGTTAGGCCAATAATCCACTACGCTGGCCCAATGCGGATTGACAGATTTCACACCGCAGAGAATTAAGAAAATTCTCTGGCAGGTTTTCCTTACGATGACCTCCTTTACCGTTTGAGACACGTGATATTTAATTTCTTAAAATGCAAACAACTGAAAAGTTGGAGGTGCATGCCCCGGACCGGATTCGAACCCACACTCTCCGGAATCGAAGGCAGAGGTCATATCCACTGGGCTATCACTCGCTAGTAAGCTAGTAAGTAATAAGTACATAGATAATTAAAACATGTAGATAGAGCATGAATAGTCAGAACTTCTTATTAAAATATTATTTTATAAATGTTAAACCGATTGAAACCTTTGAAACTTTATACAATATTAATCTCTGTAAGTCACCATGGTATTTCATAGTTATATGGGCTATGGTAGGGAGCCTGAGCTGACAAACTTACAGTTTTTATAAAAAGAGGGAGGTCTAGCCTGTACAGGCATACTGGCTAGACCTGCCTTTTAGACTAGAGAGCGTAATTTTTATCGACAAATGTAGACACCTCGAAATTACCACGAAATTGTTAAGACCAAAATTAATTAAGCTTCTTTAAATTAAATTATTAATTAAAATCTTAAATATTAGTTTCTACGAGGTAATTAATAAATTGGTATATTCAATGTGTAGCAACTAACATCCAATTTATTTTGTTGAGTAATACCCTAACGAGCTCGAGTTTTAATAAGTGATTCACTATGACATCCCTGTAGAAACATCTTGGGTGATTCATCATCCCACAAGCATTTATTTAGCCAGGATAATAAACTGTACTTGTCTTAGATTTACCAATCCCAAAAAAGTTCATAACGCCGCTAAGCCACTCACCATAAATATACAACCAGACTTTTTTTAATTTTATAATGTTAGCCACTCACCATCCAATAAGCCCACGTGCCTGCAGCACTAACGGCAGGGCATCCGATAAAACTGATCGTGCGTTGGTCGCGATCTGCATGACGTCCTGATCGATCATTTTTATCGGATGTCTTGCAGCGCTGCAGGCACGGTGACTTATTGGATGGTAAGTGGCTAACATAATAAAATTAAAATAAAAAACGTCTTGTTTTATAGGCGAATAGACGACAACATAGAACAACTTGGTACAGTGTGTGTGTGTTCAAAAACCTTGTAAGTCACTCATCTCATGCCCAATTTATTAATTACGCCCAAATTACTGCCACTTACCCGTGCTCCACTTTCCCGCTAAATATAGTTTTGTGGACTTCGCGTGATTATTTTTGGTTCGTTTCAAAATTTACAACACAACCCATATTATATTAGTGCAACGGTGCTGATCTTAAGCATTCACTTATAATGAGCATTCGTGCGAATGTTACAGCACGGAAAAATACGAGTACATTTTAGCGAGCATTACAACGAACAGTTCGTTATAATGCTCGTCAAAATGATGACAGAAGCTTGGCTCGGCAAAAAGGTCGAAGCAAATCAGCATACCTACCATCAACTGTAATAGCGACTCAACTGCAGACCTAAACTGAACTGCTTCGATTTTTCGTACCACGAAGTCCTATATCCGACCAATTGACGCTGTAGCGAAAAATAACCTAAACTGAGTCGCTAACGGAATCCATTCAAATGGTTTCTCGTACTATGAAGTCATCGCATATAGCATCGAATAGAATTCGCTAGTTTTCTCAAAATGTTCGTAGCAATATTTGGCTCGGCTTGTTGTTCAGTTAGACAAATATAAAAACGGTGTATGCTCGATGTTCTGTCACAAGTGAATATTCAAGTATATTTGAAAGCACCTTTAAGTATATTTGAAAGTTAGTCTGTTTAATTCAAATATTCGTCTACATAGACTAATACTATTTTTAATATTACTTAAGTCCTAATAGCTCAGTGGTAAAGGGGCGGGACTCATCACCGAGAGGTGGTTGTTCGATCCCCAATCGCTGGCCGCTAATAATTGTCATACGCACTCATAACACAGTCTTTTCTGGAGAGGGAATATTGGTCATATTATGGCAAATCATCATCATCATCATCATCATTATCAACCCATATACCGCTCACTGCTGAGCTAGAGTCTCCTCTCAGAATGAGAGGGGTTAGGCCAATAGTCCACCACGCTGGCCCAATGCGGATTAGCAGTTTGAGACACGTGATATTTAATTTCTCAAAATGCACACAAATGAAAAGTTGGAGGTGCATGCCCCGGACCGGATTCGAACCCACACTCTCCGGAATCGAAGGCAAAGGTCATATCCACTGGGCTATCACTCGCTAGTAAGCTAGTAAGTAATAAGTACATAGATAATTAAAACATGTAGATAGAGCATGAATAGTCAGAACTTCTTATTAAAATATTATTTTATAAATGTTAAACCGATTGAAACCTTTGAAACTTTATACAATATTAATCTCTGTAAGTCACCATGGTATTTCATAGTTATATGGGCTATGGTAGGGAGCCTGAGCTGACAAACTTACAGTTTTTATAAAAAGAGGGAGGTCTAGCCTGTACAGGCATACTGGCTAGACCTGCCTTTTAGACTAGAGAGCGTAATTTTTATCGACAAATGTAGACACCTCGAAATTACCACGAAATTGTTAAGACCAAAATTAATTAAGCTTCTTTAAATTAAATTATTAATTAAAATCTTAAATATTAGTTTCTACGAGGTAATTAATAAATTGGTATATTCAATGTGTAGCAACTAACATCCAATTTATTTTGTTGAGTAATACCCTAACGAGCTCGAGTTTTAATAAGTGATTCACTATGACATCCCTGTAGAAACATCTTGGGTGATTCATCATCCCACAAGCATTTATTTAGCCAGGATAATAAACTGTACTTGTCTTAGATTTACCAATCCCAAAAAAGTTCATAACGCCGCTAAGCCACTCACCATAAATATACAACCAGACTTTTTTTAATTTTATAATGTTAGCCACTCACCATCCAATAAGCCCACGTGCCTGCAGCACTAACGGCAGGGCATCCGATAAAACTGATCGTGCGTTGGTCGCGATCTGCATGACGTCCTGATCGATCATTTTTATCGGATGTCTTGCAGCGCTGCAGGCACGGTGACTTATTGGATGGTAAGTGGCTAACATAATAAAATTAAAATAAAAAACGTCTTGTTTTATAGGCGAATAGACGACAACATAGAACAACTTGGTACAGTGTGTGTGTGTTCAAAAACCTTGTAAGTCACTCATCTCATGCCCAATTTATTAATTACGCCCAAATTACTGCCACTTACCCGTGCTCCACTTTCCCGCTAAATATAGTTTTGTGGACTTCGCGTGATTATTTTTGGTTCGTTTCAAAATTTACAACACAACCCATATTATATTAGTGCAACGGTGCTGATCTTAAGCATTCACTTATAATGAGCATTCGTGCGAATGTTACAGCACGGAAAAATACGAGTACATTTTAGCGAGCATTACAACGAACAGTTCGTTATAATGCTCGTCAAAATGATGACAGAAGCTTGGCTCGGCAAAAAGGTCGAAGCAAATCAGCATACCTACCATCAACTGTAATAGCGACTCAACTGCAGACCTAAACTGAACTGCTTCGATTTTTCGTACCACGAAGTCCTATATCCGACCAATTGACGCTGTAGCGAAAAATAACCTAAACTGAGTCGCTAACGGAATCCATTCAAATGGTTTCTCGTACTATGAAGTCATCGCATAGAGCATCGAATAGAATTCGCTAGTTTTCTCAAAATGTTCGTAGCAATATTTGGCTCGGCTTGTTGTTCAGTTAGACAAATATAAAAACGGCGAATGCTCGATGTTCTGTCACAAGTGAATATTCAAGTCTATCAGCACCCTTAAGTATATTTGAAAGTTAGTCTGTTTAATAGGTTTCTCTATTCAAATATTCGTCTACATAGACTAATACTATTTTTAATATTATTTAAGTCCCAATAGCTCAGTGGTAAAGGCGCAGGACTCATCGAGAGCTGGTGGTTCAATCCCCAATCGCTGGCCGTTAATAATTGTCGTACCCACTCATAACACAGTCTTTTCCGGAGAGGGAATATTAGTCATATTATTCATCATCATCATCATCATCATTATCAACCCGTATACCGCTCACTGCTGAGCTAGAGTCTCCTCGCAGAATGAGAGGGGTTAGGCCAATTTAGTCCACCACGCTGGCCCAATACGGATTGGCAGACTTCACACACGCAGAGAATCAATTATCTGGTGTGCAGGTTTCCTCACGATGTTTTCCTTCACCGTTTGAGACACGTGATATTTAATTTCTCAAAATGCACACAAATGAAAAGTTGGAAGTGCATGCCCCGGACCGGATTCGAATCCACACCCTCCGGAATCGGAGGCAGAGGTCATATCCACTGGGCTATCACGGCTCTCATTAGGTATATTATGGCAAATATACTTTAAAAAAAATAGAATATACAGACTACCGAACATAGAACTTCCACCTTTTCGGGAGTCTAATATTCCAATATTCAGAAACCGAATGATGCACGAAAATGAACCAATACATTTATTTCATTTCAGATTGCCCTGTTGCTATTTATAATGGCGGCGGTGAGTGACGTCACGGGATTCATTCTACCGACCTCCACCAAAACTGGACACGAAAACGACACTAAACAAATATCAGAGGACTATGTGAAATATAGTTACATTATAACCACATATTTGTAACATTGTGTAGAAAGTAGTCCAGACAATATTTAGTTTATTTGAGTGTTTGTAGAGAATAGGTAACAAAATAGTGGACCGATTTTAACCATTTATTCATTAACTAGCTGACACCGCGCGGTTTCACCCGCGTGGTTGCCGTTTCCGTGGGAGTACGGGATAATACATAGCCTATAGCCTTCCTCGATAAATGGGCTATCTAACATTGAAAGATTTTTTCAAATCGGACCCGTAGTTCCTGAATTGCGTTCAATTAAACAAACTTTTCAGCTTTATAATATTAGTATAGATACAAAGCTACATTATCAGCGAGTAATTTAGGCTATATTTTATATCCGTATTCCCACGGGAACGGGAACTACGTGGGTGAAATTGCGCGGCGTTTGCTTGTATAATAAAATTAATGTACGTATTTATTGCATAACAATGATGACCTAACGACCTACCTAATGTCAGCCACTGACGATCAAGTAAGCTCACATGCCTGCAGGGCTAACGGCTTGATGTGAGCTTACTTGATCGTCAGTGGCTGACACAATCATTCTAAACTCAAACCAATTACCATAAACACGACTCGCAAAAGGTTACCCTTCTGTCAAAATTATATTTTGATCATGATCATGAAACTGCGTCTACAGAATCGATGTTTCATTGTGTTAAAATTACACTTGTGTGTATAACGATTTGTGTGTAGTGTTCCTTACACACAGGATATATTTATTGGTGTTAATATATGTAAATATTTTCGATGTGTGAGTTTACCTCGCCCCTCTCAAAAAAAACAAACAATTTTGTTGGTGAATTTTAGTGCGATACAAGTCCAATAGAAGGTAATTGGTCTGAGGAGGTCTCATCTATATAAATATATCTATGTACCAGTGGCGAAGGATAGAATTTTGACGAAGGTAAGCCGTCCCAAAGATACAAACTGCGGTTTCTCATACAAATAATCATTACAATAATGAACATGTAGGTATTTAAAATTTGATTTTAAAAGGTAACCCGACGAGAATTGACCTGTATGGATTCTTCGCCGCTGCTATGTACCTAAGGCAGTTTTATTTATTTTCAATGTGAAGAACAGCAACTAATTATTAATATTATTACAAGTATAGAGCATTAGGGAGCAAGGGTCAAGGAATATGTTGACATTTGTAACTATGTTTAATTAATATATGTATGACTTTGTACCTACTATTGCAATGTGACTGATTCAAACTGGCCTGTGATGTAAATAAATAATATTGTGTACATATATTTTGTGTAATTTACTCATCATAGTACAGAATTAGGCGGCCGATTATTTTGACGGCCTCTGTGGCGCAGTGGTATGCGCCGTGGACTTACAAGGCGAAGATCCTGGGTTCGATCCCCGGCTGGGCCGATTGAGGTTTTCTTAATTGGTCCAGGTCTGGCTGGTGGGAGGCTTCGGTCGTGGCTAGTTACCACCCTACCGATAAAGACGTACCGCCAAGCGATTTAGCGTTCCGGTACGATGTCGTGTGAAAACCGAAAGGAGTGTGGATTTTCATCCACCTCCTAACAAGTTAGCCCGCTTCCATCTTTAATTGCATCTTCACTTACCATCAGGTGAGATTGTAGTGGGCTTACTTGTAAAGAATAAAAAAAAAAAGGTTCGATTCCCGAAAAAAACTTCCTATAGCTATATATTTATGATAGCCTTAGTCTACTGAGGAAATTGATGTAAAGGTCTAAAGGAAAGTCATCGCAGCAGAAAAACATTGTAAAAGTATTTAGAGTGATATAATCAAGGGCATGACATCGAAAACTGTAATGATAACACTTAGTTTATAGTCTGGCAAGTTCGGTGATGAAACCCCCATGATATGCGGGCGACGGGGGAAAAGACGGCTTGAGCGTGAAATCGTGCGTGCGGGGAAGTGAGATGCATCAGTCGTGGGCTTTTCATTCATCACTACACGCCCCCGGCCTGCGCGGACCATCGGGAGTGTTACGAACGAAGTTTCCAAGCTATAGCAAATATAGCAATCACTCAGATACACATATAATAATATTATGTTTCTGTATAGCTGACAGTCTTTTTAAACACCAACGCACCTATCCAAGACTGTCTACAACAACCAACGCAAAGCCGTCATAATAAAATAGAGAATCTATTAATAGATGTATGTAAAATAATGATTTTATCAAATGCATTTGACCATTCCATTATTTTCCAATATTCCTTGAAAAAGCTTTTAGGTAATAGTTTTCTATATAAATCATTATATCAAAAGAATTTGTCAGAATCAAGTAATCACCTATAATCACCATAATACTAGACTATAATATAAAACATGTCTCGTTTTTTCTTACATTATTCATTCAGACACCATTTATTTTAAGTGATTCGAACAATTCGCAAAAGTTTAACAAAAAATGTCCTTACTCGTGGTAAGTCTATAATTATGTTTGTTGTTTAGTCATTCTACTATTAGAAGTTTAAGAAAAAGTTGTTCCGTAATAGTTTTTTACTAGAATGTAAGACAATTGATAAAACGAAATTATTTTATTATTTTTCAGTATTGTGTTTTATGGCTATATAGCGGCATCGTTTTTGGAGAAAATGTTATCCATACTGAATCAAAAATTGGCAAAAGTTTAGATGGTATATTAGATATTAATGAAACAGGAGGAATAAAATCTGAACCCAAAGATGACAATGATAAAAGTCATATTATAATGAAATATGTACAAGAAAACGCAAATGAAAAAACATCAGAAAATATAATAGATAATACCATAGATGTGCCTGTAAACATTATGACAATAATATCTAAAGGAAAAACAGGAAATACAAATGGTCATGAGAGAAAAAACGTACAAGACCTCCCTGTACTAGTGACAGAAAACACTAAAAATAAGCCAGAAAATACAGCAACAACGTTGTTAAGTAGTTCTGACCAAAAAGACACAGATGTACAACTAAAAGGTGAAAGTAACAAAACTTTAAATGATGTAGCTAATAATAAGATTATATCCATAGAAAAAGATAACATCAGAAAACGTAACACCAGAGCTACAAATGACGAATCAATGGTTGCAAATAACAATAATTTATTAAGTCTTTTGCTGGATATAATAAATGGACTCATGCAATTCAGTCCTTTAAGTTTATCACAGCAAAGCTTCGATATGGTGTCAAAGATTTTCGAATCATTTTTAGCAGTAATTTTTGGACCTAACATACATATTCTCTGGCCGATACTTGCCAGAGTAATTGTTACGTTTGTTAAGTAAGTAAATTAATTTAACGCAACGCTTTAGTACTTTCTACTATCACTTAATTACATACTCGTAGTTTTTCGTTTCACCTGATGGTTGTAGAAAGGTTACATCATCATCATTATTTTTATGTTGTAAATTTTGTTTTAACTAGCTGACTCGAAAAACTTTGGGATGGACAACCCTTATTCATTAAAGGAGAATGGAAAATATATGTTTGCCAATCTCAGATCTACCCGATATGCACACAAAACTTCATAATAATCGGACCAGCCATTTCAAAACAACCGCCGCGCCGCGACACGAGAAATTTATATATTAGATTTTTAGCAATTAATTTATTTTTATTTTTATATAGATTGATTTTTTTACTACACGTATTGTTGTTATTGTAAAGAATAAGACTGATTTAGTAGACATTATTTTTTACATTTTATAAAAATAAAAACAATACATTAGAATAGAAACCTGTCAATAGAAACGTGGCAACTAAAATAATTATGAATTATTATTGTGAAACTATTTTTTACGATTAAGCGTGAATGCTGTGTGATTAAATAATGCTTTATAATTTTATAATGTTTTGAATAATAATTATATTAATTGTATTTCATCGTTTTTCAGATTACTGACGTGATAAGGCTACACATTTTAAAAAGTTTGGATATACATATAAATAAAAGTGCAGACCCGAGGATCTGTCCTTGAAAAGTCTTTGGTACATAGACTCAACGAAAGAATTCGATTTGGCTTTGCTCTAAGCTTATTTTCTTTTTCAAGAATAATAATTAAGTTTACGATAGAGCTAACCAGTTCATTTAAAAATCATCAGCTCTTTCTCAATTAAAGTCATCAAGAATTAACAAGGTGACCTCCAATGATACGTAGTAGATCTTCTTCTTTCCTGGGCCTGGGCCACTAGGTGTAGGCAATCCTGTAGCGTATTTATACAAAACCTGTCTTTGTAAAATAGTCGAAGTTATTCCAAACCATACCAAACACGATGCGTTGCGGCGCCGCATTGCAAAAATTTCACCGTATCAGCGGGCACACGAGCGGTGCGGCACCGCAACGATGTTAAGTCGCAGCAGCGCCGTACGAGCGTTGGATATGTTGTTTTATAGTAAAGTTGACACGTATAGACAACTGAGCGGTGCCGCTCCGACGTCGCAACGCATTCACCCCTCCCCGCCTCGTCTCGGCGGTTGCGAGTACGGTGCGGCGCCGCATCGCAAAAATTTCACCCTATCAGCGGGCACACGAGAGGTTGGACAGCGTTGGATAGGTTGATAATAAAGTAAAGTTGTAAGTAAAGTCGGATAGCTGAGCGGTACCGCTCAGGCGCCGCAACGCCTCTTACGATGTGAATCAAAATGCAATAATAATAATAATGCTATAATATACGAGTATGTAGTTATTAAGTATTTATTCTTACAAGTAATAAAATAAATTTAAATGATAAATCGTAGTTTTAGTATTGAAATCATTGACCATTTACTATAATATTCATAATCATCATCATATTCACCGAAGGACGTCCACTGCAAGACAGACCTTTTATTTTGTAGGGACTCCCAAATATTACGTCATTCCACCACCTTAAGAGTTGGGACCCCAACATATTATTAAACACGAAATATTCCTGCTTAACTAACTAATCGACCTATACCTACAGACTCTATACTATTTTATAGAACGATCATAAATTCGCATGTCGTTTACTATTTCTAATAAATTCTCGGTCTCAAACCATCGATAACTGCATACAAAATTAGTTTTGTCTGTTTTTAGTGAGCCATTTTACTATAAAGGTTTTTAAAAAATCCGCTAGGAACAGCACCGGGGTGCGATACAAATCGGACATAAGACCGTCAAATTATAGTAAGCGACACTTTATCACGTCAAGCAACCAGGAGGTTTTTTTTTATTTATAAGTTAGCCCTTGACTACAATCTCACCTGATGGTAAGTGATGATGCAGTCTAAGATGGAAGTGGGCTAACTTGTCAGGAAGAGGATGAAAATCCACACCCCTTTTCGGTTTCTACACGACATCAAACCGGAACGCTAAATCGCTTGGCGGTACGTCTCCCACCAGCCAGACATGGACCAATTAAAAAAATCTCAATCAGCCCAGCCGGGGATCGAACCCAGGACCTCCGTTTTGTAAATCCGCCGCGCATTCCACTGCGCCACGGAGGCCGTCAAAAAAGTCGATTCTGTTTCTTTTTGAAGCGGTTGTACATTTGATATACATCGACAAGTATGCATATCGATATTCCTGTATTCCTGTACGCGCCTATTTCGGGTTCACATCACATCCACAACGCAACGTTAATTCAAACTTTGACGTTATCAGTTTTTGTGTGAAAATTGGTATGCTGTAACTCTCATGGTTACCTATTAGGTGCCTCATAGGGATAGCGATTCTTTCGAAAACAATTCGATTTTTTAATCGATTCGAATCGTAACCAGATAAATATAATAAATAAATTGAGTTTTAAAAGCTCTATTTTTCCTAGTTTGCTTATGCAGTGTAAATATTTTAAAAGAAACAAGATACATAAACGTAACGTAACTTGAAAAATCGATTCGCAAAAAAAGCAAGATTTATTCCTATAAGATCGATATTTTTTTTCAAATTTGCTAGTATTTATATAATATATAATTCCATTTTATGAAATACAAGATACGTTAACCGTAACGTAACCTAATAAATCTATTTGCGAAAAATTGATTATATTTTTATCAAGTTTACTTAGTTATGCAATGTATATAATATAATTCCATTTAATAAAAACAAGATAGGTCTAAACCAGAGGTTCCCAAACTTTTTTTTCTCATAGACCACTTTCAAATTGAACTGGTTCTGGTGGACCCTCTGCTAAATTTCTACCCAAAACTCGGCAAACAATGTTATTACATTCGTCTATGGAAAATTTTGTTACAGCTGAAACATCATCATAAAATAAGAGTTTTCAAAAAGAAAGGGAGAATTGGTGACTTAATTAATTGATTGTGCTGTGAGTGGACGACGAAAAGTAAAATTGTCCAGCCAACTTTAATTTTTGATTTCTGATGACAGCACAAGGAAGCAATAAATTCACAATTATTTCCCCATTCGGTATGAAACCAGATAAATATTCGTGGACCCCCGACTGCGAATCGTGAACCCCTATTTTTATGTCACACCAAGGTGGACCCCCGCAGAGTCGTCTGGGGGTCTTGGGTCACAGGGGGTCACCTGGACTACTTTAATTTTGCCCATGATGCTTACTTGAGTTTATTATTAACTATTAATAAGGTTAAAATTTCGAAACGTAACTTTGTACCGGTGTGAATATTTAAGCAACACCCCTATAAAGGTCGTTCAGACATCAACATCAAATCCAAAGTGAGAAGTATTAGAAACCCGAATGCCAATGTAAAAAAAAATACTCATTGAGGTTAATTAATCTACCTAAATGTTCCAGCTTATCTAATAGCTAGTCTAAAAAAAAACGAAATATACCTTCCCTTAATTTATTTTTGTTTCCAAAATAAAACCAAATTAACAAAACATTCTGGATTATACACAGTTATCATCTGCCCTTCTCCGTGTAGATGGCATCGGTTCTTTGAATCTCTGCATCGATCTCCAGCAAGCTTTAGCCGAAGCACTGTAAGTGTCCATGTATTCTGTTCTTCCAGGAAACTCCGTAAACCTGCATTAATATAATAGTAGGTAGTTAAACATGGCAACATATAAAAACTATCTCATAGTTAGCGACCGATGAGGTCCATAGTTAGTCGCTAACTATGGACCTCATCGGACTTTAACTTCGTGACTCGCTGAGCTTGCCTGTCGGTGACTTTTGTCTATGCGGCTATCCTCATTTCTGATTCGACCACACAGACAAACTCCAAGCATATGCTATGCGCAGTTAAAGTGGCAATGAGAGAGGGAAATAATTTGATGATAACAGAAACTTCTCTATCTGCCGTATTGAATTTTTTAGTAATATAATTATAAAATGTTTACTTATAAAATTATTGTAAAGATGTAAATTTTAAATGGTGAAATTGTCATTTGAATCATTAAATACTTAATAAATAATTTGCATGCCAAATTGGCAAGATACATTTACCATCTACATCTACCGACCACCTGTTTATATAATGCATGTATCTGCAAATAAATAAATTGATTGATTTATAGATTGAAAAAAATTTACTACCTACCTATCTGTCTGTCTGTCTATCTATTTATCTATCAATCTATCGATCTATCTAATATATATTCTCTCAAGGGATATATGCAGCGATCGTAGCAAGTGACGAACGTGGTCTCTGCTACCCCTACGGGAATTACACGAGATGATTTACGTATGTAGACGTATGATGTACTTGTATGTAGATGTATGTGCAGCGCCGGACCGAGGTAAATTTTAGAATGGAGCGAGATCCAATTATGGCGCCTTTCCTGTTTGCTCCTAACATTATATACTAGGGACGTTTGAAAAGTTCGTAGCCTAACGTATAGCGGAATGTCATACATTTTTAACCGACTTCAAAAAAAAGGAGGAGGTTTCTCAATTCGACCGTTCGATTTCGATTCGATTCAAGCCGTTTAAATCATAAAGATTTTAACTGGATTTTCAGACACTTCTTTCAGATACGGCTTTAATTAACACAGCACTAACTTGGTACCGCCTTCAAACTGATCAGAAGATAGCACATACGATGTTATGTTTCGCTTTTAATTTAATGAAAACTTTTTTATGATATAGTAGTATATCATAAAGTGCGCGCGTTTTTTGCGCTTAGGTAAAATGCCCAGTCATAGTCACAGTCGGAAGCCCTATTAAAAACCCCCGGCCGAAGGCCGGTAAAGAATAAAGTTCGCGGCCGAAGGCCGCGCGTTTTTTGCGCTTAGGTAAAATGCCCAGCCATAGCCACGGTCGAAAGCCCTATTACAAACCCCCGGCCGAAGGCCGCTGTACAATAAAGTTCGCGTTTTTTGCTATATATCCGATCTTAATGAAACAAAGCCTATATGTTGCCCTAAACTATGCTTAATCTATTTGTGAAATCCACATCAAAATCCGTCCAGTAGCACCAGAGAATAGCGCGAACATTCAGACAGAAGGACAGACAGACAGACAGACAGACAAACAGACAGACAGACAGACAAGAAATTAAAAAAAATGTTTTCGTATTCAATTGCTCATTTCTAATTGCCCTAACTTAATTTTAGTTAAATTTGGGCAAAGTACAGACACTCGATTTCTACTCTTTTATTATAGTATAGATAGATAGATAGATAGATAGATTGACTTTTAGGAAGATAGCTGACACTTTTGGCATCTCAACAGAAGGCAAACATCACATAATCGCCTTGGCTTCTTTGTGTTGAACAAATACGCGATCGACTGACGAATTTTCGCAACTGCTTGGAGTTGTTTGAGGCAGATACTTTTTTGTATGTTTTGTGACCATGGTTAAAACCTGAATATATTACTTTAACTCCAGAAACAAAAGTACAGTCTAAAAAGTGGACACGACCAGGATCCAATGTTCCAAAAAGCAGAAGCGGTTTTGCGTGTTGCAAAAGTAATGGTCTTAGTTTTTTGAGATTCGCGGGATGTAATTACGGTGGATTACTAAAAAAAGGCGTAAATATAAACTCTGCTTAGTAGTGAAATCTGCTGCGATGTTTCAGAGGACATATTAAAGAAAAATGGCCATGATCATTGAGAAGTAAAGTTTTGTTTCATCAGGGTAATTTAGAATTCTTACCTTACCACCATATTCATATGATCTAGTCTCTCCATCATCGAATTTTATCTATTTCCGAAGCTAAAAAAGCACTTATCGAGTTCAAAATTTTTATGAAAGTGGTCTATGCATTTTCTAAGAGTTTAAAGAAAAAAAATAGCTATTATAGAAATGTTTCCAGGCCAACAAAATAAGTGTATTGAGCTCTAAATAAAGTTGAAAAATAACATAACTAAAAAATTATAGCTTTGTAGTTTCCTGGTTTACTTAGGCTACGAACTTATGGAACGCGAAGATTTTGACCATACTCAGGCCAATTGAAAATCAGGCACGATACCGTCTCTCGATCACGTAGTGCCCGGGTGCAATCATCACCCTAGCGCCCACTAGTACCTATAGAACCCGCGCGGCGAGTGGCGCTTGGGCGCCCCTGAGATCGCGGCACCCGGGTGTAACGCACCCCATGCACTACAGGTAAAGACTCTTCTAGCTCACGTAGCGCCCGGGTGCAATCATCACCGTAGCGCCCCCTAGTACCTATAAAACCCGCGCGGCGAGTGGCGGTTGGGCGCCCCTGAGATCGCGACATTCGGGTGTAACGCACCCCCTGCACTATAAGTAAAGACTCTCTAGCTCACGCAGCGCCCGGGTGCAATCATCACCATAGCGCCCTCTATTACCTGTATATACCCGGGTTAAAATCAACGCACTCCCTGCACCATAGGTAAAGAAAGACGCCTCTACTAGAAGTAAATTCGCGCACGTCGCGTTCATCTCTTCGCAATAAATTTCTTTTCGATCTTGTCTTTACCATTTCGGCGCCCCCTAGGATTTGGCGCCTGGAGCGACCGCTCCGTTCGCCGTATGGACGGTCCGGCCCTGTGTATGTGGTACCTACTTATTTCAAAGATAATGCAACTATACTGCAGCCTTTCTTGATGAGTACTGTTTACCGACAAAGAAATTAGAATGAAGGTAGAAATCGCATTTCATTTCATGACTTATTTATTTTAGATTATATATAATTGATTTATAAAATGTTTTATATAATATTTTAACCGTATCTAATCGTTATAAGCTTATTAATCAAGTTTAATTTCATTAATTTAAGAACAATTTAATTATAATTGTTATTAGTTGTGAAATGACTAGTGATTTATACCCTCATTTTTAATTTGTTTGTTGGTAAACAGTATACATCAAGGATGTAGTAAAAACTTACCATGTTTGTATAGCCTGAGGAGAAACACCGGTATGGACTGGCCCAGGGGGGTTGATGGTGGGACGAACAGTGGGGGGTTTATCCGTGAAGTGGGTGGGGTCTTTGTAGCAGCGCAGCATTCCGAGACGCTGACTCTCCCGGGGTATAGGAGCGCTCGACTGTGACGCTGCCACTATTGCTCGGTAGTCCGATGTAGGGAATGCTTAAAAATTGATAATTTATTTATTCCAAGTCTATTAAGTTAGTTGTTTACAACATCGATATAAATCGTTAGATGGGCCCCTCCATATTAAAGAACGCCTAATTTTATGTCATTACCAAAAGACGTGCACGCACATCCTTAGTACGTAACAAGCGCATACTGTGAGTGGACGTGGACTTGATAAAATATTTACTGTTTTTTCTTATTTTAATTCGTTAATTATGCCTTCGTGTTCATTTTGGAAGTGTAAAAATACAAGCCTCAATATGAATAAAGAGAAATGTGTTACGAGTGATGACATACTCAATGTGCGAAACCAATGACAATTCCGCGACGCGTTGAGGCCCATCTAACGATCTACGACCGATGGTTTATAAGTACCTTTGAAACTTCAAGCTATGTTGCTATGGTTGTGATTAATTAAAATCGAAAGGTTCGAAAGGCATTTTGGTCCGAAAATAAGGGGGTATATTCGAAGCAAGGTGCATTTTTCTAACTTTGATTTCCAAATTTTAGCTTTTTTAATTTAACAAATGTATTCCATTTATACCTCAATAGTTCTAAATAAACAATCTAGATACTAATATTATTATAGACAAGTAAAGTTTGTAAATAAGTCAAGTTGTAGAGGTAATCTCTGGTTATATACTCAAAGGCACAATTATCCGCCTACTTTAATATATTCGCGTAATATTAAAGCGGGCGGATAATTGTGCCTCTGAGTACAGTAAGAGATTTTGAAAATTCTTTAGCCAATAGAAAGCCAGCCGAATCTTTTACTTCGCGAAGCAATGGGCGGGTAACATAATTCCAAGAGCCGATGGACGTTGGGGTCCAAAGGTCCAAAGGTACGACCCCGTACTACAAAGAGCGGTGTTGGTGGACCACCCAACCCCAGGTGGACTGACGACATCAAACGAGTCGCAGGGATTCGCTGGATGCAGGCGGCCTATGTCCTGCAGTGGACGTCTATCGGCTGATATGATGATGATGATGTATAAGCCACTTTATTCGTGAGCAATTTCATCCCCATATTTCCACGGAAAGGGGAAATTACCCGTTTGAAATTGCGAGGCGTGTGCTAAATTAATGTTCTGAGACTTACATCGTTTTTTGTATGTCTCCTGGTAAATTGTCAACATTTTGCTATCAAGATCATCGCAGGGATGATCCAAAATGTCATTTGTTACGTCGACCATCTAGAAGTTAAAGAGTAAGACATATATTATCATTTATCGCTGCTTCTGTACTGTCCAAGGGATGCGCGATTTATCTTTGGGATGTAATCTAGAATATTGTGTAAGTATATATACATAGTTCGAAGAGCCGATGGACGTTAGGGCCCCAAAGTGCTGGAATGACGACCCCGCACTAGTAAGCGCAGTGTTGGCCGACCCCCCACCAGGTGGACTGACGACATCAAGCGAGTCGCAGGGATTCGCTGGATGCAGGTGGCTCAGTATTGTGATGTTTGGAAGTCCCTACAAACTGTCCAGAGTCTTGCAGTGCGATTGTAAAATGGTGGGGGTGGCACGACCTCAAATTACATATATTATACGTACCTACATTCTCTGATATTCTGGAGGTCATATCAATGTCCAATCCATTGATGATGATGATGACATAGATGTAATAAAAAGTCAATGATGCACCCCAATGATACCAGTTCGCTTAAAAATGTGTACACGCCGACACGTGATAGATGCACAATGAAGACAGACGGCCTTTATTTCCTTTAAGGAAATGCACTTCACACTCACACATTGATACCCGGCGCCATATATGGTTCTAGTAGTTTGACAACGAGATGATACAGTCTGTATGCATATTTTATAAGTCTAAGTGTGATGATGATACGTACACGTACGTGGCACAACTTCTGTTCCTTGTCTACCGGTGCCGGGCGGACTGTGGGCCGAGCTTCGTGGCTGGGTGGCTCGCATGGTCTGGAGATACCACAATGTCCTATTTGATGATGATACCAACCTGCCGTCTCAGCAGTTCATAGTCGTGGCACAGCTTCTGTTCCTTGTCCAACAACTGCTTGTACTGCTCTATACGCGGCTCGTACGAGTGAGCGTCGCAATGGCAGTACGGCGCTACTGGCGCCGGGCGAACTGTGGGCCTAGCGTCTGGGCTTGGCGGCTCACATGGTCTGGAGGTAACAATGTACAATCAAATGACATTAATTATCATCAGCCTATTTTAATAGACCCTTTACAGGACCACTGATATACTGGCATGGCTCGGCGAGTCGCGAAGCTGAAGTGGCAATAGGAAGGCTATATTGGTTTTTTTGTCCCGAATAATGGCGCCCACGTACTGGAAAGCGCAGTGTTGGTCGACCCCCTACTAGGTGGACCGAGGACATCAAGCGTTTTGCAGGGAGCCGCTGGATGCTGGTGTTTGAGACAATGGCGTTTGAAAGTCTATACAAAAGGTCATGTCTAGCAGTGGATGTCCATTGGCTAATAAGTATGATGATGATGATTACAAGGCCATGAATAGTGTCTCATATCAGGCAAATCTATAGCTTGGCAACATCGTTCGTAACACTCCCGATGGTCCGTGCGGGCCGGGGGCGTGTAGCGATGAATGAAGTGAGGTGCATTAGTCGTGGATTTTCCACAACTGATGCACCTCACTTCCCCGCTCAGTCTTTCCTCCCGTCGCCCGCATATCATGGGATATATTGCCAGACTATATTATAATTCTTACTCACTTATCTAGGCACAATGCAACCCGTCAAAGTGTAGCTGAAATCAGTTGAAGTCGTCAAAAAATACAATTAAACTTACTTTCCTACAATAGGCTTTGGAAAAGGCCACGTGTACTCAATGTTTGTTGTTGTGTTGAAATCCATTTTCTCTTAGTTTAACTGATATTTCATCGATAATTTGAATTCAAATTATTATAATATGTAGGTAGTTGTAGAAATTACATTTTAGAGGGTATATAACCCATAGAGATACACGTTTCAAGTTAATATATAAAGTTAATATTTTTTAAATTTACAATTACTACTTTTGCTAAATGACACCCTACATAATTTAATACAGCTTTTGAAGCCAAAAATTTGAGTTGCACTAGAATTTCTTCAATGAGGGAAGATAAAAACATTTTGATGTTTTTTTTTTCTTTTTTTAAACAAAATGTCTAGATTAGACATTAGCAGTCACATCACGAATTTTTAAAGTCATTATGTTTTTTTGAATTTAAAAATAATTAACTTTACTAAGTTTTATATACACTGTGCATTTAGATATAACACTACCCCCGTAAATAAAAGTAAGTAACGTTGTAGTAGTAACGGCAAAGTAGATTTGGATTTGATTTTCTGTACCGACTTGTAAATCTATGTGATTTACCACGAAACACATTTCATGTAGCACGGATTCTATATAACTAAGTACCAATATTACTTATTTTGTTGCAATAAATTTATGTGATTTTCACAAAACCAAATGTCCAATGTTCAGAGCTACATGTATCGTGTCAAAGCACCTTTGATTTTACTAGCAACATTTTTACGAGGGGCAATTCATACTATGCTGTCAAATGTCATCAGTCACAGTTTTCAAATGTCATCAAATCAGCTGTGTATCACACACTGGGAACATGTAACGTAAATAACAAATGTGCGTATTTAAATTTTAAGTGTGAAAATGTCCACTGAGACAATTGATAAAAAGACTGCTCAATGTTTATGATAAATTTGGTCGGTGATAGAACATGGCGCGCCGGAGGAGCAGCGGGATCACGAGCTTGGGTTTTAACCAGGACCAAGGTACTTCCTATACCGAGTTCTTTGTTCTCTCTGCTTGGTTATTCATGAATTTGGTGACCTAAACGTGCTTTAAGCGTGTTGTGCGATATGTACAACGTAGGTTCGTTGTATGTTTGTCCCGACCTGTGGCTACTTTGTTTCGATACTGAAGGCACGAGCGAGACCTCCACGTGTTGTTTATATTTATAGTAAAGCACCCACGCAGTCCATATTTCACGTACACGCTATTGTTTGACTATTCACTGTACCACAGAATAAATAAACACGCTCGCAACATATTCCTTCTCCAACAAAGAAATTATTCTACCTTTAACACACAATATTCATTAGCCGTACGTTATTATATTGTTTTTTTATTATCGTCACCATCTATGTAACTGTAATGAGTCATAGAAATAATCACAAACGTGTAAAATTTATTCACACTTTGTGGTACAGTTAGAAGAATGTAGCTATTGTTACTGTTAGTTACCTTTTTTGTAGTTACCATGTTATATGTATAGTTAACATTATATGATTTTTAAAACTGGTAATCAGTTAACTTTTTAAAATTAAGCCTAGTTAGCTAGTAAAGGGGTAGACTGAAATCTGACTAATTACTTTACTACTCATTGTAAGTAAATAAATCACCGTCTAAAACATGTTTCTGGCTTAATTAATGGACGGAAAGTATTATATTCCACATCCATAATAAATGGTTAATATATTTTTGTTTTAAAAAATAATGCTGCTAATAGTTTAATGTGAACTAGCACACAACTGCAACTTTAAGTTACAAATTGTAAAATTAAGTTTTCCACAAATCCCAATGGAGCAAAGGATTTTCTGAAATAAAAAGTAGCCTTAGTGTTGCTTAATAACCATCATAATCCAGGAAAAGTCCCATTTTAATTGGTAAAGGAGTCCATTCATTAACATCCTCTATTGTCGAGTGAAAGGCCCATTTAAATTGGTTCAGCCGTTCCAAAGCCTAGCCTAGAGTAGCCTGATTATCCAATCAGACATGCAAGAAACTTAAAAGTTCAGACAGTTTAATAATATTTGTAGTAAAATTGAACTTGCAGTAATAAATTATTATTTACTGCCTAAATATGAAGTATTTCTTTAGAATGAACAATGATGTGCTATTGAGTTAATCATTGTATGGATAATTTAAAAAGTCATGTAGCATTTTTGCGGGGGTCATTTTCAGGGTTATGCCACACATGCCAGGGTATTGTCCTGGTGTATTGGAGATATTGTGATATGAGTGTCATAATGTTGAAATAAATACTTTTTTCTTTCTTTCTTCTTTCTATATTAGGATAAACTAACTTAATAAAGCTCAAACCTATATTGTACAGACTAAATTGTTATAATGACACTAGCAGACCTGGTCAAGCTTTGCATTGACTGTTGTGCGCTTCTTCTCTAACCCTACCCATCCCTAATCCACCCTACCCCTACCCTTCCCTACTCCCATCCTACCCCTACACTAACAAAATCTCCGTAAAAACCATTGTCATACTTCAAGGAATATTCTAAAAAAGAATTAGCCAAATTGGTTCAGCCATTCTCGAGATTAGTGCTTAGCAACACATTTCATACATCATTTTTATATAGATTATGAATAATATAAAAAATTTATAAAAAGCTAGAGGAGGCCTATACCCAAGACAATGGGATTCATACAAACGTAATATAAAAAAAAAAATCAATTAAAAAATTGTATAACTAATTTGTATGAAATAAATAAAGACTTTTATAAAATTAAATAGTAAATAATAATGATTTTTGCCAGGCTGCTTCACTTGCTGCTTAACATCAGGCCTGCGAGTCTACAATGTGGATCCGCTGGTTGAGAAGGCGCATTACAGTAAGTAAAATCTAAACAGTAATAATAATTATAATATCTAATAACTAGCCAACTGTGTCGACCCCCCACTAGATGATCGTGGACATCAAGCAGGTTGCAGGGAGCCACTGGATGTTGGTGGCTCAGGATTGTTTTGTTTAGAAGACAAGTCCATGCAAAAAACCTATGCCCAGCAGTTGATGTGAATTGGCTGCAGATACGAGTCAATCACGCATGAAGGCAAAAAGAATCATGTTAGTTGTGTGCGAGCCACTTCAAATATTTATTTTAGTGTGTTGTTCATAAATACATATGATCTGCGTAAATTTTAACTGTCGGACTATTACGGTTCATGAGATGCACTCTGGTGACAGAAGGATGTTTGAATGGACTGACTGTAGATTCTTAGTAATAGGGTCCTGTTTAACATGTTTAAAAAGTTTCGTTTCCTGGGAGAATTACTGCATTTCTTCTTTATCACAGGCAAAGAGGAGCTGGGAGAAGTGACGCTATGTGAGATGGTGTTCCGCTCCAACTGGTTGCTGGTTGTGCGTGCGAGGCGGCCATGCAGTGTGATGCTGTTAGACGACCAGCAGCGCGCCTTCCGCGCAGAGGTGCTGTTCAAGTCGCCGATACGAGCGCTGAGGGCACGGAAAGACAAGTGAGTTCAGTTCCACACATCTATACTAATATTATAGAAGTAGAGTTTGTGAGAACTACCCGCGTTGTCCCCACTACTGTGGTATTCTCTAACAGATTGCTTGTGATGTCCGCGATGTGGCCATGTAGTCTGATGATGTTGTTCAGAGGTGCTCTTCAAGTCGCCGATACGAGCGCTGAGGGCACGGAAAGACAAGTGAGTTCAGTTCCACACGTCTATACTAATATTATAGAAGTAGAGTTTGTGAGAACTACCCGCGTTGTCCCCACTACCGTGGTATTCTCTAACAGATTGCTTGTGATGTCCGCGATGTGGCCATGTAGTCTGATGATGTTGTTCAGAGGTGCTCTTCAAGTCGCCGATACGAGCGCTGAGGGCACGGAAAGTCAAGTGAGTTAATTTCCACACATTCATTATGAAAGAAACACTCAAATGTTATTTTACCTTAAAAAAAAAATAGGCCCTTTGTTTTTTTTTACCTAAAACAAAGGGCCTGTGTCCTACAGGGGACATCTATTGGCTATTGGTCATGATGATGATAGAGGTGAAGTTTATTAAGGTGTGAACCCACTTAGTCCTCATACTCATACTCTTAGTATGCGCGCGCCGTCCGCTAAGAGGCACAAGCCGATACGAGCGCTTAGGGCACGGAACGATAAGTGAGTTCAGTTCCACACACCTATACTAATATAGAGGTAAAGTTTGTGAAAGAGTAAACATGCGTAGTTCAAATTCCCGTGGCATCGTCCAAGTGGTTGCTTGTGTTGTGCGCGATTTGGCCATGCAGTCTAATGATGTTGTCCAGAGGGTTCTACAAGTTACCAATACGAGCGCAAAGGGCTAGGAAAGACAAACAAAACAATTATTTTTATTAGTAGTATAGCTTTTTGTGATAGATTTCGAATAAGATAGTATTACCAGCGTACGCACCGTTCACTTGCTTTCTTGCAAACAACACGGTTTGGATCAGCCTGTATCCAGCGGGTCCCTACAACCTGGTTGATATCCTCGGTACATGTAGTGTGAGATAAACCAACACTACGCTTTCTGGAGCGGGGTCACGATTCCAGCCCCATGAGTTATTTACGTTCAATGACTCTTAAACTGTATGCCCCGCCCATTGCCACTTCAGCTTCGCGACTCGTTGAGCATTGTCGGTAACTTTGGTACTTCTGCGGATCTCTTCATTATATTCCTTTCTTTCTGAGTTATTTTGTATACTGACTGCGTTATGACGTCATAGTTTTGTAGACGAAATTGGGCTAACAAGTGACGAGCAAGTTACGATTTTTTAAAAATGATAGTTGCTAAGACGTCTTTGTAGTTACCTAATACCGGAAGAATGTTGACACAGGTGACACAGCAAGTGAATTCATCACAATAGTATTATGTTAATAAATACCCCATACAAAGGCTTGTATATTAACAGCAAAAATTTATTCTTGACTTGTGTGCATAATCATTATAATGGCCATATCAACTCGTTACTTATAATAAAACTGTAACAGGTCAAATTCCGTACATTGTAGATATTTTGAAAATTTTAGTTGGAGGACAATGTACTCGTAGAATCAATACTGAAGCCAAAAATATATTTTTATTATTTTTTGTCTGTCTGAAACTACTGAATGAATTTAAATGAAATTTGGCACGATTTGAGTCCATAATATGTAAGAGGTTATAGGGTACATTTAGTCGCCAAAATTAGATCCGAAGGAGGTAAAACAGGGGTTGAAAATGTTTATGGAAAGTCTTTCATTTGTCAATTAATATAATTGTAAAAATTGTTATCTGTACAACCAAAAAAATACTACAAAAAATTTCAAGATTTTTCAAAATTCTACCCCTAAAAGGGTAATAAGGGGTTGAAGTTTTTTTAAATATAAATGTTTTAAGTTTTGTAAAATGATTACCCACTGAACTATTTATGATACATAACACATGCGAAAATGCAAATAGCCTTAAGGGGGTGAAATAGGGGTTGAAAGTTTACATCGATTTACACGCGAACGAATTCGCGGGCGTCCGTTACTTACTTACTCTTAGGAACATTTGAATTCAATCTAATGCGGGCTGTAAACATTTGTAAACCTGTCAGTATTAAAAGTTCAAATTCGTGCAATTTGAAGGTATAATGCCTACCTTACTTATAAACCTTGGCCACGCCATATCTTAGCACCCTGTTCGTATGTATAATACACCAGGGTAAGTATAAAAATTGCGTGCATCTTTTTCATTTCCTACATAGTTTTCAATGTACCTTACTGAGGCCTGATACGGATGTAATTAAATTAAATTCAGTGGGTTAGTGGGTTAAGGTTGAGTTTATCTTATCAATTTGAAGAGTAGTCTATATTTATATAAATATCTATTAAAAATGTTATTGCCTTTAAATCTGCCGTATATTTTTGCGGTTTAGGTACCTCGTTGGTCTAAACCACATTTCTTTAATCTAAAATTTCGCATGTTGTGACTTGTGTTTTTACACTTCCAAAATGAACACAAAGGCATAAATAATCAAGGGATTAAAATAAAAAAAAAACAGTAAATCTTTCCTGTATTTAAGTCCACGTACAATCACAGCATGCGCTTGTTACGTACCTACTAAGATAAGAAGTGTGTGTACGTTTTTGGGTAATGACATAAAATTGTGCGTTCTTTAGTATGGAGGGGCCCATCTAACGATTTATATCGATGGTTACACCCGTGCCTCTGGAAGCATGTTAAGCCGTCCATCTCGATCATTTTAATTAAGCAGCATGGTGGGTCTAATTACCATATCCCGTCTCCTATAAGGAGAAATTTGATTGTGCTGATGAGTGTGAATAAAGATGCTCTTATCGCTTAGTAGCGGTATATGCCAAGCAACCTTAGTTTTTACAAGAACTTTTATTGTTCCTTTATCGTCACTTACCATCAAATGAGATTGATAATTGAAGGCAACACTTGAACCAATAGCGACGCAACACTTCAAATACACGATATTTTAATATTTCATGCTTATTATCTACATTATGTACGGTTTACATATTGTTTAATTACTTGTTTTCTTTCATTGCGTTATATATCTACAATTATGTCACGACTTATTCGTCAAAAAGGACTGTTATAGATGGCCTAAAATTATGCTGTGAACTTCGTACAGCAGAATATAATAAACGATGCCCTAGATGCTATAGTTTTCTAGGATAAACAATATCCTATATATGTTTTTTTATGTTAGTAGCTATTAGGTATTAGCTTTATGAAATCAGAAAGTTTGTAACAAAATTCAGAAGTGAATATATTTATTATATGCGGCTTAATTGTCTGTTTGTCGCCGATGGTCTATTGGTTGCTTGCGTAACTGTGCTGTGCCAATGGGGTAAAGTTGTCACGGCATTCAAATAGCAATGCCATACTCGTAAATGTTTGTTACTCTTTCACGCAAAACTACCAAACTGATTTGGCTAAAAATTTAAAATCAAAATATAATAACATCCTAGATTAACATAAAGACAATTTATCCAGAAAAATCCAAGGTTCCCGCGGGATTTGTGAAAAACTGAATTTCACGCGGACAAAGTCACGGACGTCCGCTAGTATCTTATATCACGCTTGCAAATCCGCTTTTGTTTTACAAGTAAAACTTCTTGCGCACGCTTGTTTTGAGGAGTAAGTTGGTAAATGTGTTACGAAAATTGTAATCGTGCGATGCGTGCTACCCTGCCATCTACAGGCATAATGAAAGAGTGTTGGTTATTTTAAACTACCAGTAGATGGGGTTCTTAGAGAACTTTGAAACAATCCCTTTTAGTTCAAGAACCTATTGAGATGCAGTTATGATTGAAGCTCAAAGATGGCGCTTTATTTTTTATTTTTGAAAGAAGTTTTACTTCAATCGTGTGGCCTACAGTAGACTGTGCACCACAAAGTCCCGTTGCTAGAACCTGAACTAAAATTGACAGAGCCTTACACAAATGACAATAAGACCGCCATTACTAAATGACAATGAGCTCAATTAAGACATCGCAACGTCTACGGCCTCAGACCAATGAAAGAGGGACCAGTATCGCACCCAAATTCACGAACAAAATTGTCTGTCATTTTCTGAGGAAAACGAGCTTAGATTTGGTATATATCTCAAAACTAAACTAGAAGCTTTTGCCCGTTTTTTAACACCATTCAACTACAAAAAGGTATTTATACGGGGCTCTTTAACCGACGAACACCATTACAACTATGTGTAAGGTTCAGGCCAGTGTGGAAGTAAAACGTCGTAGTGCACAATAACAAATTCACTATTTATTCACTTTTCTTAACTTAATAACACTTTTTAGTAATCACTCCAAAATCTCAAGACTGAATGCCCGGCTCGACCGCAGTCGTCGTACCCCCCCTACCGACCTTTTCCCCCAGTTGGTCGGCCGTGATTGGTCGACGTCTGCGTTTGCTCGAGCTCCCTGATTGGTCGACATCAATTGACCATCTTTTTATTAAATAAGAATCAAAAAGAACACTTTTAAAATTGAAAGTACATATAACAGTTAATTAGTAGACATATAATTCTACGGAAACCTAACAGCTCGGCCATCCTACCTTAAGCGAGTCCCTTCGCTTGGTTTTAATACATTAATTTCAATATAATCACTAATACTTATTTGTAAGTTACACTTAAGTTACAAAATAAAGTGTGTATGTATATAAATATATATAAATAACATTTTTTTCTTTATAATTTTTTTTTTATTTAATTCATAGGTGATTTTTAACAATAATCAAGAAATTAAACTACGCGAATAAAATTAATGCATTCGTCGAATAAAGTTTTGAAATTACATTTATCATCTTGTAAGTCCTAATTAATGAATATTATAGCTAAAAAAAAATAATTAAGTGAATAAATACATTTCTTAATCAATCTTTTATTAGTATCAAAAATGAATAAGCAAATAAAATTAATGAGAAACATAAATACTTATAATTACGCTTGTTAAGTTTAACATAATGTATAATGGTTTATAATATTAAGTAATTTCTGTTCGAAGACACAACCAGACATTTACATTAATCTTCTTTTTCAGTATTAGATTCAGATTCAGATTCATAATTTCTACGGTAATTCATCCATGGCTGGATTTTATCAACAGACACGACGGGTTCGTATTTCCGGCCATGTTTTCGTGTCAAAGGTGTGTCTTCAATCAGAAATCTGTCGTTATTGAGCATTTTTACCATGATGCGGTAGGGACCTTGATATTTTGATACAAGTTTTTGTGAGTTATCATTGTGAGGTACTTGCCTTTCGACTCTAACTAAATTACCTTCTTCATATTGTGTTGCCGCCTTTCTATGTTTATTGTAGTTAACTGCGTCTCTTACCTGTTGCTCTTTTATTTTCTCTCCTGTCTCTTTCCTAAGCACATCTAATTCTTCTACCGGAATCCTATTAATTGTATTGCTAATTATATCACTTAACTTACCTTCTGTCTTGCTGGTTACATTAAAGCCGAATAATAATTCAGAGAGGCTCTTTTGTGTGGTTTTGTTTTTAGTTGTGTTTATACCGACCTGGTATATCTTCAACATGATCATCCCAGCATTTCTCGTCTTCGCCATGACTGCATGTAGCTAGCGCGTCTAAAATTGTTCTGTTGAACCTTTCGACTTGACCGTTTGCTCTAGGAGTCGCAACAGCATTTTTAATATGATTAATGCCGTATGATTTAACGAAGTCCTGGAATGTTTTGCTGGTAAAGCTCGTTCCCCTATCTTGTTTTAACAGCTGTAATACTTCTTCCAGTCTCTGTAAACCTTCCTCGAAGTTCTTTGTTGGAATCAATATATCGTCCATGTAAACAATGACATACTTAATTTTGGCTTCCAACAGTATCTTATATATGTTCCTCTGCCAATAGGTCCAACTGGTCTTCTACTCGAGGCATCGGATAGTGATCTTTTTTTGTTTTTCTATTCAAAGCCCTATAGTCAACGCATAAACGTTTATCACCTGTTTTCTTCTGTACTATGATGATAGGGCTTGCATACGGCGATGACGACTCTTACTATTTGGTTGTCTAACATTTCCTTAATCATATTACTTACCATTAGTCTTTCAGCCTGCGACATACGATAAGGGCGATATACGACGGGATCGCCATCAGTTACTTCTATGGTCATTTCATGTACCTTTGTAAAACCCAAATCATGTAATCCACTAGAAAAACAGTCACTAAATCTCGCCAATAACTCTTTCAAAGCTTGCCGCTGTCTAAATCTAACTTTGGATTATAAGTCACAGAGGTATCCATTGTTGTTTTATCGAAAACAACACTGAATGAATTTTTAATATTATCTGCTGAAACCTTGTTTTGTTCTACAGATCTAGTCAAAAGCGTGCCTGCAACGATACTTAAGGGTTTAGGTGGTGTAATATTATGAATAAGAATAGCCCCACGACCAAGCTTGATTTCGTACTGTCCCGGGAGTAAATAACTCTCTTAGTAAATACTCTTTACCGTCTGGGCCGCATAACGTACCTTTTACATATACTACACAATCTAGCATAGGACAACCAGTGGAAATTTGCACTGCGCGCATTGTATTGCTAGGGATTTCACAATCATGATTAGCCACTAACGAATTTTTATTTGGGACGATCCTTTGAAATTTAATTTCCTCTGGGGTCTTAATTATCAAGATGTCTGGTCTTTCAGTGAAGGAATGGCCTAAAAGAACAGGGTGCATTAGTACATAATTCTCTACAACATAAAGATCTATTGTCGAGGCTACGCCTTGAACTTCAACCGTGGCGACCACTACTCCAAGAGGGCTAACTAGGTTGCCTCCTATACCCCTAAGGGTGGGTAATTTATCCCGCGGTGTCATTTGGAGATTTAAGCATTTGACCTCACTTTCCCTAATAAGTGAACACTGACTACCCATGTCTATATGGCTACTCACCGTAGATCCGTTGACAGTGATGTCCATGACGTATTTATTAATTCCAACATCTTCAGTCATCACTTCTGAGATCTGCTTGTGATTAAGATCGTTACCCGAAGTAGCCGTAGTCTTAGTCTCAATTGTCGATCTTCCCACGTTCTTGTAACAGTTTGAAGTAAGGTGACCAAATCGATTGCACGTCGTGCACCTGGAGGGAGGTTTTTCGCACTTAAAGCTGCGGTGACCTACCTCGTCGCAATTATGGCATTTACCCGATGATGAAGCTTTATCACACTTGAAGCTTGGATGTCCAAATTCGTTACAATTAAAACACCGAATTAACTGATTTAAAGAATTACCTGATTTAGAAGAATCTGCTTCATTTGTGTTTACTGCGTATCTACCTTTCCGCATGTTGTCATGATCCCTGCTTATACCTAATTTAACGGTTTTAAAATATTTAAGTACCTGTTCTGGTTCCCGAAATTGAGCTGCTTGTGCGCCTACTTTTATAGCTCGATCCTCTACACCATGTAACAGACAATCTACTGCCTGTTTTCCGGATATTTTGCACCTATTTAGCAAATTGACCTTTGCGTAGTAATAATGTTCTAACGACTCACCATATTTTACCCTTTTAGACAACATTTCGGTTAAGAGCTCGGCATAATCCTCTTTACATGGGAAAGATTCTATTAATTTCTTTTTCCATTCCGGCCACGTATGTAGTATCGAAGTTAAACCCTGATACCATGTTCTGGCTACGCCGGTTAATTTAGGCAATGAGTAGTGTATGATTTCCCTTTCTTCCCAACCATATATTTCGGCACACTCCTCCACTTTATTGATCCATGTTAAAATAGATTGGTCTTTCGACAAAGGGTCGAACTCCGGTACTACATTCGTGTTAAACGTTATTTGAGGTTTATCCGAACTCTTAACTTTTTCTAAAATAGCTAAAAATTTATCCATCATATCTTCATCTTTACGTTTCGACGTTTTCGACCTTTTTGGGGGCGGCGACTCGCCGACTGAACTCAAAAAATCGCTTGTTTCATTGTTTTTAGTTTCAGCGTGACGTCGCTTTGACCGTGATTTTCTATTCCTGTTCGTATGTAATTCCTCTTCAGTATCGGAGGACACAGAATGGTGCTTCTTCCGTCCCTGTGACCGCAATGTTCGGCTTCGTTTATATAAACGTTGCGGTTGATCAGTTAACCTTCTACTAGATTCTTTCCTTGACTCTCTTGCACAACTATCCGTATCCGAATCAGCCACATTTCCTCCTCCACTTACACGTTCCGGTTCTTTTCTAAACTGTAACCTCAACCCCCCACCTGGGATTGAGTTCCTTAGATGAGACCCCCCACCTGGGGCCTCACCCCTCCTTAGATGAGACTCCCCACCTGGAGCCTCACCCCTCCTTAGATGAGACTCCCCACCTGGAGCCTCACCCCTCCTTAGATGAGACTCCCCACCTGGAGCCTCACCCCTCCTTAGATGAGACCCCCCACCTGGAGCCTCACCCCTCCTTAGATGAGACCCCCCACCTGGGGCCTCACCCCTTATTTGCATATATGACCCATCACCTAGGGTATCCTTCCTTGACATCATCCCTCCACCTAGGGATTCTGTCCTTTGCCTTAACTCCCCACCTGGAGCTTTTTTCCTTTTAGACCCTTTACCTTGGGTATACTCGGTATCATTTTCATCATTTTCCATTATCTGAAACTTTCAAGAACACAGCTTAGAATTTTATATTTAATATAAAATTCGTAATATTTTAAAAGTTCTGACACCTATTTTCAAACAGTAAAGGTAAACAGAAAAGGAAATATCCCATAAATAAAAAATAAAAAAAAATAATGTATAAAACAAAAAAAATATAAAAAAAAAAAAAAACTAAAGTATCCACAAAAGAAAGAAAAATATATAAATAAATAAATAAAAAAAAAGGATCTCATTAACACCAAATCGAGTTTAATTTATTTTTGTGATTCATTCAATGATAATTTTATACTATAGACCCTACAAAATCACCGCAAAAAGTGATCCGATTAATACTACAACACTGAGTGAACACATGCACAATCTGTTTTTAATTCCATTATACACTTATGTATATCTCACTTTTTGAATACACAACTTGACATTGTACGTATTTACACGGTATTTATAAATTATTTGTTTAAATAACGTTCATTGTTGACCACAACTAACATTGAATTGACTATAAATTTCCTCTTTTGAAAGCCTTATTTTTCATACTATTGCATTGGATTCATTACCTTCGAGTTACACTTAGTTTATTATTTTGCTTAGGTAGACAATCCTTTTATTTTTAAGTTTTAATTTAGAATGTAAGTACTTACGTTTTTCCGAGCGTGTGGACGTAGCAAGAAAATGTAAATTTCCTTGATTATCCCACTTATGAACTGTAAGGTTCAGGCCAGTGTGGAAGTAAAACGTCGTAGTGCACAATAACAAATTCACTATTTATTCACTTTTCTTAACTTAATAACACTTTTTAGTAATCACTCCAAAATCTCAAGACTGAATGCCCGGCTCGACCGCAGTCGTCGTACCCCCCCTACCGACCTTTTCCCCCAGTTGGTCGGCCGTGATTGGTCGACGTCTGCGTTTGCTCGAGCTCCCTGATTGGTCGACATCAATTGACCATCTTTTTATTAAATAAGAATCAAAAAGAACACTTTTAAAATTGAAAGTACATATAACAGTTAATTAGTAGACATATAATTCTACGGAAACCTAACATATGAAACATCGATACTAAAGAGACAGATTTTATAATCGCATTAGATCGTTAATCACATACTTTGACAGAAAAGTAACGTCTAGCGAAGCAGGTCCTATACAATACTTGGTCTGAGTCTACGGCACTTCGTGGCGCGGAGTTTACACTTTTAGTTTTACGAGTTTTTTTTAATTTCTAGAGTAGCAGTAGTGCTGACGTCGTCGATACAAGTGCTGTCACTGCCGTCGTTGGCGCGCGTGGCCTTGTTGCGTACGCCGGCTACTGCGCGGCCGCTGTGTGCGCTCGCGACCGACCCCAACGCGCTGCAGCTGCTAGCGGCGCCTGCGCATCGCAAAGGCTCCCTACAGCTGCTGGTGAGTACCTCGAGTACGGTTGGTGTTAATAATCATAATTGGGTATTTGATATTGTTGAAAATAGTAGTCTGGGACGGATATGACGTCGTTCGATCTCGTGTTGGCTCGTGCTGACGCTAGGTGGCGTGACTTGTTTCGTAAAAAGTAAGGATTTAGAGAGGGTTAGCGATTAGTTGGCGGGAACGGGTCCGGTCGGCTTTAGCGTGCTCGTGGCGTTCGAGTCGTCCACATTTCTTGTTGTGTAATTCTTTATGGGTTATTTGGGATAGGCGGGCGGGGGCAGTGAAGACACATTACCCAATAACCAATTTGAATTCCATGACTGGTCCGCTGCAGTGAAGACACACTACCCAATAACCAATTTGAATTTCATGACTTTTCCTGGGCAGTGAAGACACATTACCCAATAACCAATTTGAATTCCATGACTGGTCCGCTGCAGTGAAGACACACTACCCAATAACTAAATTGAATTCCACGACTTGTCATGGGCAGTGAAGACACACTACCCAATAACTAAATTGAATTCCACGACTTGTCATGGGCAGTGAAGACACACTACCCAATAACTAAATTGAATTCCACAACTTGTCATGGGCAGTGAAGACACACTACCCAATAACCAAATTGAATTCTATGACTTTTCCTGGGCAGTGAAGACACATTACCCAATAACCAATTTGAATTCCATGACTTTTCCTGGGCAGTGAAGACACATTACCCAATAACCAAATTGAATTCCATAACTTTTCCTGGGCAGTGAAGACACATTACCCAATAATCAATTTGAATTCCATGACTTGTCCTGGGCAGTGAAGACACATTACCCAATAACCAAATTGAATTCCATGACTTTTCCTGGGCAGTGAAGACACATTACCCAATAACCAATTTGAATTCCATGACTTTTCCTGTGCAGTGAAGACACATTACCCAATAACCAATTTGTATTAAAGGATGTGTCCCAGACAGTGAAGACACATTACCCAATAACCAATTTAAATTTCACTATGTGTCCCAGACAGTGAAGACACATCACCCAATTTGAATTCCAGAATGTGTCCCAGACAATGAAGACACATTACCTAATTTGAGTTCCAGGATGTGTTCCAGACAGTGAAGACACATTATCCAATAACCAATTTGATTTCCATGACTTGTCCTGGGCAGTGAAGATTTGAAATGAAAATGAATTTGAAAATGAAAATGAATTTTATTCGTTTTATAAACATTACATTACATAGTAGGGCTGAGACCTTCTTTTAAGTGAAAACCTGTGTCTGAAGGTCTCGCTCTCGCTAGTAATTAATATATTATTATACTTTATAAGGAAAAAACACATCAAAAGAAAATGAATTGAAAATGGAGTACATAAGTGTGTGTGAGTGCGTGCGTGCGTGTAGTTGTGTGTGAGAGTGTGTGTGTGTGTGTGTGTGTGTTTGCGTGTGTGTGTGTGTGGCATTCCTTCCCCTTGTTTTATTTTAATTTATTTAACAATCTTTAGGAGATCTTCGCTTTGATCATAGTCAAGCCCTTTCAAAAATTCACTCACCCTATTTCTACAATCATACAAATTTAGTGGATATACATTTAACTGTTTATTTATTTTATTGTATAACATACAAGATTGCTTTTTATATTGGGTCGCTGCAAATACAGTTTTAGACATGACCATAGGGAATGCTGCACTTTGAGTTCTTTTATTTATAATGGACTGATCAAAGCGAAGATACATAGAAGATACATTACCCAATAACTAAATTGAATTCCACGACTTGTCCTGGGCAGTGAAGACATTACCCAGTTTGAATTCCAGGACGTGTCCCAGACAGTGAAGATCAATTACCCAGTTTGAATTCCAGGACGTGTCCCAGACAGTGAAGACACATTACCCAATTTAAATTCCAGGACGTGTCCCGGGCAGTGAAGGGTGCCGCGTCCAGTTCCCCTGCGGTGGTGGGCTGCCACCAGACTGACCTGGTCTGCATCAGCCTGTCCGCGAACGGTGCTAAGCTGGCCACCGCCTCGGAGCGCGGCACCATCATCCGCCTGTGGGACACCACCACCAAACACATGCTGCATGAGCTCAGACGAGGATCCGACTACGCGGATGTTTATTGGTAAGACTTTATTTTTTTTTATTTTTAACAATGGTCTATCTATCTATCTTTACTTATAATAAATCTGTAGAAAAGTCAATTCTGTACATGAAATATATTTCCAAAATAATTATAAGGTTAGTGTTAGTGATTGATACTGATGCCAAAAATGCTATGCAAAATCTCTCTGTCAGTGTGTTCGTTATAGAAACAAAAACTACTCGACGGATTTTAACGAAACTTAATACAATTATTCGTCATACTCCTGGGCAGGTTATAGTATACTTTGCATCATGCTATGATCAACAGGAGCAGAGCAGTGAAGGAAAATGTTGGCAAAACGCGAGAAGTTACTACTATAATATTTTATAATAATTTCTATAATTTATATCATACCAAAACGAACAAGCCAAACATTTGCGTATATTGAGTTACGAGATCGTGACTTCAGTGTAAACATTTTAGTTGAGGACGTAAATATCCGTGGACGAGAATTGCATGGAGAGTAATGACATACGAATTCTGGCCATTTGCATTCGAGGAACCCTTCTAAATGTTGAAGCTAATGTCACGTAAGCTTAGCATCAACATTTTATAGTGAGGAATATTCGATTAATCTTATTTTGGTGAATATCGCCTAATGGATGACAATATTATGTTACAATTATGCAAGTAACCACGGACGAGAATTAGTCTGACAGTTATCGAACATGAATTTTTGCCTTTGGCAATCGAGAAAATCTTCATAAGAGATTTAACCTCAATATTAAAGCGTGAGGAGCGAATGGTCATAAAATGTTACAATCAAAGATAATTGCTTTGAGGTTATTGTATATGAATTCTTGACATTTGCCACTCGCATCCTAGAAATTCTCCTTCGATATATAGGGTGACCGGGAGTATTTCCCATAACTTCAAGGTGGTAAGACTGTTAATAACGACGAGATATTGCAACTGGCACTTCGCACTTCACTAGTAAGCTATTTCATGATATTTATCAATGAATAATTTAGCTAAGCTAGGTCATAATTTAATAATGCGATTTAGAGTACACAATTTAAGATCTATTTACAAAAGAAATATTTTTTACTCCGAAAATATTCATTTTACAGCACATGTTCCTAAGACATTTTTAATTATTTTTCCTTAAAGAATGTAACCCTAGTGTTATGGGAAATATATGGCACCCTGTATAGCTGTATACCCTTTGTAGAGCGGTCGGTGAGGCGGGGCGTATTCTCTACCATTGCATGATCATCGTGTACCGTATTGCAGTATAAAGTTCAACTGGTCAGGCTCGCTGGTGTGCTGCGTGTCGGACAAGGGCACGCTGCACGTGTGGCTCGCGCGCGGCAGCTACGCGCACGTGTGCGCCGCGCCCGCTGCGCCGCCGCTGCGCGCGCTGTGCGCCTTCAGCGACGACGCCAGCGCCGTCGGTGAGTGTGACACGCAATAACGGTAGAGTGTAGCTGGTCAGGCGAGTGTCGCACACGGGCACAGTGCACGTGTGGCTCGCGCGCGGCAGCTACGCGCACGTGTGCGCCGCGCCCGCCGCGCCGCCGCTGCGCGCGCTGTGCGCCTTCAGCGACGACGCCAGCGCCGTCGGTGAGTGCGACACGCAACAACTGTAGACTGCAGCTGGTCAGGCGAGTGTCGCACACGGGCACAGTGCACGTGTGGCTCGCGCGCGGCAGCTACGCGCACGTGTGCGCCGCGCACGTGTGCGCCGCGCCCGCCGCGCCGCCTCTGCGCGCGCTGTGCGCCTTCAGCGACGACGCCAGCGCCGTCGGTGAGTGCGACACGCAACAACTGTAGACTGCAGCTGGTCAGGCGAGTGTCGCACACGGGCACGCAGCACGTGTGGCTCGCGCGCGGCAGCTACGCGCATGTGTGCGCCGCGCCCGTCGCGCCGCCGCTGCGCGCGCTGTGCTCCTTCAGCGACGCCGCCAGCGCCGTCGGTGAGTGCGACACGCAACAACTGTAGACTGCAGCTGGTCAGGCGAGTGTCGCACACGGGCACGCAGCACGTGTGGCTCGCGCGCGGCAGCTACGCGCATGTGTGCGCCGCGCCCGTCGCGCCGCCGCTGCGCGCGCTGTGCGCCTTCAGCGACGACGCCAGCGCCGTCGGTGAGTGCGACACGCAACAACTGTAGAGTGCAGCTGGTCAGGCGAGTGTCGCACACGGGCACGCTGCACGTGAGGCCGCAGCTATGCGCCTTTACCGACCACGCCGCCGCTTTGCGCGCTGTGCGACACGCAACAACAGTAGATTGCAGCTGGACAGGCGATTGTCGCACAAGGGCAACAAAAAAATATTTTTCCTAATAACAGTTAACGTAACTGTGCTCCTGATAAGAAAGCTCTGAGTCACGAAACTGACGATGGCGCAAGCTACGATTAAAGTATTTCTGCGGTGATAACATCAGAAATGAGAAGAGCCGCATAATAATAAAGTGGCAATGGTGAGCAATGAATCAGATAAACATGCCAATGTATTGCAATAGCGCGTTGTTTATTGGCCTTTAACAAAGTAGACCCAAGAATTCAAACGAGTCGCAGGAAGTATACCTACTGGATGCAGGCGGCTCAGGATTGTGTTTTTAGACTAAAAATAGAGCAATATAAACAAATATATCCTGCAGTGGACATTTATGATGATGACTATATTTATTGTTTATTTCATCATTAACATTATTAACAGAAAAATGTTAAGTTTCCCTTTCTAGTAGCTAAGAACAGTTTATTGGCGTCTAAAACTGTTACTCGCTCAGCTCCATTTTTCTGCCGTGCGATTCGTTGGACTATGCCAGTATACCTACTTTAGTGCGTGTAAATAATGAATAAGTTTTAAAGTTTTCTAAATTTAATATTTTTATTCCAGTTATATGTGAAGACGGAACATTTCACAAATTCACATTTTCTGCCGAAGGGAACTGCCATCGTAGCGATTTTGAATACTTCTTACAGGTAAGTTAATTTATAATATTAGTTTTAATCTACCGGCATTTGCTTCGTCATCAACCCATATTCAGCTCACTGCTGAGCTCGAGTCTCCTCTCAGAATGAGAGGAGTTAGGCCAATAGTCCACCACGCTGGCCCAATGCGTATTGGCATTTGCTTGCTAAGTCTAAACTATCATACATATTATGTACTTGACATTTTGTGATTATGACAGAACAGTTCTGAGTGCCTAGTGGGAGTTTTCAATGTTTTCATACTGTGATGATCGCGTAGCCGCAAATTTCTAAGGAATTGAAACAGCGCCATCTTGTGGCACTACTGCACAACTGTTTCAATTCCATAGAAATTCGCGTTTACGGTTACGCGATCGTCACAATATTAGGGTTGATGACTAGGTTTGAATATATTGATTTTTATGATACATTCGAATAAATAAGGTCAATGTTAACTAATTTATACATAAAAAGCAAAGATTGACTGGATATTTGCAAAATAAATAAGATAAACTTTCAAAATCTATTAAAAAAATCTTTTATCGTAATTCGATGAAAATTCATACAGTTTTAGCTTCATTACATTAAATGTGACTTTTTTAATATAAAAACTATAAACATAAACGGACAAATAACAAAGTTACAAATCTAACGATCATTATGTACCTACGACGTCATTAATTCGTATGGGGCGTTATTCAGGGATCCGCGGCAGCGCCGCAAATCTGACTCTTTAAATCCCTGTAGCTCCGAAAGTAATGTTCGAAGATACCCTGTTACTTTTACAAAATTGCTTTAGGGTGATTGTGGGAACAGTAGGTCACCCTTTTTTCCGAGTCATATATCTCAAAAACCATAAAAGCTATCGATGTCAAACTTTAGTGGAAGAAAGGTAGACTAATTGGCTGCGTTTCGGTATACAAATATATGTATTATACTTAATAGTTTTTGAAAAATATATATTTTTTTAAAAAATGGCTTTTGATCCACTGTGTCCTATATAGTGTATACAGTGAGTCAGTTTTCAGGTCACAGTGGGTCAGTTGGGTGTTTAACCTAAAATAAAAGGTAATATTTTTTATCTATGTATAAAAACTGTATTTAGACTTTGTTTAACATATTATTAATCCTTTAATATTATGACAAACAGATTTTTTTAAATGTAGTATTCTGAACTAGTCAACCAAAAGTCTTCATATGTAAAATGTCAAAGTAAATGAAGTTCTTCTTCTTTATCTATACTTATAATAAATCTGTAGAGAGGTCAATTCTGTACATGAAATATATTTCCAAAATAACTATCAGGGGGTGATTAGTAGTCGATACTGATGCCAAAAATGCAATCAGTAAAATTTTTGTCTGTCTGTCTGTCTGTCTGTCTGTCTGTATGTTCTTTATAGAAACAAAAACTACACGACGGATTTTAACGAAACTTGGTACAATTATTCTTCATACTCCTGGGCAGGTTATAGTATACTTTTCATCACGCTACGATCAATAGGAGCAGAGCAGTGAAGGGAAATGTTGGGAAAACGGGAGAAGTTACTCAATTTTTCAAGCTTTCGTCGCGTGGTATGTTCGCTATAGAAACAAAAACTACTCAACGGATTTTAACAAATCTTGGTACAATTATTCTTCATACTCCTGGGCAGGTTAAAGTATACTTTTTATCACGCTACCGTCAATAGGAGCAGAGCAGTGAAGGGAAATGTTGAGAAAACGGGAGAAGATACTCCATTTTTTAAGCTACCGTCGCCGTCGCATGGTCCATACCATAGGGTTAGTGTAAGGTTAGGGTAGGGCTAGGGTAGTGGTAGGGTAAGGATAGGGTAGTGGTAGGGGTACGGTAGTAGTAGGGTTTCACGCAGACGTAGTCGCGGGCGTCCGCTAGTAAACAAATATAATAATAATATTCATTCATTCAAATATAACCAACATAAAACCACATTATAAATTTTAAATAAAACAAATGATTCTTAGCTTCTAGACTTTTTACTTCAGCCACTTAACAATTTAAAAGCACTTTCGTTTTTTACCTAACCTATAAATCACAATTGAGATTTTTGTAATAAGATTATTATCAGCAAAACATAATAAAATTAAATAAAAACCTTTCCAAATACCAACTAACGGATATCGATTTGAGAACATAAGAGCGCAATTTTGATAATACTCCTTTAATGCTTGTTCTTGCTCATCCGTGAAAACTCTGTTAACTCTGGTACAAGTCTCACATTTTCAGGACTTGTGGTTGTGGACTTGTGATGCTTTAACTTTGGCTGCATAATGTTGTAACGTCGAAAATGGAATTTTCTGTTCTCTAGCAACAGCAAGTATTTTTTCCCTGATTTGACATCTTGAAGAGCTTTTTTCATATCTTCTTCGGTATGATTACCTATTTTCCTACATAACGGGCGTTTCTTTGGCATTCTGTAAAATAAACTTACAATATGTAGATGTTAAGTTGGTGGTGTTACGTCCTTTGCCCTGGAGAGCACGTTAAGCCATCGATCCCAATATTATATAGAAATAGAAGAACCTCGCAGTTCTAATTCCCATAGGAAAAAGGTTATAATATAAAGCCTATTTTACTCCCTAATAATGTAGCTTTCTATTGAAAGAATTTTTCAAATCGGTCTAGTAGTTTGTGAGTTTATTTGTTACCTACGAAAATACAAATCTTTCCACTTTAAAATATTAGTATAGAATATAGATTATTTCAATAGGTCCACAGTGGGTCGACTCACTGTGCCCACTTTGGAAACGACTCACTGTGTACCACCCACGCCATTTTAATTTAACGACGCAATAACAGAATACTTCTCTGAGAAAGTTAGCTCAATTTACTATCAAATGAGACCTTAATAAGTACTTAAAACATAAAAACTTTAACTAACTTCTAACATTTATAACTATGGAAGAAATCAAAATTAAAACTTACGTATTTTTTTTACTTTTGCAGTCACAAAACACAAACTAATTCCTGTACCGTTTAAAACGCTTCCTAGCGATTCACTGGCAAGCTTGGCGTGAGTCATGTGGGAGCGCGAATATAATGTGAAAGAGACGCAACTATAGACCGTCTCTTTTTTACCAATATATTGCCGACCAAGTGTTCCCACATGACCCACTGTAGCCACAATGACCCTACTTATTATAGCATACTCCTAATTTATGTAAAATTTAAAAAACAGTAATCATCCCATATGTTTTAAACTCCTAGGATTTAGTGATTTCGGTGTTATACATTATATCTTTTAGAGTTTAAGTGTTGTGTTAGAAAAACTCAATCAAGTGACATAGAGTATATTATTTCCTAGATTTACCATTACTTTATACGCTTGATATTTCAATTAATTATATGCATTTTTGTTTACAGGTAGGCGACGATGACGAATTTTTGCATTGAATTGTTATAAAATTAAATTTAATAGATATTCGAGAGATAGATCATAATTGTGTAAACAGGTTTAAGAACTGAATTTAAAAGTGATAATACTATGTAATTTATATATTAAGAGCATCCAAGAGTATGGTGTATTTTTGCTATATTATTCGCTGACATTACTGTTTTATGAATGATATTTTAAGGGCAATATAAGTATTTATGTCAATTTGTATATATGTAATTTTTTTTAATTGTCACTTCCACATGGGTGTGTTTATAAAGTAGTTTCTATTAAGGGAAAAACGTAATCCTGCACTGAAATGTATTCATTCATAGACAATATACAGGCACAATGTGCATGTTTGCTATTACATATTTCATATTCAAGTCAAAATACAAAATAAATCGGACACTTTTGATCTTGTGTGTTATCTATTCATGAATGCAATACGTGATTTTCATTTACTTTTCAGTGCAAAATCACTTATTTTGTGTCATGGACAATTAATTAGCAAACACTGAACGTAACGTCGCTCCTGACGTCGCTAACCCATCCTCCATTATGTCAAGTTGATATTATAGAGGATGAAAAATAATAAAAAATTCAAAAAAAGTTTCTAGGAGCATCTCGAGGGGGTTAGCTGCATACATTTGAAAATATGTATGTATATACAATATTTAAATATAAAATATTTATATTACCCTTGAAAAATAAGGTCTAAAAGTAAATTTAAAAGTAGATAATATAATCAAATGTTGGCTTTGTAACCAAATGATATAAAATTTTTAGGCGCTAGTTTAGTACACAATTCAGAAATACATTAATGGTGTCCTTTTTCAACCAGAATGTTGTAATAAGGACAGCATTACTTTTAAAACTGACAATTTTTGTTTGATCTCTTCATTGTCTATGGGCGTTAATTCAGTAATAGATTGACCAGAATAAAGCCCTGGATGGGGGCGCCACAAATCCTTTTAGCAGTCTGTGGTTAGTATACAAATAAAAGAAATTATAGTGCCACAAACTTTGTTAAGGAGTTTGGCGGGAAAATCGTTGGAATCACATAAAGCTCTTGTTTATTTTTTATAGATTTAATGCATTATTTTGACGGCCTCCGTGGCGCAGTCGGGTCGGGTTCGAACCCCGGCTGGGCCGATTGAGGTTTTCTAAATTGGTTTGGCTGGTGGCAGGCTTCAGCCGTGACTAGTTACTACCCTACCGGTCAAGACGTAAAAAGTTACCACCCTACCCCTAAACGATTTAGCGTTTTTCAAATTCTGAACTGTAGAAAAAAAATACAATAATTTCTGGTCTGTCAATTTAATTGAGTTTTACCTGAATCTATCTTGTATATGTTTAAGGTATTATATCGAATTGTGACTTTATTTTATTGATAATGAAATATGCCTATGCAATGGTTGCCAATGTAAGTCTGGCATACTTATGTGTATAACTAACTCTGTACCTCAGAATTATGAAGTAACTCATATATTTTATATATTTCTACCTACCTTCTATTTATTTATTTTATATATTTCTCACCTCATATCTTGATGGCTGGAGGTGTTAATAATTTTACCTAACCTATAATTTATATATTTATATATCTATTTGCAGAAGGTCAAAATAAATGTTTAAATTGTATGTTACCCTAAATAACCTTATTGTATAGACAAAGTGCAAAAGAATCAGGCGGAATGACTTATTTCATAATTTCATAATATAATATAAAACAATTGAGTGTATGTCTGAGGTACAGAAATATTTTTATTATATTTGAGCAACGAAAATGCATTGTATAACCTTAATAACTAAAAAAAAATGTTATTTAAAATTAAAAGTGCAAATTTGTACATTTTTAGTATCTGAGGGCAAATACTCCTGGAATACAAAACAAGTTTTAGAAATACAAATTTTCTATAAGTTTATAATTTTAGTAATTCAGAATAGGTTTGATTATTTCAGTAATACTAAATACATTAAATACATGGAATATCAATAAATATTTAAAAGAGGGCACTAAACTGCATTTTTTAAAATAATGTAATTTTTGGATTATTAAAAAGTAGCTTTTTTGTATATTTACGTAAATTATGTTCGTTATTGTGTACAAATTATTTTAACGGTAAATACCTACATATAATTTTTAAATATCAATACCATTTAAATGTTTTAATGGAAGTAGGCATTACTTTTCGAAAGTACATAGTTACTATTGCAAAATAAATCAACTATTTATTATAATAGTTAATTTATTTTGCTAATGTATTCTATGTTCAATTATTATCGATTAAAAATGGTCAGCGTCTAAACCATAGGCCTTCGTTGCAAAAAGGAAGAAGTCAAGATAAAATACAACAATTACAATTGAATATTGTAGGATCTACGTTTGGGAGTGAAACAAAATGTCATTCATTGAGAATAGCAATATAGAACAATTGTTAATTTAAAATTTTCACAAATCTGTGAAAAGTATATCAGTTTCAGTGAAATTTTCACTTAGAACCAATTTGAATAATTTTGAACTGTGCCTTTGTGAAAAAACCCTAAATATTAAATCATGGAAAAGTTATTCTTTAATAAATAATAAGGTATTGCTTACTTTTTATCACTACACCTTTTACGAGACACTTTCATTCAATTAAATGTAGAAAAACTATCACAGAGTGATTATAATTGTTTATTTTACATAAAATTAGTCGTAAACGCGCAATGTATATAATAAATAATAATTATTAGGTATGATATATAATATATTATAATATATATTTGTGTTGTCTCGTGTTCGCGATAAAAATAACTACTGTAATATTAATATACTTAATCAAAATATTATTTAATGCTTTATGAATATTCAAATAATTTTTATGAATCTGCAATTTATGAGCTGCATAGTTATAATTAATGTTGTTATAAATAAAATCATTTTGTAATTTTATTTTTTATTGAAGGTGCGATTTTTTTAGCTCAATATCTAAATGTGTACCTTTTGCATTTGCTCAGCTTTGGTTGTATACAAAATACGGTGCTAACTCGGTTATGCATAAATCCTGGACTGATTTGTCTAGGTCCAAGAAAGTGCTATCTTTTCTCAAAGCTTCTCATCCCTATTATGGATAACAGCGGAACTGTCAATTTTGTTCTGGATTTGTTTAGAACCGATTTTCGCCATCCTAAGATATAATATTACAAAAAAAAATTAACTACCTATGTGGTTATGATTTAAGATTCAAAAACAAAATATTGTCATACGTCATTTTTGTTTGTATGGCCATAAATTTAAAATCACAGCAATTGCCAGTTGACAAAATTTTTACAGGCAAACAGTAATTTGAATGCTTTTAATCTCATTGGACTAATAGCTTAAAAATGGAACATTTTGTTCATTTATTAATTGTCTTTGGATAAAATTTAATTAATATAGTTTCGTGTATAAGCAGTCAGTCTTCATGATATATTATAAAAAAATACAATATTTTTATGTGTTATGTTTTAATATTTTAGTTAAATTTTGGAACTGATTGAATAAAGAGAGGAATCAAGGTGTTGTTTAATTAATATATTAACCCCATTTAAGCAATTTTAATTGTCTATATAACAATGTAAATATATGTATTAGTGATATAGTTTTTATACATTGAATGCTAGAATGATACGAGAAAAATATGTGGTTCAGCTTTTTTTTTAATTATGAGAATGATAGCAACACTATTTGTAAAGATAATTAAAACAGATTTATAATAACTGTCATTTATATTTAAAAAAACGGTTTTTTTTTATAATGCTGTATAATGTTGAATCTTTGCCTAATTAAAAAATTCAAAGTTAAATTTATCTTTGATTCTATTTACAACATGTACGAGTACAAGTCATAATTTACTAATACACACATAATTTTTATTATCTGTACGACTATAGTGTATCTAAGATTCCATTTTTAGAATTGTAATGTTTAGGAAATTTGGCTACAAAGCACATTCTGTAAATATGAAAGTTAAGTTTATTTTTTTATTATAAAAAAATTGTGACAATGATTGATACTCCACTAAATTTGTATAAGTGTTAGTAACTGTGGAGATGTACCTACCCATTTAAGATTTGCAATTTTCACAATAAAAAAAATATTTTTAAATCTACAGCATTATCTTTTACTATTTACTTTAAACCTATCTAATCTTTCATCCTTGTACACACAGCTACAATTTGTAAACAATATCTTATAAGCTAGAATGCATCCACTGTCCTCTCTTATTTTTCTTATATTGGCTGTGGCAGCAAATTTTACTTTCAATTTCAACAGGTTGTCCACTGGCTTGTTAACCAACAGTTTATATATTAATAAATAAATAATGCCTACTTAATCTTGATCTAGCGGACTGGACATTGACTTTTGACTTGATTAATGAAGTTTTTGAGATATCCAACAAAACAAAGATAAACAAAATTTGTCTTTGTTCTAAATGTCAAAGTTTATTTATTTTAATTAGGCTACATTTACAAGCACTAAAACTACTATAAACTACTATATATTATAATAAAACTACTATATATTTTAATAGATGTAAAGATAACTTATTATTTTTTAGAGTCAATAATAATTAACTTACTCACTGTTAGTTAGTTATAGCCATCACCTAAACAGTGCCTTCTTAGAATAACTATAATAATGATCTTGTGTTGAGTTCAAAACTGCAGTTTTGCTAATATAATAAAAAATATATTCTCTACATTAGAGGAACATTTGCAATCTTAAAAAAACTACAAAATAATAACTTAATTAAATATATTTACATAAATCCATATTCTATTTCAATAACAAACTACATAATAAAATGGTTCTTTATTCTCCTTCTGGCTTTTTACGATCAAAGGGGTCTGACCAAACCTTCATATCTATAACAAGAAAAGTCATGTTAGTTTTCTGAGATTCTATAAATTAATAGTTTATTGTTTATAGAATCAATTTACTTTACTTACTTCCTGGTTGAATGTCTTCTTGCCTAATATTTTTTCTATTGACTTTTTGTAGCTTTTCTGCAAAAGACAGTTGGTATATTTAATTTTATCAGCAAAGTTGCTGTATGCCAATCCTCCAATTTCATTACACATTTATATATATAAAGAAGATATTTTTCATGTCTACTGGCTCATTTCGAAAAGATTTGCTGATGTTTTGACTATAAAATTAATAAGTATAGGTTATAATCTTACTGTATTCTGTGGAATCCATCATAGGGCTTACAGCGATAGGATACAAAGTTATACCCAATAGCCCCACAAAACTGCCTAGAAATAATACGTAACGCGCATTCTTTGATAGTGCCATAATACGGAAGCTGTTTCTTTTAAGTTTTAGAAGTTCAGCGAATAAACGTAATAGTATAGGCCTTCATTGGTCTTAAATATTTAATTTTTATCACGATTCACGTTTTAGAGATGAGTCCCTCACTCATGAGGCGCCTCGTTTGAGGTACTCGTGATTGCAAAATGAAAGAGTTCCTCAAATTTCAACATTGAAACACCTCACTTCACTCTTCAGTCCTCACTTGAAAATTGACATTGACAAATTGAGTATTGACTTAATACGCGATGTATAGACGCGAGTACGAGTGAGTATTGAGTCGAGCGATTGAATGCACTAACACAAAACACAAAAGACGAATTAATTAAAAATACGTGCACCTCCAAGATCAACATAGGTAAACTAATATTATTATTATTACTCAAAATCAAAGCAAAATATAGAAAAAATATTTTTTAAATACTATGAACTCTAAACTTTAACTATGATATCGAATTATGAACCCTAAAAACATGAGTATTAGATTTGTAATCTTGTGTCATTGATTCGTATTTCGTTTATTTTTGCAGTCAAAAAATAATAACTGAAAGAAAAGATGTGTGGGAGAGAGACGAAAAAATCCTTATCGCAAGTTATAGGAATTGGCGCCCCCGTCCGCCCCTCGCCTCGCCTCCTACATTCCACTGAATATCGGCCATCGGCGAGTTCGGCGCGTCGCGATGCATTGCGTACGACTCCTCGCCTCAAATGAGGGGTCCTCACGAGGTCCTCGCGAGCACCTCACCTCGTCCTCCCTCAACCTCATGTAAAAATAATGAGTTACCCATCTCTATCACGTTTGTTGTTCTGTTATTGGATTGATTTGATTGACAATTTGACAATGACATTAAAAAATGACAAAATAAAAAGTCAATGTCAAATGCCAAACATCATTATCATTTGTCAATGTCAAACTAACTAAAAAAACACAAATTGTCTATAACAGGAACGAAACTCCCGCCCTAAAGAGCTGCTATTGTAAATGTTAGGTTTTAACTTTTTAATCATTAACGATGGGTTACACGTTCTCTAGATACGTGCTATTAGCTATATTATATAGAGTTGACTTCCATCCGGGATACCTAAACTAATGTAGTGTAGCGAGTTTTATCATAGATTACAATAACACAAGTAGGTCAGTGACGTCACCGGCTTCATATTGGCGTTCTACCATTAGAATTCCTTTTTGATAACAACTCAAGAGCTCTCTAAAATATCCATAAAGATAAAAATGACTACAAACTGATTAAGTAGGTACGATTTTTGCCGTCGAGCCGTCATGCACATCGCGATTCGAATTTTATCACACATCATGCCAACTGCGCTGCAGGCATGTGGGTATATCAAACCCGGTAACTAGCCACGGCCGAAGCCTCCCGCCAGACAGACCTGGACATTGGCCTTAATTGTAAGAAAACCTCAATCGGTTCACCCGGGAATCGAACCCAGGACATCGTCTTGTAAATCCACCGCGAGTAGCGAGTACCACTGCGCCGGAAGCCGGTATAAAGGGTCTAAAATCTATATACCTATTTAACTAGGTACACAAGTAGGTCTATATACCTATTTAACTAGGTAGGTACATAAAAACGTGTGCGTCTCGAGTCGGGACGCTCGACAGAAGTGATAACTTAAACCTGCTGACGTATGCGTGAGAGAAAGGAAGCCAGACAGAACGGCGCCGTAACGCGTTACGTTACGTTACGAAGCGGTTTAACTTCCCATATGAAGTTATCACTTCAAAAAGTCAGATGAATCTCTTGATATAAATATTATTATTTTGTTTAGACTTTGCTCAATCAATAGATATCTACTTTGTTGATTTAGTTCAACGGTCAAATTGTGATTCATTACAATTTATTTTAGATCGTCATTTATTGCCGTTTTGATTAAAAATATGTCGAATGAGTCATTGTTTACATAGCTGTCTTACAATGGTCATTGATGAGCGATATTGTTTAGTTATAGCCAACGATATTTTATACTAAAGACATGTCACTAGCGCGGCAAAAAAAAAGGCACACAAAAGTGGCTAATAGTCATAATTTCATTTATTCGCATTGTAAACAACGAAAGTTATTTAAACAAACAATACCTACTCAAATATTGTCTACAATGTCGAGTTGTGTTTAGGGAGTGTAAAAACCATACTTGTACCGAATCGTAAATCTATGGTAAAAACTATATACATAAATATATAATGTAAGTAAACACCAAATTGCGCTCAGTGGAGTAGCTAGCCAAATTAAAATTAGGATCACTTTTTGCGGTGATTTTGTAGACACGTGACATGTCTAACAGTATAAAATCTTTGGTCATACTCGTAGCTACAAAACATGCTTATTCACACAGAACATTACTATTTCTATGATTACTTATTTATTTTAACCACTGTAGTCGCACGTGACTCTTTTTATTTATTATTTTTAGGGTTCCATAACTCAAAAGGAAAAACGGAACCTTTTTATGATTAGGTACTTTGTTGTCCGTCAGTGTATGTCTTTTGTATTTTTCAACCCCTCACACACAATAGCTAAGTGTACGAGTGGCGATGGTGTGGGAAGTAACGAGGGAAGTACGCAGAGACGTGGCCACGTTACTCGTCCTGCCGCAATTCATGCCTCGATGGCATATTAAGATGATATGATAGCATTTAACATTATCACCCAACCTTAGCTCGTCAACCCGCATATAAGCAGCGTGGTGGGCCTAAGCCCCATACTTCTTAATATGGAAAGGACGCTTTGCGGTCTGGCCCTGTAATAGAGCTGTTAAAATATGACTGTTATTAATCTTAATCATTTTCAGTCTTCTAAGACCGCCTTATCAAATATCAATTTCTGGAAAAGCATCGAGTCTAAAGTCAAATTAGCAGCCAAAAAACTAGTTACCCCACTCATACGAGCAGTATAGTTTGGAAAGTTCGTTCATAACGTTCCCGATGGTCCGCGGGAGGGCATGTAGCGATGAATGTAAAACCCACGACTGATGCACCTCACTTCCCCGCACGCACGATTTCACACCATCGCAGTGTCATCAACAAACTTGCCAAGCAATCGGTTCGTCACCCCTAACCTGGAAAAATAAATTGGTCGCTGGCATCGTTATACCTACTGTAACTAGGTTTTCTATGTATACCTATACTTAATTATACAATAAGTAGGTACCTACCTAGTAAACTCGCTAAAGGAAATAATTCATTTTACAAAAACTAGAACCAAGGTAAACTATAAAATAAAACTCCATAATAAAACAAGTTTTTGCGTTTCTAACTTATTTATTGTTGATAAGAAACCTGAAACTGTTTATGTAGATAACTTTATGTAAGTACTTAATATTTAATTTTTGTTATGTTATGTAACGTGAACCTGACCGAATGGATATTTGATAGTCTGAAAATTATAAAAACACAAAATCCAAAAATAGTTTTAAGATAACGATTTGAATATGCAATTTCGAAAAGGGCATATGTCGTCGTGTCATATTATGCAAATAGGTAGTTTTTCAAAAATATTAAATATCTACCTACTTAATAACATAATATTTAAGTAGATTAATTTAAAAACAATTATTTTCAGTTTCAGCAGTTCAGATTTTAAATCAGTAATTTCCAAAGGCTAAATAACACCAAAATGTAAGACAAGAATTACTTTTTGTAACTATATAATAATTATACACTGGTTTGGAAAATAATTAGTTTTTTTTTAATTCTTGGACATTTTAAATTTCCAGACATGTGCCATTTTCGAAATTGCCTAATCATTTATTTTCAAGACTAACTGAGACAATTTATAAAAAACTTTAACGTACCTAACGTCTAGTCATTTAAATTATTATGTCCAATATCATTATCAAAATATGGCTTGCTGACACCTTCCTCCAAAAGTTGTAGGAGTTTATCGAAAACAAGTTTGCGTGCATCTATCGCCCACAGAAAGTCGATGTGGTTAAATTCTTTTAACGGCACAATATAGTGGTCTATTGGGTTAGCTAATTGTACATACAGGTTTGTGACATCGGTATCACTCGCTAGCCAGTCATTCTCAGCAGCAAACAGAGCGATAGGCAAAGTGATTTCGTGTAGAGGATATTCTGGCGGCTCTCGTTTACCATACTGCCTTAAATTCCCCTCGGGACCATAATCGAATCGTTGAAAACGCCCAGAGTTTTTAATCTCTTGCGCGTAGTGTACCAGAGTTTTGGTAGACGCACCTGCTGGTACGTGGCTCAATATAATCGGCAACAGACTTCGATTAAACTGCTGTGCGTCGTGTCCACACAAAACGAATAGAGAATTCTCACAAATGGCTTCCTCATAGTGATTTATCTCACATGCGTGTTTAGATAGCCACCTTAGCACAGAGTTCTGAGGTAAAAACTCATTAGCGCCGAGAATTTTCAACAAATATTCTAAATTGTTGCTGTACTTCGCAAGCAAACGAATCGGGCTTCTTATATCCGTCATATACGCGACGGGCGCTAACGCGAATCCTGCTCTCAAGACCTTGTTGTAATGAGTTTTCGTGGAAAGCATTGCAAACAATACTGTGGTTCCCATGGAATGGCCGATGTAGTTTATTTTTACATCCCACCCTTTGTTATCCATGATGTAATCGATTACAGCGGGCAAATCGTACTGGCTGACTTCGTGGAACGTGAAATTCCAAAAGGCAAAACTACCAGGGTCCAAGGATGTATGCGCCCTCGAGTATGTATTCCCTCGAACGTTAGCCATCCAGACGTCATATCCAGCTTCAGATAAAATGTAGGCGAGGCCTTTAATTGGTCCAGGTATAATCCAATCCGCTGAACTGCCAAGAAGGCCGTGATGGAGCAAGACAGTTTTCCTGGGAACGACTCTGCTTGTAGTATATTTGGAATAGGGTATCCTGTGAACGGTTAAAATATATCCATCATCTGTGACGATTGTATGCGACTCTGACGTGTATCCATGCAACGCTATCAGCTGCGGCGTAGTCATATGGATACTTGGGTCGTCATCATTACAATTGTAATCTAACTTTTCGGGAGCGATAACGTCGAATACCTTTTGGTCGGTCGCTTCTGCTATATCTACGTAGTCCTTGAATTTCCTTTTTATCCTCGCTTGGTCAGTAGGAATCGTTTCAGACTTATCATCCATGCCGAGATAGGAGGTGATTCTGTTTTTTACATTTTCAACGTAGAACTGTTTTATGCTTCGCCCTTTTGATCGCACATAGTTCTTGATTTGAGATGTCTTGTTTGTAAATGTTTCGATTATGTTTTGAGGAAACCAGTCTACGTATCGGCTTTCGCTGCATTGTATTAAAACAAACAATGTAAACACAATTACTGAGAGCTTCATATCTGCACTGGTCCGTACGGCAGACGACGTCCGCGCTACTAAACTGACTGAGGCTATTATTGGGTCACATACTAATTTATCCCGCCGCTTAGGTTCAAGGGTGATGTGATTCATAAAATAAGATCTTATTCATGAAAAAACGGTATAAATTAACTAAGTCATTACGTATTAATTAGCTTATATATCAATATACTAGCAGGTGCCCGCGACTTCGTCCGCGTGAAAATCGATGTACATTTTCGACGCCGTCACCCCTTCTATTTATATTTTCGTATGTTTTATATATAAAAATTATAAAATCACAGCCCCGGCCGAAGGCCGGTGTACAATAATGTGCGCGTTTTTTGTGCTTGGGTAAAATGCAAAGTCGTAGCCATCGTCGGAGGCCCTGTCCAGCCCCCGGCCGACGGCCGGCGTGCAATTAATTGTGTCTGCGTTAAGTGCCCAGTCGAAGACCCTATCACAAACTCCCGGACGAAAGAGGGTGCACAACAAAGTACGTACTTTTTTGTGCTTGGGTAAAATGCCCAGCCGTAGCCACGGTCGGAGGCTGCATCACAAACTTCCGGCCAAAGGCCGGGCCACAATACAGTGCGCGGCCGAAGACCGCGCGTCCCGTATTTTGTGTTTGGGCAAAATGCCCAGCCGAAGTCACGGTCGGAGGCTGTATTACAAACTCCCGGCCGAAGGCTGGGTTACAATACAGTGCGCGGCCGAAGGCTACGCGTTCCGTTTTTCGTGCTTGGGTCTACGCGTTCCGTTTTTCGTGCTTGGGTAAAATGCCCAGCCGTAGTCACGGTCAAAGACCCTATCATAAACTCCCGGCCGAAGACCGGGCCACAATACAGTGCGCGGCCGAAGGCTACGCGTTCCGTTTTTCGTGCTTGGGTAAAATGCCCAGCCGTAGTCACGGTCGAAGGCTGTATCATAAACTACAATACGGCTATAATACGGTGAGCGGCCGAAGGCCGCGCGTTCCGTTTTCTGTGCACCGGAAAAATGCCCAGCCGTAGCCACGATCAGAGGCCATATTACAAACCCCCGGCCGAAGGCCGCACTTTTTTTGCTTGGGTAAAATACACTGCCGTAGTCAAGGTCGAAGGCTGTATTATACACTCCCGGCCGAAGGCCACGCGTTCCGTTTTTTGTGTTTGGGTAAAATGCCCAGCCGTAGTCACGGTCGAAGGCTGTATCACAAACTCCCGGCTGAAGGCCGGGCTACAATACAGTGCGCGGCCGAAGGCCACGCGTTCCGTTTTTTGTGCATCGGAAAAATGCCCAGCCGTAGCCACGATCAGAGGCCATATTACAAACCCCCGACCGAAGGCCGCGCTTTTTTTTGTTTGGGTAAAATACCCAGCCGTAGTCACGGTCGAAGGCGGTATCATAAACTCCCGGCCGAAGACCGGGCCACAATACAGTGCGCGGCCGAAGGCTACGCGTTCCGTTTTTCGTGCTTGGGTAAAATGCCCCGCCGTAGTTACGGTCGAAGGCTGTATCACAAACTCCCGGCCGAAGGCCGGGCTACAATACGGTGCGCGGCCGAAGGCCACGCGTTCCGTTTTTTTGTGCATCGGAAAAATGCCCAGCCGTAGCCACGATCAGAGGCCATATTACAACCCCCCGACCGAAGGCCGCGCTTTTTTTTGTTTGGGTAAAATACCCAGCCGTAGTCACGGTCAAAGACCCTACCATAAACTCCCGGCCGAAGACCGGGCACAATACAGTGCGCGGCCGAAGGCTACGCGTTCCGTTTTTCGTGCTTGGGTAAAATGCCCAGCCGTAGTCACGGTTGAAGGCTGTATCATAAACTACAATACGGCTACAATACGGTGAGCGGCCGAAGGCCGCGCGTTCCGTTTTCTGTGCACCGGAAAAATGCCCAGCCGTAGCCACGATCAGAGGCCATATTACAAACCCCCGGCCGAAGGCCGCACTTTTTTTTGCTTGGGTAAAATACCCAGCCGTAGTCAAGGTCGAAGGCTGTATTATACACTCCCGGCCGAAGGCCACGCGTTCCGTTTTTTGTGTTTGGGTAAAATGCCCAGCCGTAGTTACGGTCGAAGGCTGTATCACAAACTCCCGGCTGAAGGCCGGGCTACAATACGGTGCGCGGCCGAAGGCCACGCGTTCCGTTTTTGTGCATCGGAAAAATGCCCAGCCGTAGCCACGATCAGAGGCCATATTACAACCCCCCGACCGAAGGCCGCGCTTTTTTTTGTTTGGGTAAAATACCCAGCCGTTGTCACGGTCAAAGACCCTATCACAAACTCCCGGCCAAATGCCGGTCTATAATAAAGTTTACGTACAAACTTTCAACCCCTATTTCACCCTCTTCTGATTTTATTTTCGCTATAAAAAGTATTCTATAACCTGCCCCGTATTATGTTCTCAAACCGTGCTAAGTTTCATTTGAATTCATTCAGTAGTTTCAGTGTGATGCCCGGTCAACAAAAAATAAGGACAGACAGACAAATAATCGAAAAAAAATGTTTTTGAATTCAGTATCGATTGTATAATGCCCTAAGATAATTTCTTTTTTAACCTGTTACAGTTTTATTATAAGTATACAGATAAGTATTTAATAGCTATTGCGCCAAATTCGTGCTCTTTTTATAGTAATAAATCTTGCATAACATTATACGATAAAAAAGTAGACAATGTGACTATTTAAACACAAAAAGGATTAATCAGTTTGAACCTGAACTTTTAAGTAGTTCCTGAGATTAGTTTCGCGCGTTCAACCAAATAAACAAACAAATTGGTCAGTTGAGTATAGAATATGTGCCTCAATATCGATATTACACAGTTTCTCTCTCGTTTCTCCAAATAACGCCTGCGAATCAATTTGAGCAATCCGGTTTTTTCAAGATAACTTTTTTCTATCTGTCCGATTTTAATGAAACAAAGCCTATATGTTGCCCTGAACTTTGCTTAATCTATTTGTGAAATCCGCGTCAAAATCCGTTCAGCAGAACCAGAGAATAGCACGAACATACAGACAGAAGGACAGACAGACAGACAGACAGATAGACAGACAGACAGGCAAAAAAATAAAAAAATATATTTTTGTATTCTATTGCTCATTTCTAATCGCCCTAACTTGATTTTAGTTAAATTTGGTCAAAGTACAGACACTCGATTTCAACTCTTTTATTATAGTATAGTTAGATAGATAGATAGATATATGCTGTCGCGACATTTTTTGTAGAAAATGATGTGTGCTGCGAGTGAATGACGCTGCTGTATTTGCAACCCCTTGGCCTTTTGAATAGCAATGACAATGCTTGAGGGAATTAGCAGACTGTTGGGAAGGCGCCATGTACACCTTGGGTTACATTATTCGAGTTTTAGGAAGGATCCCTAATTTTTTTTAAAATAAAATATAGCCTATAGCCTTCCTCGATAAGTGGGCTATCTATCACTGAAAGTATTTTTCAAATCGGACCAGTAGATCCTGAGATTAGCGCGTTCAATCAAACAAACAAACAAACAAACAAACTCTTCCGCTTTATAATATTAGTATAGATAATAAATAGATATCAGACGTAGTGAATCACAAAGATCACTGAATAATCTTTGTGATTTACTAATTACACAGTTGTTATGTATAATTAGGTACATGTCTATACTTCATTCAGTATTACATAGTTAAGATATCAATATAATAAAGACACACGATTGATTCTTGATTCACAAAGATTATTTCAGTGATTTACCTCCTAATTGCAAAGTTACGTATACCTACTTACATAATCAAGTCTAATATCTATGATATCCCTAATTAATTATTTATGTAGTTTTTATTATTTACCTCTCTTTACACGAATAGATAAGATAAAGCGTAGGTAATCAAAATTGGCTCAGGGTTTAGGGTGCGTCGGTTGAGGTTTCAAATCTGTTTCTTAATGAATTTTATAATGTTTCAAAAGCTCAACGTTTAAAGGATATTTTCATCCAAGGTTAAGGCATGTAGAAGCTTATTCTTTCATGAAATCTACGTACGTTATAGGCTATAGGCATGAATAGGCTTTTTTATTGAGATGGGACCTACAAACATTGTAAAAACGCAGTACCTACCTACTTTTGTAAGTATACTATAACACAAAATTCGGCCTTTGTAGGTAGGTATAGAGATATGGAACAAAAAATAAAACTCCCGAGTGTTGCAGATATTTTTATTATATAAGGAAAATGTATAAATATCTAATAAATTATTATAATCCCGCTATATTCTAGGTATAGCATTAATACTTATAACGAAAAATTGTACTATTCTTTCTTAATTAATTCATATTAATATAGTGATTTCGCTTGTTCACATAAATCTTCAAAATTTTCAATACTCCATTTTCGTAATTCTTTTTCTAAATTTTCACTCGCTAGATTGTTAAAGGCGTCTCTACCTAAAATAAACGTTTTTTACATTATAACAAATTGTTATACTATCCATGCTAATGCTAAAATAATAAGTATTATAGGGACTACTATTGCCAAACACGTACACTATTCATACAGTTTATTTAAGTACTAATGGTTTACAAATAAAATAACTGGGGTTGTTACATAGATTTACGTAAATAGCGCACTCGACAGAGTGCGTCCGTTCGCTATTCACCGTTGTGGACGACTAACTATGCCTATGCGCGGCGCGCGGGCGCCGCGTATTATAGTGTTGGGAAACGTTTATAGTGATGCGCTATAGTATTATATTATAATATTATATACCTATGGGAAGAACCTTTTGTCTGTTACCTTTCACGACAAAATTGCTGAACCAATATTGATGACTTTTGGTAAAGAGATGGTTAGGGTTGGGTAGGGGTGCGGAAGGTTAGGTGTAGGGTGGGAGTAAGGTAGGGGTAGGAATGAAGTGCACATAATTCAAAGCGAAGCTTGACCGGGTCTTATAGTTTTAAATAAATTGTAATAAAAGTTTGTAACGTTGTAGGGGTCTTGATCTACTAATCCGATTTTGAAAAATCTTTTACCATCAGAAAGACACGTTATTTGTGAGTGTATTTTATCCCCGCATTCTCACGGGAACCGGAACTATGCGGGTGAAACCGCGAGGTTATGTATATTTATGTTCACAGTATGTGCACTATTTACCGCGCGGCTGTAGGTATTTATTTCAAAGATACGTAAGATAAAGTTGGAATACTGTTTATATATCTTTACCATGACCTAGGGTCCCAGCCTAGTTTAAGACTGAGGTGGGTATCTGGACGTTTTATTACGTTTATGATAATAAATTAGACGACGATTTTGATGGCCTCCGTAGCGCAGTGGTATGCGCGGTGGATTTACAAGACGGAGGTCCTGGGTTCGATCCCCGGCTGGACTGATTGGGGTTTTCTTAACTGGTCCAGGTCTGGCTGGTGGGAGGCTCCGGCCGTGGCTAGTGACCACCCTACCGACAAAGACGTACCGCCAAGCGATTAAGCATCCCGCTACGATGTCGTGTAGAAACCGAAAAGGATGTGGATTTCATTCTCCTCCTAACAAGTTAGTATGCTTCTATATTAGATCGCATCATCACTTTAAAGACGTACCGCCAAGCGATTAAGCATCCCGCTACAATGTCGTGTAGAAACCGAAAAGGATGTGGATTTCATTCTCCTCCTAACAAGTTAGTATGCTTCTATATTAGATCGCATCATCACTTACCATCAGGTGAGGTTGTAGTCAAGGGCTAACTTGTAGACAATTTAAAAAAAAATTAGAACTTACTATGTACTGCAAACCAGCCACTCAACTCACAGGTAGCTACATTGAACGCCAAAAGCTGCTTCACTCCAGAACTGCTTTTCCTCGGCCACATCAGAAATCGATACGATACTTCGTTCAAATTTTCCTCGTCAACACACTCACCTCTGGTCACGAAAATGTTGTGAGCGATCGATTTTTGCAAAAAATATTCGATTAATCGGTAAATTTCATCGATTTTGGGTGATTTTTTGGTGATTTCGAAGCAAAATGCAGGCGCTGGATAGTCTTTAATACAGTGCAATGGGCCTTTTAGGGGTTTGCATTGCTAAAAAAATATCAGGGAGTTGTACGATTTATTTACAGATTTATAGCTTAATTTTAGCTTTTGCCCGCGGTTTCTTTCGCGTAAATAATCAAAATCAATCAGCCTATTTTTTATTCAAATCAGCCTATTTTAATAGAACATTGCAAGGCCGGCCTCTCACATAATATAATTTAGAGCTTATGCCCACCGCACGGCTCCAATATGGTTTGGTGAGATTATGGTGATAACTTGTGACTCAAATCATCATCATCATCATCATCATCATCATCATCATCATCATTAGGTAGCAATTCATTTTGAGATCACTGTTGAGCACGAGTCTCTTCTCAGAATTAGAGGGGTTAGGCCAATAATACACCACGCAGGCCCAATGCGATTGGCAGACTTCACACACATAGAGAATTAAGAAAATTCTCAGGTATCCAGGCTTCCTCACGATGTTTTTCCTTCACCAATAGAAACGTGAATTTTTTTTTTACAAAAAACGGAGGTAAAGCGGATAGCGGGCCATACGTTTCGTCCCGTGTGGGCGACAGCGTTCGGCGGGCGTCAGGTATGCCATATATAGCCCCATAGTACCTACATTTTTTGACGGCCTCCGTGGCGCAGTGGTATGCGCGGTCAATTTACAAAGAGGTCCTGGGTTCTCTACCGACAAAGACGTACCGATTTACCGTACCGGTACGATGTCGTGTAGAAACCGAAAGGGGTGTAGATTTTCATCCTCCTAACAAGTCAGTCCGCTTCAAACTTAGGGCTGACTTGTAAAGAAAAAAAAACGGGTCTCAAGTTTAAAAAAAAAAACAAATTCTTACCACAGTCTCCACTGGCAGGGTATTCCTTTCAATAAATAAGTGGTAATGCAAATGATTTACCGATGCTAACGCACATAAACTGTTGAAGGCGATCCTTAAATCACTGCGTAAAATAACAACGTTTTATATAAGATACCAGTCAACGTGTCACATAGGATCTTAAGTAATTGTAGGTAAGGTAGCTTTGAGTTTGTAGCACAGCTTGTTCGGGGAAGAACTTCCGCTATGCTATCCTACTTCCTACTAATATTTTTTTTTTTTTTTTTTAATTCATTACTATTGTGCAATCAGCTGCAACAGCTTTAAGCAAATTGCTTGTGGGTACTGCATGGCATGTGTAGCTGACCTTCCATTGAAGGCCATGCTAATTTATTTTATTTGTTAATTTTTTGTATTTCATTTGTACATTTGTACATTCTTATTATTTATCCTACTATTTAACGCAAAAGTTTGTATAGATGTTTGGATGTTTGTTACTCTATAACGCCGCTACTTCTGAAGCGAATTAGCTGAAATTTGGAATGGAAATAGATTTTACTCTGCATTAACACGTAGGCTACTTTTTATCCCGAAAAAAACCATGGTTTCCCGAGATTTGCGAAAACTGATGATTTTGATCATATGAATGTTTGTTACTCTTTCACGCCTCAACTACTGAACCGAATTAGCTGAAATTTGGTATTAAGATATATTATAGCCTGGATTAACACAAAAACTACTTTTCATCCAGGTAAAAATCCATGGTTCCCGAGGGATTTGTGAAAAACTAAATTCCACGCGGACGAAGTCGCAGGCGTCCGCTAGTATGTATCTATTAAACTTCAATACTGAGTTTGAGTCTGAATGGATGATCAGAGATGTTACGGAGCTTCTACTCCGGCTCCGTTAAGTCGGAACTTACGATTATTATTACCCCTTCGGTTCCGACTCTTTTGTTACTTTTATTTCAATTAATTTCATTTCATTTCTTGTTATTTAGGAGACTAGCCAATTTTATTAATTGTATATGTTTTATGTTATAATTTAAAAAATAAATGAAAAAAAAATAGACTAAATGAAAGATTTAAAAAATCTTACTTCAATACTCACCGGTCCTCAGCTACTAATAACAAATCTATGGCCAACTTTAAACTACCTTTAGTGACAACTTGCGGCAAACATTTATCTACTGATGGACAGAGCAGGGTGTGGTAACGAGTTATCGGACTTACATTTACAACAATTATATGATTATCATCTGAAATCCAAACAAAATTGTGTTGCAAGCATTGCATACTTCTCTTCAATCTGCCTGTAAGTATGGCAGTTAAAATATTCAACGACTAACAGACTACTACTACTAACCACACAGTTTCACCTGTCCCCTTTCCAGTAGGATACTACAATCTGCCTGTGAGTCCCCGTTCCCATAGGAGTACAGGGATAAAATATAATCTATAGCACCTGGTTATAGTGTAGCTTCCCAACAGTAAATAAATTATTCAAATTGTTTAATTAGTCTCTGAACCCATTCAATGTAAACAAAAAATCAAAACCTCTTCAAAATGATATTCTTACTAAATGGAACTTACTTTAATTAACTAAACATTGGAACTATTGACCAGTTGAACTTTTTAGTTAAATTTTCCATGTGTGGTGTACAGTTTTACCGGTAAAGCATTTCATAATGATTTTGATTTTCTATTTTTGACATTTAAATTAGATAAAACGGTACAGTTAGCTTAGCTCAACTAAGTTTATCAACTATAAAGATATCTCACCATTATTATCTTCTTTTAATTTAAACAATATTTCTTCTTTAGAAATCTTTGTGAAATTGAATTTGTTTTTGTCAAACGGTTGGCAAATATTAGCTATCTGCTCTGGTGTTCTTCTTTTTGTAAGTCTGTCTGGATTTAACTGAAAGCAAGTAGCAGCATTAAGACCATCAACAAATCATATTCGGCTCACTGTTGAGCATGTGTCTCCTCTCAGAATGAGAGGGGTCAAGCTAATAGTCCATCACACTGCCCCAATGCAGATTGGCAGACTCAACACATGTATAGAGAATTAAGAAAATACTCACATGTGCAGTTTTCATGACTATGTTATTCCTTGACCGTTTAAGACATGTGATATTTAATTTTTTCAAATGCACATAACTAGAATGTTGGAGGTGCATGCCCCAGATCAGATTCAAACCTATGCCATCAGAATCAAAGGCAGAGATTATTCATATCCACTGCTCTATCAAAGTTTCATATTAATACCTACTTATTTTTCCAAAAAAACTTTGACGAACCGTTGGACGTTGGGGTCTTAAGGTGATGGAGTGACTACCCCACAATAGAAAGCCCACTCCCCACCTGTGGATCCACCGGTGGACTGACATCAAGTGAGTCGCAGGGATTCACTGGATGCAGGCGGCGGATTGTGGTGTGGAAGTCAGTACAGAATCCCATGTCCTGCAGTGGACATCCATCGGCTGATAAGATGATGATGATTTCTATAAAAATTAAACATCATCTTCCTGAGCCTGCCACATTTAAACAGCATGGTGGGTCGACGCTTCATATTCCCTGTTCTAGAGGAAAGTAGGTACGCTGTAGAGCTAAAATTTCTCGATTCAAGTACTTTCATGTTTATTGTTGCCATAATTTTATTTTCATTTTTAAAACTAAATAATGAATTTTTACCTGTAATAAATATTTCTGATCGACTATCCTCTCTTCTATGTTATCAATTTTATAGCGAAAAACACTTGTATTACAATTTATTTCTTCCCATTTTGTTTTTATTTGCTCTGTAAATTGAGAGCCTTTGATTCTAATGGTTTGATTTGTTTCTTCATAAACCAATGTAATCAACGCCATGGTCTTCAGATCATAATAAAAATGATTTAATTTAAATTAATGAAATTAAATTAACATTTTCAACTTTACACAGCCTCACAGGTGATTTTAATAATTGAACTTTTGAAAATTTGAAGATTCAAGATTCAACTTTCAAGATTGATTTGTTTTGACTTTTGATTTGACAATTGACATAATTCTTTGGATACAGATGTCAAATGAAGTAAAAAATAATCTGTGAGTAAAATCCAAAGACCTTATACTTATAACTAGACTGTGCACTATGGCGAAGAAAACGGTCCGAGCGAGAGGGCTCTCCATGGTTGTGTGTCCTTTTCTAATTAGGTGACCATGACAAAACAGGACACAGTACAAATTGCTTGTAAAAACGATTGTATAAGTATACTAATAAATATTGATGCTACATAACTATGCTACCTAATTTATTTTTCGTGAGTAAAAATATATTATTTTAGAATGTGCTCACTTACACTTAGATTAAAAGAAAGACTTAAATTGGAATATTTTTTTTCATTTCTCTTAATCGGAAAGTAGTGTTGTTTTGATCTGAGTATTGGGTGGAAAATGCTGCTTCCCACCATAGGGAGGGAATAACTCATACAAGTTACTTCCCACCGGAATTAAGGCAATTAAGGGCCGGAATGAACTTTAAAATTAGAACTGCTGTCATCAGCTGTGAAGAGTTAAATATTTTTGGAGTTTATTGGAGTTTACTCCTTAAGAATCGATTTTTTATATATAAGGCGCCCGGTATGAGAAAAATCCGAGGGGTAAAACCAACTGAACTAACGAAAAAGTGTCACGTTTTTGGTGCGCACCTTTAGTGCGCAACTTTCTAATTTAGCTGTGAGTGTATTGAGACGTACATAGGGTATGCTGTATAGGCGACTATACCTATATACTATATGTTATTGGGCTTGTTTGTTTAATGATTATATCATTGTAAGAGTAAAATATATAATGTGAAGTATATTATAAAGTCTATTAGTTATTTTACAATTCTATACATTTAGTCTTCTTTAACATAAGTATTACTAAAGCCCTACTCGATGTGCACTGTTTACCAACAAAAAAAAGTGTGTATGTTAAAAAAAACAAAAAGTTAGCTCGAAGCACGTCTCAATACTCGCCGAGGTGCAGCAGGCCGCGGCGTGCGCACCCGCCTACAGCGTGCACATGGATGCGATGTGCAAGTTGTTGGCGGCACAGCGCACGGTGAAAGGTACGCAGAATAGGTTGCGCACAAAAAACGTAACGCATGTCATTTCATAACTTATTGGAGTTTACTCCTTAACAATCGATTTTTCATTTATACCCCTCGGTACGTTTTTTGTGCGCAACCTATTCTGCGCACCTTTCAGCGTACGTAGCCGGCATAGCGTGCACATGCCTAGCGCGTCCGCACGCACGTGCACGCTGTTGGCGGGCGCGCACGCAGCGCTGCACCTCGGTTGCGCACCTTTCACTTTCAGGCGTTGCTATTGAAAAGAGTAAACTCCATTCGTGCGTCGGAGCTGACACACTTTTTTTTTTTAATTTTTCCCCAACTAAATTCGGGGACAGGCAAAGATCGTAATTTAATATTAAAAAAAAAATCTAAACTGAATTTTGTCCAAAGTTATATTTGTACAAACACAAAACGTATTAATTTTCGAGTAACAATTATTATTAAAATTATGTGAAAAAGGCGTTGCAAGATTTAAATCTTCAAGGTAATTTAAAGTAAGTCGGTATCTAGTATCTACCTTACTATTACTACGAGACCACAGTACGAAACTTGAAAAATCTTTGATCTACTTATTTCATGGTGACCCTAAAGAATATTATGGTTGTTTTCACTTTTCCCGTGGAAAGAAAAGCTGCTACCAGGGCTCTACTCTTTTGTGCACCCTGTCACAATATGAATTTACCATTTTTCATAAAAAACATACAGGTTAAATAAGAAAATTTATGAAATCGCAAATCAAAGCACGAAAATTAACCAAAGAAGTAAACAAAAACAAACCACCATCTTGCATTTAATATTACCAGTCTAAAACTTTTAAGTATTACTTTTACTCAGTTTTAATAGATTATGATTTAAATACAACGAAATAATTATTATTTATATAAAACCGGATAAATATTAAAATAAGTTTCAAAGATAATGGATTGTTTGTTTTGGTAAATCATAAAGATGCAAAATATAAAATTTTCTACCATTTCTACCAAGCCTAAGCCAATTAGCTAAGCTGGCAAGACGTCAGACAAGGACACACAACCATTGGGAGCCCTCTCGCCAGGGCCGTTTTTTGCTAGCTATCACCTATAAAGAAATAGCTACCTTAAGTCAATAACATTAGATCTCATTTTAGGTAAGCAAAAATTTTAGGTGCACAGTCTTGTTATAAGTATAAGGTCTTTGGTAAAATCACAGAATACAAAGTCAGAGAGTTGATGACAACCACAAACAGCTAAAAATGACAACATACTACATACATAGTCATTTGTCGTCTGTGGTTTAAGTTTGGCGGGAAACTCGAAGGTACTACTTGTAATTTCCACTGATTTATTGCAGTTTAATATAGTATATACTGCCTATAGTAGAATGACTTCTATACAGTATAGTTCTGTAAAGGTGCATTATCATCGCTAATTTTTAAATAAAAGGTACATTTTAATTTTTAAACCTACATTTTATTTTATCAAAAACGCGACACAAATAACACAAAATAACATTGTTTTTTTACAACAAAATTACTAGAACCTTTGACTGTTTAGACCAGAGTTTCCCAAACTTTTTTGTGTCGTACACCCCTTACCATGTTTTTCCGTGTTGGATAGACCCCCTACTTATTTGATATTAATTTTCCGTATCCTTACACAACTTTATAAACATATTAAATAATATTTTTTTTACTTAAAAATTACTTTTTATATTATAAGATAATATAATATAAAAAATAGGTACTATCAGTGTATGTGTTATGATCCACTATCATTTAATGAACCCCCAAATTTTTTTCGCTGACATAGCTCCCTTGCAGTTTGTCATAGACTCCTAGGGTCGATATAGACCACTTTGGGAATAACTGGTTTAGACTATGGACCTGTTTCGCACCCAAATTCATCAAAAAAAAGTCATTTTTTGGAGGGGACGAGGTAAACTTTCACGACACATCGAAAATATTTAAATTAAGTATTTTTAGGCAATAGAAAAATAAATAGTTATGTATTTGTATTTTTTCAATGTGTCTTCAATAAAGCGGAAAAGAAGTGCAAGAACCGTACGATAAATAGTAAAAGTAAGTACTCTATGTTGCTCAATAAACTTTTCTATCTTCCAGTAAAAGTTCCATAAAAATCGGTTTAGCCGTTTCAGAGTTTAGACTTTCTGAATGATGTCTGGTCAGTATTGGCCTGATTAACTGTGTATGCTAGTAGCAACTAGAATGCCAGACCGCTAAGTGATTTAGCGTTATGGTACGATGTCGCGTATTATACGACTGTTTAATTGGAGCTGGACATAATACTGCGAGGACAAAATAATGTCATCTGAAATTGGGAAATTTGCCTTTTGTTTTTAACTTTAATATTGCTTAGTAACAATATTTGTCATTGTAAAAAATACTGTTTTATTTTAAAGGCAAAAAAAGCCAAATGAGCTGTTTAATATTTTATTTTAGTATTACTTAAATCATTAAAAAATAATTATATTTTTAAACACTTTCAGTCTTGTAATTGTTGGGATTCAAGGGATTTTCTCTATCATAGAGTAACAATATATCTAAAATTTTCTGAGAAGTTTTTGCTGCTTCAAAGGAGTTCATCTGATTTAGTTTTTTTGTAACCAAACGCCCAACTTTCCCATATTTAGTATTTTCTAGTTCAAGTCCACCATTTTTGACTCCATTAAATATGGTAAATAAATTTTCAGCTATACTTTTGCACATAGAGTCGCCACTATTTGAGAGGATGTTATTAGAAGTTTCTTCCCCGCTTTGGTATTCTTCCCCATCATTTGGTACAGTCTCATCCTAAAAATACATCAGGAATTAATAATGCGCACACCCTAATATTACAAAGAGGAAAGATTTTGAGAAATAGGCCCCAAATTAGTAGGCCAGTTCTTCCACTAATGGAAAGCTACATTATTAGCGAGTAAGGTGCTATATTTTATCCCCATAATATATCAACAGGAACAGACAGACCATAGGCTATCTATATATTTTCATTAGCAGACACCCCACATTTTCACCCGCATTGTATGGGGTTACACATAACACTTGAAAATAATGTGGCTTTTGATTGGTAAAAGAATTTTCAAAATCCTTTGATGCAAAATTTTCAAATTTCCTACGAGTATGTTAAGTTTCCTACGAGTAAGTTGGTTAATAAGCTATTGTCAGAATTGAGTACCGTTATAAAACACATACATTATCATTTTCTTTACAGGTTTTCTGTCCTCTCCTTACTTTCCTCAGAAATTGACATGCATTCCATAAATGCCAACTGACTTGGTATTCCTGAAAAAATTGATCAGATATATACTTTTTTTTTAAATTATTAACAATGCTTATAAAATAAAATAGGATATAAAAATAAACATATTTTAAAAATTGTTTTCAGGGTTCCAGAACCAGGTTGAAGAGCCTCCATACTATATAAGTTGTCTCATATTTACCTATTGATCCTACTACAACTATCATCATCATCATTAGCAACCCATATTCAGCTCATTGGTGAGGACGAGTCTCCTCTCATTTTCTTAAGTTTCATTTACGAGAATTAAGGTTTCCTAACAATGTTTTCCTTCACCATTTGAGACACATGATATTTAATTTCTTAAAATGCACATTACTGAAAAATTTGAGGTGCAAGGCCTTATTCGAACCTACACCCTATGAAATGAAGGCAGAGGTCATATCAACTGGGCTACCTAATGACATAACTGCGACCGATGGGAGGGTAAGCCGCTTCATAACATTTTTGTATGTATAAAGTGCACGCCACTGAGTATATGGTTTTACTGACCTGTCCATTAGCTTCACTAGTCTTGATTTTACGCAAATGATTGGCGAAAGTCGAACGTATATTCGTCCATCTCTCTTTGACCGCCTGACCGGTAAAATCGTTCCCGTATCTAGCAGCGAACTCATTGTAAATCTTATCTCTATGAGCTACTGAGGTATATTTGGGGTGTTTTGGATTCCATATGTTGGGTCTTTTTTCTATAAACTTAACTAAACGTAGGTTCATTCTTTGCGTCCAAAACACCTTTTCTTTCGCGAAATCGGATATCATTTTGTATTGCACACAGCCGCAATCTTGGTTAATTTTTTAATGTACTGGTAAAACTATAACTTTATCTAACATTTTAAACATACATATTGCACTTAATTTTACAAAAATAAATTATTTGATTTGTTTACAAACACTACATTGAAAGACTGACAAAATCAAAAATGACAGTGACAGTGACAGTGACTGCATTCGTGTCGCAGTCATAGACAAGTGAGACCGCAAATTTCAACAACTAGTTGACAGCTGAACTTCACATGTTTTTTAGGGGTTCCGTACTAGTCCTTAGCGCCGAGACTATTACTACTAGAAAGCTGTACTTAATTTAGGATGAATATGAACATAAGAAATGTCAACAAAGTCGTAAAATGAAATCTTGAAAAATATTTTTTATAAAGTACCTACTTCATACATACATGTAAAGTGGGAATGATTTTTTTTTCATTCGTTTACTTTAATTTTACTTTAATTAATGAAAAAATAAATCATCGATTTTGAACGATAGAGAAAACAAATAAAAACAAACTTTTTTAAATCGTTGCTTGTGCTTAATCAGGACCGGAGGTAGATCACTGTCTCTAAAACGATTTGTAGATAGCACACAAGTTCGCAGTTATTTTGCAAGGTGTACATAACACATTTTTGTTTTTGAAAGCGGTTGATTTTTATTGTTGGAACCAAAGTTAGAATTAATAACTTTTGTAAGTCCAAAATGTTTTACTGAGTCGATAATTACGTAGGTACCTGAGACGAATATTTTAGCATTCCATAGATTCACCGTGTGGGTGCTGGGTCAATCGTGTGATAGAGAGAAAAACAACTCCAAGCAGAGTCCTGGACTGGTGACCAAAGGACGTAGGGTTAAGGAATTCCTTGACAATCGATTAACACTCCCCCTTCTCGCTTGTGTTATTCTCCCTGCCAAGCTAAATTTGGTAAGATCCTAATAAAGCAGCTTTGGATACCCGCTCTAATATAGATCTTGCTGCAGTTCTTGATAGGCCAAGGCCGTGTTATTAAATTATTCAGTAGTAATTTTTTAGGTACTTTAGGTAACAAATAAATCACTATTCCTAACGGTGTAGATAGTCTGAATGTAAAATCCACACGAACACAAACAACGCCTTCCATCGAAATGAATGAAAAACTCGACACTCTACAAAAAGAGAGAAATTGAAATTACCAACACGCTAGCTTTCGACGACTACATGTACCTACCCTACCCACAATGCATTTCACCTCGTAATTACTAACCAAACGGAAATATACTACGAACAAACTCATGGCAAAGTGGAATTACGTAGCGGAATTACTCAGAGTCCTAAATAAGCAAGCGCTATTTAAAAAATGCCGACATAAACAATAATAAAAAAAAAGAGAATGCAAAGATCGATGTCCGTGACAGCAATACGGTGAGACCAACGGTAATTCTACGATCTCCGAGTGCGGGCTTCGTTGCGGCCCCAGTTGTCGATGCGGCCTTAATCGCTATGGGTCGCTCATTGCGTTCTCTGACCGCGTATACCCGTCCGTTCACAGTCGCAAACGCTCGCCAAGCGACAACAGGATGTCCCTTTTCGAAACGCCAAAGGTCCCAAATTGCCCCAACCGCTGCTTTAAACGAGGAAATTTTCGCCAATGCGAAACCTTACTCCGATGTCCCCGGACCGAAGCCAATACCACTTTTGGGCAATACGTGGCGGATGGTTCCCATTATTGGGCAATTCGACATTTCTGAATTCGCGAAAGTGACGAAATTGTTTTTAGAAAGATATGGAAGAATCGTTAGATTGGGTGGTTTGATAGGGCGACCGGATTTGTTATTTGTGTACGATGCTGATGAAATTGAAAGGATGTACCGACGCGAGGGCCCTACACCCTTCAGGCCTGCTATGCCTTGTCTTGTGAAATACAAGTCGGAAGTTCGCAAGGACTTCTTTGGGGAATTACCCGGCGTTGTTGGAGTGTAAGTAACATTTACTTTTAATTTTAACCAAGGAGGTCTCTTGGGTACAATTTTATTAATAGTCTAGAAAGTTGTATTTTATAGTCTTACAAATTATTCATTATTCATTATTTTACTATTCATTAGAGATTTTAATTTATTGATTTGAGTAAGGCGAATGGATGGGATTAGGTTAACCAAGGACGACGTCTTTTCTACCAAACCACCTTATTTCGCAAGTAGTTAATAGTTAGTAGGTCTTAATTGCTAACTCATAAGCTAAAACAGAGTCAATAAATTCTAGGACATATTTTCTTCATATTAAAGATTGAAGATGTTATTTAAAACCGGTTCATGGTTGCAGGTCACTATAAAAGAATTTTGTGTCAACATAAACATAATATCAAGGCTATAAATTTACCTACACAGACTCTTTCCATGCACCTTGACTAAGCATTGGGTTATGTATATTTTGCATATTTGAATAATATATTTTAAATATCAACTTCAATTTATAAGTCTATTCTGAAGGTTCTAACGGGTTTTTATGATAGTAATCCTACCTACTAAAAACCTGTTATAGTAAACTTTCATCGACTGTTTTGTACAAGTATATTTAAAGTGATAACTGGATAAGCTATCCAAGCTTAAAATAAAATTTAGCTCAGTTACCTATTTGCTTTGCCAATCCGCAGTGGCCCAGCATGGTGGGCTATTGGCCTAACCCCACTCTGAGAGGAGACTCGAGCCCAGTGAGTCGAATATGGGTTGATAATGATGATGACCTATTTGCTTTACTTGCACTCTTTAACAAATCATTTTAATCGGTAAATTGTATTTATTATTTGGATATTGAATTTAAGAATTTTTTTTTGTAATAAGAAACTTAAGCTAACTTATCTGAATAGCTACACAAATCATGTCCACAAAAACTGGCTGCATTATCGCGCTCCACAGTCAGGCTGATCCTTTGTGCAAAAAATTAGCCATTCTGTCAACTTTTTTGTGTTTGAAATATCAGATGCTTCCAATGATTCTTCCTGTACAAATGGAGTAAACACTAAATCATTCACGTCATGAATTGTAATATATTGCTATTCTTCCTACATCAAAGACAGTACGGTTTCGCAAAATACTTACACGCATTGTTTTCGCGCGACAATTAGAAATTTGTAACTGTTCTATGTACAATCTACATTAATTTGTATGTGGTTGTTTGTGTGCAAAGCATACACAAACACAGGTTGAAAGACTATATAGGACAAATTAGTTCGACCTTCTGAATTCTGTAGAATATTTGCAGTTCTAACAATATAATGCAGTACCTGACGCTGAGCAGTTTCACCCGCGTGCTTACCGTTCCCGTAGGAATACGGGAATAATACATAGCGTATAGTCATCCTCGATAAATGGGCTATCTATCATGATCATCATCATCATATCAGCCGAAGGACGTCCACTGCAGGACATAGGCTGATGATGATCACGATACTGAGCCACCTGCATCCAGCGAATCCCTGTGACTCGCTTGATGTCGTCAGTCCACCTGGTGGGGGGTCGGCCAACACTGCGCTTACTAGTGCGGGGTCGCCATTCCAGCACTTTGGGACCCTAACGTCCATCGTGACTTTTTTACGGATCTCCTCATTTCTGATTCGATCACGCAGAGATAATCCTAACATAGCTCGTTCCATCGCCCGCTGTGTGACTCTGAGCCTGAGAGAGCTCTGGGAGATGTAGAACTATCTAATACTGAAAGAATTTTTCAAATCAGACCAGTAGTTTCTGAGATTAGCGCGTTCAAGCAAACAAACTCTTCAGCTTTATAGTATAAATATAGATACCATCTACATTCCCTCCCTTTTGACTACGAGTTACAGTTATTTTTTCTTAAGATAATTTATAATCAGGTGATGTAAATACAGTCGACGATCCTAGATTACCATAAATGACTTAATCATTTTGAATGTATGTTCCATCATGCGTGATATGTGGCTCGAGGGCGTAACTTAGACCTAGGCACTGAAGTGATGCAATTGATTCTATGCACTTGATTATTGGCAGCGGATTAGTTAATATGACTCCAGTTGATTACTAACTATTGTTAACGACCTATGTTATGTATTGACGGCCTCCGTGGCGCAATGGTATGCGCGGTGGATTTACAAGACGGAGGTCCTGGGTTCGATCCCCGGCTGGGCCGATTGAGGTTTTCTTAATTGGTCCAGGTCTGGCTGGTGGGAGGCTTCGGCCGTGGCTAGTTACCACCCTACCGACAAAGACGTGCCGCCAAGCGATTTAGCGTTCCGGTACGATGTCGTATAGAAACCGAAAAGGAGTGTGGATTTTCATCCTCCTCCTAACAAGTTAGCCCGCTTCCATCTTAGACAGCATCATCACTTACCATCAGGTGAGATTGTAGTCAAGGGCTAACTTGTAAAGAATAAAAAAAAAAAATATGTCCTCACTTCTTGGTAAATATCTTAGGTAACGTTCGATTTAATCTTTATTTATCTTCACTTTATCCATTTTCATCATTTTTTGCTTCGAAGGTTGCTGTAGTGCTATCATGCGACCAAGGACATGTGTCTTAGAGAAATAGACAAATTTCATTGCGTGGGGACGCAAGATTGGACAACATTATGTCTATTTATCTTCACTAAGCCGCATGTGGTACACGAGGCTTAGCATCTATATCTATATACCTAAGTATAGCTATATAAGCTAAGTTAAGCTCTATTATAAGGATACACTAGGGTATCCTGCGAAGTAATGTTTATGTAATGAAAACCCATTGACTATCTAGCTTATAATATTATAAAAAATGAAGAGAGTTCGTTTGGTTGAAAACGCACTTATCTCAGAAACTACTGATTCGAATCCAAAAAATTGTTCAGTGTTAGATAGCCCATTCATTGAGGAAGGCTATATTCTAACAAAAGCTACATCTGCAAAAAAGGCGAGTGAAACCGCGGGGCAAGGGTAGTAACAAATCTAGACAATAGTTTTCCATTGAACCAACTATTAATCTATGACCTGTTTACTTGTTTCGTAAGCTATTACTCCAAAAACTTACTCTCGATTTCAGTAATACAGTTATTTAAAAAAACACGTTTTCATTCAAATGTGTGTTAAATTCTATGATTCACAAATACTTTATATATAACCTTATGAGACAATTTGCGCCTCTCAGTGCTAAAAACATCGCAAACAGCTTGACATTGTGATACTGGGCTACATTGCGTATATAGTTAACGCTTCATAACGTGGTTAGCATGTTGGCATTGTATGATTTAATATTATAAAACTAGCTGACGCCGCGCGGTTTTACCCGTATGGTTCCCGTTCCGTAGGGATACGGGGATAATATATAGCTTATAGCCTTCCTCGACAAGTGGGCTATCTAATACTGAAAGAAATTTTAAAATCGGACCAGTAGGTAGATACTGAGATTAGTGCGTAAACAAACAAACAGCTAATATAAAGCTGAAGATTTAGCTTTATATTGTTAGTATAGGTTGTAACAGTGTCGACGTAAAAGATAAATTATAATATAAAAATAAAAGGTAGATACTAAAACAAGTCTATTTTATGTCTAGTTTAGTCTAGTTTATGCAACTAGGCTTGCTTGAATAGAATAGTTATAGGTGATATAGTATACAACGTGTCCCAAAATTCAACGATAAGCGGGCGCCAAAAGATTGACCTGCTCATGAGCACTTAAGGAAAAATAATAAAAAAAATATACCTAAATTTTTTTTTTAGTTACAAAATAAATTTTAAAATTCTTTGAAAATTTACACCTTGTATGATATTTTGAACTACCGCAGCTACAATTTCTTAAATATGCTTAAGATTTTTTTTGTATCGGAACCTAAGTAGTACTACTATTCACCACAACTCTTAAAAACACCACAATGCCCGCAGTTTTTACACAAAAAAATATCAAAATATTTTTTTTCCCTCAAATTTTTAAAGATTTTTACTTTCAGTCTACTTTGACTCATGGTCTTGCAAAAAAAAGTATGAACACCGCTATGGCAAGTTATTTTCAAAGTTGACGCAACTAATCAAGATTTCAAAATAGTATAATACCCTAGGATAACTAGTCGCAAAAAAAAAATATGCGTACCATTTGTAAACAAGAACTAAATTTCTAAAATGTTTTTGCTCCTAGAAATCACTTTTACTTTATGCACAAAATGATGTGAGTCATACGTTGCAATTTCCTAGAATTTTAATGGAACGAACGATAACATTTAAAAATAAGAGAGAGAGAGAGAGAAAGATAGCGATAAGTATACGTTAGAGAGGGATAGACAGATGTTCTTTGTTGAATGACAATGATGCAGGTAAAGAAAATCCTGTTCCCAGCAAGTCAGTACGCTCTGCTCCTTTGTTTACTGCGCAACTTTCCGTATTCAATTGACGTGGCTCTCGTACTAACGACTTTTGGCTTTGCATTTTGGACTGGACTTAAGTGATCTGCAAACTGAACTGACCTGGCATTATTTTGGACTGTGCCTGTGTTTTGTGAATTGGACTTTTGGTGTATTTTGGACTGTTTAGCGTTATCATGCCGCAACCATACACGCCGATGGAATACGCTAACATGCATCTCATTTATGGAGAATGTCGGTGCAATGCTAACGCTGCTAGCAGATTGTATCGAGAAAGGTACCCAAACGCTCAAAGATATCCAGATTATCGGGTATTTATGAATGTGCATCAAGCGTTTTCGGAGGGTCGTTTGCCGTCAGCTAGAAGAAACGCTGGAAGACCTAGATCGGAATGCGATGAAGAAGTTCTCAATGAAATAAACATTGATTCAACTACCTCAGTGCGTGCCATAGAAGCAGCTACGGGAATCCCAAAAAGTTCAGCACATAGAATACTAAAACGTCATCGGCTACACCCATATCATTACAGACGTGTACAAACGTTACTATCACGGGACTATCCACTGCGGATCGCATTTTGCCGAGTGATGCTTCAAAAGCATCGGGAAGATCCTCAGTTCTTGGATAAAGTACTATGGTCGGATGAAACAACCTGCAAGAAAGATGGCTATTTAAATCTTCACAACCTACACAGCTGGAGCAATGAGAATCCGCACCTGATGAGAGAAGACAAATCCCAATATCAATTTAAGGTCAACTTATGGACGGGCATTTTAAATGGAAAAGTGATTGGGCCTTTTGAATTACAAGGAAACTTAGATGGGGACAGTTATTTGAACTTTTTACAAAATGATTTGCAAGAATTACTAGAAGACGTCCCCCTAAGCGACCTTCAAAATATGTGGTATCAAAATGATGGTTGCCCAGCTCACTACGCTCGTCCTGTGAGACAATACCTAGACCACGAGTATCCGGGGCGTTGGATCGGGCGACTTGGTCCTATCCTATGGCCACCCCGATCACCCGACCTAAACCCCCTGGATTTCTTTTATTGGGGTTGTCTCAAAGACAGGATCTACGCAAAACCGATTACGACATTGGACGAGCTTCGGCAAAAAATCACTCAGGCTGCGGCACATATCAATGCTAGAAGATATGCGCGAAAAATAAAACGGTCGTTTTTAAGGCGATGTCGTGCCTGTATTAATGCCGGTGGAAAACAATTCGAACATTTACTTTAATGTTGTGTAATTAAAATAACAAACACATTTTTGGAACATAGTAAAATTTATTACTAACAACAAGAACAATTAAGAAATTTGGTTCTTGTTTACAAATGGTACGCATATTTTTTTTTGTGACTAGTTATCCTAGGGTATTATACTATTTTGAAATCTTGATTAGTTGCGTCAACTTTGAAAATAACTTGCCATAGCGGTGTTCATACTTTTTTTTGCAAGACCATGAGTCAAAGTAGACTGAAAGTAAAAATCTTTAAAAATTTGAGGGAAAAAAAATATTTTGATTTTTTTTTGTGTAAAAACTGCGGGCATTGTGGTGTTTTTAAGAGTTGTGGTGAATAGTAGTACTACTTAGGTTCCGATACAAAAAAAATCTTAAGCATATTTAAGAAATTGTAGCTGCGGTAGTTCAAAATATCATACAAGGTGTAAATTTTCAAAGAATTTTAAAATTTATTTTGTAACTAAAAAAAAAATTTAGGTATATTTTTTTTATTATTTTTCCTTAAGTGCTCATGAGCAGGTCAATCTTTTGGCGCCCGCTTATCGTTGAATTTTGGGACACGTTGTATACAGAAAGGGGATGAAACAGGGGTTAAAAGTTTGTGTGAAAGTCCTTCATTTTTTCAAATTACATTTGTAAAAAATATTATGTAAGTACCAAAAATACTAAAAATAATGTCATTCAAGATTTTTCAAAATTCTTTCCCTAAATGGTTGGAAAAGGGCTAAGTATAAATCGTTCATTTTTTGAGTTATCCTACTAATATTATAAACGCGGAAGTTTGTATCGGTATTGGGATGGTGGATGACCGATTGAGGTTTTCTTAATTGGTTAAGGTCTGGCTGGTGGGAGGCTTCGGCCGTGGCTACCAACAAAGACGGACCGCCCGGTCTAGCGTTTAGTTTAGCGTTCCGGTACGACGTCGTGTAGAAACCGAAAGGCGAGTGCATTTTCATCCTTCTCTAACAAGTTAGCCCGCTTCCATCTTTAGATTGCATCATCGCTTACCATCAGGTAATCAAGGGCTAATTTGTAAAGAATAAAATAAATAAATTAATTAAACAAATTATTTCAAACTTTTTAGTTACGATAGATGGTTAATTATTTGTTACGTTTATTACAAAGTACGATAATTTATACGTCCAACCGAGGTTAAGCAAATATTAAAAAAAATCTAGTCGGCTCGGACTCGCACTTAGCCGATTATTTAATTTAGTCTATTTTATAACTTCACTTCACAAACCTGCTTGCACCTATAGTCATCCGCCTCGCGTATTTTATTTGCGTACCTATAGACAACTAATAAATAACGTTTTTCTAATTGTAGTTTTTTTTTAACATGGTCATGATATACCATTTTATAATCCTTACAAAAAGCTCTTGAATTTGATACCCATATTGCAATATTAGAAAAAAGATTTTTTTTTTCACCTCGAGTCTATAGCGTCTCACAGTCGTCTTGTTATTTTTTTTTAGTTTCACCTATCTAAGAACACTTGGGTAATTGAGACAAATCTAACGATATCCTAATTACGTAAATCCGTTCAGTGGTTTGAAAGATATGAGGTAATAAAGAATATTACATACATACATACATACACACAAGATACGCGCGAAAAACATAACCCTTCTTGCAGTCGGGTAAAAAAGATCGTAAAAATGTTCAGACAGCGGCTGTAAAACTAATAAGAAACTTTCTAACTTTAATCTTTAGGTACTAGACGAGGTTAGAAATTATGGAAAGACGTTTTTAATTCCGACGCTGAGTTCTCATTTCTGAATGAATGGTAAACTCTACCACGTTTCACTTCGAGACACTTTTACGTGCGAGAATTCTTTGCCTTCCTTTCTTAAATGATTAGCTAATTTAAACTTTATTTTCACGGAATAAGATTCTTAATTGTTTTGTGAGCTTGAACGTAAGCACATTCATAATATCATGTTGTGGTTTGCCGGGATAAACCGGTGTTTGAGTAAGTTGGTCAAAGCCTTATACGGAACCTTCGATCATCGTTTTCGCTAGTAACGTTTGCAAGACATTGGGTTTTTCTTTTCAGTAAGTAGGTAATTCTCAATTATAAAAAACATAAAAAGGGAATGCCCATCCCCGACCCTGGTCTACCCTAACCATCCGACAATTTACTTATATATCTAAAAAATCTTGATGAAATGAAATGAAATCGTTTGAAATTGAAAAAAAAAATGAAATGAAAAAAATTACGTGTAGGTATATCAAAAAAAGTTGTAGGTACATAAATGTATTCTGTGCTACAGCGTTTCAACCAAAGATCGTTGTCCAGTGGTATGCGGGGATTTACAAGACGGAGGTCCTGGGTTCGATCTTTGGCTGGGCCAATGGAGGTTTTCTTAATTGGTCTAGATCTGGCTGGTGGAAGGCTTCGGCCGTGGCTAGTTACCACCCTACCGGCAAAGACGTACCGCGATTTAGCGTAACGGTAATATGTCGTGTAGAAACCGCTTCCATCTTAGATTGCATCATCACTTACCATCAGGTAAGATTGTAGTCAAGGGCTAACTTGTAAAGAATAAAAAATCGGTTGTCTGTAAATTCGGTTTACTGACGATAGTTGAACGTGACAATGTCTTAAGAAAATACTGATGGAATGGTTGCATTCAAAAGAAAATGTTCGTTTTTCTAAAATACTGTTTAAATAATCTTCATAGACTAGAATATACTTTATTTCTTGTAATTTGTTGGCAACCCTAGAGCGAGGGGACGCCGCATGACGTCATCTTTTTTCGAGTGTGCAGCCTGCTCCATCGAATTATAAGACGTTGTCGCGCCAAAAAAGACATTAATTTATGACGCCCTAGGCCTAACAAGTGCGACCATCGACCTATTTAGGAAAGAGAAATACGACTCAGGACTCGAATCCAAAACCGCAAGATCCAACACTATACAGGCTAATGTAGTACGGTTTTCAAACGTAGTAAATGAGAGTCGGTGATGACTGGCCCACTTGGGAAGTGGGGCGAAGCGAAAGTGAAGTGAGTTAGCGCTTAGTTCGAATGTGTCATCTATGTTTGGTCACTGTATGCATACTTCGTATTGTTGCTAATTATATCCGGTTTTCGTGGCATTGGATCACCAGATCCAGGATTTGACGGCCCAGTGGTATGCGCGGTGGATTTACAAGACGGCCCTGGGTTCGATCTCAGGGCTGATTGAGGTTTTCTTAACTGCTCCAGGTCTGGCTAGTGGGAGGCTTCTTCCGTGGCTAGTTACCCTACCACTATACTACGGCCTTTCTTGATGAGTACTGTTTACCAACAAACAAATTAAAAATGAGGGTATAAACCACTAGTCATTTCACACCTAATAATAATAATTGTTAACTTGTTCTTAAATTAATGAAAATAAATTTGATTAATAAGCTTAGAACACTTAGATATGATTTATATAATTACTATAGACAATATATTTTATATAATTTTTTAAAAACAAGCAATACATAATTTCAAATAAATAAGTTATGAAATGGCATGCGTTTTCTACCTTCATTTCTAATTTATTTGTTGGTAAACAGTACTCATCAAGAAAAGCTGTAGTATAGTTATTTAGCGTTTAGCGTTCCGGTACGATATGTAGAAAGCGAAAAGGGTGTGGATTTTCATCCTACGCCTACGCCGTTGAACAAGTTCAATTTTGTTAAAATATTTAATTGTCGGTCTGTGATGAGTAAAGATTACTTCACAGTAATCTTCGGAACAGTCATTGTATCAAGCTAAAGTACCTATCTCTCACAAATGTCATTCTTGTAGCTACTAGTGTGTGTAGGCAAACCCTAAGGGACACTTACATAAGTGAGTAAGAACAAACACACTTAGCCTTGCCGACAAATCAATATTATACTTGCAAACTTTATGCCTAGTACGTTTATGTACCTACGTACTTATCTAGTCTTAGAATGGCTATTTGTACTCAAGATTACTCTACGCATCTCTAAACGCTTCGTTGGTTCGATGTTTAGTTAAATAACAAACGTATCCAATACTGAAGAGGGTTCTGTAGGTACCTACTTACCTGTTTTTATCCTCTTTGTAAGTGCATACTCTGAATCAAAATCCTGGGCACGCCACTGTATTGGTCATACTGTTTAGGTTCTGGATTTGTGTAGACTACCTACTCTAAATATTCTTAAATACCGAAGCCCAGTGGATATTACCTCTGCCTCCGATTCCGGAGGGTGTGGGTTCGAATCCGGTCCGGGGCATGCACCTCCAACTTTTCAGTTGTGTGCATTTAAAAAAATTAAATAGCACGTGTCTCAAATGGTGAAGGAAAACATCGTGAGGAAACCTGCATACCAGAGAATTTTCTTAACTCTCTGCGTGTGTGAAGTCTGCCAATCCGCATTGGGCCTGCTTGGTGGACTATTGGCCTAACCCCTCATTCTAAGAGAAGACTCGAGCTCAGCAGTGAGCCGAATATGAGTTGATAACGTCTACGACAAAGTACCTACTTATCTATCAATACAAATATCAGTTACCTTTTCATGGTTAAATTGTTAGACCAATTTTGATGAATTGTAGTATAGATATAAATAGAAAGGAATCTATTTTTAACTCCCACATGGCTCCTACTGGATTTTTGACTCTACCTTTGTACCTACCCTTTTGATTAGGTCCTCATTCAGGATGCCGAGTAGACATGGGTATCTTTCGCAATATAAATAACATACGAGTATTATCCCTCTCCATAGATTAGTTCAATCTTCAAGACTGTCATAATAATATTCTTTTCTTTAAAAAAATAGCTTACAAAACAGATAGACATGGAGTAAGTTAGTTTTATATCTACTATTAGAGAATAGATTAGCTAGATAAACGCTATGTCGGCTGCAATAGTTAATGGTCATATTGCATTGTAAAGTTGCAACGCGGTCTGCATTTTATAATCTTGGCATAGACTAGTTTATAAATATACAAAATGCTGCATTGCTGCACGGACGATGTTAAAGATTTCATCAGAAAGGCTGTCTGTTGGTAAATGTATCCTTATCTTTATTCTTTTAGAGATTTCTTTTATCAAGATAACAAATAGCTAACACAAAAGACTAGCAAGCTTTTAGCCAAACTACTATCGTTAAAAAGCTTCAAAAAAAGAAGTTCAAGTTTTAAACGATCATATTGTCTATTGTTAGGTTTACAAATGTTATTACTTCTATTCCATGTGTTTTTTTTAATTTTATGCTTGGAGTCAATAATATGATCTTCATTTTTCATCATTAACTTACCCATACCCGGCTTGTTGACCACGAGTATCCGCTTAGAAGAGGTTAGGTTTAGAGTCCATCACGCTGGTCCAAAACAGATTGGCAGACTTAAGAAAATTCTCTGATATACTCGTAAGCAGGTTTGTCACGACGTTTTTCATTCACCGTTTGATGTATGTACTTATTTAATTTCTTGAATTATGATTTAGTTACCTATTTGTTGATAAAAAATCTATGGTTGTTGTGAGGTTTAAGCATCGGAATTTTTGTACGAATGTTAGAAAAACCAATGTGCTGACAAAAGACCGAATGCAAATTACCTGATTATCCCGTCCTATGTCATCTTTGTAAAAATAACACACACTTATAATATAAATGGAGAACAGCCTACAATAAAATGGAAGCTTTTTAGTAATAATAGGTAGGAGCAATAATATTTTAGGTAGATGCGTATTATTGTAGATATTAAATGTCTGACTAGGTATTCTTCAGAGTTGGTTTCGAATTACGAGGTACTGGATTCGAATCACAGGTTATGTAATTAAATACTTACTCAGCTTTTCTTTCTTAAAAAAATCAATAAAAAAGTCAGGAATTGGGAAGAATTGAGAGGGAGTTCCGTGCCTCGGAGAGTACCGACAATATTAGTGCCCCGTTGCTTCAAATTTTTAAGTTAAAAAACTTAAAAAGTCTATTGCGAACTTTAGTCAAATAATCTTAAAGTTTTATTTTTAGGAGTGTCAGTCAAAGGCTGCCAAAGCTTAAAGTAAGCTTCGTGGCAGCCTTTGCAGGCTGTCGACGGATCCCTCGATAATCCAGAGAAAATATTAAAAAAATGTCCTTTAGTTAAACAGGTAAAATATACCTCTGTACTGCTACCTCCCAAAGCCACATGTTGCAAACTCCAAACTTACCTACCGTATTTATGAGTACCTTTGGGGTATGAAAGTCACAACTTGCGATTAACAACTTTTAGCTATTACAAATAGTGTCTCTGCGATTCCAAAGTAAATGATTTGACCATGATAGGCTCTCAGACTATTTACTGAATTCACAGATGGACACTTCAATTTGGTTTATTAGTAGCTATTAACCTATGTTATGAAAATTGGGCAATTCCCTAGATAGTTAGCATGCAGCAGCAGTGATATAATTATATGACACGCAAAAACCTTGGAAAATGCGTTTACGGAGCCTATTGTTCGTAAACAATGATTTTCCAAATTGACGTAAGTTACGAAATCATAAGTTTGAGGGTCGCGAGTTTTGCAACAGAGTTTGTTATTTGTCATGAATGAGGTTTGATGCGAGTATTGGTGTACCAACTATTATTGTATTCTGTATTTAATGGCGTAGCTACCCAGGGGCTAGGCGGTGCAAAGTTCCGGGGCCTTCTAGCACAGAGGGCTCTCGAATCCTTACCAGAACTGAACTAGTAGAACTTGAGAGATGGTGATAACCTTAGTATATTTATGTATTTGTATATATTTAATGACTTTTTAGTTGTGTGCATTTTAAGAAATTAAATATCACGTGTCTCAAACGGTGAAGGAAAAATTTCGTGAGGAAACCAAAGATTTTTCTTAATTCTCTGCGTGCGTGAAGTCTGCCAATCCGCACTAGATCAGCGTTGTGAACTATTGACTTAACCTCTCTCATTCTGAGAGGAGACTCGAGCTCAGCAGTAAGCCGAATATAGTTTGATAATGATGATGATGATATATTTAATATTTTTACTTGATGAAATGTAATCAGTTTAGATAGTAGTGGGGCCCTATTTTTTATTTGCACCCTTGGTTACCTAGTTACGTCATTGTCTGTAGTACTTATTGAGACAGTTCTTTTGCACTGACAAGTCTACTGTTACGGAATATTAAGCTTAGCTAAGTTTTTATTAGGGTTCCGAACCCCAAAAGGAAAAAACAGAATCCTTAAAGGACCTCTTCGTTGTCCGTCCGTCTGTCTGTCTTGGAAGACCCTTTTTCTCAGGTACGCGTGGAGGTATCAAGCTGATATTCATATTAAATACTCAGGTCTACTGTCCCATAAAGCTGTGAAATATTTAAAATTGTAAGCCAAAATACAATAAAGAAATAAAGTCGTTTAAGCCGCAAACTGTCGATACTCGCAAAATAATCAAGACTTATTATAGAATACTTCCCGTAAACTCAGAATCTTAAAATTTGGTACGAAGCTAGGTCTCAAATAGTGGGTAACGGAAAAATTGCAAATAAACCTTTTTTTCGTTTTAATTCAGTTACACTAACTATCGTTGGTCTAGTGGTTATCCTTTTCAGTTTCCGATCATGCAATTCTGGGTTTGAATCCTTGGTACAGCTATGAAATACTGAGCCTTTTCCGAGAAATTCTCAGTAGCAGACCGTAGTTAGGAAGTTAGTGTCACCCCCGTGTCTCGAAGAGCAAGTTATGTATGCCGTCAGTCTCGATCAGTGACATCACTGATAGTGATTTTTGAAGAGTTATTGTCACTTTGGGCTCGTCAACCCGCATGGGAGCAACGTGATCGTATTTGAATGGCCTATTGCGATCAGCCAGATCTGGATTCGAGCTCAGGACTCGTGACGCGAAATCACAGCACCCACTAGGTCCTGTGGTAGGCCGTTTAAATGCCTGTTAAAAATGGCCAACACTGATTTTTTAACAAACAAATTTTCTTCTTCTAACCATTTTATTCCCATTTTACTTAAGGCACGGCGAAAAATGGCGGACATTCCGCTCGAAAGTCCAACGTCCGATCCTCCAGCCGCAGACGGTGAAGAAGTACGTGACGCCCATCGAGCTGGTCACAGAGGACTTCATCAGATATATGGAGGATGCCAGAGACGAGAACTGCGATCTGCCGCATGAATTTGACAACGATATCCATCGGTGGTCGCTTGAATGTGAGTAAACCATATTCCTTGACAACGATATACATTGGTAGTCGCTTAAGTGCGAGGAAACCCTATTCGTTGACATCGATATACATCAGTTAAATCTTGAATGTGAGTAGACCTTATCCGTTGATACGTGATTCCTTATTCGTTGGACAAGTTTGCTCTTAACTTGACTACTTGGACTATTAATCATCATTAACAAGTCATATTCAGCGCGAGTCTCCTCACAGAATAAGAGGAGTTAGTCTAATAGTCCACCAAGCTAATACGGATTGTTAAACATCACACACGTAGAGAATTAAGGAAATTCTCAGTTAAGGTTTTCTCACGATGTTTTTCCTTCATCGTTTGAGGTACTTACGTGTAATTTAATTTCTTAAAATGCACATAACTGAAAAGTTAAGAGGTGCATGCCTCGGTTCGGATTGAAATCTACGCCATCCAGATCAATGCCAGAGGTACTGGGCTATCACGGTTGGTTTTGGTATTCGTTAGTTATGGGATTTCTTTTTCGTTGGGCAAGTAAGCTTTGAATTTATAATACTTGGACTACTAATGGTTGTGGGTAGAAACTGAGGGTCAAATTTCAAGTCCCTTTAAGAATCCATTACCAAACATCTATTATCATTATCATTACCAATCAGCTAACAGATTATCATGTAGTTACATATCTTCATCTAGTTACTAAATAACGTTCTGAGGAGAATGAGGTGTACTAGATAATAGCAGGCCAAGAACACACAATTCCGTCTACCATAGACACAGGCACAGAATACATAATTAAGAAATAGTAGTCTTAAAACTCATATGACTTCATTTTACTTGAGAGCTGAAGCACACACACAATCACACTCTTTTATAATTAAAAGCTTTATAATTTTCTTTAAACTTCCAGGATAATTAACCATAACTTTTACTTTCCCAGGTATCGGTCGTGTTGCCCTGGACGTCCGGCTGGGCTGCCTCAATCCCCAAGCGAGCGACTCGGAGCCCCAACGCATCATCGACGCAGCAAAGTTCGCACTCCGCAATGTTGCTGTGCTAGAACTGAAGGCGCCGTTTTGGCGGTACATCCCTACGCCGCTGTGGGCCAAATACGTGAACAACATGAACTTCTTTGTCGAGTAAGTTGAGTATAACAGCACTAGCTGACCTGGCAAAACGTTGTTTTGCCTTATTTTTAGAGAGGACCACCCATATCATTTAGGGGTATGAAAAATAGATAACAACCAAATACAGTGCCAAAACGGGTTGTTTTTCGCGGGTATATGTGTGATAAGTGCTTTCTTTATTGCCATAAATCATAGATTTAAATCTTTCAAACTGCTGGACGGATTTACATAATTAAGATATCGTTATTTCTAATCCTATCTTAGAATAGAAAAACCTAACCTTTCAAATCAAATCAAATCAAAATTCATTTATTTCAAATAGGCTTAGTTTACAAGCTCTTTCAAAACGTCAGGTAAAACAAAACTTAAGATAATGGTGATAATAATTATTCGAAAACTTAAAATTACGAGTTACGAGGGTTCCAAAGGCGCCTTGGACCGAGAAGAGCCGACAGCAAACTCAGCCAGGTTTATCCTTTTTTAATTTATCACCATTTAACAATAGTTATATAAGTAACCTGTCATGAAATACATTTCATTTCCAAGCAATTTTGTCGTTTACGTAATCATTAACACTATGATGCGACTTTTATATAAGCTTACGTTTAATAAAAACTTTGGACTTATTTCTACTATTTAACCTACCTTTGTTGGGTTTTGACGAAGTAATAATTCTTCACATAACCAAAATGAAAATACATTTTTAACTGGTTTATTAGGTGGAAATTATTTTGAAACATAAACTTAAGCCTCAAAGACAGTATCATTTTTATCAAAAAAATCGTCAGTAGGTATGTAACGAATCGCTATCGATCGAAAATCAAGATCGAGATCGAGATTTCTGGGCTACAATTTTAGTAAAGAGTGGAAAAGACCACCATTTATTGTATTATGTATTTCCAGATTATGCTCACGGTACATTAACGAGGCATTGGAGCGGTTGAAGACAAAGAAAGTGACGTCAGAGAACGATCTCTCTCTGCTGGAGAGAGTTCTACGCAGCGAGGGAGATCCGAAGATAGCCACCATCATGGCCCTCGACCTTATACTGGTTGGCATCGATACGGTCAGTGTCAATTATATTTATTTACTTGCAATAGCACAATTACAAAATATTTTAAAATCCAACTGTGTACTTACGCCTTTATTAACAGGACAAAATAGCTTCTTAAGACCTCGAAATTTAGAACTTTGATGAAAACTGTTTTTTTTAAACGGATTATCTGTAAAATCATATGTTGCATATTATGTACTTAATACTTATCTAGTACTTACTAAATACTAGCGGACGCCCGCGACTTCGTGCGCGTGGAAATCAATGTAAACTTTCAAGCCCTATTTCACCACTTTATAGTTTAATTTTTAAAAACTTTTGAATCCCATTATATTTCGTATTTTTTTCATGATTTAATAACAAATTTTTAAAACTGTAACTTTAAAAATAAAAACCATACAAACTTTCAACCCCTATTACACCCCCTTCTTATTTTATTTTTTTTAACCTTCTCCGTATTATGGTCTTTTGCCAAGGTTCATTTGAATTCATTCAGTAGTTTCAGCGTAATGTCCGAATAACAAAACAAAAAATCGAAAATAATCGATATATAATACCTCCCAACAAAAATTTTCAAAATATCATCCATATGAGATGTCTAATGAGTGTTAAATACGATGTAAACATCGAGCTCTAAAATGTTATAGTAAAATTTCTAGATATCCATGGCGGTATGCTCAATTTTATACCAAGCGGCGATCAGATTAGAACAACAGGACAAAATGGCGGAGGAAATAAGAAGAGTGCTGCCCGACCCCAGCAAGCCCTTGAGCTATTCCGACTTGGACAAACTTCATTATACAAAAGCATTTGTAAGAGAAGTCTTCAGGTTAGTAAGACGTACAATAACTGACGTGCTGGTTTTACATATAAAATAGAATAGCTACCAGTGGAATTCAAAGACGTTGTAGGGGCATCCCCAGGGGATCATTCAGCCGCTGAGTGTCGAACTTAACCTCTATTTGTTTGAGAAGTTGGCACTCAGCGGGTGAATAATCCCCTGTTAGAGATTTTATAGTAATAATAAGTGATAGACCACGATGGCCCACCTGATGGTTTGCATAGAAAACCTCCGCCTACAAACAGAGCATCATATCGCATCATCATATTCAATGAAATTTAAGAAAATACTGTTTATTATAAATCAAAATTGTAAATTATACAAAATTAACAATAACCGCTATGACCTTTGTCATAGCGGTTATTTAGTTGTATACAACTTTCTATATAAAAGTGCTAGGAAAACGTCTTGCAAAGTGCCGCCAATAATAATTTGAGGTCATGGCACAGATCATGGTCTTCAGACAAATAAAAGAGGAGGCAGAAATAAGATTGGCGGTATCACTTTGTCAAGGTTCTGTGTAAATTGGTTGGAATTTTTCCAATAAATATTGGAATTGAAAGAAAAGTAAGGATTAGCAGGGGAATGTTTCTGCTCGATTGGCTATGTCTTAAAATATTTTCTTAAAAAAGGCTAATGCTATTGAAGGTTCTTTCTATGTATCTATCTTCCACGGGTTTCCTTTGTTCACACTGCTATCTTAGTTTAAAGATACTTTTTTCTTGTCTACAGAATGTACTCTACAGTCATCGGCAATGGTAGAACACTTCAAGAGGATGACGTCATTTGTGGATACCATATACCAAAAGGGGTAAGGCCAGGCACCAACCTAATTAAAATCCTACTAATGGGCAATCCCTTTGCAATAAGACAGACAATTAAAGCACGGTAAATATATTTAGCTTACTAATTACTAGCTAATACTGCTAGGTACTAGTAATTACTGAACAGAATTAATGAGGATTCAAAATTTTTATTAAAGTCCACGATTTTCAAAGTTATATTCATAGAAACTAATTCTTCTATTATTAAACGTTTATAGCTTCTACGGTTTGATTTTCAAAAAATGGTTTTGACTCTATACTTATACCACAGTGGCAGATTTATCTCAATAATTTCTGAAACCTTTTAGGTGCAAGTGGTGTTTCCAACGATAGTGACCGGCAACATGGAGCAGTTCGTCTCCAACCCTGAGGAGTTCCGTCCAGAGCGCTGGCTGGAGAGCAATGGCCGACTGCACTCCTTCGCTTCTCTACCCTACGGCTTCGGTGCGCGCATCTGTTTAGGAAGGAGATTCGCTGATTTGGAAATTCAAGTCCTTTTGGCCAAGGTATGGAGAAACATTTTAATTACTCTCGTACCCTAAGGAGTTATGACCGCAGCGTTGGCTGGAGAAAATTTGCCGTTTGCATTCCTCCCATTCCCAACTCTTTAGTTTCGACGCGAGCTTGATAGGAGATTCGCTGATTTGGAGATTCAGGACCTTTTGGCTAAGGGACAAACATTTTAGGTAGACTTAAACCCTAAGGACCTTAGACCAGAGCTCTGTCTGGAGAGCAATGGCTTACTGCACTGTACCTACCCCTTGGCTTCCCTGCCCTATGGCTTCGGAGCGCGCATCTGTTTAGGAAGGAGATTTTCTGGTCATTCAGGTCCTTTTGGCTAAGGTATTGAAGGAACATTTTAGTTCGTCACAATCCCTGAGTTTGGAGATCCAGAATTTGATTCTCATACCTTGTGAATTTAAGAATTTGTATTTTAAGTTTAGATTAAGTGCAGATTTTTGAGATAGAGGTCCGTTAAAATTCCAAGAACAAGTGGTGAAGACGTGGGCACAGTATACCTATGTACAAGACATGCAGGGTACCGTTACTTTACTATAGTTATACGTATTATTTCCAAAAGGAATTCTGACCAGGATTCCTTTTGGGCTCAAAGTTTTGAGCGAGGGGATCTGTGCCAATGGGGTATATCGTAACAAAATGCGAAAAAGCTACCGGAAAATGAAGACTAATATTTTAACTCCAGTTGCTGCGGCGATACCGCCTGGAGTACCACCACGAGCCGCTGGACTACGCTGTTACGTTCATGTACGCACCGGACGGGCCGCTGCGTCTGCGCATGTTGGAGCGATGAACATAACCTAAGATGCCAAGACATATCTCGAGATGGGAGAAAGACAAATGTAGACCAATAGCGTCGGACTCAAAAATATCTCTCTTTCGTTGCGTTGGAAAAGACAGAGCGATATTTCAATGTCGTTATTGGTCGACAATATGTCATTTTCTCTTATAAGTGATAACTGGATAGCTTGACATTTGCAACCAGTGGCATTAAAATCAAAATCAAATCCTTTGTTATCATTACATGAAATAACAGAATATGATGTATTTTTTTTATTTGTAATACATGACACATACATTACTGAATTATGTTGTTGTTGTTTTAAAACAAATATATTGGTTCCAGTTTTTATAATTTCATATTGCATACAATAATATAAATGTATGAACCTAGGTCTAAGCATTTTTCATACAATCATAATTATATATTTATTATATTTTATATGGCATATAATCCTGTGTATATTTTGTAATGGAATTGTAAATAAAATTTTTTTTCAGTAAATATTTTTACATTATTTTAACAATATAAATGAGTGTATAGTGTATTATTCACACTAGAATTGTTTATATCAATTTCAAAATAATATTACGTATATTTTATGTGCCCAGAAGTACAGGTGTATACTGAACATTTGGTAGTCAGACGACTGTCATCTGTTTCGTAGCAAACCTTCATCTATCTGTTTAATGGATAAAAAGTGTCTTATATCAAAATTAGGATGTTAAAAAATGTGTTACGACTGTGACTATGAGTAAAAACTCCTGACTAAACTAAATTCTCGCTGCCTTGCCATGACAAAACAAATCTTCAAATCATCAATAGTTGAAAAATCGCATTTCTTTGGTTTTAGACCCATTTTTTTAGGAATAGTGTATTCTATTAATGCTATCTCAGGGATTTTTAGTTTTGAAAATATTATTTAATTGTCGGTATATGTACCTATCTATACTAATATTATAAAGCGGAAGAGTTTGTTTGTTTGTTTGTTTGTTTGATTGAACGCGCTAATCTCAGGAACTATTGCTCCGATTTGAAAAATACTTTCAGTGATAGATAGCCCATTTATCGAGGAAGGCTATAGGCTATATTTTGTTTTCAAAAAAATTAGGGATCCTTCTCCAATGGGGAGGGAAACTCCAATAATGTAACCCAAGGTGTACATGGCTTGTGTGGGATAAAAGAGATAAGTGGACCAGGGAAGTGACAGTGATATCCAAGGACAGGAAAAACGAAAAGAGGTCGCCCTGAAAAATTGGAGGGTGACCTTAGAGAGACAGTAGGAGGCACCTGAAAAAGGAAAGCAAGGGACAGAGGATTATGGATGTCTGGAAGAGGCCCGATGACAAGCTGAAGAAAGAAACGGCCTCCGTGGCGCAGTGGTATGCGCGGTGGATTTACAAGACTGAGGTCCTGGGTTCGATCCCCGGCTGGGGAGATTGAGATTTTCTTAATTTGTCCAGGTCTGGCTGGTGGGAGGCTTCGGCCGTGGCTAGTTACCACCCTACCGGGAAAGACGTACCGCCAAGCGATTTAGCGTTCCGGTACGATGCCGTGTAGAAACCGAAAGGGGTGTGGATTTTCATCCTCCTCCTAACAAGTTAGCCCGCTTCCATCTTAGACTGCATCATCACTTACCATCAGGTGAGATTGTAGTCAAGGGCTAACTTGTAAAGAATAAAAAAAAAAGAAAGCTGAATATATTATTAGGAATTATTTATGTCTACGTGCGAGGAACTCATTTATGAGTGAATCCACAAAAAACTATATCTGAAGATAATGCGTGATGTCATGTCATGGCAGAATGTAGTAAATAGTTAATAATGGTTAATAGTGTAGTTAATAAGTGATTAATAGCCATGAGATTTAGCAAGCGACTCGTAATATATTTGAATGTACTTTAATATAAAGCACTTTTCATCACAACAGATGGGTGAAGGTCCTATCTAATACGGATCTTAGACTATTCAAATTTAATCTACTGTGTTTTTCAAAGGGTTGCCACGACGCTAAAAGGTCATCTTACCTATGGTGAGAGCATAGGTTGGCTTTTCAGAATTTATAAAATAGTCTGGCCAGATTTATACTTAAATTACAATCACAGATTCGTTTTATACTAAACTAGCAGACGCCCGCGACTTCGTCCGCGTGAAACTCGATGTAAACTTTCAACTACCCCTACCCAACTCTACCCCTACCCTACCTCTACCCTATTCATACCCTACCCCAACCTTTTCCTGAATTTTCTTTGCTATAAACCTCACGGAGCCCGAGACCTTTCCAACGAATGCAAAACCGTGGAAATCGGTTCGTGCGTTCTGGAGTTATAGCGTCAGGAAGGAAAACCCGACTTATTTTTAAATAGTAGATAATTATATAGGTACAGGTAGCATTTAAGTCAATAAAATAAAATACCTCCTGTGAAATAAATAAATAGGTTGTTCATTTATTTTTATACCAAAACCTCCTCCTATTCGGGAATACTTATGTCACTGTAATGTTTACGATCGCATCCGTGGCGCAGCGGTGTGCGCAGTGGATTTACAAGACTAAGGTCTTGGGTTCGACTGGTGGTATGCTTCGGCCGTGGCTAGTTACCACCTTACCGACAAAGACATACCGCCAAGCGATTTAGCGTTCCGACGAGTTGCCGTTCGTGTGAATGAACCCTTATTGCTGTACGTGCTTTTTCAAGCACAGGGTGTACAAACACCGCCAACTTCCTAACTCAAGGCTGCTGTTTCGATTTTTCTTGTACGAAAAATCACAATAACGTATTTTTTTTGTTGGGCTGAACCTGGGCCTTATTGTCCGTAGCTGAACTAGCTGACCACGGGACCAATTAAGCAGTCTACGTAAAGTCCGGCCGCTCAGAGATTACGTTTCTGACAGGTCGTGCTAATGGAACAAACATATTTAAATACAATTGCCTCGTCTTTTTGTCTCTCTCTCTCTCATCTTTTTTTTTATTCTTTACAAGTTAGCCCTTGACTACAATCTCACCTGATGGTAAGTGATGATGCAGTCAAAGATGGAAGCGGGCTAACTTGTTAGGAGGAGGGTGAAAATCCTCACCCCTTTTGGTTTCTACACGGCATCGTACCGGAACGTTAAATCGCTTGGCGGTACGCCTTTGCCGGTAGGGTGGTAACTAGCCACGACCGAAGCCTCCCACCAGCCAGACCTGGTCAAATTAAGAAAATCTCAATCTGCCCAGCCGGGGATCGAACCCAGGACCTCCGTTTTGTAAATCCACCGCGCATACCACTGCGCCACGGAGGCCGTCAAATCGCCCACCTTTTAAAAACGCAATCTCTGAGCGGCCGGACTTTAACCAATAACGCACGCAAGCATTACATCTTTGAACGTGAGATTCCCATTATCTATCTTCCGGAGGTCCAGTTTGCCGTTTACCTGCGTATACTGATATTGTGTAACTTTAACTTGTAACGTCTAAGTACTTCACACAAATATTAGTATTTAGCAGATATTTACTTTGTAATAACAGCCACGTTCATCCGGTCATTAAGAATGTCGGTATACTATGAGCTAAACTTATAGTACGCTATGTACACGAGGCATATTACTATGCTGTGTATGAAATCCTTTTTTTTTTGAGTGATAACTTCATATGGGAGCGTAAACGGTTTCGTAACGTAACGCGGTACGGTGCCACTCTGTCAGACTCCCTTACTTCACGCATAAGGCAACAGCCCTTGCATACTTGAAGGTCAATGCAAGAGGCCTATATCAAGCAGTGGACGTCTGTCGGCGGCAACAAGCAAGCAAGTATATCACGTCATCAACCCATATTCGGCTCACTACTGAGCTCGAGTCTCCTCTCGGAATGAGAGGGGTTAGGCCAATAGTCCACCACGCTGGCCCAATGCGGATTGGCAGACTTCACACACGCAGAGAATTAAGATAATTCTCTGGTATGCAGGTTTTCTCACGATGTTTTCCTTCATCGATTGAGACGCGTGATATTTAATTTCTTAAAATGCACACAACTGAAAAGTTGGAGGTGCATGCCCCGGACCGGATTCGAACCCACACCCTCTGGAATCGGAGGCAGAGTTCATATCCACTGGGCTATATAGCAAGTATATATTCTGCACTTAATTTTTATACCTATATCCTACAACGTTTCCACGAAATACTTTGTCCATGGGGAAAACCGTAGGTAGATATAATAGTCCGTGCAGTATTTATTTTTCACTTCGTTTTTTAACTGACATCCGAAAACCAGAAACTAGTATAGAATTCCATTTTTAACAGACTTCCAAAAAAAGAGGTATTCTCAATTCGACGCGTATGTTTTTCGTCTGTCTAAAAATCCTAAAACTTTATGATTTAAACGGCTTTAATTAATCTTAGCGCCGCTTTCAAAGTGATCAGAAGGTAGCACATACAATGTTATTTTTCGCTTTTTAGTTGCATTTGTGATTTTGAAGTCGGTTGAATTATTTTGTTAAAAGGATTATATGTTCGAAAGTATTATATGTTCGAAATGATTATAGAATCCTGGAGAAATTTAGGGAACAAAGTCGATATTTTTTTGACCAGATAGTTTTTGACCACGATCTCACTTGGTGTTTCCCTCACCTCATGGTGGTCATATTGCAATTAAATTAAAAAGTAATGGAAATTGACCCAAGTTCAGGACCGCGAAACCTTTTACTTATAAACTGAATGAACAACTGCGCCAAAGAGATCTTCATTATTAAAACAAACTTAATTTCAGGCAGTTAATTAGCAGGAATATAACAATAATGCGTTTTATTGAACGAATTAATGCAGTTATATCGTAATACATTTGCGCGTGTTCATTATACGACGATGAATTGAACAACGCAAAAAATAAATAATAACGTTTCTTATTTTCTTAGAAATTGTAATAATAATTTTACCTTATCGTAGTTATTTTAATTTGTTTGTATTAAAAAAATGTGTAACATTGTTTCTGAGTATATCAGCAACAGACAAAAGGATACAATCTAATAACGAGCTAAAATGGTATCAAAATTAATCAAAAATTATTTAGGAGTTTAGGCGTGAAAACATTTTTGCTTAAATCCAATATAGAAAGAAGAAAAAAGAAAGAAAATAAGTTAATTCACTTTTTAGTGTCACAAACAGTACATCCTATCTTAGATATTACATGACTGTCTGTGACACCAAACAGAAAGGGTTTACAGCTCAGCATTAGCCGTTCATCGCTGGAAAGCAATGCGCAGCGCTGATTTTCAGCTGAGACCCGGGTGACGTCACAGTCAGTTATAATTATAAACTAAACATCTAATCAAAATACTTTAAATACATTCAAAATAAAAATTCATATAATAAGACACAAAATAAAAAACCAAAAACAAAAGCCTTGATAAGAGCGTATAAATAAAATGATAATAACATAAAGATAAATGCCAACATACAATAATTAATATGACATATAATATATATAAATATGAATACTTATACCAATTAATAGACTGTACCTAAATATGTTATTTGCATCTAAAGTTCCCACTAAATAATTGATGCCTCCACTGCATAATATTCTAACTCTTTTTGCCTATATAACATGAACTTTTTCAATTTCTGAGAGAAGCTAAATTTGGATTGAGACTCGCGAATTGGTGGCGGAATGTTGTTCCAGCATCGAGTGGCGGCATATTTAAAACATAATAATATTTGGGTTTGAGCTTTTTTAATATCAATAAAAAAGCTCAAACCCAAGCATAGTAACAATATCTACACCGTAGCAACAATATGTAAATTAATAGTAACTTAGTAAACAAAAAAAAACACGGATAAAAATTTTGGAAACAGCTGTTTAGGTTAAGTAATGTTATGTAGACACTTACTATTTTAAAAAACAAATTCCTTAATTGTAATATAATTTATGGCCGTGGATAGTAAATACTTAATTACTATTTTAATTATTATTTTAATGAACACATACTCTCTGAACACGTATTCGGTAAATATGTACATGTATGTATTTCATATTATACAGCTCATAATATCATTCAGGGAAAAATGTCGTGACGTACGGAAATGGAACCGCGAAGGGAAAAGCAAAACGCAGCGCGAAAACGTACAAGCGATCGGCCAGTTCGTTTGTGGCAAGCGTAACTAACACAATACCTCCGAGAAAAATAAATACCTACCTGCGTTTTTCGGGAAAAAATTGCAAAATTTTCGTAGTTTTGTGAGTGTTTTTTTTACTGTATAACAGTTAAAACTTGTTTTTTTATTTGTGTGAGTGTTTTATAATCTGTATTTTGATAATAAAAAAATAATTAAATGTAAATTTTATTTGTAACAAAAAATCAATTAAATGCTAATTGATAGTTAGTCGTGGATGAATAGAAGAAACTACAGGTAGGTTTATATAATTGTAATAATAGTAAGTTATCATTTATTTATAATTGCATACGTACAAAAAAGTACCGCAATTTGTTTGTAGGTATAATAATATTGTGGAATCACTTCGTACCTAATTACTTTTTCGAAAACTATAAAATAATGTTCATCAAAATAGAAGACGATTCGCCCGAGTTGTTTACGATCCCATAAGGGTACGGGGATATAATATAGCCTATGTTACTCCTTATAACATCAGCTGTCTGCCAGTGAAATTTCGTTAAAATCGGTCTAGCCTTTTCAGAGATTAGCCGGAACAAACAAACAGACAAACAAAAATTTTGAAGTTAACTCCGTAGAGCGAAAGCTGTTAATTTAAGTTCACAAACAGATAATTTATATCATGATTTTTACAATATTACTTACTATAAAAATAATATTCATTTAATACTTTATGTAATTACTGGATAAGCAATTTTGGTTAAGGTTAGTATTATGATGGGTATTTAAATATAGAGGTCCGAATACGGCCTTTACTTCGTCAATAGTAATATGTTTGACCTTAAAGTTCTTTTTCTTAGCAAACTAGAGTCTCGCGATTTCTATTGTGCGTAATGATTACAAATTACAACCCAAAATCTTTGCTTTTTAAAACATACATACTACCAGCCGCCCACGACTTCTTTTTTTATTCGTTACAAGTTAGCCCTTGACTACAATATCACCTAATGCTAAGTGATGATGCAATCTAAGATGGAAGCGGGCTAATTTGTTAGGAGGAGGAAGAAAATCCACACCCCTTTCGGTTTCTACACGACATCGTACCGGAACGTTAAGTCGCTTGGCAGAACGTCTTTGGCGGTTGGACTTCACATGCATACAATTATGTTTTCTTCAAATGAAATGAATGATTTTCATACAAATCTTAATGAATGATTTTCATAAAATAAAAAATAAAATATTTGGAATGGTATTGGTATGAATAAACATAAGAAGAAGAAGATAAGCATGATTGTACAAAAGATAGATTAAAATAAGTTCATCATTAACATTAAAACATTATATAACATTATATTCGCTCACTGTTGAGCACGAGTCTCGTCTATGTCTAGCGTTTTGGCTTCTCGTTTCCGTACTGCGAAGTTATGGAATGACCTTTCAGCTTCCGGTTTTCCGTACAACATACAATATCTTCAAGTCAAGATTGAATAGGCATCTACTATGCAAGCGCGTTCCACCATAGGCTGCATCATCGCTTACTATCAGGCCTGATTGCATCCAAGCGCTCGTCTACTCAGACTAATTAGATAAAGACATGCCTCGCAAGACATTATTTTTCTGTCAAAGTATATGATCAACGATCTTATGCGATTATAAACACTGTCTCTATAGAATCGATGTTTCATAGTTTACAATCGTGTCCGTCGGTTAAAAACCTCCGTAAAAATACCTTTTTGTGTAGTTAAATGGTGTAAAAAACGAACAAAAACTGCTAGTTTAGTATAAGATATGTGTGAAATCTAAGCTCGTTTTCCTTAGAAAATGGCAGAAAATTTTGTTTGTGAATTTGGGTGCGATACTAGTCCTTATGTATTTAGTCTGAGGCTCGTCTATTATAAAAAAAATAATTTTGAAGGCGATAAACGATTGAAGGTTATTTACGTAATTCTATCTAATATATCCGGATGCGATGGTGTTATTGTTTTAACTTAGTTATTAGCACTATGTCGAATACATTTGAATGTACCGACTCAGATGTATTGTTTATTTTTCGTCTGTCTGTCCGTCTTTTAGTAGACCGGGCATCACACTGAAATTACTGAATGAATTCAAACGAAACTCGATTTTAATTTAGGAGGCACGATTTAAGACCATAATACGAAAAGGCTTATAGGATACTTTTTGTCGCAAAAATGAAATCACGAGGGGGAGAAACAGGGGTTGTTTGTAAGGAGAGTCCTTAATTTTTCAAGTTACATTTTTAAAAATTGGTAATACTAAAAATAATCTCATTCATTAACAAATTACTACTCTTAAAGGGTGTAAAAAGGTGTTGATTTTTTAAAAATATAAATCGTTCATGATATTATGAGTAATATGTAAAATGATTAGTGGAAAATGAAATACATAAAACATGCAAAAATATAAATAGAAGGGAATGAAATAGGGGTCGAATCGATTTCTACGCGGTCAAAGTTGCGGCTGTTTGCTAGTATTTTTAACCGACTTCAAAAAAAGGAGGAGGTTATCAATTCGTCGGAATCTTTTTTATATATCTGCTGGCTGCTGTGAAGTCCCAACCAACTATATAAGAGAAAACAATATGTTTTTTTTTGACGCAGTTGAATCACGACTGTGATGTTTGAAAGTCCCTAAAAAGGCCAATGTAGACGTTCATCGGCTGATGTGATGATGATGATGATGATAATGGGACTTTTAGGGTAGTGGTAGGGATAGGGAAGGGTTAGGGAATAAGTGCATAAGTTAAAGGTAAGCTTGACCGGGTCTGCTAGTATGTTTTACGTATACAAGTGAAAGTAGTGGGAATGTATGTATATGAAACTTTGCAATTATTATAATAGGTGGATATCTAAACATTGTCCCATAAAATATGTATTTAATGTGGACATAATTGTATTGACTATGTGTCTACATAATAAATATTTACATTTATGGTAATAATAAATACATAAATGCATTTATGTTAGTGCATTAACTGTAATCAATACAATCTCAATGAAGGCTTGGATACTCGGTAGAAAAGTATAATATGTAAAAGACGCACTTAATGCTACTTATCTCCTGGTATTTTCTATTTGCGTTTTTTTCTTTTCTTTGTAATAATGGTGAGATAAGTTAGTAAGAGCCGTGATAGACCAGTGGATACGACCCCTGCCTCCGAATCCGGAGGGAGTGAGTTCTAAACCCGTCCGGGGCCTGCACCTTCAACTTTTCAATTATGTGCATTTTAAGAAATTGAATATCACGTGTCTCAATCGGTGAAAGAAAACATCGTGAGGAAACCTGCAAACCAGATAATTTTCTTGATTCTCTGCGTGTGTGAAGTCTGCCAATCCGCATTGGGCTAGCGTGGTGGACTACTGGCCTAACCCCTCGACTCGAGCTCAGTAGTGAGCCGAATATGGGTTGATTCCGAAAATGGTAACCAACTGATTTATTTGCAAATTATTATCAACGTATGGTCAAATTACCTAGCTCAAAAACTATGGGTTGCCAACCAACTGTATAAAATAAAACAATACGATTTTTTTTTTACCTACCTTTCCTAAAAAATCCTTCAAAGTACACATTAATGTTAAGGTACTTAACAACATAACATTGTAATTAAATCACTAGAAGTATGAATTTTATGAGTATGTGTGTAAAAAGGCTCTAATGGCATATTATTTAGCCAAATTGTTAGTTTTATGATAAAAGCGCTTAAGACAGAAATTATCACTCGTAATTTCTGAGAATATTAATTCTTGTCTGGAGGGCAAGAATGTCGATTTCGAGCCCATGAATGAGGTTTGTAATTTGTATGTTTTCTCAACTTTAGAGGTAGAGTACGTATGAAACTTATTACCTTAGGTAAAGACGCGCCGCCATCCGATTTAGCGTTCCGGTACAAACCAGTTAGGGTATTCGGTAAGTAAGCCTCACCCACGTACTTCCAAGTCAGCGATACCTTAGATAGTATCATCACTTACCGTCACATTAGATTGCAGTCAATTTGTCCACGAATAAAATAATTCTTACAAAGTTAACCCAAAAATGCTTTTTTAATGATCACGATTTTAAGTATCATAACCTTATGAACATAATTAAAAGAGCCGATGGACGTTGGGGTCCCAAGGTGCTAGAATGTTGACCCCGCACTACAAAGCGCAGTGTTGGTAGACCCCCCACCAGGTGGACTGACGACATCAAGCGAGTCGCAGGGATTCGCTGGATGCAGGCGGCTCAGTATCGTGATGTTTGGATGTTCCTACAAAAGGCCTATGTCCTGCAGTGGACGTCCATCGGCTGATATGATGATGAAGGTTCAATTTCCGGGTTAAAATTCAAACTGTAAACTACTTTGGAAAAAGTTCGTTTTTGAACGTAAATGTAATCCAAGTACCTTTAACTATATTATATTATTAGGTTGCGTAAATCAACTATTTTTTTATGATCTGAATATTAAGATGCTGTTATTTCACAACAGACAGATACTTGAATTTCATTTATTTGTGTAGATACGATAATGTAGATTGTTTTTTAACATTGAACTAATTTACAAAGGTCAATCTTGGTAAAGGTGGATGCAGACTGAATACACGCTTTTGGGTGTGTAACCACGTGGTTGCTTCTAGCCAAATAAAGACAAAATCTAAAAGACATAATATGGAAATTAACAACTATGAACTCAAATAAAATTATATTTAAATGAAAAATATTTTCTGATGATTTTTAAGTTAAATTAAAAAATTAAGAATAATAAAGAAAAAATCTAAAATTACAATGTCATAAATAAAACAACCTATGAATTTAATTAAAATTATGAAAAATATTATCTGTGGACATTTGAGTTAAAAAAATTGTGTTATTGGACACTACACATAATTATGATAGATACTTATGTTGTTTTAGAGAAAAAAAGCTTCTTATGTATTGTATTTCAAGTATCCATTACAAACTTAATTTTTTTTATAGCCTCAATAGCTCATTGGTAAGAGCAGTCGGACTCATCACCGAGGGGTGGTGGTTCGATCCCCGCCCCGTTGATCTATTGTCGTACCCACTCCTAGCACAGTCTTTCCCGACTAGTTGGAGGGGAATGGGAATATTGGTCATATTTTAAAAAAATATGGCATATTCTTTTTATTTTTTAAAAAAACACCAGTCTCTAGTTTTAAGTGGGTCGCCATATTTATTGACTTTTATTATAATAATTTTAACTGTTGTTATCCGATAGGGAGCGTTATGTATGCGTCCATTATTAATAATGTGTATCAACCTTAATATTTTTAAAAGTTTACCTATAAAAAAGAGTCGTGTTACCTTGAAAAATTAAAAGCTTGTTTTTTAACGAATACAAATAACGCTTCAATAAATAACCAGTTCTAAAACTTTAATATTATTAACTTTGTCAACATAAAGATGATGTAACTTTCAATTTTAAGGTGCATAACATAGACTATGTAATAAGCAGACGGTATCTGATATACAGGGTGATTCGGACTTTAGTACCGATATTTTTTTTCGTGGTTCAGTATCATTAATAGAACATAAATCTACAAACAGTTCGATACATTTTATGTAATTTTTTTTTATCAATTTATGTCTCAGAAATAACAAAATAATGGACACATTACCAAACAAACTGCGCAACTGCTGGCGGCACTTTGTAAGACGCCGACAAAGAAATACCGGCCGTAGGCATATCGCTTCGGCTTCGACTGACGGGGGTGGCAGAGGTGAGGGGATCGAAAAACCCCTGAGGACGCCTACCGAATTGCCGATGGGCGACCAGTGACAGACAATCTGCCGTCGCTTGCGCATTTACTATGTCGGGATTTTCAAATTGCGACTATTACGAAATGGGGTGAGTGTATTTGCTCAGCAATGAACGCCTTCGTGCAGCTTGCACAATGTACGAGTGAGTGTTCCTAGGCCACGAGCCCAAGGAATCCTGAACCCCGCAGTGCCTAATGTGAGGAACAAGTGTTTTAAATAAACTAAATGAAAATTTTATTAAAACGTGCTCGGTTGTGCCTTGATAGGAATGGACTTCATTTCGAACAATTGTTAAAATACAGTGATTAAAATTTTCAAATTAACAAAAACAAACTTAGTAAGTAGATATCATTGATTAATGTAAATATGCTGATTACAATTTTTTAAATACGCCTTCAATGCAAAAGTTTGCGAAATAATAATCATCATTTGTATTTCATTATTTCAATCGAAAGTTCATAGTTTTTATTATTATTATTACGCATGCACTTCAGGCATTATTGATGGTCCTAAGCCCAATAAAGTATGAAAGGAATATCGGTACTCAGCTCAAAAGTGACGACCTTTAATTATTATAAAAATAATAGGTATCAAACAAAAATAAAATAAACGCACAAAGGTCAACGGCCCTCGGCGCGGGCGCTCGCTAACCTACCTACCAGCTGATTTTGTAGTTTTTAGTACAGCGATAGGGTGACCCTCAAATTCTGTTTAAACGTAAATAACTTTAGCTAACGATAACTTTGTTATTTTTGAGTTAAAAAAAAAAAGAAAAAATACGTGTTCATTAAATTTTGTTTATGTACAAAATATAAAAATATCCGTACTAAAAAAAATTTCTTCCTGTATAATGACGCTGTGTCTATGTGTGAATGTGAAGGGTATTGCCTGATTTAGGATATCAATGGCGGTTTGAAATTTTAAATGGTGAAATTGTCATTTGAATCATTAAATACTTAATAAATAATTTGCATGCCAAATTGGCAAGATACATTTACCATCTACATCTACCGACCACTTGTATATATATATATATAATGCATGTATCTGCAAATAAATAAATAAATTAATTGATTGATTGATTGATTTGTCTTCATATTATGTGCATATTATGTCTGCGTGTTTGCGTGTACGTATTTTATATGCGAACTGGTAGAATTAGGGGTGCGTCACTTTTTGGTTCAGGAGACGGAGTCTGGACTTTTTATTACGTCTATGGTGTATAACATATTATGTATGTGTATAAATAGTTTCTTATTTATTATTAGCTGATTGTCGCGAATTTTCACATCTGAAATTAGGGTCATATAGGTATATATTACCTCGTTGATCCAGAGGTAATCCTATGTGGTTTTGAATTAAGCGATACTGGGTTCAAATCCTGTGTCGGCTCATGGAATACCTACTAAATAGCGTGGTGGGTGTAAGCTCCATATACCTATACTTTCCTGTAAGGATTGAGCACTTTTATTCTTTACAAGTTAGCCTTTGACTGAAATCTCACTTGATGGTAAGTGGTGATGCAATGACGGAAGCGGGCTGACTTTATAGGCGTAGGATGAAAATCCACACCCATTTTTGTTTTTATATGACGTCGTACCGGAACGCTAAATCGCTTGGCGGTACTTCTTTGCCGGTAGGGTGGTAACTAGCCACGATCTAACCTTCCCACCAATTATGAGAACCTCAATCGGCTCAGCCAAGATCGATCCCAGGACCTCCATCTTGTAATTTCACCGTGCACCACTGATCCACGGAGGCCGTCAAAACGCATGGCTTTAAAATAAGTAGATAATGATGGAATACTTCGTGATTGAAAAGAATCATTCCTATTGTTCTTTTTTAAAAAACTACCAACGTACTAAACGCAATATTGTAATGTTAATTTTCACAGACATCAAGTGATTTGCTCAAACAATGAAAGGTCGGGGCTACGCTGTGAAGTGGTCGCGGAGGCTTTGTAAACGCGACCTGGGAACTACGGCTTGTTCCCACCAAGCCAACGATAGTGAGAGAGGTGGGTAATATTCGTATAACTAAAGTGGTGGTAAGTTAAAAGTAAGCTAAAGTTTCTTCTATTCTAAAGAACTTTACAATAGAAGAAGCTTTAGGTTTACTATTTAAGGTATCTTTGACAATCGATTATTCTCCGGTCGTGTTGTTCTCCCTGCCTAGCCATTAGAGCAGCTTCGGATAACCGTTTACAACATTTTTTGAAGTTTGTAGTTAATTTTTTTTTTTTTACACCAAACGGAACTTAAGCTAACTTATCCTAATAACTAACCAAGTCATGCCCACGTGGAATGGTGGCAAGAATACTGGCTGCATTTCCACGCTGGACAGCCAGGCTGATCCTTTGCGCAAAAAATGAGCCAGCCCTTCTGTCACCAGTTGAGGCAACTAGCCGCGGTGAAAATTAAATTACCTGTACCTATTTATTTTACGCGAGTAACACTGCGAGGTGCAAGTACTATAATAATCATCATCATCATCAGTCATTATGCATCCACTGGACATAGGCCTCTTCTAAGCAGCGCCAGACCGCTCTTTTGGCTTTTTGCATCCAATCGATGCCCGCCACCTTCCAGAGTTCGTTATGTCATCGTCGTATGTAGTATAAAATAATAATATAATCGTGCAATGCTTTCGATCTATGATGCAAACCGATTTATATTTCAGTTTTAGATAGTTATAGTATAATAATAATAATAATAATAATAGCCTTTATTAACAATTTACCTTAATATAAAAACTATACAATATAAAAAAATTACGACACCAGTAAATCGTCTTGCCTTTCGGCATAGGCCTCCCCCAAGATCTTCCATGCCTTGCGATCATGAACTTTCCTTTTCCAAAGTGTTCCTGCTGTCATCTTCAAATCATCTTCCCATCTTCTTAATGGCCTGCCGCGTTTCCTTTTGTTGTCTCTAGGGTACCAAACAGTTACGTCCTTAGCCTCTTAGCCTTAGTTATAGTATTAAGTTGCAAAAAATGTTGAAATACATCTCTTGATTTCATTATTTTTGTTGCACATCCGTAGAGATAAAAATTTATGATGACATTTAAGATAAACCTCATTAAGTTTTATGGAGATTTCTAGATTGTTTAATTACTTAAATGCAGTTTCATGTTTCAAAATACATTTCCTTTTTATTCATAACGGAACGGTTACGGTGTTTATGTGAAATAATTTCGGGACAAAGGATATGGTCCAAAATTGTATGGAGCCCAGGATCAGTCATTGTACCCTGGCGGAAATAAAAGAATATTTTTTTTTTTAACTATTTTTATTATACAAATCTACGATTTTATTTTAATTCTTTCGAAATTATATTCATTCTCTCCCAAGAAATGCAACACTATTCAGGGTAATAATGGCAGATTGATGACGATTTCAAGGCAGTAGTCGATTTGACGTTTGCTGTCAATTGTCATGTCATTGCTTTAAGGGCGCCATCTTGTTATAACTCAAAAATTCCGGTTTTAATTTTATTTATTTCTTTTTATTTAGTTAGATTTATTCACTTTAATAAATTTTAATAAAATCCTTGTATTTTTTAAATTTTATTGATACGGGTTACAAGAGTGGACCTGAAATGGACCATCTCCTTCAACATTTCATAGTTTTTTGTTAAATTTTACTCCTTATTCTCTTACTGCTCTACTCTCTTATTTCCTTCGGTCTTAAAACATTTTTTAGTAGAGTTGGAAGATCGTTTAATATTTAGTATCATCAACTTCTCAACTTGACCCATCAACTGAGAATTGTTTCACAGAAGACTGACAGAAGCTAGTCGTACGAAAACTGCATGAGTTACATATAATTATTAATCCGGCTATTATTGAATAAAATTGATTCGTACGGCTTACAGCAATAATCACTTTCTTTACAGAAAATAGAATCTCCTAAATCTTTAACTATACTAAGGACCTGATAGGCTGCTAGTCGTAGCAGATATCTTTAACCAAGCACGCTATCGCTAACATTTGGACTTTAAACACTGAAATAAGTGAATTGCCTTCTTCTTTCCTGGGCCTTTTCCGCACTTGGCCACTAGTGGTTAGCCGTTGTACGTAGGTCCATTTAGTGCTGGTCCCGCTGGAGTCACTCCAGCTAACCAAGCTCGCTCCAGAAACTTAGCAGGCCGTCCAGGTCGTCGAATGCCTCTTGGAGTGTTGCTGGGGATCCAATGTGTGCTGCGCGTTGTTCAGATACACCTTATCATAACATGTATAGGGGTTTCCTCTTCCTCCATGCATGCTCTGCATTGCTGTTGTGGGTTGCCTTGTTAACTTAGCTAACTAAGATACGCACCTAACTAAGGATTGTTTGATATTGCATTAATCTTTATTCTTATACGTACATAATACGACTCTACAAAAAAAAATTCGTTCTTTGTCCTAAAGTTTATACTATTATTTTCCAGTTAGTTATGCACAAAAAGGAAAAGAAAATACCTTTTTTCGGTATAAAGTTTGCTTTTGTGATAGTTATAATAATAATACTCATTTTTAAATTCTTTCATAAATTTTTATTGATTGATTGATTATAATCGATATCCCTTGTACTTTCAAAACTTAAATATAATAGAATTGATTAGTTAATTTATAAAACAATCGAAGACTGGATTGTTCAATAAATTTAGCTAATAACTTTTGCCATCGCGACCAACACACGATCAGTTTTATCTGACGTCAAACCGTTAGCGCTGCAGGCATGTGGATTTATCGAATAGTGAATGGCTAGCGTACCATAAGTTTTGACTTCCTCGTACATAACTCGACAACGTATGTATAAGTTGCAAGCGTGTTTTACCGTAGGTCGTGTCTTCGATTGCAATTGCCATTAGGTGGGATTGCAACTAATAAAAAAGTTGGAAAACTATGCAATTAATACATTCTTATTAGTAGTGTAATAGTAATTATTTGCATAATGCCCTGGCAGTTAAGTTATATGAGCCGTATCAATGCACGATTGGGTGATTGTTGCATAAATGATCCGATGAAATTGCTAACAAAATTAACGTCATATCCATTATATCGATGCATTAAACAATTAAAACACACTAGCCAGCGCGGTTTTAACTGTATGGTTCCCGTTCTCATGGGAATACGGGGTTGTGTGTGTGTGTGCCTATGATACTCACAAATAACGTGGTTTTCTATTGGTAAAATATTCAAAATCAGTTCAATAAGTCCAGAGATTACCCCCCACACCACAAACTTTATCTCTTTGTAATATTAGTATAGATTATTATCATATAATATTTATGTAGGTAAAAAGAATATAATCAAAAATTAAATTTGGTTTTTTTTATAGGTGGTATAGCCTCACGACAAATCGCCAGTCACAGAACCAGGTCAACCCACGCTGCAGCGACTTCTGTTCTGGAAACCCTGGTGCCGTCTGTGAAGACCTGGGACGAGGTGCCTGGTCCCAAGCCGTTGCCGCTGCTTGGAAATACTTGGCGATTCATCCCTTATATTGGTGAGGATTTGTTATTAAGTTACAATCTACACCATGATTTTGATATGGCATATAAGAACAACTTATTTTTTTCTGAATGTGTATGGAATGGATTTTCATCCTCCTCCGAACTAGTTAACCCGCTTCCATCTTAGACTGCATCATGACATACCATCAGGTGTGATTGTAGTCAAGGGTTAACTTGTAAAGAATAAAAAAAAGAGTCCGATCGAATGTCAGCAAGTTGATCTAATTTAGTTTCCTTAATTGACCCTATATTTATGCATTTTCTCCGACTGGCAAAAATCTTGTAATGAGTAATACTCAGAGGCACATTCATCCGCCCTCCTATACTCGCGTCATATAAGTGGGCGGCTAAATGTGCCTCTGAGTATATTAGTATGGAGTATTTATCTTTACTTGGAGTAAAGACCGGATGGATTGAGCAATTGATTAGTGTATTTGTATGGACCTTCTAATAAATTGTTAATAGGAAGTTTGTCTTTTCTTTTCCTTTCTTGATTATAAAATCAACGATATTTTCAATCCTGACCTTTTAAAACTTTTCTGCATAATATATGTGTTTTACATTGAAATTGTTATGTTTCATTTTCAAGGTCAACATAGCTTGATTTTAAAACCGGCTGATTATAGTTTTATTATTTTTTTATCGATTTGAATGCATATGTCCATAATTTAAATAAATATGTAGGTCTAGGTAGGTATTTACCCTCGACTGATGATTTTTATTAAACGAAGGTGTTTATAGAAAATTAAATTTGTAAATTACGTATTGCTACATACGTCGGTAAACAATTTTAAATAGGTATTAGCTATGAAGCATGTACCTATACGTCCTACTACGTTATTGGCAATGATGTTAAAAACTCTACAGATGGAGCGGCTACGACAACGTCGTGTTCCGTACGCTCCATCTGTATATTATTGATTAATCTGTGTTAATATGTATTAAAAGCAGATTTTCCCAGTTTGGTTAATTTTTCTTACTTTTTTTTTTTATTGTTTACAAGTTAGCCCTTGACTACAATCTCACCTGATGGTAAGCGATGATGTAGTCTTAGATGGAAGCGGGCTAACTCGTAAGGAGGAGGATGAAAATCCACACCCCTTTCGGTTTCTACACGGCATCGTACCGGAACGCTAAATCGCTTGGCGGTACGTCTTTGCCGGTAGGGTGGTAACTAGCCACGGCCGAAGCCTCCCACCAGCCAGACCTGGACCAATTAAGAAAATCTCAATCTGCCCAGCCGGGGATCGAACCCAGGACCTCCGTTTTGTAAATCCACCGCGCTAACCACTGCGCCACGGAGGCCGTCAGGATATGCATATCCTGATCGTCAACCTTATGCACACTGGTGCAGCATACAAGAATCGAACCTTAGGCCTTTCCAATCGGAATCTAACCCAATATGCCAAAAATTCAATTAAAATTAATGTTTGTGAATCCACGATTTTCAGAAATACTTAATGATATTCACAAAATGTTTTTTTACTAATATTTTAAAGAGTAAAGTTTGTGGTACTGTAGAGGGTAATCTGTGGATCTACTGATTCGTTTTTAAAAATTCTTTACCACTAAAGCCACGTTATTTGTGAGTGTCATAGGCTATATTTTATCCCCGTATTCTCACGGGAACGGGAAATACGCGGGTGAAACTGCGGGGCGTCGGCTGTAATTCTAAAGCGACTCTTTTTTCTCCGTAAATATGCTCAGAGGCACAATTATCCGCCCACTTTAATATGACGCGAGTATATTAAAGTAGGTAGATAAGTATACATAACAATAGAAATAAGTTGTGATAGGAGGATAGTTATGTCGTCGTCATCAACCCATATTCGGCTCACTGCTGAGCTCGAGTCTCCTCCAGTCTCTCCAGTCCAGTCCAGTCTCCAGAGGTTAGGCCAATAGTCCACCACGCTGGCCCAATGCGGATTGGCAGACTTCACACACGCAGAGAATGAAGAAATTCTCTGGTATGCAGGTTTCCTCACGATGTTTTCCTTCACCGATTGAGACATGTGATATTTAATTTCTTAAAATGCACACAACTGAAAAGTTGGAGGTGCATGCCCCGGACGGGATTCGAACCCACACCCCCAGAGGTCATATCCACTGGGCTATCACTGCTCTTATGATAGTTATGTAATAGCAATCTTTTCTTTAAGCCTGTATCTTTGTCGGCGTCTATCTATTCGAATAAAAAATCACAGCATCGAATTTAAAGCGATAACCTTGCCCCGGTTCCCGTATTACGTAACAGCTCATCATCATTATCATTATGAAAGTTTGGTGCACGATTTGTATTCAGTACATACATTGTAGTGTATTAAACGTTGCACCTATCACGCAAGTAACGCGTCTCTTCAACGCATACAAAATGTTTGATTCAAAAAATTTTTGGTTATCTTGTGGCGAACGAACTCTTTCGTTCGCCCACTTTAGGTTAGGCCATCTACATTCACATTCCAGATTCATTTCATATTTAGAATTCCCTCGACCGCGCATGCGTGGATATATTGTTTCGCCCATTCATTACATCTTGACCAGTTCTCCATTCCACACCGCTTCATCTATTTGATAGTACTTTTATTTTATATCCTTTTACAATTATTATAATCAGTGAAAGAATAAATATACATCAATACAATCGTCGCCTTATATCAATATACAAATATAAAACCTCAATGGCGATAATCTGTATTGATTCTGGTTATTGTTATTTTTAACCGAATTAAAAAGGAGGAGTTTCTAACTTCGATGTGTATGTTTTTACCTCAGAACTTCGCTCATTTATTAACCAATTTTGAAAATTCTTTTTATGTTTGAAATAGATACTTCTAGATTGGTCCCATTTCATTTTCATGAAAATTGGTTCATTAGTTTTGTTTTAAAATCCAAATAACTGAAATGCTTCTTTGAAGTCGATTCCTTTTTTATGTTAATAAGATTTTTGTTTTGACACGGTCAAGTGGGTAAGTGTGATCGAGGCTTTATTAATCGCTACTTTTAGAGCATCTTATATTATATTACTTACCCGCGACTTCGCGTGAATTTGGGATATTTACTATCCTGTGGGGACTGCCTTTTAGAGAGAGAATTTCGGAAAATAAAACGACCAACTCATTCCAGAATTTTAGTCTCTCTAACTAACATTATTTGTTTTTTTTTTATAAATATATAGATTTTACACTTTATATCGTCTTTTGACTCATATTATAAGAAAATTAGAGTCGACCGCTTTCTTGAATTTGTGTCATTAATTAAAAAAAAAACAAAAAGATTTCTTTTTAGTATGTATGACTCAATAAATGATTGTTGATACAGTTCTTAAGCTCTACGTAGTAGCAAGTCCAACTTCCTTCGGAATTTAAAACTAAACACGTGTCTTGCGTAAGCACTAAGCATGGTGCACCGGTTTTAAATGCATTCCAGTAATTACTGACACTCGTGTGTCGCAAGCTTGACACGGTCAAGTGGGTGAACATGGCCGAGGCTTTATTAATCGCCACTTTTGCTACAAAGATCTTATATCTTACTAGCTGATGCTCGCGACTTCGTCCACTTAAAATTGGAATATTTCCTATACTGCGGTGGTGAATTTTGGAAAATGAAATAACCAAGTCTGTAGGAGATACCAGGAAAGAATGTTCGTACGTACCTTGTCTAGCTGTTGTTTCCGTCTCTCCGGGTTACCCCTGCTTTGCATAGCTGCAGATAGGCTCTTTTAAATACTGTCTGACAACTGATTAGTTGGTGGATGGATGATTCTCTGCTCGTATTAGAACATGATGATATGAACACTGACTTGTTGTTTTAAGCGTTTGAAGTAGAATAGGCTCTTGTGTTGACTGACAAGTGACAGCTGACAGCTAATGACGTCCAGAAACGTCTGAACAAATCTCCTGATTTATGTCATACACTACTTTATACCTTTTGTCAATACTTGTGATAACACCATAGAAATTAGAAAGCCAAAGTCATTCTCAAACTAACAGCTATTGGTTTCTATACACATAAATATATATATTTAACGTTTATATATGTGCTTGTATATAAAAGCAAAGTTGATTGCTCCCTTGAATTTGTATCATGAAGAATTAATTCATATTTTTTTAGTACTTATACGGGCTAATAAACGGTGATTGTTACATTGCAAGTCCAACTTCCTTGAATATAAAACTAACTTGCGTCTTGCGTAACCACACGGTGCACCGGTTTCAAATGCATTCCAGTAATTACTGGCGCTCGTGTGTCGCAAGCTTTATACGGTCAAGTGGGTGAGTGTGACTGAGGCTTTATTAATCGTTACTTCTCTAGAAACTTATATTATTGTAATTGATTTTCGCGACTTTGTCTGCGTGTGTCCTTAGAACATATCGCAGAAGTGTGACCGAGGCTTTATTAATTGTTACTTTTCTAGCATCTTATTATATTAGTCTAGTTGATACTCGCGACTTCGTTCGCGTGTGTTTGGGATTTTTATTGTTCTGCTGAAACTCCCCTTAGGAACACCTCGCGTAAGTGTGACTGAGACTTTATTAATCGTTAATTTTTTTAACAACTCATAATACTATTCTATTTAATACTCGCGAGTTCGGCCGCGTGTTTTTGGGATTTCGTTTTATTTTTGGGAATATCTACACTTTTGAGGAACACTTCGCAAAGCGTGTCGCTCTGTTTAGGCGTGTTTTTTTTAGGCTATAATTTTTATAGGCTATAACATTTACTTACTATAATAAATCCTACTTTCAACAACCTCATGATACATTATGCACTATTCAAATTCTATCTCGTTAGTCAAAATGTTAATCTGTGGCTCCGAATCTTGAGGTACTAGGTTCGAGTCGCGGTTCATAATAAAATATTGAGGTTTACCTACTTTTTTACAAAAAAATCTTAGTTACAATTCTCAGCCCAGAATTGAGAGGTCTTTGTACACCTGTCCCTCGGAGATAACGTTAAGCCCTCTGTCTCAGTCATTATCATTATCATCATCCTGATATCCATCCAAATATTATCATCCAAGCCTGCCAACTTGCATTGGAAAAACGTAGTGTATCTTAACTCCATACCCCATAGAGGTAAAGTTTGTAATATTGTAGGGGTAATCTCTGAATCTACTGAACCGACTTTGTTAATGCCTTTACCACTAGAAAGCCACATTGTTTATGAGTGTCATTCTATTAATATTATAAATGCGCAAGTTTTTATGGATGTTTGTTAATCTTTAACGCCGTTACTACTAAAGCAATTTGCCTGAAATTTGGAATGAAAGTAGATTTTACTTTGGATTAACACATAGGATATTTTATCCGACAAAGTCCACGGTTCCCGCGGGATTTGTAAAAAACTGAATTTCCCTCGGACAAAGACGCGGTCGGCTGCTAGTAGGCTATATTTTATTCTCGCATTCTCACGGCAACGGGAACTACGCAAGTGAAACCGCGAGGCGTCGGCTTGTCTCCAATAAGGAGAAAGGCCTGGCTTTGTAGTGGGTCAGGCTGATAATGATTATTCAGATTCGGGCTAGTACACAAGCACTTTCAGAGTGCACAAATTTCATTGCAACTCCTTTTATTGTAACTCGTCAAATCAAAAAGCGTGACCGCACTATCGTTACGCGTTACACAATGCAACAGAGAGATGTATGCACGGGTAACTTAACACGATACTTCAATATGAATAACTTGCTTCCTGTCCTTTTGTTATTAAAAAGGGGATTTTTGGATTTATAAGGTAACTCCCATAAATAGGGAGTATACCTTTAAGCACGTTGTTGAGTCATCATCATCATCACCATAAGCAGATAGACGTCCACTGCTGGACATAGGCATGGATCTCCAAGCACAACGGTCTCGAGCCACCATCATCCAGCGAAACCGCTTTATATCCTCGGTCCACCTTTTGGGGGGTCGACCAACACTATGCTTTCCGGTGCGAGGCTTTCCATTTCAGCACTTTGGGACCCCAACGTCCAAAGGCTCTTCAAACTATGTGGCCTGCCCATTGCCACTTCAGCTTCGCAACTCGCTGAGCTATGTCAGTGACTTTGGTTCGCCTGTGGATCTCCTCATTTCTGATTCGATCACGCAGAAACTACAAGCATAGCTCGCTCGCTGATTGACTTTGAGCCTTCTACTGAGGCCCATAGTTAGCGACCAAGTCTCGGATCATCACTGGCTACACGCACTGTTCGAAGACTTTCGCCTTCATTTCCACACACACACTTTGGCTGGTGAGAGGCTTCGGCCGTGGCTAGTTATCACCCTACCGACAAAGACGTGCCGCCAAGCGATATAGCATTCCGGTACGATGTCGTGTAATAACCGAAAAGGGGTGAGGATTTTCATCCTCCTCCTAACAAGTTAGCCTGCTTCCATCTTAGACTGCATCATCACTTACCATCAGGTGAGATTGTAGTCAAGGGCTAACTTGTAAAGAATAATAAAATAAAAAACTTCGTTGTTGAGTAGTTCCACCAAGTAGAGTCCTTCATATTGGTAGAGCAAATAAGCCAACAACCAGAAATGCTCAACAAGCACATCAGATAAGGATTAAGTTAGTCTAATAGTTAGTCTTTTTCGAAATGCACAGCTTTTAGCTATTACTAAAAGGTGTGCATTTCGAAAATGTAACTATTAGAGCGTAACCTAATGGAATGGCAGGGTACCAACGTTACAAAAGAAGAGAAATATCCTTGTAATTCTCTTCTCGGGCCACGAGCGCAATTTTTTTTATTTTGAAGGAAATAATCTCTCAAAAGCCGTGACAGCTCAGTGGATATGACCTCTGCCTTCGATTCGGAGGTTGCAGGTTCAAATACGATCCGGGAACTCTAACTTTTCAGTTATGTGCATTTTAAGAAATTAAATATCACGTGTCTCAAACGGTGAAGGAAAAAAACCGTGAGGAAACCTGCATACCAGAGAATTTTCTAATTCTCTGCGTGTGTGAAGTCTGCCAATCCGCATTGGGCTAGCGTGATAGACTAAGGCCTAATACTGTTGAACCAAATATGAACCCCTCCCATTCTGAGAGTTTCCTCTCAGAATGTTAGGGGTTCATATTTGGCTCAACAGTGAACCGAATATGGATTGTCGATGATGGTGAATCCCCTACTATTACGTAAAAACATATTTTTCTGGTAATAAAGAAAAAGAGTTTAGGGCACAACTAAATAAAATAAATTAAACTTTCATTAATTTATTTTATTTGATAAATTGCTTTAAACTCCTTAGCACTTATACCACGGTCTTTACGTAGGAATGTAGGTATGCCCTTTTCTAAGTACTAAACTAAGTATTGCCATGTAAACCGCAGTGAAACTTGCCTAGACTGGTCCCGTCCTATGAACCGCTCTGTCTGAGGCAACTCTCACCCGATACTACCTACTAACTACGGACTTATATTAAGCTAGATACCGCAAGACGTCCACCTAAGTGTGTCCGAAAAAGAGCCAAGCGCCTATTTGTCTTTACTTCTTCTTTAAATAGTATCCTATTTTAATTTATGTAATGTAAAATACGTACTTATTAATTTTTTATACAATCAGTTTGGCGATTGTAATCTTTATATTTCGGATATTTATACGAGTATGTAGTAACACTTAATTAAACAGGTGCAAATAATAAATTATATTTTAATATACTTGTACTTGTCATCAACCCATATTCGGCTCACTGCTGAGCTCGAGTCTCCTCTCAGAATGAGAGGGGTTAGGCCAATAGTCCACCACGCTGGCCCAATGCGGATTGGCAGACTTTACATTTATATAAGACGCAGAGAATGAAGATAATTCTCTGGTATGCAGGTTTCCTCACGATGTTTTTCCTTCACCGATTGAGACACGTGATATTTAATTTTTTAAAATGCACACAACTGAAAAGTTGGAGGTGCATGCCCCGGACAGGATTCGAACCCACACCCTCCGGAATCGGAGGCAGAGGTCATATCCACTGGGCTATCACGGCTCATACGAGTATGTAGTAACACTTAATTAAACAGGTGCAAATAATAAATTATATTTTAATATAATTATAAGAAAACTTGTTGTATTTAATTTGCTTTTATTTTTTGCATATAAAAATAAATACATTTCCAAATTGAAAATATTCAATACTTATTGAATCTTTATCGTATAGAAAAAAGAACTATTTTGATCATGTTAGCTTTCACACAGTAAAATTGCTTCTCAATCGGCCCATTCGTCTCGAAGCTACGATGCCGCAGATATTCACACAGATACGTCAATCTTATAACACTGTTTTATCTTACGTAGGGATTTAAAATTCACATCGTTGGATTCCCTACTGACTAGCAGCGTCTAATATAAATGTAAGTGCATGCTAAAGTGTATTCTTGTGTCTAGAGAGTTGATCTGAAACTGAGATTTACTCTGCTTCTTAGTTCGATAATCCCGGAAGTTCTGTTTAGATTATAAAATTTTGTTTATTTAAGCTAAGATACCACAGATACACGTCAAACACATAACCTTCATTTTACGTCAGAGTTTGAAAAGTAACAACATTTATTCGTTCAGAATAAACATGCGGTGTCTGTATAAATAAAAGCCCGTGCTACAGTAGATTCTCGTGTCTAGAGAGTTGATCTGAAACTGAGATTTACTACGCTTCTTGCTTCGATAATCCCGAGAAAGGTAAAAGGAAATGTTTTAGAAGGTTTGAGCTATTGTTATTCAATACGTTTTGACTGACGACTATAAAACTGTTGGAACTTCAGAGTGCAGTTTCAAGTAGTAATTTTTACGACTAATCTACGAAACGGCAGAACTGGTGTCTGGTGTAGTAATTAAGGCTATTTTTTTATTTCAATATTTTTTGAGTAAATACTACGTACGTTCGGAAAAATAATATTTGCTAAGTAGATTTTGTCCACTTTCCGATTAGTTTGTGTATACGACAATAGTCAAGCGGACAAGATCGAACTGCGAACTCTCGGTGGTGAAGTAAGGATTTTCCCTATAGAAATGGGATCCATATTATTAAAATATTATTCTTTTAATTACAGGAGGCTATTCAGTAGAACACGTAGACAAAGTATGCTTATCGCTACGAGAAAAGTATGGGAAATGCGTCAAAATGGCCGGTCTACTGGGCAGACCGGACATGCTGTTCGTCTTCGATGCCGGCGAGGTGGAGAGAGTCTTTCGAGGAGAAGATGCTGCTCCACATAGGTATACAGTTTTGTAGGGGGGATAATCCTCTCGGGCATTCGTGTTCAGTAGTATGTAGGTTATTAACTATGGTAGACAATATACGAGTACGTCATCATCATCATTCATCATTATCAACCCATGATCGGCTCACTGCTGAGCTCGAGTCTCCTCTCGGAATGAGAGGGTTAGGCCAATAGTCCACCACGCTGGCCCAATGCGGATTGCACACACGCAGAGAATTAAGAAAATTCTCTGGTATGCAGGTTTCCTCACGATGATTTCCTTCACCGTTTGAGACACGTGATATTTAATTCAACATCCTCATCCATCCATCCATTATTTAATCATGCAATATGCAATGCAATTATCCATCAAATGCACGCCATTGCTCGTCTTGGGTAAAAGTGACTCCTACCGGCTAAAAATTCATGCCTTAGAAAAAATAATCTTAAGTCCCACCTGTGCGAGCAAATGCAATGCAATGCAATTAGACAAAATGTCATCCAATGGCTGTGGAGTTGTCCCAGTACCATCTCTTTCGTCTCAGCGCATTGGAAGAGATAGCGGTATTTCCGGTTGCGCCACCATTGGTTGACGACATTATTTCGTTGGGTGCATATTAGCAGCAGGGTCGGCCCGTCTATACGGCGAACGGGGCAGTCGCTCCAGGTGCTAAATCCTAGAGAGCGCCTAAATGATAATTCTAGTCAACCATAGACGGTACTGCGCCTGATTTTCAATTGGTCACCCCAGAGTATAGTCGAGATCTTCGCGTTCCATTCTTACTTTACACTCATAATTTGGTATAGTTATCAGCTTATTATTAGGAGCGAACAGGAGAGGCGCCTTATTTGCATCTCGCTCCATTTTAAAATTTACTACGGGCCGGCGCTGATTAGCACTACTAATAGGTAAGGTAATCGTTTTATTCTAACTTACATTTTTCAGGCCATCCATGCCATCGCTAATGTACTACAAGCATACACTGAGAAAAGATTTCTTTGGCGCGGAGAAAGACTGCGGTGGTGTTATTGCTGTGTAAGTAAATATAATAGCAAATGTTTTAATATGCTCCATTGCGTGTTATTTATTTCGATTTATTTCCACACGCTAATCTAAACTTACAAATATCTATATAATAACAGTATATTGTTTCATAATATTCATCATCATCATCATCATCATCATCATCATCATTATCATTAATAGCCGATGGACGTTGACGGCTGGACATAGGTCTCTTGCATGGAATTCCAAACACCATGGTCTCGAGCCGCCAGCATCCAGCGGCTCCCTGCAACCCGTTTGATGTTCTCGGTCCATCTAGTGAAAAGATCCAAGTTTGACCTTTCCGGTGCGTGGTCACCATTCCAGCACCTGGGACTGAAACGTCCGTCGGCTCTTCCAACTGTTCCCTGTTCATTGCCACTTCAGCTTCGCGAATCGCTGAGCTATGTCAGTGATTATGGTTCTTCTGCGGATCTCCTCATTTCTGATTCGATCACGCAGAGAAACTCCAAGCATAGCTTGCTCCACCACGCGTTGAGTGACTTTGAGCCTTATAGAGTATATTGTTTAACACTGTGTAAAAAGAGGAACTCTAGATTCCATAGATGCTGACATCTGTAACACCGTAGGGTTTGGCTAAGCTCAATTTTCAATGGAGTCACAAGCATATTCTGTTGTACAAATGTGATGAATACCTCTTACATAATTTTACTCCAAGAAATTTGTGTTTTTCCAGACATGGCGACTCGTGGTCAGCGTTTAGGACAAAGGTCTCTCGTGTAGCTCTGAGCACCGGCGCAGCTGCACAGTATACGCACCAAGTTGGGGAGGTGGCTGATGCTTTTGTCGACAGGTAGTAATTTTTGACGGCCTCCATGGCGCAATGGTATGCGCCACGGAGTGTTGTGGACTTACAAGGCGAAGGTCCTGGCTGGGCTGATTGAGGTTTTCTTAGGTCCTGGTCGGGCTGGTGGGAGGCTTCAGCCGTGGCTAGTTACTACCCTATCGACAAAGACGTGCCGCCAAGGATTTAGCATTCCTGTACGATGTTGAGTAGAAACCAAAAGGGGTGTAGATTTTCATCCTACTCCTAACAGTTAGCCCGCTTCCATCTCAGATTGCATCATCACTTATCAGGTGAGATTGTAGTCAAGGGATAACTTGTAGAGAATAAAAATAAAGTAAAACACCATCAATTTCCCAAGTCCGTGTCAATGAAAATTTCTTGGAAGAAAGAAAATATCAATTTTCATAGTCCGACCTAGAATCCGAAGGAACTCATGGTCCGAACCTAAAGGTTACCAACCACGGGAACGAGATCAACATCAATTACTAATATTGTAAAGAGAAAATATTTGATTGTTTGTTTGTTTGAAGGCTTTGAAACTACTGGACTGATTTGAAAAATTCTTTCAATAGTGGAATCCTACATTACCTTTATCAATATAGGATATTTAAGCTCCATGTTATTATAGTGACCATGGGACAGCTTCAATAGCCCCATGGTAAGGGTGCTAAACTCCCATCAAAATTTCATGGGTTCGATTCCTGATGGCTGGAATATTATCGTACCCACTCCTCATAAGTTATTATGAGAAATAAAGATTACTAAATAAAGGAGGCTAAAGAGAGAATGTTACTAAATGAAGGAGGATAAAGAGAGAAAGGCGGCTCGAGACCGTTGTGCTTTGAGGTCCGTGGAAGAGGCCTATGTCCAGCTGTGGACGTCTATCAGCTGATAAGTAAAGAGAGAAGGGAAGAGACACAATTAATTGTAATATTTTCTTTACAGAATACGTGAAACAAGAAACCCGGACTTAGAAACGCCAAACGATTTTTTAAATGAAGTACACAAATGGTCTTTGGAGTGTAAGTTTTTCATGTTTTTTTTTTCACTGATTCGCAACTAAATTAAGGTGTAATACAACTACTATCAGCGTATTTTAATAGTCCACTATAGGACCAGGGTCTGTAGTCATGTGGAACGTTGATTCTCTTTCTACAAAAGCTAACGCTTCGAAAATAAAAATGTATTGGAATGACATTTGCTATCGACAAGTCACGTAATCAAGTTGTCGATCGCTTCTGTCATTCCCCTACATTTTTTTAGTTTTCGAAGCGTTAGCGTTTGTAGAAAGAGAGTCGACGTGCCCACTCAACCCAGACTTTCTCTTGTGATACAGCAGAGTCAGTGGAGTTCTGATGATGTTTGTTATGTAAATGATGATTATAATGATGATGGTAATCATGATTCCAGCCCTTGGACTAATAGCCCTGGATACGCGACTGGGATGTTTCGAGTCACATGAAGGGTCTGAAAGCCAGCGTCTCATAGATGCTGTGAATACGTTCTTCCTTTGCGTCGGAGAATTGGAGCTCACAGCTCCGTGGTGGAGGATATACCCGACCACTATGTTCAAAAGATATGTGGCCGCTCTTGATACTATTCTCAGGTATGAAATACCTATTTCATTCTTGGTTAGCTAGATTTTAAAAATAGGGTATGAGAAATGAAGATAGAGTTATGACTTAATCGTGATACAAAATATTTCATGACTATGCTCATCTTGCTGTTAAAACTTTGTGTATGTTACGATTGTGGCGAGCCGCTATCAACAAGGCAAACCATGGTGGTAGGATGTTTTACTTTCAAGCCATCTTCCAGTATTTGACATAACAAAAATATGCCCCCTGAAAATTGTCTCACATGGTTACCAATATTCTAGGTTCACGAAAATCGAAAATCATGTTTAATGACATTTTTTTTAGGATCTTGCTCAGATCACTTCCGCTCTAATTGTGTTACCAGCTTTTTCTATTTCTTCTAGGAGAGTTACCAATTGATTTTAAATATCTTTCTTTATCTATTCTGGAAAAATATTTTATACTACTAAAAAATGCATCTGAAAATACGTATCCATAATATCTTTTCTGCCTTTAAAAAGTCTTTGGCGCGAATATTTCTATTCTACATTTGTAATGTACATGAATTTCCTATAAATTGTAATTTTCCAGCGTAACTCTGAGTCATGTAGAGCGAGCACTGAAGGAATGTTCAGTGAGCGGGAGCAAGTCCCTGCTGCAAGACCTGGTGACCGCGGCCGGGCCCAGGGTGGCTGCTGTGGCAGCCCTTGACATGTTCCTGGTGGGGATCGACACGGTACGGCATATGATAATGAACTATCCATACTATAATATTATAAAACTAGCGGACGCCCGCGACTTCATCCACGTGAAAATTGATGTAAACTTTCAACTACCCCTACCCTACCCTACCCCTACCCTACCATACTCAACCCCTACCCTACCCATTAAGGCTGCACACGCGACGAAAGCTTAAAAAATGGAGTAACTTCTCCCGTTTTCCCAAAATTTCCCTTCACTGCTCTGCTTTTATTGATCGTAGCGTGATGAAAAGTATACATATATAACCTGCCCAGGAGTATGAAGAACAATTGTACCAAGTTTCGTTAAAATCCGTCGAGTAGTTTATGTTTCTATAACGAACATACAGACAGACAGTCAGACAGAAAGACAGACAGACAGATAAAAATTTTTCTGATTGCATTTTTGGCATCAGTATCGATCACTAATCACCCCCTGATAGTTATTTTGGAAATATATTTCATTTACAGAATTGACCTCTCTACAGATTTAATATAAGTATAGATGTTTAAATAAGTTTGTCTGTCTATTTGTTATTCTAAGCTGTTGATCAGATTTGAATGATAAATTAATTGTAACTTGGAGCAGTACATTGGCTGCTTTTATATCGGAAAAATCCATGCCTGCCACGAGATCTGTAAAAAACAGAAATTAGTCTGCTAATAGAATATAAGCAACAGTTACGGATAACTAAGCAGTTTATTACAATAAAAAGTAGCTTTTTTTTATTCTTTACAAGTTAGCCCTTGACTACAATCTCACCTGATGGTAAGTGATGATGCAGTCTAAGATGGAAGCGGGCTAACTTGTAAGGAGGAGGATGAAAATCCACACCCCTTTCGGTTTCTACACGGCATCGTACCGGAACGCTAATTCGTTTGGCGGTACGTCTTTGCCGGTAGGGTGGTAACTAGCCACGGCCGAAGCCTCCCACCAGCCAGACCCGGACAAATTAAGAAAATCTCAATCTGCCCAGCCGGGGATCGAACCCAGGACCTCCGTCTTGTAAATCTGAGGCCGTCAAATTATATCAGGTTATATTTATCTCTTTACCCAAATTTAGTATAATCGATTCTGTGGTTTAGCCGTTGTAAGGTAGGTAGATAGACGGACTTTAGCATTTATAATAAAGAAGAAATATATTCTTCATGATGACAGTTATTGATGTAGATACCTAGACACAACAAAAGCTTACGTTTCTCTTAAACCAAAGCATCTTCCGAATCAGTTGACTCATATATGCTTTATTCTAAATTTTTAAATTCGCTGGTACAATTAAGTTTATAAACGTTCAACAATTGGGTTGGTACATTTGGTCTTCTCTATTTTAACATTCTTCTTATGTTATGCCTTTTCTAGACCTCAAACGCTGTAGCATCGACTTTGTACCAGCTGTCTCTACGTCCAGACGTGCAAGAGAAGTTGCATACTGAAATAACAAACGTTCTCCAAGGTCGTCCGTTGAGAGCTGGAGATGTCAGTCAGATGCCGTATTTAAAAGCCTGCATTAAAGAAGTTTTAAGGTAAACTTTCAAATTAGTCTCTTTACTCGCACCTATGAGAAATTATGTCGCCAAACGCTCCTTTACGACCCTTTGCAGAAAACCGTTAAATTAATCTTTAACGGTTTTCTTCGAAGGGTGTTTGGCGACATGATTTCTCATAGGTGCGAGTATTATCTCATTATTTATATATTATAATTGAAGATCTGGACTATTACCTCAAAAGCAATCCTTTACCTCACTTCATACTTGCTTTGCGAACATTTTCTGCATGCACTGTCTCAAGTAAATATTGTAAAAAAATGACAAATAGGCAGAGATAGTGCTTAGGTAATGCTTATATAATAACGCTTCATTGCCAACGAGCTTTCTTGCCATCCACCACCGATTCCCAAAACAGCGAGCTACCTACAAAATATAAAATACAAGAATCAGTAAGATGTTTGTTTTCTGTCACCAAGTAGCTTTGCAGTCAGAAGGGTATGGTTACTGGTTTAATTACAGGCATAATGACACATCGTAATATCAGTCTATGCTTTATTCATAAAAAACAGCGCATTGTATTTTGTAGTATTTGCTGTGCAGTGCTTTGTTATTGGCGCAACCATTCTAGTATTACTATAAAATAAGCACTTATGACTGGTATATGTCAGTAGCAATAACTCAAGTAGAAAAATGTATACACCAGCCCCATTTGTATTTCTTTTATGTTTATTTCTTTTGCGTTTCGATATTTAAAATTGTATTAATAAATCTATAATTATTCCTAAAACTTTCTTTCTTTTTAGGATGTATCCAGTTGTAATCGGTAATGGACGCCAGTTGACTAAAGATACTGTTATTTGCGACTACAACATTCCTAAAGGAGTAAGTATAATTCGTTTTTGGAACTTTTTGCTGCTTCTGTGTTTTGCTAAAAATGCTCTAAATTAAATAATTACTGGATAATTGCACTATGAAAGAACAAGTCGTGCATCACTGTTATGAAATGAAGAAAAAATATTATGATGACAGAAGCGCTGGCCTATATTTTTGCGGAAAGGACCAGCCTTATATTTTCTGTGACCTGGCTATCCAACGCGATTAAACAGCCTTATTTTTCTCCTCGTAGAAAAAACAATTTGCTTAAAGATACCATAATGCTCTTTTCAGACCCAAGTGATTTTCCAACACTACGTAATGGGTAATAGCGAGGAATACTTCTCAAAAGCGTCAGAATTTCGTCCGGAACGCTGGATACAGCGGTCACATTACAAGCACCATCCATTCGCATCTTTGCCTTTCGGATTTGGCAAGCGAATGTGTCTGGGTCGAAGATTTGCTGAACTGGAGATGCATGTCGTGATTTGTAAGGTAATATGACTATCGCAGTGAGTTTTTGGATGCAGGTGACTCAGGGCTATGATGCTTGTATTCCTACAGCATAAGTCCTGCAGTGGACTTCCATCAATCCATGTGATTATGATGATCATCACTATCAATATTAACAATCCCCGCTCACATGGGTGTAATCTATACTAATATTATGAAGAGGTAAAGTTTGTGGTTTTGTTGGGGGTTATGTATGGATCTACTGAACCTATTTTAAAAACTTCTAGAACGCCACGTTATTTGTGAGTGTCTTAAGCTATATTTTAGCCCCATATTCTCACGGGAATGGGAACTAACCGGTAAACGGGCGGTGTCGGCTAGTTAGACATATAGTCGTATAGCTCGACGGTTAGAATCAAACTATCTTTGACGAACGACCTTTCAGACGGCATTTTATTTTATTTTAATTTTGGCATATCTATTACAAAAATAATATTCCTTACCCTCCAAGTACCTGAAAAATGACTGTCTAGTCATCTCAAATGTCTAGTAGGTTGTGATCGAACCACAACTTCTCAGTGTTCTCATATTTCCCAGTGGGAAAACAGGCTCGAATCCAGTTCCTAGTGATTGTTAAGCTAACCCTGGCCCAACGACGTAGTTATATGCTTATTCACAGATTATATTTTGCAGATGGTGCAAGCCTTTAAGATGGAGTATCACCACGAGCCGTTGGACTACCACGTGCATCCGATGTATACGCCCAACGGACCGATACGACTCAAACTGATCGAACGTTGATAAATATTTGTGTACTTCCCACTTTACAAATATATAAAAGTAACGGAAGCTCGCAACTTCGTCCGTGTGGAATTAATTTTTTCACAAATCCCGCGGAAACTATTGATTTGTCGACGATAAAAGTGAGCCTATATATTGCTTAATAACCGCTCTTTCTTTTCCATTAAAATCGGTTCTGCCGTTTGAAATATTAGTACGACAAACAGACATTTTCTTAAAAGTTCAATTGTGTTTAAGTATTGTGTAAGTACGCACTTTATAAAATACAGATGTTTGAAAATCACACACATACATTTTTTTTATTTTATTTAATATAATACATATTATATACTTGTAAGGTCCCTTACTGTAATAGCAGTAAGTCACCGTCTCACCACTACACTGTTATATACTATAATGGCCAGCAGCACACGTCCGCCTCCTCTCGATGCCAGAGACAGACTGACTAACTTTCTCTCACTACCGGTGTATATATACACAAACACTACATCCCTACCTTTTTAACAACTTTAATTATTTTTATATTTCCTCCATTCTTACCATACATAGTGATTTCCAACCACATGTGGTTCAGAATTAAAGTAGTCGAAAGTATTTTCCATTTCCTTCCAATACTCTCTTTTTTTCCTTTCCGAAGTTTTTAACCCAATTTCAATTTAATGAAATTCCGAAGTCTTATAATTGATGATAATCTTAGAACTCGTAATAATAAACTCGTTTTCTATTTAGCGGCCCTCGCTTTACGGCTCGTGCCCTAAAACTACCTTGTATATAATGGGCCTTTTTAGCTTCTTGTATATCAACCTACTATTTTTAGTCAGATTTTTTTTTATTTCTAACGCCAACAAGCAATGTTATGTATTGGTTCCAAGGATTAGAAAGGGGAAAATTGAATGGAAGAATAAGAAAAGGCTTGCACATTATTGCAGAAGAAACAACAGAAGCTTATTCGATCAGAAAACTTTTTTGATTAGAAACTTTTTAGAAAACAATCTAGTTGTTTAATGTTAAAATTTGAGATCAATCGGTAACTGTTGTTATTGTCGCTTCTAATTGTCTATCACAAGACCCGTATTAGAAACGATCTTCACCCATCTGTTTATTAGATGAAAAGAGTTTTATATCAAATTTAGTACGTTAAAAGTATATTGCCTATTGGTCCTTAAAATTTCCTGGCAAATCATTATTAACTATTATTAATGATAGTTTGGCCACGAGTTTTGAGGCGAGCTACTTGCAATATATTTTAAAATTTGAGAAACATTTAATGTATCTCACTTAAACAGATGGGTGAAGATCGTTTCTAATTCGGATATTTTACTATCTTATATAGATGCGTTTGTCACAACATCAAGTGTACCCTTAATTATAAATTACAAATGACAGTGACAGAAAATTTGTGTTTTAATTTTGTAAAACTTTTCATAATAATTTTCGATGTTATTTTTGTAAGCATGTACATTGTACATACCAAAGGATAAAATAAAAATACTTTTCCACATTCATAGAATGTTTTATTTAGATTGACTCAACAAGCAATCCTACTAACATTTAATTTCTTCGTTTAAATTCTTTTACCTGTCATTCTGTATTGTGGAAAACGAACTCACGAATGGACGGAGCATTAGCACCTACTCAAACGTAGTTCGGTTCAGAACACATCGGAAAACGTGATTTTCTTATATTGGCGTGATCCTAGAAACCTTTTAACTTATAACAAACACGCAAGAAGCTCTCCAATAAATTTATATTGCTTATAAGTAACCATAACGACTTTTTTAATAGCTTTGAAAACATTTATGTTTTTTTCTCCAAGTTAAGCTGTAGAGTTTTCAATATATCGTGTTGTTCCAATTAAAAAACTTGTAGCTAGAATTTACATTTTGCAGGTAGAACATAAAAAATGTACAATAAGCAATGTGTAATTCTACTAAACATACGTCAAACTGAGTTTTGAAAGATCAATGGAAGACATCTTGATTTAACGTCTGCAACAATTAGCAAAATTTTTTCATGATTTTTCACATATGGAATAAGGTTAGGTTAGGTTAGTTATAATCATATAAACGTCATAATGAAAAGGCGTGTTTTCCGTCGCGTCTGAACTAGTAACAATATTAATTTAAATATAATAATTATAATTGAGAGTATTATCATTTGTAAAATTTTCTCACAACACAGAATTGAGGTTCACATAAATCCACACAATATTATTAATATAGATTGGCAAAAACTTAACTATAAAATTTAATGGCCACAATATCGTACTATTATACTGGTAAATATTTACAAATATATCACAAATTAGTATATAATATATGCATAAAAAATAATAATGATCGAAAAAGATATAAATTTAATAGTTTTCTTTTTTAAATATACATAGTGTTTATATATTGTTGACTAGGTTATAGGTAATTGTTTTATCATTCGGAAGCAGTATCAAGCAGCTCTCAGATATAGCTGTTCTAAGCCTAAGCGTGCATGCTATAATTATTTGTTAATACAAAAAAATCACAATATATCGATTCAACGATGAAAATATCATGCGCGCCTAGTCTTTTATCCTATGGCACTATTTTATTTAATATTACAAAATAGGCATTTAGATTGCCTGTATATTTATTTATAAAGCATTTTTAGGCAGTGAACGTTTCAATACAATAAAAAATAATATATTCACGGGAAATATGACAATTATATATCGTAATTTTATATATAAAAACATATTACTTACATAATTAGACACGTATTCTCATATATCACAAATAAAAGTTATTGATTAGCAAGGATGAGTATTATTTTCTATACCTTTAAGGTTTTTCTTCGATCTTACAACATGTACAACTAATATAGCTATCGACATAACAACAATGATGGACCCTATTATTCCGACATATGCATTCTCAGACAATGCTGCACCAGATTGAACTATATCTAGAGTTTTCGACAAATCTCTTGCGTTTCTAGTTCTTGGCTTAGTTCTAGCAAAGTCGAAGTTATCTGAAAAACAAAATGGATACTCTTAATTTTATAATAATATTGTGAATGTATGGTTTGGAATGGTTAAATTAGAACTATTCGGATTGTCAAAATAAATATTCGTTAGAAATTGTCTGATATTTTGAATATTGTAGTGTAAGGTAAGCAAAAAGTGTTTAAAAAGGGATGAAAGTCGATCGAAAGAGAAAGAAGAAAAAATAAATTGTACTTGTATAACATAATAAATATGAATGTATGTTTTTAATATGTAGCCGTATGAAATTTGTTCTTACCAATTTGTAACTCTGTATCGTCGTAGTAGTCAAAACTTTTCTTGACTAATCTTCTAGCGGATTTTATTTCATTTTCTGCGGGGTAGGGTGGCAAGTATGTAGTTGGGGGATTTGTGCTACTGGGCGCGAATGGTTGGGGGCATTTTGGATCTTTAGAACCAGGGTAGCAAGAGCTAGGTGTTGAAGTTGGTGTTGTTGGTTTGGGACAACGTGGGTCGGTGCTGCCAGGGAAGCAACGAGGAGGTTCTGGTGTTGTGGGTTTGGGACAACGTGGGTCTGAGCTACCAGGGAAGCATCGAGGAGGTTCTGGAGTAGTGGGCTTGGGACAACGTGGGTCAGAGCTACCAGGGTAGCATCGAGGAGGTTCTGGAGTAGTAGGCTTGGGACAACGTGGGTCCGAGCTACCAGGGTAGCATCGAGGAGGTTCTCGTGTCGTGGGTTTAGGACAACGTGGGTCCGAGCTACCAGGGTAGCACCGAGGAGGTTCTGGAGTAGTAGGTTTGGGACAACGTGGGTCCGAGCTACCAGGGAAGCATCGAGGAGGTTCTGGAGTAGTGGGCTGGGGACAACGTGGATCCGAGCTACCAGGGAAGCATCGAGGAGGTTCTGGAGTAGTGGGTTTGGAACAACGTGGGTCTGAGCTACCAGGGAAGCATCGAGGAGGTTCTGGAGTAGTAGGCTTGGGACAACGTGGGTCTAAGCTACCAGGGAAGCATCGAGGAGGTTCTGGAGTAGTAGGCTTGGGACAACGTGGGTCCGAGCTACCAGGGAAGCATCGAGGAGGTTCTGGAGTAGTGGGTTTGGGACAACGTGGGTCTGAGCTACCAGGGAAGCAACGAGGAGGTTCTGGAGTAGTAGGCTTGGGACAACGTAGGTCCGAGCTACCAGGGTAGCATCGAGGAGGTTCTGGAGTAGTGGGTTTGGGACAACGTGGGTCTGTACTGCCAGGGTAACATCTTGGAGGTTTAGGTGTAGTAGGTTGAGGACACCGTAAATCTGTAGAACCTGGGAAACATTTAGGTCCTGGTGTTGAAGGTGGTAAGTAAGTGGGTGGATTTAGAGTTGTTGGTCTTGGTGGTTGAGGACATTTAGGGTCTGGTGATCCAGGATAACATGCTGGAGTTGTTGGCTTTGGTGTGGTTATTTTAGGACAACGTGGGTCGGTGCTGCCAGGGAAGCATCGAGGAGGTTCTGGCGTAGTAGGTTTGGGACAACGTAGGTCCGAACTACCTGGGAAGCATCGAGGAGGTTCTGGTGTCGTGGGTTTAGGACAACGTGGGTCCGAGCTACCAGGGAAGCATCGAGGAGCTTCTGGAGTTGTCGGTTTGGGACAACGTGGGTCCGAGCTACCAGGGAAGCATCGGGGAGGTTCTGGTGTTGTGGGTTTAGGACAACGTGGGTCTGAGCTACCAGGGAAGCATCGAGGAGGTTCTGGAGTAGTAGGTTTGGGACAACGTAGGTCCGAACTACCTGGGAAGCATTGAGGAGGTTCTGGTGTCGTGGGTTTAGGACAACGTGGGTCCGAGCTCCCAGGGAAGCATCGAGGAGCTTCTGGAGTTGTCGGTTTGGGACAACGTGGGTCCGAGCTACCAGGGAAGCATCGGGGAGGTTCTGGTGTTGTGGGCTTAGGACAACGTGGGTCTGAGCTACCAGGGAAGCATCGAGGAGGTTCTGGAGTAGTAGGCTTGGGACAACGCGGGTCTGAGCTACCAGGGAAGCATTGAGGAGGTTCTGGTGTTGTGGGTTTGGGACAACGTGGGTCAGAGCTTCCAGGGAAGCATTGAGGAGGTTCTGGAGTAGTAGGCTTGGGACAACGTGGGTCCGAGCTACCAGGGAAGCATCGAGGAGGTTCTGGTGTTGTGGGTTTGGGACAACGTGGGTCTGTACTGCCAGGGTAACATCTTGGAGGTTTAGGTGTTGTAGGTTGAGGGCACCGTAAATCTGATGAACCTGGGAAACATTTTGGTCCTGGTGTTGAAGGTGGTAAGTACGTTGGTGGATTTAGAGTTGTTGGTCTTGGTGGTTGAGGACATTTGGGGTCTGGTGATCCAGGATAACATGCTGGAGTTGTTGGCTTTGGTGTGGTTATTTTAGGACAACGTGGGTCGGTGCTACCAGGGAAGCATCGAGGAGGTTCTGGAGTTGTGGGCTTAGGACAACGTGGGTCCGAGCTACCAGGGAAGCATCGAGGAGGTTCTGGTGTTGTGGGTTTAGGACAACGTGGGTCCGAGCTACCAGGAAAGCATCGAGGAGGTTCTGGAGTAGTAGGCTTGGGACAACGCGGGTCTGAGCTACCAGGGAAGCATCGAGGAGGTTCTGGTGTAGTAGGCTTGGGACAACGTGGGTCTGAGCTACCAGGGTAGCATCGAGGAGGTTCTGGTGTTGTGGGTTTAGGACAACGTGGGTCCGAGCTACCAGGGAAGCATCGAGGAGGTTCTGGAGTAGTAGGCTTGGGACAACGTGGGTCCGAGCTACCAGGGAAGCATCGAGGAGGTTCTGGTGTTGTGGGTTTGGGACAACGTGGGTCTTCACTGCCAGGGTAACATCTTGGAGGTTTAGGTGTAGTAGGTTGAGGGCACCGTAAATCTGTAGAACCTGGGAAACATTTAGGTCCTGGTGTTGAAGGTGGTAAGTACGTGGGTGGATTTAGAGTTGTTGGCCTTGGTGGTCGAGGACATCTGGGGTCGGGTGATCCAGGATAACATGCTGGAGTTGTCGGCTTTGGTGTAGTTAATTTAGGACAACGTGGGTCGGTGCTGCCAGGGAAGCATCGTGGTGGTTCTGGCGTAGTAGGTTTGGGACAACGTGGGTCCGAGCTACCAGAGAAGCATTGAGGAGGTTCTGGCGTAGTTGGTTTGGGACAACGGGGGTCCGAACTGCCAGGGAAGCATCGAGGAGGTTCTGGAGTAGTAAGAGTTGGAGTGGTTGGCTTAGGGCATCGTGAGTCGGTACTGCCAGGGAAGCATCTAGGAGGTTCTGGTGTAGTTGGTTTAGGACATCTTGGATCATTGTTACCTGGGAAACAACGTGGAGCTTCGGGAGTTGTAGGTCTCGGGCAACGGGGATCTGTACTGCCAGGGTAACATTTTGGAGGAGCCGGAGTAGTGGGCTTAGGGCATCGTGGATCAGTACTACCAGGGAAACACCTTGGAGGTTTAGGCGAAGTAGGTTGAGGGCACCGTATATCTGTGGAACCTGGGAAGCACTTGGGTTCTGGCGTTGTAGGTGGTAAGTACGTGGGTGGATTTAGAGTTGTTGGTTTTGGTGGTTGAGGACATCTGGGGTCGGGTGATCCAGGATAACATGCTGGAGTTGTCGGCTTCGGTGTAGTAACTTTAGGACAACGTGGATCTGTGCTACCAGGGTAGCATCGCGGGGGAGCTACAGTTGTAGGTTTTGGACAGCGAGGATCTAAACTACCAGGGAAACATTTAGGAGGTTCAGGTGTAGTAAGTTTGGGGCATCTTGGATCCGTGCTTCCAGGATAGCATCTAGGAGGAGCTGGTGTAGTTGTTTTTGGGCATCGTGGGTCCGTACTTCCAAGATAGCATCTTGGTGGAGCTGGTGTTGTTGGCTTGGGACAACGTGGATCAGTATTTCCTGGGAAACATTTTGGCGGTGCGGGTGTTGTTGATTGTTGACAACGTGGATCACTGCTACCTGGGAAACAACGTGGAGGTTCAGGAGTTGTGGGTCTGGGGCAACGGGAGTCAGTACTGCCAGGGAAACATTTTGGAAGTTCAGGGGTTGTTGGTCTTGGACATCGTGGATCTGTGCTGCCGGGATAACATCTTGGTGGGGCAGGTGTTGTTGGCTTAGGGCATCGTGTATCAGTGCTGCCAGGGTAGCATCGTGGAGGTGCTGGGGTTGTTGGTTTTGGGCAACGCGGGTCCGTGCTTCCAGGATAGCATCTTGGTGATTCGGGCGTTGTTGGTTTCGGACAACGGGGATCTAAACTGCCAGGGAAACATTTTGGTGGCGCAGGTGTTGTTGGCTTTGGACAACGTGGATCAGTGCTACCAGGGAAGCATCGTGGCGGTGCTGGAGTTGTAGGGACTGGTGTAGTTGGGCATCGTGGATCTCTACTACCGGGGTAACATTTAGGTGGTTCAGGTGTAGTAGGCTGAGGGCATCGAACATCAGAAGAACCTGGGAAGCATTTTGGTTGTGGTGTCGAAGGTGGTAGATACGTTGGTGGATTTAAAGTGGTTGGTCTTGGTGGTTGAGGGCAGTTAGGGTTTGGTGACCCAGGATAACATGCTTGAGTAGTCGGTTTAGGAGTGGTTGGCTTAGGACATCGTGTATCAGTGCTGCCAGGGTAGCACCTCGGTGGAGCTGGTGTTGTGGGCTTTGGACAACGGGGATCAGTGCTGCCAGGGAAACATCGCGGGGGCGCTGGAGTTGTTGGTTTTGGACAACGGGGATCTAAACTACCAGGGAAACATTTTGGAGGTTCAGGTGTGGTTTGTTTAGGGCATCTCGGATCCGTGCTACCAGGATAACATCTTGGCGGTACAGGTGTTGTTGGCTTTGGACAACGTGGATCAGTGCTGCCAGGGAAGCATTGTGGAGGCTCAGGTGTAGTGGGTTTCGGGCAACGGGAGTCTGTACTGCCTGGGAAACATTGAGGAGGCTCAGGGGTTGTTGGTTTTGGACATCTTAAATCTGAGCTACCGGGATAACATCTAGGTGGAGCAGGTGTGGTTGGCTTAGGACAACGTGGATCAGTACTTCCAGGGTAGCATCGTGGAGGAGTTGGGGTTGTCAGTTTTGGACAACGAGGATCAGTGCTGCCTGGGAAACATCTTGGTGGTGCAGGTGTTGTAGGCAGTGGCGTGGTGGGCTTAGGGCATCGTGGATCTGTGCTACCTGGATAGCACCTTGGTGGAGCTGGTGTGGTTGGTTTAGGACAACGTGGATCCGTACTTCCAGGGAAACATTTTGGTGGTGCTGGAGTTGTTGGTTGTGGGCAACGTGGATCACTGCTACCTGGGAAACAACGTGGAGGTTCAGGTGTAGTGGGTTTCGGACAACGGGAGTCTGTACTGCCTGGGAAACATTGAGGAGGCTCAGGGGTTGTTGGTTTTGGACATCTTAAATCTGAGCTACCGGGATAGCATCTAGGCGGGGCAGGTGTTGTTGGCTTAGGACAACGTGGATCAGTACTTCCGGGGTAGCATCGTGGAGGTGCTGGGGTAGTCAGTTTTGGACAACGAGGATCATTGCTGCCTGGGAAACATCTTGGTGGTGCAGGTGTTGTAGGAACAGGCGTGGTGGGTTTAGGGCATCGTGGATCTGTGCTGCCAGGGAAACATTTAGGCGGTGCGGGAGTAGTAGGCTGAGGGCATCGTAGATCGTTGGACCCAGGGAAGCATTTAGGTTCAGGCGTCGAAGGTGGTAAATACGTTGGTGGATTCAAGGTTGTAGGTCTTGGAGGTTGAGGACAATTAGGATCAGGTGATCCAGGATAACACGCTGGTTTTGTCGGTGTTGGAGTTGTTGGTTTAGGACATCGTGGGTCAGTGCTGCCAGGGAAGCATCTGGGGGGTGTTGAAGTTGTTGGTTTAGGGCAACGTGGGTCTGTACTACCAGGATAGCACCTTGGAGCGTCTGGCGTTATCGTTTTGGGGCAACGAGGGTCAGTGCTTCCAGGGTAGCACTTTGGTGGAGCTGGAGTAGTAGGTTTTGGACAACGGGGATCTGAACTACCAGGGAAACATTTTGGAGTCTCAGGGGTTGTTGGTTTAGGGCACCTTGAGTCTGTGCTGCCCGGATAACATCTAGGTGGAGTTGGCGTGGTAGGTTTTGGACAACGAGAGTCATTGCTACCAGGGAAGCATCGAGGAGGTTCTGGTGTTGTTGGTTGGGGACAACGAGGGTCAGAGCTACCAGGGTAACATCTTGGTGGTTCTGGTGTTGTCTGTTTAGGGCAACGAGGGTCAGTGCTTCCAGAATAGCACTTTGGTGGTTCTGGTGTAGTAGGTTTAGGGCAACGTGGATCATTACTGCCCGGGAAACATCTCGGAGGTTCTGGTGTAGTAGGTTGAGGACAACGAGGGTCAGAGCTACCAGGATAACATCTTGGTGGTTCTGGTGTAGTAGGTTTAGGGCAACGTGGATCATTACTGCCCGGGAAACATCTTGGAGGTTCTGGTGTAGTAGGTTGGGGGCAACGAGGGTCAGAGCTACCAGGATAACATCTTGGTGGTTCTGGAGTTGTTGGTTTGGGGCATCGAGGGTCAGTGCTTCCAGGATAGCACTTTGGTGGTTCTGGTGTAGTAGGTTTAGGGCAACGTAGATCATTACTGCCCGGGAAACATCTCGGAGGTTCTGGTGTAGTAGGTTGAGGACAACGAGGGTCAGAGCTACCAGGATAACATCTTGGTGGTTCTGGTGTAGTAGGTTTAGGGCAACGTGGATCATTACTGCCCGGGAAACATCTTGGAGGTTCTGGTGTAGTAGGTTGGGGGCAACGAGGGTCAGAGCTTCCAGGATAACATCTTGGTGGTTCTGGAGTTGTTGGTTTGGGGCATCGAGGGTCAGTGCTTCCAGGATAGCACTTTGGCTCTGATGTTGTAGGTTTAGGACAACGTGGATCGTTACTACCGGGGAAACATTTTGGTGGTACGGGTGTAGTAGGTTGTGGGCATCGTTCATCTGTGGAACCTGGGAAACATTTAGGTTCTGCTGTGGAAGGTGGTAAATACGTTGGTGGGTTCAGGGTTGAGGGTCTTGTTGGTTGAGGACAACTAGGGTCAGGAGATCCTGGATAACACGTAGGCTTAGTCGGTGTTGGAGTCGTCGGCTTAGGACAGCGGGGATCTGTGCTACCTGGGAAACATTTTGGTCGTTCCGGAGTAGTTGGTTGAGGACAGCGAGAGTCAGAGCTACCAGGGAAGCATTTAGGTGGTTCCGGAGTAGTAGGTTTCGGGCAACGAGGGTCATCGGTGCCAGGGAAGCATCTTGGAGGTTCTGGAGTCGTGGGCCTTGGGCAACGAGGGTCATTGCTGCCAGGGAAACACCTTGGAGGTTCTGGTGTCGTAGGCCTTGGGCAACGAGAATCATTGCTGCCAGGGAAGCATCTTGGAGGTTCTGGAGTTGTAGGTTTTGGGCAACGAGGGTCATTGCTGCCGGGGAAGCATTTGGGAGGTTCCGGAGTAGTAGGTTTTGGGCAACGAGGGTCATTGCTGCCGGGGAAGCATTTGGGAGGTTCCGGAGTAGGTTTTGGGCAACGAGGGTCATTGGTGCCAGGGAAACAACTTGGAGGTTCTGGAGTCGTGGGCCTTGGGCAACGAGGATCATTGCTACCAGGAAAACACTTTGGAGGTTCTGGAGTTGTAGGTCTTGGGCAACGAGGATCATTGCTGCCAGGGAAGCATCTTGGAGGTTCTGGGGTTGTAGGCCTGGGACAACGAGGATCTGTACTACCAGGGAAGCAATTAGGAGACGGAGATGTTGGTTTGGGACAACGCGAATCCGTCGAGCCTGGATAACATTTAACCGAAGGTTCTGTGGGTATTTGACATCTAGGATCCTTAGAGCCCGGGTAACATTCTTGTGGTCTTATGGTTGTTGAGACTTCTTTTGTTATACCAGTGCAGCTTGAGTCACAGCTGCTTGTGCAAAGCTGAAAATAAGAATTATTCATTAATTTTTGACCAACTTGTATGTGAGGAGAGAACCTGTGATTGAAACACAGCAAGTACATAAATTGATTTTGCTTTTTAGTAACAATATTATAATATCATATAACTTACCTCAACATTACATGTGAGATAGACTTGGTCGGTTTCTGGAAACCGGAAAGCGCTTATTTTGCTGTATGCAATCAACGTTGCGCCACTTTTGCCTGTGTTCGTAGACTTCTGCCATACATCAATGAATTTCTTTTTCCTAAAAAATATAAAATAGTTGTAGGGGAAAAGGAATATTGGCCATATTTAAAAGATATGGCAAATATTCTTTTATAACGCCACCACGAATTCAGATCCAACAAGGGCTTAGCAGGCTTCAAGTAAGTTAGCGGTCTTAAGTCAAGGTTCCGGAATCTATCCAGAAGATAGTTCTATCGAAAAGATAAATCTATCCAAAATATAAATCAATCTTCTGGATGGCTATAACTTGGCAAACCAGGTTAGGTATAGGTTGGTGACACTCCCATGAAATGCGGGGAAAGACTGCGCGGGTGTGAAATCGTGCGTGCGGGAAAGTGAGGTGCATCATTCGTGGGGTTTTCATTCATCGCTACACGCCCTCCGCATGAACCATCGGGAGTGTTACGAACGAACTTGCCAAGCTATAGCGAATTTTGTTATACACTCACTTGGGACATCCCTCCTTGTCAGTAAGTTGTATTTTGTTCGTCTGCGGGCTGTCATACTCCTCGTTGTCGTATGCCCAACAATCGTGGATCTTCAAATTGAACTGATTTCTGATGTCCTTCAGGTAAATCAAGATGGTGAGATACTCGCCGATCTTTATAGAACTTTCCAGTGGAGTAGTCTGTGGAATATAAAAAGGTATATCATTTAAGTAATATTATGCGTGCGTAAGGTATATCATGCGTCAGGTGACACAAGAGCAAATAATTTTACCCTAAAAGTCTTGCCTTTCAGAGGGTAGTCTTGCCATTCGCGTCAGCGTATTGGGTACCTTGCCTATGGGTGAACAATTAGATGGTGTGTATTTGTTATAAGTATTGTATTTATTTAAAATTTAGTTTTTTTACTTATTATTTTTCTTCGTAGTCTTTATTCATTTTAATTTAATTTAGTAGACTTAGTTTACAAGCACTTTTGAAACATCAAGTTTGACTATTTCTAAATTTCCGGTTCTGTTTAGAAGAGCCGGCAATAAATTCAACTGTTGCTCTTTCAATGCCTCTGCAAGAGTGCGTGGTGTTTAATTTGCAGTTACTAAAGCGTCATGGGGACTGATTTGTTTGATTGATTAGATGAATAAATCCTTTTTTCGATGATTTCACCGGTGGGGAAAAAAAGCTACAGACCTTAAAGACAATTTTTATTACTTCGGCATACTGAAATTGTTAGAAAATTTTAGCGATTTTTGGGGAATTAATTCCTTAAAAATGAAAAAAGAAAATGGTTTGAGAACAGAAAAATGAGGGTTTATTTTGTGACTTTGGAACCCTTTCATGTCCTTAGGATTTGCGCAAATCGTTAGATTTTTGAAATGCACACCTTTTAGTTATTAACTAACTTTTTTGGCGAGCTAGTTACACATTTTTGAAGTTAGTTTTTTTTTCGTTGTCTGAAACGTACCCCCGGGCTCATATTTGGTGGAGGTACTCAACAACGTGCAAGATATACTTCCTAATGTTCATCTACTGCGCTAAAGTTAATTAGCAGCCCGTATTGTCATGACAGCTAAGCATTATTTCCGACGCGCGTTGACATTTAAAAACATTTTAACTTTAGTCATTCGTTGATTTCCTAACGTAATGGTACGGTTCCACAGTCCTTTTCTTGATTATGTCTTCTATTGATATTCAATAAACAGTGACTTAACATGAAGTTAAGACTTTATTTTATCCAAATCTGATATGTTAACAACTGTTTTAAAATGCAGTACCATGCCTTGACAAGTTTTTAATATAAACGTAGCAAGTCAAACTCAATGTCAAAATTCATTTATTTCAAATAGGCTTAGTTTACAAGCTCTTTCGAAACGTCAGGTAATACTATTAAACTTAACATAATGGTGATAATAATTATTCGATAACATAAAATTAAAGTTACGAGGGTTCCAAACGCGCCTTGGTCCGAGAAGAGCCCACAACAAACTCAGCCAGGTTTATCCTTTTTTAGTTTATCACCATTTAACAATAGGTATAATTTAGCCTGGCATGTAATACATTTAATTTCCAAGCAATTTTGTCGTTTACGTAATCATTGACACTATAACATCTTTTCGTCCGAAATTCCTCAGTGCCTGAAGACAAAAGTCTTCGAACAGTGCGTGTTGCCAGTGATGACCAATGGTTCCGAGACTTGGTCGCTAACTATGGGCTTCATAAGAATGCCGACCCCCCACCAGGTGGACTGACGACATCAAGCAAGTCGCAGGGATTCGCTGGATGCAGGTGGCTCAGTATCGTGATGTTTGGAAGTCCCTACAAAAGGCCTATGTCCTGCAGTGGACGTCCATCGGCTGATATGATGATGACCATATAATACGACTTTTCTATAAGCAAGTTAAATGGAAGCAAGTAAAGACTTACATTGGGGAAGACTCCCTTCTGGATGTCCATCCAACATTCGACGCCGCCCGCTGGTCCCTGCACCGCCACCACGTCCAACATGTCCACCATGAAGGGCTTCAGCCTCAGTATGTGCGACTGTTCCTTTCTCCTACCACCAACGGACACTTCCAACGCTGTGTTGGTACAAGACACCTGGAAAATAGTTTCGAAATTATTATACGAGTACAGGATTTGAAAAGTATTTCAAAATTCATTTAATAGGGATGATGACTAGCTAAACTAAAACAAATATAATTAATAATTATTTACAATAACTAAATACAATAATATTTAAATTACTAGTAACTAACCTAACCTAAACTTATTATAAAAATAAAATAAAAGGAAATATAATATTATGTCTACAGACTTAGGCATCGTACAATTCATCCAAATCGATAATCATTGGTAAAGTGACCAGAAGGCTGGCAGTATTGCATCGTTGTATGGCAATACTGATTCTCTGACCTAAATAAGGAACAGCCTTCTGGTCACGGGAGGCGTCGATTAATCGCTTTGCGATTTCTTTAAAAAGAAAGCAAGTACTCGGACGTATTAATAATACCTATTATAGGACTCAAAAGTGATTACAAATATAAGAAAACTAATGTCGAACAAAGGTTATGATTCACAACACTTGTCAGGACAACTTAATCAACTAATCAAACTGTAAGCAAAATAAGGCCCTAGAATGGCAGAGAATGACCTTGAGTGGAGTCACGCACTTGAGAACGATGTATGTAGGGCTAAAGGATCCTTTTACAGATATCTAACACTCCCCTTTTCCACTCAAGTCACTCTCCCCGCCAAGTAACCCATAAAGAATTACACAACAAGAGATGTGGACGTCTCGAACGCCACGAGCACACTGAAGCCGTCCGTACCGTAAGTCGTTCCTACGCGGCGATAACATACCTTTCTAGCAAAATCGTAGGGTCCTTGCACCAAATCATCAGCCTGGAACACGAGCACATTGTCGATGGTCCCGCACGCGTTGCAGAGAGGTCTGGACCCGCAGCCGTTCAGCGGCACTCGGAACGAGTACCGGGACTGGCTGCCTCCCAGGGACACATACCTGATGGAAGGAGAAGGTATTTTTTGTATTCTTTACAAGTTAACCCTTGACTACAATCTCACCTGATGGTAAACGATGATGCAGTCTAAGTTCGAAGCGGGATAACTTGTTAAGAGGATAATGAAAATCCACACCCCTTTCGGTTTCTACACGACATCGTACCGGAACGCTAGATCGCTTTGCTTTGCCAAAGCCTCCCAGCCAGACCTGGACTAATTAAGAAAACCTCAATCGGTCCAGCCCAGGATCGAACCTCTGTCTTGTAAATCCACCGCGCATGCCACTGCGCAACGGAGGCCGATAGCGGAATAGAGGTAAATGAATAGCAAGATGTCACTTGGCTACTCCTCTCATTGATAAAGAAGGAAAGAATTTATTTCAAAAATCGTTTTACACTATTGTAGTGCCTGATAGATAGCATCGGAACACCACTATGTCATATTTGGCACAACCTTGAAAAATGATCCAGCTCAGCATGGTGCTGCATGTACCAAGCAAATACATACAGCGCTGATTTTTAGCTGATAACTTTGACACCACGGAAATGCGTAGTCACATAGCGAGAGAAAACGTATTATATATATGAAAACGTATATGTATATGATAACGTCTATGTTTATTTATCATTGACTAGAGACGTAAAACGTGGTGTCAGGACTAGTCTTACACGTAACTAACCCCGCTAACCCCATCGATCCCATAAGCAAAGTAAGTGTCTTAGAGTAGCGAAGATTATCGAAGATGCCCTTAAACATCCCCAATGTTTTTTTTTAACCCTAGAGCTTGAATTTGGCAAGGCTTTGGCGCTCGCGAATAACCCTCAGTGATGCTGCTGCAAGATACAAAGAACAGTAAACCATTTTTTTGTGTACTTCGCAAACTCTTCAAGTTTCAATTTAATATTTTGTTTTGTGTGAGTAATTCAACTATTTAAAAATGGCGATAAGTATTTTAAAATATTATTTTAAATTAACTTTATAACTTCGCACCATTTATTTAAACTACCATTTATTAATATTGATCTAGGCTCTCAATTTAATTTCCCGCCACATATTAATTTTTGATGGGGTCTATTAGATTGATTTTGCTATAAACTCACTTGCACTTAGGGTCATTTAAGTAACCCTTGCTGTATATAATCCCATCGAAAACATCCGGGAACTCGACGGTGACTTCGATGAAGTCTGCCGAGCACTGGACGTCTATGTCAGGGGAGAGAGGGGAATCAGCGGCTCGGGAACCCCTCACGAAGTGCACCCCAGTCTCCTCGCTGGTCTCCTCGAAGAACGGTGACAATGCATTCTCCCCGCCCAGCTGGAGGTTCAGCTCTGCCGCTGTGAGTGTCTGGACATCTGGAACAGCTGTAGCGAGCGACAGCTACAGCAAACATTGTTTTTTTTTTAATAATGAGCTTTACGGTTCTGGTTTCTAGCCCTTTTGAGACAGCAAACATTGTTTTTATTATTACACAAAATAAAGAATAAATTACAAAGAGTGTTTACAAGCAGTGTTGTTAAGCCGGTGAAACCCATAAAAAATAAACGTCACGCATCTCCTTGACATCCGCAGATACAAACTTTTGTTATAATTTATATTTTAAAATTTAAATTAATAACAATTAATAAAATTAAAATTAAATAAAATTACGTAAATTAATATAATAATCAATAATTACGAATAAAAATATACTCCATCTTATTTCTTTAGTTTATTATGTACCACGCCGTATTTTTATAACTCGCAAGTGCGAGTTTCGAATTCACCTCTATCTCTCTCTGTTTAACACGATACTATAGAAAGAGAAAGATAGCAGTGACTTTGAAACTCGCATTTGCGAGTTATACAAAACAACGTTAGAGAATAGCCGCCCTGATCTTGCTCAACATTTATTTTGACTTTGCCTCCCAGCAGAATTTACAAACCACCTGATTCTCATGACTCAGTAACCCTCAAACTAGACTATTACAATAATAATTAAAAAAAAAACGTACACTATCAATAGATCTTCATTATTCTAAAATTACACGTGTATCTAGTAAACTGCCTCCGTTATGAGATTTATTGTTGTAATGCCCACTCCGTTATCGAGTTATCTGTGTGATTATTGTTGGTAGTCGAACAATGCGAGTTTTTTCCATCTCACGCGTTATTTCGACTTACAAGCGTTGGGAAATAAATGCGCTATATTGTCTCGCGATATGGTTTTTTTGGATATTCGACTTTTGTATCAATTTTATAGCTCGGTTGTTACTTATCTATACTTACTAATATGTATATGTATAAAAGCAAAAAGTGTGCTTGACGTACAACGATGAAATTTTGCAGGGAGGTAGTTTATAGTTAGTGTACATCCGCTAAAAAAGGATTTTGCGACAGGGCCGGATTAAAGAGGTCTAAGGGCGGATAAAGCGTATTGGGTAGGTGCTTTGGCCATGGTTGAACAATTAGATAGCGGATGTTCCTTCTAAATATTCCTTTTTTAAATTCAAGTTTTATTCTGGTAATTCTTAGCTTTAATTTATTTTAATTTAATTATTATATTATGTATTAGTCTGGACATATATTTTTTTTGGAACCATGTAACACGTCTATTAACACGTTCGCTGCGGTACGAGGTCAATTGACCTCGTACATCTATCGTCTTAAGACACAAAACAAACACTACACACTACAATAATGTGTTGACCTTTGACTTTGCGCTTAAAATCGAATAGATACATTATGTAAGCACCAAAACGTGATATATTAAACAGAAACTGAGCTCTATACTACAGCCTTTCTTGATGAGTACTGTTTACCAAGAAATAAATAAAAAATGAGGGTATAAGTATAATTAACTTGTTCTTAATTTGATGAAACTAATTTGATTAATAAGCTTAGAACAATTAAATATGGTTAATATATTTTATATAATATTTTAAAAACAAACCATACATTCTTTGAGCTCGTTCGAGATAGAACTAAAGGCTTTTCAATCACACTAATATTATAAACCGAAAGTTTGTGTGTGTTTTACTACAATCTCACGTGATTGTAAGATGATGCGGTCTAAGATGGAAGCGGGGTCAGGAGGAGAATGAAATCCACGCCCCTTTCGGTTTCTACACGACATCGTACCGGCTCGTTAAATCGCTTGGCAGTTCGTTTTTGCCGGTAGGGTGGTAACTAGCCACGGCCAAAGCCTCCTACCAGCCAGACCAGGACCAATTAAAAGTACCTCAATTGACCCAACCGAGGATCGAACCCAATCCGTCTGATAAAAAAAAATGGTAGTGATCATAATTATTATTGTTGTTTAAATACAGTGTTTCTATTCAGTCCTTCGAAGTGTTGATTTGCAGGCGATGGTCACTAACCATCAGTAGGCTTGTTACGATAATTATTCTACTAAAGTAAATAAGTAATTTACCTGCACGAGTGCAATCAGTGCCGCTATGCGCATGACAGTCGCTTCATGGGGCCCTGGGGACAAAGAGAAATATTTATTAATTCTTCTACTATATAAAAATAAGTCAGGTTTTCCTTCCTGACGCTATAACTCCAGAAAGCACGAACCGATTTCCACGGTTTTGCGTTCGTTGGAAAGGTCTCGGGCTCCGTGAGGTTTATAGCAAAGAAAATTCAGGAAAAGGTAGGGGTAGGGTAGGGTAGGGGTAGGGTAGGGTAGGGGTAGAGTTGGGTAGGTGTACTTGAAAGTTTACATCGAGTTCCACGCGGACGAAGTCGCGGGCGTCCGCTAGTGTTATTTATTTATTTAAACAGGACACCAACACGTTACTATATCAATCTTACAACAAATATAAAGAAATATATTACTTGTGGCAATTATTGCAGAGTTAATTTAATATTTTAAAAATAAAATTAAACTATTATAATACAGGTCCGTGGTACAGGAGCGCCCAGATGCTCCCTAAGGAGGTCAGCAAATATTTTAAGTATTAGCTTTAATATATTATAGATTTAGTTAATTTATACACTTGCATATTCTTCTACTAGCTGACGCCGTGTGGTTTCATCCGCGTGGTTCCCGTTCCCATAAGAATATGGGGATAATATATAGCCTATAAATGGGCTGTCTAACACTGAAAGAATTTATCAAATCGGACTTGTAGTTCCTGAGATTAGCGTGTTCAATCAAACAAACAAACAAACTCTTGAGCTTTATAATATTAGTATTGATAATATAATACAATTATATATATAATATAATACAAATTCTTCATTGTTAATTTTTATTTATAATAACCGATGAGGGAAGTTAATTAAATAAATTGAATTAAAAATTTAATGACTTATATTATCACAGTTAAATAGGCAACCTATTAGCAATACGTCAATGTGAATATTATATCACTTATTTCCTGTCAACAATAAATAACAGATGAGGGTTGTATTTTTTATGCCGGATCTTAGACCATATTAATTGTAGACTCAACCACTAGTTCTAAGATGATCTAGTGGTTCTAGAAGAGCCTGTACGAATCTTTACAGTCACAATTATGGCGGAACCCAGATTTTAGACTGGGCCTTTCGTCTTATAGTAGGAGAGCCGAAGAGGGGATTTTTGCAGTTACTTCAGCGCGGCAGATGAACATAAGAAGTATACCTTGCACGTTGTTCAGTACCTCCACCAAGTATGAGCCCTTAATATTGGTGGGTGCGATTAGGGCAGCCAAAAAAAAAAAAAACTAACTTCAGAAATATTCAACCAGCATGTCAGATTAAGATAAGGTAGGTGAGTTGATAGCTGAAAGCATTTCGAAAATCTGATGATTTGAGCGTAACTTAATGGAATGGGAGGGTTCCAACGTTACAAAATAAAACCTATAAATTTCTGTTATCGAGCCACGATTGCAGTTAATTTATGTAAATATGTTTTCTGATGATTTCAGTAAGCCAAAGTAATAATAAATTGTCTTTAAAGTCTGTAGTTTTTTTCCCCACCGCTGAAAGCGAAAAAAGTACACAACCATTTTATTCTTTTTATCATCTAATCTACTAAATCTAATCGATTCCAATGACGCTGTAATAACTGCAAATTTAGCATCACGGGCTCCCCGACTATTACAAGTTTTGACTTACGCTCAACGAGGGGACAAGATCCTTTCACAATAGGATAGCATAAGTGATAAAGTCTCATGTTAAGAGGTCCAAAATGTTTGACATATTAGTGTCAAGAGACATCTTCAATAGATGCGGAGTTTCGTAACCGTTTACCCGTGATTTGTCACGAGCTCACGAGCCGGCGAATTAAATGCCGTTTTGTTTCCAATGGTTGACAGGTCAATGTGACTATAGAATGTGAGCCTGTGATAGCAAGACATGCCTTTCATTATCAACCCATATTTTGTACATTCTGTACATTGAAGTAATTTTGAAAATTTTTGTTGGGGGGAATTATATAAAATCGATACTGAAGCTAAAAATTTTTTTTTTTCGATTTTTGTCTGTCTGTCTATCCGTTTTTTTTTTTTTGTTATTCGGGCATCACGCTGAAACTACTGGATGAATTCAAATGAAACTTGGCACTGTTTAAGACCATAATACGGAGAAGGTAAAAAGATACTTTTAATTGCAAAAATAAAATAAAAAGGGGGTGAAATAATGGTTGAAAGTTTGTATAGAAAGTCCTACATTTTTAAAGTTACAGTTTTAAAAATTTGTTCAGAAATCATAAAAAATATACGAAATATGGTGGTGGTATACGATGGTATTCAATAATTTTTAAAATTCAAACTCTAAAATGGTGAAATAGGGTTTGAAAGTTTACATTGATTTTTTACGCGGACGAAATCGCGGGCGTCCGCTAGTATGAAATAAAAATTTAAATCTAGAACGATAATGAACTATTTAAAAAATAGAAAAAAATGTCAACTAGCCTAATTATGGTGTTTGAATTGTTTGTTTGATTGTTTTTCAGATCATGCTCCTACACTACAGATAAGTGCATTAACCAATTATTAATGCACTTATCTATAGTATAGGAGCATGACCTGACAAATAATCAGCTTTCAGGCATATCTGGCGGTCGCAAGCTCTCAGTACACTGTAGGAACTAAGGGCCGTATAAATCGTGCGGGCAAGTGATTTTTATCGGCCGTAAGTTTGTCTCGATAATGTCAAGCGGTTTTAATGTTTACTGCTGACGCAATTCAAGTTACATCGGGATTGTTGTTACGATTTGTTTTATTGTATTTTGTTTGTTAAAGGGAATATTATGTTATTTTGAAATGTTTATATATAGTTTTTTTCATTGCGTCATCAACCCATATTCGGCTCACTGCTGAACTCGAGTCTCAGAATGAGAGGGGTAAGGCCACCACGCTGGCCCAATGCGGATTGGCAGACTTCACACACGCAGATAATTAAGATAATTCTCTGGTATGCAGGTTTCCTCACGATGTTTTCCTTCACCGATTGAGACACGTGATATTTAATATCACACAACTGAAAAGTTGGAGGTGCATGCCCCGGACTGGATTCGAACCCACACCCTCCGGAATCGGAGGCAGTTTCTTTAAACTTTCCAAATCTTAAGCTTCAATAGCTGAATGGTGAAGCGGTCAGAGTCATCATCGAGAAGTTTTTTTTTCCTTCTTTTTCTATAAAAGTTAGTCCTTGATTACAATCTCACCTAATGGTAAATGATGATGCAATCTAAGATGGAAGCGTTAGGAGGAGGATGAAAATACACATCCGCATCATCGGTCCAGTACTTAGCACACAGATAGGCTAAATACTGGACCGAAGAATCCAGTTTTAGTCATCCAAACTTTAATAGAAAATATAATATTAAACAATCACACCAAAAGTAGTTAGGCATTAATGATTAAAAGATACTTTACAAAATACGAAAAATTACGAAAAAAATAAATGAACCTAACTAACGTATTATTTGCAGTAAATAAACATACAGACGAATTGAGAACCTCCTCCTTTTTTGAAGTCGGTTAAAAATTAAATTTGAACGCATTCTAAGCAGACAATCAAAACAAGAATAAATTAAACCTAGGAAACGTTTTTCAAAAACAAAAAAAAAACCTGTGCTATAAAGTAAATTGTTAAATAATAATTAATGAACAATAGGGTCAAACTACATACTAGCGAACACACGCGGAAGTGCCCGGGATCACGATGGATGACCTCACGAATCTTCGAAGCCTCACAAATTAAAGCCTTCGTGGTCTGACATTTAAGACAAATATGCCCATCTTCGATTAAGTAAATGCTTCGCGTGTATAGAAAAAAATGTTTATGAGTTATGGCATATCTATGACGGACATTCTATTAATTGATGGTTAAAGCTTTAATGGTTTTAATTGTGGATGGAATTTTTAGTGGCATCTTGTAGAATCTGGGTTGACGATTGTAACAGATAAAATAAATAATTATTAATTTACTGAACAGTTCTTTTCAACATTTTTATTAAATGTTTACGTAAGTTTAATGAATGTGTTTGTTAGTTAGTGGTGCTAATATGCAACCAGTGTAGAGAAATATAGACAAAATTTCGTCCAATCGTGTTGAAGTTGTTCGAGACCCCATCTTTTTCGTGTCAACGTAATAGTTCAGTCAATCTGTAATTTAGGAATAAATTCAAGAAAAAGTTTGACTTCATATAACGTTAGGGGGGCATGTAAAGATGTTAACTGTAGATTGGCGGGGTCCCCTCCTGTTGTTTTTGAGAAAATCCAAAAAAAATTTGAAACGCGTTTTTCTCCGAATCAGGTTTCAGGGAAAATTTTATTGAACAAAAAATGTAGAGGACTATGTGAACTACATTTTATGTCATTAAAGCAACATAATATGACTAAAAATACAAACAGTAGGTGGCGCTGAAGTATTAAAATTAAAAGGGGTTTTCGTTATTTTTGTTAATAAAAAATGATACAGATAAATTTTTTATCTGTACTGTGAATGAGAAAGTTATTTGTCATAAAAAACTACAACTATATTTAAACGGTAGCGATATTTTCATTGGTTGAATTTTGTCTATTTCTCTATACGAGATTATTTCGTTGGTCGCATATTAGCGCCACTGGCCTCCCTTGTTTTGATAGAGGAGATTTGGAGCAACTCACCATGCAGTATGATGACAGTTTAACTCTATAACGAATCCCTTTTAGATGATAATGATAGTATTCTAGAGCACGGCTTAACGTGCTCTCCGAGGCACAATGCAAGTATGAAATGAATGAAATGAAATGATTTGACTGTACAAGTGCTTAGTAATAAACGATTTCTTTACTTTACGTTCAATATTTGACTACAGACGTCTCAAAATGTACAATTACTGCTTGCAATTTACTTTCCTTTATACTGGCCGAAATTATTAAGAAAGAGAAGAAAGAGGGAGAGAAACCTAGTTAAAATCAAGAGCTTTTGTATAGAACGAACAAGTATTGAATGAATTAATACAAAAAAACATTGTTAACCATTTGACTCCTAAATAGACGACCGGTCGCCCATCGTATCCGTTACGTGACATGTAAAAAAATATAAAGTAAACTAAGGGCAAGGCGAGCACAGTATCATGCTCCGCGCGATAGAGGAATATAAAGATTTTTTAAATGGTTCAAAACGGTAGACTAAAACCGCATTCCCTGACTGTCGGCTTCTTCAACGCAGACGGGCATTTCGATAAAATACTCGCGGGCAGCGAATGGTTAACGTAAATTAAGAGTAGGTATAATAGTGATTTTATTAACAAAACTCAATTAAGGCCACAATATCGTGTACTATTACGTACACTATTATATTTACTAATTGATTGTCATTGTCATTATAGAATAATACCCTATGAGCTACATGTAGAAACAATTATGAGTTTTCCCATGTTTTTGTTTACGTATGTATGCATGTAAAGACAATGCAAATTCCTAACCTGCTTAATGCGGTTATTGTATGCGTACTGCACCTACATTATATACCTAAGGTTTATTTATTGATAGTAAATTGTCTATGAAATATCGTCGTCATCAACCCATATTCGGCTCACTGCTGAGCTCGAGTCTTCTCTCAGAATGAGAGGGGTTAGGACAATAGTCCACCACGCTGGCCCAATGCGGATTGGCAGACTTCACACACGCAGAGAATGAAGATAATTCTCTGGTATGCAGGTTTCCTCACGATGTTTTCCTTCACCGATTGAGACACGTGATATTTAATTTCTTAAAATGCACACAACTGAAAAGTTGGAGGTGCATGCCCCGGACCGGATTCGAACCCACACCCTCCGGAATCGGAGGCAGAGGTCATATCCACTGGGCTATCACTGCCCCTATGTAATATAATTAATGACAATTTACCTACTTAAGATATTGCAGAACCACCACCTAACCTAGTGATTATTATTAGTAATCGATATAATAATTAAAAGGAAGTTTTTAAATACAATTGTTACTATTAAAACAGTGTCACCGAAGGACAACGAGGTGTTCTGATGTACTCGTAGAGGTACAAGCAATTCTGATGTTTTTTTCTTCTTTTCTGCGTCGTGTATCCTAAATAAACTATATATTTTTTTCAGAAAAGAGAAAAATAATGAGAGTAAATTTATTACCAAAAATAAAAATTTTAATAAAAAAAATACAACCGACTTCAAAACCAAAAAATGTAACCAGTAAACTAAAAAGCGAAAAATAACATCATAATATGTTCTACCTGCTGATCAGTATGAAGGCGGTGCTACGGTCCAGGCGTCTTTGAGTAATCGGTGTACATACATAAAAAAAAAAATACCGACCGAATTGAGAACCTCTTCCTTTTTGAAGTCGGTTAATTATTGAGCAGTAGAAGTATTTTGGTTTGACTACAAAAAAACTATTATTTTTTTTGGTTGTTAGCAGGTGTGTTCACGATATTCTTGAATCTACTAAACGGATTTTCATGCGACTTCAGAGAAAGATTAAGTTAAATCTGGTGCAATATAATTACAAGTAGCTCTTTGTAAATAGAGTTATATAGATAAAGATTTTGCTTGAATCCTAATCATCTCCTATCTACTACTCCTCTATATCTCCTATCCGCTACTTGAACCCCTTAAGTGGGGTCGGAAAAATATGTCAATCTTTTACATTCGTCTCTATTACTCGTCAACTCATCATTCACTCCCTTACACACATGTTCTCTTTCACACACTCCAGCCATCTCTTCTTTGGCCTTCCTCTCCTCCTATGTCATGGTCTATGTTTCATTATGGGTGTGTCTATGCTTGAATGATTGATTAAAATAACAAATAGGTAGATCCAAAAAAACAAATCCCGCTGGCTAGTTTATAAGTTTTAAAATAACCCGAGATAACTCGCAGTTCGAAAAGCTCTGAGCTTCAATGATTACAATTTAAATCTCTGATGATGACACAAAGGTCATTGCTAAACGCAAGGTGTATGTGATAATGAAGACTTTCTGATTACTTTGTATAGTTCAAGGGTTATCTCATGAGTGGCAATGTGGCAAACCTTCCACTGGGGCGATTGTGATTGCCAAATCGGCATCGTATTTGATTGTTTATATAGTTAACACTATTATTTCAAGTTAAGAAACGATATACAGTGGACAAGAAAACACTTATTTCGAATAGCATATTTCTACCCTTCTGACCTTCGACAGACAATATAGGTACAGTAAAAAAAGAGAGAGAATTTTGATTGTAATTTAAATTATAATACAATGATTATGTATTTGTATATTTAAATCATTAAATAAATTAATACATATCCGCTAAGTATAATGACACACGCGTCGGATACAACTGACATATAATATCAAACTACCTTCCAATAACAATTAGCTACTGTGTCAGAGACTTGGGTATAATCGAAAGGGTTGGCAACACTGGGAGACATAAATAGCACAATGGAAAAGTTTTTATTTTACAGTAGGTACTGGCAACATTTCTGCTTTATCGGGTTGAGAGTCTGATAAAGTAAATTAAGCTAAAGGGTCAAAAAAAAAGTATAACCTATGCTCCCATCGTCTCTCAAAGATCATGTAGTGAAGATTAATTTTAAAATTTACAATATTATTTTTTTTATGCTTTAAAAATTAGATTACAATCTCACCTGATCGTAAGTGATGATGGAATCTAAGATGGTAGCGGGCGAACTTGGTAGGAGTAGGAAGACAATCCACACCCCTTTCGGTTTCTACACGACAAAGTACCGGAACGCTAAATCGCTTGGCGGTACTTCTTTGCCGTTAGGGTGGAAACTAGCCATGGCCGAAGCATCCAACCAGTCAAAAAAGCAATTTCAAGACCAGTTTTTGTGCTTCGTGCAATATGCGGCGCTCCTTATAATGCAGTATTACATAGACACAATATATTATGTACATTGTACATACTCGTATATGTGCGGAGACTAAACATAACTTGGGTAGGGTTCTGAAGATGTATATCATTACCTTGGTATGTGTACTCTTGGCATTTAGAAATTACAATAATGTGTAAATGTAAATAGTTTATTAATAAATTGTAAATATACGAAAAAAATATTTTTAGAAATAAACTTATCATAAAGTAATCATTTCACATTATATTGATACAGATATCAATAATCTACATAATCTCTATAATACTCTATAATATTATGGAAGTAATTATAGAAGCAAATAAAGTCAGGTTAGTGACTTATAATTCCAGTGACTGAAGCAATCTGGATGTTTAGAACAGTTACTTACTCGTATTTATAGCCTAGTTTAAATACTACTTTTATCCCAATATTCTTATGGGATCAGAATTAACAAATTGCAAATTACGTTATATGGCCAAATAAATCTTGCCATTCTAAATCACAGTAAAGTAACTAAACATCTTCTTTTGTAGAGAAGAGATGATTTGGAAAGGCAAAAGCAGTACTCCTCTTTCCATTGATAAAGGATTATGATCTTAGATGATGCATTATGGAACACTTACTATACCTGTATTTTTTTTATTCTTTACAAATTAGCCCTTGACTACAATCACACCTGATAGTAAGCGATGATGCAGTCTAAGATGGAAGCGGGCTAACTTGTTAGGAGGAGGATGAAAATCTACACCCCTTTCGGTTTCTACACGACATCGTACCGGAACGCTAAATCGCTTTACGGTACGTCTTTGTTGGTAGGGTGGTAACTAGCCACAACCGAAGCCTCCCACCAGCCAAAGTAACAGTATGGATAAATTTAATATAGTATATAGGAATGCAACGTTAGACTTTTTACAGGCAACAGTTTCAATGTAAAATTTACGATGATAAAAATAAATTAAAGTACTTAAGTAATTTTTTATTGCATAGTATTTTTAATAAATAAATGACCTTTATAATAATAATAACCAACCACTTTATGTTACGTACACATAATAAAATTAAACTGCCAACCTATTACGGTAATAAGAAAACTTGACACTAAAACTTTATAAGACATTAACACATCCTTTATCAGTAACCATCAAGACATAAAGTATTCTAAAAGGCATCAAAGTATGAAGAAACGTAATCCGCAAAATATCTTTAAAGGAGAATTACGAAACGGAGATGCCAAGTTGCGTGACATTGAACCAAAAAAAGAAATTACCCACCTAATAATACTGAATGAAATCGAAATTTATGTGGGATTGGGTTGGTTAAAGTGGGCCAGGGTCCTAGTGACATCACAGTCGCCGCAGACCCTCGGTCTGAGAGACCGGTTGGACAGGTATGTCGCTTTAATGTGAATCTCCGCCATGTTATATAACTCGACATAATATCTGTAATTGATAGGCAGAATCAATATTGGTTTTGCGGTGTTTTCGAAATTTAAACTATTGTTTTTATAAAATGATCATTATAGACATTAGCTATTTATTTTAAACGATCCACTTTCTTGTAATAGTGGAGGAGCATTGCACTGTAGGTTTCTTATTCTTAAATCACTGAAGACAAATTAAAAAAAAACAACTCTGTCAAGTCCCTACAAAAGGTCTATGGGCTGCATGATAATGATGATGACTCTGCCTAGAGGGTCAGATTAAGTACAAGACGGCACAGTGGTGTGCGCGGTGGATTTACAAGACGGAGGTCCTGGGTTCGATCCCCGGCTGGGCCGATTGAGGTTTTCTTTATTGGTCCAGGTCTGGCTGGTGGGAGGCTTCGGCCGTGGCTAGTTACCAAAACTACTGGAAAAGAACGATATTAGAATTTATAGCTTTAAACCACCTCAATACTAAAATTATGTTTTCTTAGATCCATTAAACCTTTTTGGGGCACCAACCAATAACGAAGCCATTCGGTGTAATGCCACCCTCTTCGGAAATCAGAACATCACAATTTTTTTTTTTTTCATTTATAATTTTTTGGATACTTATGCTTACTTACAAGGAATAATATCAAAATAGAGTTATAAAGTAATTTAGAAAAAAAATCTTAAAAGCAATTTTAATGGCATTGGTTGAAAATTACTGTCAAATTAGAAAATGTTTAAAAAAAATTAATCGAACTACATACCCTAAATATTTTTCACAGAAAACAAAGTATTTTTCATGTCAATTTCCTTATCGTTTATTCGTAACAATAAATATTCAACAATCAAATTTAAAAATGATGTCGTATACTGTGGCATAAAATGCACAAATGAGACGTAAAATTTAAATTTAAATAGTACAATATTTACAATTTATCACGGTTTACGGAACGTCATTTACGATAGGTAAACTAATACAGCTGCCTTATTAAATTATTACAGTATTTAGTCAATTTTCCAGTCTAGTTAGAACTGTTGTATATATTCATTTACTCTTTGATTATTGTAAAGAAAGGTCGTTTACCTCAAGAAAATGATTGACAACTTTATTACTCAATTGGCAGACGCCTCGCAGTTTCACTAGCGTAGTAAATAAAATATAGCCAATGTTATTTGATGAAGAAGTCCACTTATTTCCCGTGTCCGTGAAAATACCGAAGCTAATGTTATTTAGTTATGAAGTAACTTTCTAATATTAAAAAAAAATTAACATGAAAGTAAGTAAAAAATAGGTTTTGAGTGAAATCGTAGCATACAAAGTTCAACAAAATAAAGTTTAGTTTAGATGAAAAGTACTGAATGTAAGAACAAAAACAAAGTTTAGTTTAGATGAAAAGTTCTGAACGTGAACTCAGTTAGTTTTTGATTGTTATCTCAGGTGTTAAGTGAGCAATTAAAGTTATTAGTATATTGGAATTTATTATTATTATTATACTTAAAACAAATACCAATATATTACGTATTACCTTATTTGGAAGGGGAGCATTTTTGTTTCTTGTTAAATTGGTCAAAATCAAAATAATATAAAGAGGTAAAGTTTGTGAGGTTGTAGGTGACAATCTACGGATATAAAGAACTTGTCTTGAAATTGTTTTACTAATAAGGCTAATAAGGCTATAATACATATTAGGCTATATTTTATACCACTTGTGTAGGCAAACTTCCGGCGCCCCACGCGTATTGATTAGGGGCCCATCAGCTGATCTCAATGAGAGCCTCCAAAGAATTCTTCAGATCGTTAGGCAATGAACTACTTACGGTCAAAGGGTCGCGAGTTGATCTAGGTTGGTTGACCCTAGCTGACTCCCTAGGGAACGAGAGTTACGCGGAATATACCGCAAGGTGTAAGTTTGTTGATTATAAAAATTTATACCGAGATATTCAAGATTGTGCCCTTATTCTTTACCATTTTCTTCGTAATAAATCCGTCGTTATTTCGTAAATCTTGCGTTTATTCATCTAACATTTAATGGAATAATAGACGACCCGCGTGGGTATTTATAAGATGAACTTTACTATGACTTATGATACGTTGCGTTCAAAGATATAATCGCTTTATGTGAAATTCATAACTGTGTGTAACGTTACCAGAGATTATAATAGGAAAAGGTTTTGTAATGGGAATGATGACTATATAGGTTTGAATATATTGTTTTTTATGATACATTCGGGTAAATAAGGCCAATGTTAACTAATTTATACATAAAAAGCAAAGATTGTCTGGCTATTTGCAAAAAAAAGGGATCTGCGGTAGCGCCGCAAATCTGACCCTTTAAATCCCTGTAGCTCCGAAAGTTTGCAGATACCCTGTACCTTTTACAAAATTGCTTTACTATAAACATATAGTACATAATTACTCTTAATTTTAATACAATTTAAAAAACAGTCATCATCCCTATTATTTTCAAATTAATTTGCCTTAATGTGTCTCAGTACTGATATTTAATGGAATAATAGACGACCCCCCACTAGGTGGACCGAGGATATCAAACGGGTTGCAGGGAGCCGATGGATGCTGGCGGCTCGAGATCGTTGTGCTTGAAGGACCATGCAAAAGGCCTATGTACAGCAGTGGACGTCTATCGGCTGATAAGGTACTGATATTTAGCGCCGGATATATCAAGGTCAGTGTTATTTTAACTGGATTTAAATTTAAGATGCGTCCATTTCAAGTATGCTTAATTTACATTTCTCTGATGGTAAGCCATTTGGTATAATCGGCACGAGTAATTTTTTTATTTTTAAATTTAGCCCTTAATCTCACCTGATGGTAAGTGATGATGCAATCTAAGATGAAAGCGGGCTAACTTGTTAGGAGTAGGATGAAAATCCACCCCTTTCGGTTTCTACACGACATCGTACCGGAACGCTTCTAAAATTTCTAAAATTATGTTATTAAAGTTGTCTTTAAGCCAATTAACTGAAAATATCTATTAATAAGAAACTGATTTATAATTTTCTAAAAGACATTTCTGTTTTGTACATAACAAAAAAGGGGTAACGTATGTAATCGAATTGTAAATATTGTGAGTTATTGATTCATTATTTCATGCATTATTATAAAATTTCTTAACAAGTTCATTTAACATGAAAGAACATGGTTTATGTATGGTAACCGTTTAAGTCTTGATCTTTAACTTTGCGGTTACGGTTACATTTATGCCAGCCCGACCCGGATTACGAGTATGTTAAAAGGTTAACAATAAAATTGCACATATAACTCAAACTCTAATTAAAAGTAAAAATGCAACATTTATTCACGCTAGTAAAAATTTAAAACTTGTTTATTGCGAGATGTTTCAAAAGTGCTTTTAAAGTAAAAAGCTTAGTTTACAAGCACTATTGAAACGTCAAGTTGGACTATTTGTAGAGAATCTACCACCAGTTTGGAAGTGCTGGCAAGAAACGGATTGTAGACAATTAGGAACGACCTTCACCCACCTGGTTAGTGGAACAAAAGTGTTTTATATCAAAATAAGTTGTAGGTTGCCTTAAAAACTCCTGGCTAAAATGTCTTTAATGATAGTTAATAATGGTTAATAATATTTTTTTAGGCAATATATTTATATATCATTATTATATAATTCTATATTTAACATAAAAAATTGGATATAAATAACTTTCATCCATCATCATCATCCAATAAACAAATGGGTGACGATCTTTTCTGATCTTAGAGACTACGAGTATTAGAGCTTGGTTTCCAATTGCCACTAATTCATTGATCCCATAGCATCCATACTTTCAATACGGAGTATTGTTACTCGCTGATAATGCAACTTTCCATTGATACAAGTTTTAAATTTGGTTTAGTAGTAGATATACTGCGTTAAAGAGTAACAAACAAACAAACTCCTTTTATTTATAATATTAGTTAGGATTGTTGATTATAAGGAAAAAGATAACACATGGCAATTAATATGGAATTTATATTAAATGTTAACTAAACGGTGTCAAGTTTTAACCATGTTACAACATTAAACATAATAAGGAAGAAGGTTATAACAATATTACAATAAGCTAGTTTATATGTAAATCTATCGCCACCATCAAGTTTGTTCAAAATATTTCCAAACGAGGTAATTTGACCAAAATTTTGTGGTCATATTTTTTTAATTACAACCGTTAGCATTAATTTTATGGGTAGATATTATATTTTTTTGTTTGAATAGTCGTGATATATATTAAATTAGGAATTTATAATGACTATAATTTATGAACATTCTAGACGATTGTTTAAATATTGAGTCATAAATGAGAAGAAAAAAATCTTTAGATGGTTAGTTTTTTAATAACTTTAAATGAATACTTATGGAACTTGATCCTTTTAGTGACTCTCAGTGGGTTCTTAAAGGTCGCCATTGACGGTCAATTATTCTCACGTTTCTGAAAAGCAAACTGCATTACCCACGCGGTATACAAGTCATGTACGCAGTGACCAACACGCGACCAATTATAGTCGTGGGTGAGAAACGAAAGAATAATTGATCGTTTGTGGCTAGCATAAAACGGGATAAAAATGTAGCGATGTCAATGACCTTCACTCAAAATTACAATTTTCGCTCGAAGATGTTTTTCCATCGCAAAATTACAGCTGTAATTACATGTTACCCAATCAACAAAAATCATTAACCAAACAAATTATATATTTATTATTTTATGTTAGTACCGTGTATCTAATTTCTATATTCCCTCTCCTATAGGTACGTATACATAATAAAAATAGTACCAAATTGACATTACATAAAATTAGACATTACAACTTGTATCAGTAATTGCAATTTATATTGTCAAGTATCTGTTATGGAAATAAAGGCAAATATTATTTACTCTCTCATTTATTTATTAGTTCTTTTTTTTTAATTTTTAACAATGTCAATATAAGTATAAAATACAAAACACTATTAAAAATTTATAAAAAAATCCACCCTCCCGGTGCGGGACATTTGAGTGCCCAAGCAACCGGTGGTCAGGGCTCCAGAGTGAGGAACCTCCTCACAATACGCGCCGTCTCAAGAATCACTGCATTTTATTATTATTATTACCTATAGGTAGGTAGGTCTGGCACCAAAATGGGATAAAGATGAAGCTACATCAACGACCTACAGTCAAAATCACAATTTTCGCTTACAATGTTTTTGCATCGTAAATTACAGCTGTAATTACATTTTACCCAAACAAAATTACATTAACAAAACTCACTATGAACTTAGGGTTTTATATGCCAGGGTCATTAGGTTCTTGTTGAGTAAACTGTTGTAGCCCTAGGTTGTGCAAGTCTAAATTACGGAGATTCGGGCAGAGAGACGCGCAATTAAGGGCCCCTCTTGACTCGCCCTACATTGTGCAATGGAGGAATCGATTTATTAAAATAAGCAGTGGCGTGCATAAGGTTTTTAACTAGGGTATGCACTATAAGAAAATTCCTTGTCCTAACTATGTATTCTGTGGTCCAACATAGGTTTGTATTGAGTTCTTAGGATAGGCAGTGCATTTTTGCATGTATGAAATGCACGCCACTGAACATAAGGAGTGTAAATGTTTTTTTTATTAAATATTTTAAAGTAACATAATATTATGTCATATAACCCGTGGACCCGTAGGAATACGGGAATAATATTAAGCCTATAGCCTTCCTCAATAAATGGGCTATCTAACACTGAAAGAATTTTTCAAATCGGACCAGTAGTTCCTGAGATTAGCGTGTTCAAACAAACAAACAAACTCTTCAGCTTTATATTATTAGTATAGATTATATCAGTGACGTGCCCAAAATCGAACCAGCACCCCTCGGTGATGAGTCCGACCGCTTTATCGTTGAGCTATTGAGGCTTTTACTGACGGCCTCTGTGTTGCAGTGGTATGCGTGGTGGATTTACAAGACGAAGGTCCTGGGTTCGATCCCCGGCTGGGCGATTGAGGTTTTTTAATTGGTCCAAGTCTGGCTGGTGGGAGGCTTCGGCCGTGGCTAGTTACCACCCTACCATGTAGAAACCGAAAGGAGTGTGGATTTACATCCTCCCCCTAACAAGTAAGCCCGCTTCCATCTTAGATTGCATCATCACTTACCATCAGGTGAGATTGTAGTCAAGGGCTAACTTGTAAAGAATAAAAAAAAATACTTACTTAAGTGGGGGGGGGGGAGGATTTGGGCTTTGTATGAAAGTTTTGATTTATAATACTCATTCATTCGTTTATTTTGAGTTGGTGGGTTTAAGTTCCATATACCTTAAAGTGAGCCGTTAAAATAGGCTCATATGAGAAATAGGTAATAATTATAATATTTTATTAAGTGTTCCAAGAATGCTATTGACTCATAGAAATTAGCTTTGTCGTGTATTTCATACAAAGAGATTACACAGCCTATTAAAATGTAAAATAAAACGCTATGCGCATACAGATGTTTAAGTATAGAGGACTCATACACTGTGATTGTTATGTTTAAACGAACTCGGGAATACCTTGCTTTATATTATAACTAGCGGACGCCCGCGACTTCGTCGTGTATTTTAGTTTTTTACAAATCCTTTGGGAACCATGAATTTTTCCGGGATGAAAAGCCCTTAATGTTAATCCAGAGTAAAATCAATTTCTATTCCAAATTTTAGCCAAATCGGTTCTGTAGTTGCGGCGGTAAAGAGTAACAAACATCCATACAAACTTTCGCGTTTATTATACTAGTAGGATTATTAAGATCGTTGATTTTTAGCCTTAGGGATAGCATGTGGACCAAACCATGTTTAGTTTTGAAGGCCTCCGTGGCGCAGTGGTATGTGCGGTGGAATTACAAGACGAAGGTCCTGGGTTCGATCTCGGTGGGAGTCTTTAGCCGTGGCTAGTTACCACCCTACCGACAAAGAGGAACCGCCAAGCGATTTAGCGTTCCGGAACGATGTCGTGTAGAAACCGAAAGGAGTGTAGATTTCATCCTACTCCTAACATGTTAGCGCTTCCATCTTAGATTGCATCATCACTTACCATCAGGTGAGATTGTAGTCAAGGGCTAACTTGTAGAGAATAAAAAAAAGTTGATTGATACATTACATTGTTAATTTTTAATGTGTAAAATGTAAATGATAGCTGTAAAAGGTAACTCGATACGTGAAGGTTAATGTAAGTCGGGATTTTGTACTAAATAACATGTACTAAAAACGATTTTATAGAACATTTGCATATGTACTTTGTAGAGGTTAGAATTTATTGTTTTCTGTTAAAACAAAAGCCTGTAATAGCCGGACCTTCTTCATTAAAAAAAATAAAAGTTGGTTAAAATAGACAGCTATAGAGTTTGGAATGTGTTGGTTTTGGTAGGTACAAGATTTCAAGAGTCCATACGTTCAATTGTCACAAAAAAAATTATTTTATTCTCACTGTCACAAAAAAACGTAAATTTTTCTCGCCGTAATTTGAAAAGTTATGTTTCCATTTTTCAATCACTTAGCTTCGTTTCATTTTACAACCCTTCGAAAACACTATTGAAGATCATATTTCAAGCTAACGTTTTGGGGTATAGGGTAAAAAATATGTAATACTTTGTACTTGGACTATTTTGAGGCAGCCACCACGGCCATAATTCAATAATAGAGATGATGACAAGATTTTAAATTATTTTTCGGGTTAATAAAGTCAATATTAACTAATTAATACTATACATAAAAGACAAGATTGTCTGGAAGATTATATATAATATATAAAAGATTTCTTCAATATCAATTGAATCTTTTAATGTAATTAGATGAATTTTAATGCTGTCTTACATTCAATGTGCAACATTCATTCAATGTTTCTTACATTCAATGTGTTACAAATAACAAAGATATTTGATTGAACGCCTATCTATACAACGATCGAACGATATACAATTTAGAAAACTGTCTTTGCCTACTGTACTCTACAGTTGGAGTATAAGCTAACGAACTTTCAGTTTTAATGAAACGAGGACCTGAGAAGGAGGTCTAGCCATCGCAGACCCTTAGTCCATATGTACGAACTGTTGTAAAATTTGATTGACGTTATTAATGTTCAATTGGCTTCGCGTAATAATATTATTAATAAAAATTGATGCTCCTAACCTTTTCCGTGCGACCAACATTACCTTTTACAATTTACATGCACTGGGTATGAATAAATCGTGAATATTTCTGATGTTATCCTAGATTATTATCAATTTGAAACCTTGATAAATATCTACTTATTTATTTTCTTTTTTACTCGACTACGGCGAAGTCAAAATGAAGGGTACCGCATATCTTCTGTGATTATGCCAGGAACAACTCCATTAAACCTACCTACATATAGTGTATGTACTTGTATGTAACATACATACAAGTACATACACTATATGAATAAATATCAATACTTGCTGAGATTAGCGCATTAAACCAGACAAACAAAGTTTTCACCTTTAAAGTAATTTGCCGAAGAAGCTTAGCGGTAAGAACGTCTTTATATATTTTATTTAAGGACAACTAAGGAAAAGGATTCTGATCTTACCATAAGAACTAACACGGCAAGGGTTAGCACAAGTTATTCAACTCGTGTACTCTTATCTGGTTTCTATCTATACAGGTATCTTATCGGAATGTTACATTGCCTGTACGTCCTAAACAAAAAGGTTTTTTTGGTCTAGGAACGTTCTGGACTGCATAGGTACTCAAGCAGATTATATTACCAACTCGGATAAAATTTTCATTATCACACTAATATTGTACCTAAAGGCGAAAGTTTGTGTGTGTGTGTTTGTTCCTCCTTTACGCTGCGGCTACTGAAGCGATTTAACACATAGATTACTTTTTATTCCGGAAAAATCCATGGTTTCCGCGGGATTTGTGAAAAACTGAATTCCACGCGGATGAAGTCGCGGGCGTCCGCTAGTATAATAGTTATGAATATATAGAGTAATCTAAACATTATTCAATAACAAAAACATTTTTTAATAATATATTTCCTTCGTTTCTAAGCGAAAGCCCTGACAGCGGGTACGACAATTTTATTATAAGTCCAACGGCCGGGATATAACTCAAGACCTCTCGGCATTAAATCCATCCACATAATCGTAGAGCTATTGAGGTTTTGAATATAAATAATATCGTCAGGTATCAGGTCGTATCATTTTTTAGTAGTTATTAATATATTTGAGTCTAGAGAACGGATTTTTTATGTTTTCATAAATGGCAAAGCGTAGGCGTTACATTGTATGGACTAAGAGTCTGCGAGCGCTAGATGTACCTTTTTTTTATTCTTTACAAGTTAGCCCTCGACTACAATCTCACCTGATGGTAAGCAATGCATGCAATTAATGATTCCGGGTTCGAATCCAGTCCGGGGCATGCACCTCCAACTTTGCAGTTGTGTGCATTTTAAGAAATTAAATATCACATGTCTCAAACGGTGAAGGAAAACACCGTGAGGAAACCTGCATACCAGAGAATTTTCTTAATTATCTGCGTGTGTGAAGTCTACCAATCCGCATTGGGCCAGCAAGGTGGACCTGGCCTAACCCCTCTTATTCTGAGAGGAGACTCGAGCTCAGCAGTGAGCCGAATTTGGGTTGATAATGATGACTAACCTTTGGTAGGAGTAGGTATGAAATGAGGTAGATCTGACTACAACATGCCCTCGTTCTATAAATTTACGATACCACATTTTATATCTTGACGTAAAGTTCAAAACGAATATTCTTCAAATGACGAGTTAACAAATCATCAAAGAATAATAATATGAACATAATCATAACTCATTGCCAATGTATTAACTCATCTAAATATGATCATAATGGACTTGTATGATAACGGAAGTGTTGGCTGATCGTCGAAGATTTAATCTTAACTAAACTACGAGTATCTATTGAGAATTACAAATTATAAGCACCTGTCTTCAAGGTTTAGTATATTTTAAGACTCAATAGAAATATTTTTTTTTTGAAAAAAAAAACTGTTATTTGTTTCTGTAATTAGTATTTCTCAATAATCTATAGCTGTGCTATTATCATACAGTGGTAAAGTTTTTGGTATTGTATTTTTGGATATCCTGAACCGATTTTGAGACAATCCTTTTATCACTTAAAAACCACGATATTTGTGAGTGTCATATTTTATTCCCGTATTAGAAACCACAAAGCTAGTTATTATATTATGTAAGCGCTTTTTCACTTGTAAATGGCGTAAAAGTCTAATAGTCTTAGGCATTTAAATAATAATTTAGATTTCAGATAACTTAAGATCCGGCTCTCTTCTGCTGCCCTATTCACTATTTTGGTATTTATTAACAACCTATTAAAATAAACATCAAATCAATTGACAAATTATCATTTACCTACTGTATGATATCCACCAGTAAGCTCGGGATGACATTTTCATATAGAATCTCAATTTCGTATATGGCAATAAGCATACGTCAAAGATATTGACTAAGCCTGCAGATAAGGTTTTAAATAAGCTTTTTTTTACAATAGAAATACATAATTATTTATAAATTTTAATTAATGAACATTAAAATCTGGGTCTCTTGCAAGTAAATTAGTAACAATGACCTCAGGAGGTCGCAAATCAACTATTTGTCAAGGCTTTAGTTTCATTAGTTGAAGACCGCAAAAATTAAAATAACCTTTGAATAAAATCAGATGAGTAAGCGAAGCAACAGGCATTCACTTAATGAGCAGTCGTGAGAACAGAAGGCTCTTTAATGTATATTAAATACATATTATAACACGTCAAAGCATAGTCATTGCGGCAAGATCTAAGAAGTGTTTTTTATAGAATGTTAATTGTTATACAGCTTTGAAGATTTCTCAGCAATATTTAATTTTGTTGTCTTTCTTCTTCTTTATGAACCCATATTCGGCTTAGGAGAGCTCAGACTGCTGAGCTCGAGTCTCCTCTCAGAATGAGAGGAGTTAGGCCAAATAGTCCACCACGCTGGCACAATGCGATTTTTAGACTTTATACACGCAGATAATTAAGAAAATTCTCAGGGATGTAGGTTTCCTCACGATGTTTTCCTTCACCGTTTGAGACACGTGATGTATAATTTCTTAAAATGCACACAACTGAAAAGTTGGAGGTGCATGCCCTGGACAGGATTCAAACCTACACTCTCCGGAATCGGAGGCAGAGGAGACTCGTGCTCAACAGTGAGCCGAATATGGGTTGTCAATGATGAACAGTATCTATTCATATGTAAATGCATGAGAGTGTGTATTCCTTGACAAAGCAAACCAATCATCGTTTCCACTTTTTAGTCAGCCTGTGAGAAGATCACCCACCAAACTCCATTGTCCTAGCACCTCGTCGGATTCATGAAATGATACAGTACAGGATTACCCAATACCAGACCATTGTTTCAACTTTACCGCGATATATTATATTGACATGCCCTTGAATTGGAGTCAGAGGATTATTTATATGTAAAACAGAGGTTTTAAATTCCCACCTTCTTGGAAACAATTTATTTGTTTTGTTTGGACTAAGTCGCATCCATCTGCTAGTGATGGTTGCGACTTAGTCCAACCGAAAATCAATTTAAAATTTCATCCCCTTTTTAACCCCTTTACATTTTACATTTTAAAGATAATCAATGTAACAATTCATGCAACTGTAAGTTGGAAAATGACAAAAAAACATTTAAAATTTCAACCCCTATTTATCCCCAAAGGGGTGAATATTAAAAATTTATTGCAACGTTGAAAATTATTTTTTATATTTTAGTGTTCCCTTTATCGTAAACTAGCGGACCCATCCAAGCTTTGCTTCACACAGTACCCCCTAAAAACCACAAACTTTTTTTTTCTTTACATCTTTACTATTAGTATAGATTATATAGATTAAAGTTTGGGAACCCCTGACCAACAGATCTTTATTATAAACTTAGCATCATAACAAGCAATAGTGACCATTTGAGGTCAAAGTCAAGTGGAAAACAAGTAATTTATTAACAACAGATAATCCATCGAAATCGTGACATTAAAATGTACGGCAAAGGCCTTTAAAATTAATTCATTAGCCACACGCATATTTGAATAATGTGTCCATATCTGCGACACGCTATGAAGACCGTTTTGAGAGCTTTTAGTAGGTTTCTGCAAATATTAACAGAAAGTAGTTGTCAGAATAAAATAAGTTTGTTCGTTAAAGTAGTTTTTAAGTTAAAGTACTATTTAAAAATCTTAAATCTTTACTATTACTTTAATAGGACTTTGTAAATATAAAGTTAACAAAGACATGTTTCAATAGATACGAGTATATGTATAGATGTAGTTAAATATTTTTTAGCTTTAACAAAAAGATAAACAATACTTTTGTATGTGTTTTAAAATCATGGTTTGTATTAATTCTAGATCGTAATCATTTTTCACGCCTACAACACTAAACTAACTTTAATTTACTTTATTAACACTAAAGTAATAATAGCAAGCAGTAAAAATTATTTATTTTTAACCGATTAAATAGTTGTATTAATTTAAAAAATATATACGTTACAACTCACTAAGAGTTACTCAAGTAACATTGAGAAAGTAGCCATAAATGTTTACGAAAAATACGCATCCTACGCGTCATAACGGCCCTTTTAACGTGTCGATGCTATGTTTGATTACAATCATTGTCGATTAACGCAAACGGTGAAATAATCGGCCATTGTTGATACGCCACCTGTCAGTAAGTGATACACGATCTTCTAAAATCAAAAGGTCAATAATAATAAATAGGTAACTACGATTTATGATGAATGAATACTTTTGTAAGGCTACGTAAATAGTACTACTTCGTCGGTCCAGTGTCTTCAATGGGGTTTTAGGTTCGATGCCTGGGCAATGACATATTGAGTTTTTCCTTCTTTTGTGTAATTTCTGAGCAGAAGTCCAGATCGTGTTATGATGCAGTGTAATAAATAATCAAATGGTATAAATACACGATAACAGGTAATAATTTTGGAAATCGAAATGGTCGATATTCCTTTTTTTACCCATGTTTACTAGAATTATTTGGCAAAATAAAATTTTTAGACACTATTTAGATATTTGGAAAATTTTTAAAATATGAAATTATGTTGATGCGTGCAAAAATTATAATAAAACTAGCGGACGCCCGCGACTTCGTCCACGTGGAATTCAGTTTTTCACAAAAAATGCGGGTACCATAGATTTTTCCGAGATGAAAAGTAAAAAAGTAAAATCTATTTGCATTCCAAATTTCAGCAGAATCGGCTCAATAGTAACGGTGTTAAAGAGTAACAAACATCCATACAAACTTTCGCGTTTATAATATTAGTAGGATGATTTATGTACTGTAACTTTTTCATCGAAAATCATACGTTAAATTAAATAAAAAAAAATCATACGAAAATCATACATTTTCTTTTATTATAGACATAAAGAGGCAATAAAAAAAGTTTGATCTTAATCATCTTATCCGTTTCTTCGATCACTAAACATGTATAATTGTATATATTATAATATAATATATTTGAATATATTAGACATTAAATAGCATGTTGAGAATTGATTTCAAATGAACTTTTAAATATATCAATCGAGTTTTAACAAAACACAATAAACCTTGAAATGCAACCTGAAGATTTTTTATTTTAAGCAGCCGATGATGAGAATCTTCAATTAATATGCAAAATGGTATTTTGAGAAGATATAAAACGGGTCGAATCTGCTAGCCTTGACATATGTTAAATTTACGACAGAGTAATGTGTTTTTATATAATTATTGTCTCATTTGAAGCGAACGTGGGCGTAGCTTATTAGTTTATTTACTAACTCTAGTATTGGATGCAAATATTCTTGGCTTCTTTACCTCATAGGTCTTATGTCAGCTGGCCTATCATCGATCGTTCTTTACCTCATAGGTCTTAAATCAGCTGGCCTATCATCGATCGTAGATCGTTAGATGGGCCTCAAAGAGTCGCGGGATTATCATTAGTTTCGCACATTGAGTACGTCATCACTCGTAACACATTTCTCTTTATTCATGTTGTGGCTTGTGTTTTTACACTTCCAAAATGAACAAGAAGGCATAATTAAGGGATTAAAATTTAAAAAAAAAAAAATTAAATATTTAAATATTTTCTTAAGTCCACGTCCACTCACAGCATGTGCTTGTTACTTATTATGAACTAAGATAAGATGTGCGTGCACGTCTTTGGGTAATGATATAAAATTGTGCGTTCTTTAGTGTGGAGGGGCCCATCTAACGATTTATATCGATGTGGCCTTCACTAATTTGGTCTTTATTAACAATCTATCCTAGAGCCGTGATAAAAGCTATAGTTATTATGATGAATTGAGGTTTAAAAAATTTTTATAAACTTTTTTTCAAACTGGTAACATAATCAGGTTGTTAAGGATCTATGGGTGTTGGCTTTTACGAAGTTCGTTAAGAATTATAAACATTTTTTAACACAATATTTTAAAACAAGTATTATAATCTCATGTGGAGATTAAATTTAAAATTCTAATGATTTACTTGTATAGGTATTATAATGTTGTGCTATGAGAAATTTAACTTTTTTTATTAACTCTCCTTTGGCCTTGAATTTTATTAGCTAATTTTATTTATAAATTTTTTATGTAATATTTATGTATTTTTATAAATACATAATATTAAAATAAAAGATTGATATTTCTATATCAGTCTTCTACAAGAAAACATGATAAATTTTTCAAAGGCTGTTTTGTTTATTCCTATCCGAAAATACAATGGTACCAAATTTTGCTCGTAAACATTTACTACTAGTGAATAATACTAAAAGTGAATAGGACTAAATAGTGAATAACATCATCATTAACAACCCCTATTCGGCTCACTGTTGAGCACGAGTCTCCTCTCAGAATGATTGGGGTTAGGCTAATAGACCGCCACTCATCATCGAATGCGAATCGGCAGACTTCACACACGTAGAGAATTAATGAAATTCTTCGGTATGCAGGTTTCCTTACGATGTTTACCTTCACAGTTTGAGACACGTGATTTTTAATTTCATAAAATGCTTCATTGAAAAGTTGGAGGTGCATGCCCCGGACCGGATTCGAGCCTATACGCCTTTCGAATCGAAGGCAGAGGTCATATTCACTAGGCTATCGCAGCTAGTATCAGTGAATAATTTAATATTATTTAATTTTAGTGCGAAGTAATTTGAAGCCTCAATAGCTCATCACCGAGGGGTGGTGGTTCGATCCCCGCCCCGATGGTCTATTGTCGTACCCACTCCTAGTCTTTCCCGACTAATTGGAAGGGAATTTGAATATTTGTCAAATTATAAAATATATAGCAAATATTCATTTTAAAAACAGACAAAATTAGCAATCATTAGTAATTCAGTATGCCTAGTGGGAGTTTTCAATATTTTCATACTGTTACTATCGCGTTGACGTAAACGCAAATTTATATGGAATTGAAACAGTTGTGCGGTAGTGCCACTAGATGCCGCTGTTTCAATTCCTTAGAAATTCGCGTTTACGTTAACGCGATAGTAACAGTATCAAACAGCCACTAGTCTCTCAGTATAATTTTTGAAAAATAAAACGTCGTGACAAATATATTACTACACTATGATATGAAGACCTTTTAATATAAAACATTAAAAGATATAATTTAATTATTATTTGAAGACCTCTGAATAAAATACATAAATTAATTAAAAGCTATAGTTTTAAATATCCATTTCGAAATAATATTGCTTTTTTTAAAAATTTACATTATAATGCATCAGCAAGCAGTGATCATTTGAACGCTAATAGAACACGTAAACATTACAGACGCGAAAGGTCATAAGTGTAATAAATTTTGAAATCGAGAGAAACGGTGATGAATTTTAACAGGCATAAAATCTATTTACTTTTAATATGTACTTGTCACATAGACTTCCCTTGTAGCCAAATTGCTCGTCGATTCTCTATCTACAATCGCAAACGCATCGAAAACTAGAAAAATTTATGCGAATGACATTTGCTATAGACAGGTCACGTGATCAAGATCTGTCATTCCCATACATTTATGTAGTTTTCGAAGCGTTTGCGATCGTAGAAAGAGAATCGTCGTGCCACTTGGCTATAGGCGCTGAGCCGTGAGCCGTACCTACTGTTTGAAATGAAATGAAATGAACTTTATTTGCCTGAATACACTTAATAAATACACAAGATGGACATACAAAATATAAAGTCACAGTGTATTGCGATATAAATGGCGCGCAAATTTTACAATTTATATAATTGTTTGAGTATATATTTCTTACCTACAATCATAAAATTGTTTTAATTAAGTAATATAATTTAAATTTGAAATAAGCATAAAATTATACATATCAAAACGAATTTTTTTTTGTTTGTATTTTTAGTCGTATGATTTTGCTCCAATGACATAAAATGTAGTTTAAATTGTTGTCCTCTACATTTTTTGTTTTATAAAATTTTCCCTAAAACCCATAGATTCGGAGAAAAACGCGTTTCAAAAATTTTTTGGATTTTCTCAAAAACAGCAGGAGGGGGGACCCTATCTACAGTTAACATCTTTACATGTCCCCCTAACGTTATTTTAAGTCAAACTTTTTCTTGAAATTATCCTGAGGGTAGGCATTTATTTCATTACAGATTGACTGAACTAATAGCCCGGTTCATATTATGATCTCTGTCTTCGATATATTTTTTTAATTCTTTACAAGTTAGCCTTTGACTACAATCTCACCTGATGGTAAGTGATGATGCAATCTAAGATGAAATCCACACCCCTTTCGGTTTCTACACGACGTCGTACCGGAACGCTAAATCGCTTGGCGGTCGGTAGGGTAACTAGCCACGATTCAACAACAAAAAGTTGCGATGTTGCGGATGAAACCACGAGGCGTATGCTAGTTTGTGTACGTTGATTAAAGAACCTGCCGTAGAAATACCAACGATTCAATACTTAATTTGTATTATGCAACACACACATAGTGCACGTGTTATATAACACGTATAATGATGTATTGACGACTTGATTGACTGTTCTCTTTTGTGTTTGTGAACCATGATTATAATGTACGCATACGAAATAAATATCTAATATGTGACGTCTATATATATATTTATTATTCTTATATCGTGAGGATTTTAAAATGAAACATACATAATGATTATGTTACAATTAGAAAAACGTTACTAATATCTTCACTAAAATTCATCATCATCATCATTATCAACCCATATTCGGCTCACTGCTGAGCTCGAGTCTCCTCTGAGAATTAAAGGGGCTAAGCCAATCCACCACGCTGGTCCAATGCGGATTGGCAGACTTCACACATTTAAGAAAATTCTCTGGCATGGTTTCCTCACGATGTTTTTCCTTCACCGTTTCAGACGCACGGCTCGTGATAGCCCTTTATTATATTGAGGTAAAGTTTGTTGTATTGTAGGGGATAATCTCTGAATGTATTGAAGTATTGAACCAATTTAGAAAATTCTTTTATCAATAGCCACGTCATTTCTAAATTGGTTTAGGTCTTATCTGTTATAAAATAATATAGGCTTAACTTGAGGGGAAAGTAGAATATTGGTCATGTTTGACACTTGACACATCCTTATCAGCTATTTTGACGTCCTGCTATTGGTATACAACATATCCCCTCTAATATTAAAAAATCCGTTAAGACATATTATCTTAGTCACTAGTGACATATTATCTTAGTCACTAGTGACATATTTTATTTTATTAGAATATTTATCATACGACATAATGATATAATAAATATATTAGTGTATTTTATGATATTTATAATTATTATATAGTTTATGTATTAGTGTGTAGTTATTTTTATGTATGTATAATGCACATTATTATTACGTAAACACCACCTACAGTTGTCTTAATAAGCTCTTAAGTCTAAGGTTGCCTGGAAGAGATCGCTACTAAGCGATAAGGCCGCCTTTTGTATTCTACTTTTTCTTAGTTTCTGTTTTGCTTGTTTTTATTTATTTATTGTGGTGTACAAATAAAGAGTACTAAATAAATAAATAAATATTATCTATACTAATATTATAAAGCTGAAGAGTTTGTTTGTTTGATTGAACACGCTAATCTCAGGAACTACTGGTCCGATTTGAAAATTTTCTTTCAGTGTTAGATAGCCCATTTATCGAGGAAGGTTATAGGCTATATATTATCTCCTTATTCCTACGGGAACAGGAATCACGCGAGTGAAACCGCGCGACGTCAGCTAGCATATGATATATTGAGACCACCACGCTCGTTCAACGCGAGATGGCGGACATGACTAATATTCCTAAAAAGTGACTCTCACTCGGACGCAGTCGCGTGCATCCGTTAGTCTTGTTTAATTTAGGTCAACTACCAAGCTAAAGCCAAACCGCAAACTTGGCTATATATCAACGACACAGACAAGAAAGACAAATAAAAGTTACGTCACAACCTATACTTGTTGTGTTGATCCATAATCGCCATTGAAAGCGAAATGACTAACGGAAACTATCGTGCCTAACAGATGAACGACTGGTGAATTCTAATATGACGAAAAATAGCGTCTTGTTGTAATAAATTTTATATTCTATATAAGAAAAGAGTTTTCTCATGTTATGAAAACTCTTTTTGGAGATAATCTTACATAGGTACTACGTTAAAGGCTAAATTGAAGGCTCATGTGGCTCCTTAGTATAAAACTAGCGAACGCCCGCGACTTCGCGTGGAATTTAGTTTTTCACTAATCCCTCGGCAACCATGAATTTTTCCGGGATTAAAAGTAGCCTATGTGTTAATCCAGGCTATAATATATCTCAATACCAAAGTTCAGCTAATTCGGTTCAGTATTCGAGGCGTGAAAGAGTAAAAAACATGCATATCATCAAAATCATCAGTTTTCGCAAATCTCGGGAAAAAATGGTTTTTTTCGGGATAAAAAGTAGCCTATGTGTTAATCCAGAGTTAAATCTATTTTCATTCCAAATTTCAGCCAAATCGCTTCTGTAGTAGCGGCGTTAAAGAGTAACAAACATCCAAACATCCATACAAGCTTTCGCGTTTATAATATTAGTAGGATTAATACAGAGTTTCAAATACGGACATCCATCCAGTTACTGATATGTGTAAAAGTTCCTTATCTGAGTGCAAACAACTTACGCGGTTAAACACTTTTTAACCGATTTCCAAAAAGGAGGTTCTATTTTCAGCTGAATGTATTATCTATATCTATATCTATACTAATATATAAAGCTGAAGAGTTTGTTTGTTTGATGGAACGCGCTAATCTCAGGAATTACTGGTCCGATTTGAAAAATTCTTTCAGTGTTAGATAGCCCATTTATCGAGGAAGGCTATAGGCTATATATTTTTCCCGTACTCCTACGGGAACGAGAACCACTCGGGTGAAACCGCGCGGCGTCAGTTAGTGTTTTATACGTGCAGTATTTACCATAGTGCATAGTCGTAAGTCAAGTCGTAGCTTTACGGAAATAGTATCCATCGATTGTACGTCTCGAGTCTTGATTGAGCCGCCGGTCGATCACGAGAGAAAGCCTCATCAACGTGGGAACAAGTGGATGGCATATTGTACGAAGGCTTTCAATAGTTCCTTATTTATGCACAAAAGGCCAAAGCCTTTATTTAAAAAAGCCTTTTTCTTATTTAAATATGTTTAATAAAACATATAATGTGAATTTAAAATAGGAAATATAAGTATTGGTAACCAACGTAACAAAGTAGGTATGTTTGTCTAGTGAAGGATCAGTGTCTCTTGATCGAGAGATAGAATTGAAGAAAAAAAAACGCTTTCGACGCGGTTATTTCGCAGAATTATTAAAAAAAATACAACTTCAAAACATTTTAAACATACCCACGAAACTATATATAAATAAAAAGAGAAAAATAACATTATTGTAAGAAATAGTAATCTGAGGCGGATATGACGTGGCGTGGCGCGACTTGTTTCCGTAAAGAGTAGGGAGTTCGAGAGGGGTAGCGATCGGTTGACGGGAACGACTTTCGATATGAAGCGCTCGTCGTACGGTCGGCTTCAGTATGCTCATGGCGTTCGAACCGTTCACATTTCTTGTCGTGTAATTTTTATGGGTTACTTGGGATAGGCGGGGAGAGTGACTTGAGTGGAAAAGGGGAGTGTTTGTTAACTGTCAAAGATGCCTTTAACCCTACACACTATGTTCACAAGTGCGTGACTCCACTCAAGGTTATTCTCTACCATTCTAGGGTTTTATTTTGGTTACAGTTTGATTTGTCAATTAAGTTGTCCGGACAAATATTGTGAAACCTTTCTTCAATATTGGTTTTCTTATTTTTTATATCCACTTTTGACGCTTCTGCTAAAAAGTATTTTCTACCTATTGATTGTGTGTTCTGTACAAAAGACTAGTAAAAATTTTATTGTAGGATTAAAAAAAAAATTAATGAAAGCATTTAAAATTCAAACCCAAAAAGAGTTTCTTACCAATATAGAAGAGAGCCATTGTTTATTGATTTCGGCTTACTATTAAATTTTTTTTTAAACCTTTTGATAAGCAGGTGCAGGGCCGGACCGTCCATACGGCGAAAGGAGCGGTCGCTCCAGGCGCCAAATCCTAGGGGGCGCCGAAATGGTAAAGACAAGATCGAAAAGAAATTTATGTGATGAATTTACGTGCGCGAAAGACGCCATAATTGGATCTCGCTCCATTCTAAAATTTACCTCGGTCCGGCGCTGAGCAGGTGTATACCTACACCTAATAAACAAAAAATACTACGTAAGTATCTGATACATACAATAAAATACTTTACTATACTTATCAATAAAATACCTTACTCATCATCTTCAATCAAGTGCTTCCAACATTTGCATGCAATTGATGTCATTAGAATTTTATGATCATATTGCATTTGATTCATGTACCACGATGGCTATCTACAGGGCAATACGTAATTGGTAAGAGCAAAAATGTAGTATACCACCATTTACGATGTTCCGGGTTCGATATGTATTCCTTCGAATCAAATTTCACCACATCCGTCCGTCTGTTCTTGGGTGTTGAATATTCTGTAGTATTTAGCCTCGTCTGATGTATTTGCAGATGATTTGTGTGCATTACGAATAGTTAAATCTGCAATCAGCCAGTTATTTGTGACAATTTCGTCGTCATCAACCCATATTTGGCTCACTGCTGAGCTCGAGTCTCCTCTCAGAATGAGAGGGGTTAGGCCAATAGTCCACCACGCTGGCCCAATGCGGATTGGCAGACTTCACACACGCAGAGAATTAAGATAATTCACTGGTATGCAGGTTTCCTCACGATGTTTTCCTTCACTGTTTGAGACACGTGATATTTAATTTCTTAAAATGCACACAACTGAAAAGTTGGAGGTGCATGCCCCGGGCCGGATTCGAACCCACACCCTCCGGAATCAGAGGCAGAGGTCATATCCACTGGACTATCGTGACAATTTAGTGCTTCTTTAATATGTATACTTAACATATAACAGGAGCTCCATATTTCTTTTGTTGTGTTGAGTAATTATTATATATATATAAAATGTCCCTTGTACTAGCTGTAGGTGTTACAAATTTAAAAAAAGCCGTGAAAAAAAATATTATATTATCATATCGTAGCCATCTTGCTAAATGCATGCAATTAAATGCCGGCATTATATTTGTTTACAAATATAATGACATAAGAAGTTTGTGAGTGTGGTTGTAGTAGTAATCTTTGGATTCATTCAATCTATATTGAAAATTCCAATAAAAAGCCACGTTATTTATGAGTTTCGTAGGCTATATTTTATCCCTGTATTTTTATTGAAACGGGAACTACGCGAGTGAAACCACGGGGCGTCTGCTAGTCATTAAGTAATAAGATGTTTCTACCAGAGAAATGTCCTTGAAATAATTTATTCCAACTGGTTTTATCATATTACGTTTTATGTGGGTAGAAACAGAAAAATATAAATTACGGCCATTAATCTTTGTTCATTCTTTTAAAAGTTCTTGTAAAAAACTAGTTATCAAAAAGTGATTAATGGAAATTTATTGGGCTGATAATATAAGTTCTGCAAGATTTTTTTATAGTAATTATTTATTATTAGCAGACGCTCCGCGGGTTCTCCAGAGTAGTTCCCGTTCCCGTGAGAATACAGGGATGAAATTATAGCATATACGAAGAACGTGGCTTTCTAATGGTAAAAGAATTTGCAAATTCAGAAGATCAATCTCTATTTGTATTTATTGCCAATATTGTAGAGAATGACATTCCCTATAACTTTTGTTACAAAAGTCAACTTTTAGTATGCTAAAATATATGTTTATACAAATATTCAGCGTGATAGCCGTAGGGCGTAGGTTCGAATCCGGTCCGGCTTTGGGTTATGTGGATTACAAGAAATTAAATATCAGGCGTCTTAAACGTTGAAGGAAAACATTGTGATGAAACCTATGTGAAGTCTGTCAATCCACATTGGGTCAGCACCACGCTGACCCAATGTGGACTATTGACCTAACCCCTCTCATTCTGAGAAGAGACTCGTGCTCAACAGTACGCCGAATATAAGTTGCTAATGATGACAAATATTCAGCTGGGTATATCAAATTTCGTGGTCAACTTACTAGGACGAATGAACCATTAGCGTTTACCACACAATGTCATTTTGTAACTGTTTACTTGCAAAATGGGTGAAGCGTTAAACAAATCAATGTATGCAAACATTGCAGAGCGAGACGAGTCGGTACCTAGTCAGTAGTCGGGCACGTACGGAGATGACATATACGGTGCTCGTATCAGATTTGAGATGGTACGCATTGTAATTATTTTTCTCTAGGATACACCATGTCAAGGACGATAGATTCCGCGATTTTATGCGAAAATATGAATGACTAGCTGACGCCGCGCGAATAGGAATATGGGGATAATATATAGCCTATAGCCTTCCTCGATAAATGGGCTATCTAACACTGAAATAATTTTTCAAATCGAGTAGTTTCTGAGATTAGCGCGTTCAATCAAACAAACAAACTCTTCAGCTTTATAATATTTGTATAGTTGAAACACAAAACACACAAATAGAATAACTGCTGCTTAAACTTTTGTAACTCAATAATTATTTTTGGTGATATTGGAAATTTACTTGCAAATAAAAAAATATAATACCGTTTTTTGGATTCCGCAGTCGACTAGGAACACTTCTAGTTTCGCAATGTCCGTACACAGTACTATTTGTGCAGTGTAATATATTTATGGTATGTATTTCTCATTTATCTCATATCCTACTTCCTAAAAATATTAAGAACGCGAAAATTTGTATGGATGTTTTTTTGGATGATTGTTACTCTTAAAGGACGCTACTACTGAAGCGATTTGGCTGAAATTTGGAATGGAAAGAGATTTTGCTCTGGATTAACACATAAGCTACTCTCTACTCTTTATCCGGAAACATCTATGGTTCCCGCGGGATTTGTGAAAAACTGAATTTCACGCGGTCGAAGTCGCGGGCGTCCGCTAGTAATATTATAGGGCCAGCTAAACCAGTGCCAGTGGTCATTTATGTATACGTGAAAAAACCCTACGATGCGCGTGACTCGACACGCACTTGGCCTCATTTTACCCAACTGCAAGAAGGGTTATGTTTTTCGCGCGTATCTTGTATGTATGTATGAGTATATGTAATATTCTTTATTACCTCATATCTTCCAAACCACTGAACGGATTTACGTAATTAAGATATCGTTAGATTTGTCTCAATAACCCAAGTGTTCTTAGATAGGTGAAACTAAAAAAAAATAACAAGACAACTGTTTTCTAATTGCTTTCTGTACTTCTGGACTGAGCTTGTTTTTCTTCATTTCAGTTTTTTATACTTTATGCAGTCGGGTTTTTTTAATTAATTTATTTATTTACCCTTAAAATGTGTCGTATGTATGTTAAGCATCTAGACTCCGCGTGACACTAATTCCCGCGGCTAAAACCTAAACTAAAATTGACAGCGTATTACACAAATGACAAAAGACCGTCATTACCAAATGGCACACATTAGCGCCGCGTCTGGGGGACTTGTTTCGTGGCGCGGAGTATATGTCACGTTCTTAGAATACATACATTACCATCTGTAAATAACTATGTATATAACCAATTATTTGACGTCTTTACAACAGTATTCGATGTCAAGTTTAAGAACATTTCAATACAGATGTTATCATTGAATGGCATACTTAGGTACACTGTTAACTAACTACATATTAAGTAATTAACATTTAAAATACACACACAGAGGTTTTCGCGTTAGTATGTTTATATTATTAGGCCAGTCAATATACCATATGAAACCCCAATAAGAGGGTATAATTTTTTCCAACCCTCTGGCGTGCTCGGAAAGGGGTGAAAAGAGGTTAAAGTCGTTTTCGTTTAAAAATTCGTTAAATAATTCTTCTATACAGGTGGGGATTTTGAAGGATGGTGAAATTAATAATCAATAAAAGTGAAAATTTGTATGAAATCAAGAAACAGTTTCATACAATTTTTCCAATGATCATTTTATTAAAAAATCAATTGAATTCATAAAAAATAACGATTTCTTATTTATTTAACTTATACTAATAACCATAGAAAGTTAATGCTTTCATGGCAATTATCTTCATAGCTTACCTGCGAAATTGACCTTGACTTTCACGGAGAATATGAGAAAGTCAAGGTCAATTATAAATTATTCACAGGTACTTTACTGCCTTTATGCAGGCTTTTGATAACACAGCCTAATTATTTACGGTTAGTTGACGACCCGCGATTTTACCTGCGAAGTTAGCGTTTCCGTTTTGCAGACCTCATGATCTTATGTCGGAACAGTTCATCATCATATCAGCTGATGGACGTCCACTATAAGACATAGGCGTTTTTTAGGGATTTCCAAACATCACGATCCTCAGCCGACTGCATATAGCGAATCCCTGCGACTCGCTTGATGTCGTCAGTCCACCTGGTCGACCAACACTGTGCTTTCTAGTGCGGGCTCACCATTCCAGCACCTTGGGACCCCAACGTCCATCGACTCTTCGAACTATGTGTTCCACCCATTGCCACTTTAGCTTCGCGACCTTATGATTAATCAACGAGGCTATTCAAGTTTCTGAGTTTAGCCCAATCAAACTACACTAATTGTAAACACGAAAGAGTCGTATTTTTGTATGTGGTACGTTTAATTGTACAATTAAAAATTAATATACATAAAATATCTTATTTAATTATTATAATAATGATAATAAACAACATCTAGGAAGATGGTATATCAAATAAATCGCGCATATAATGGAACGTAAACGTAACCTTCCCTTCCCGCACTCCTCTCTTCCCCGCACTTATCAATCTTTCATTATTTCCTCGTCCTGTGACCAATCAAGACAAGAAAAATCAAGAACGCTTAAAACTATTCGTTTTCTTTTGGTGTGCTCAAAGTGTCAGTGACAATAAACAGCTGCTCATCATCATCAAGTTGATCAATAAAACCGCTAGGAATATGAGAGCGTAACGTGGAGAACGAAGAAGAAAGAAAATAGAAGCCATTAAAGGTCAGTCCTTTCAATTCATTCTTCATACCCTATCCGAGAAGTTTCTACAGTCCACTGTTCTTAAAAAACAATAAAATAAATTATTTACGCTCCAGTATGTAACGAATAAACTCAAAAGCTACGAGACCGATTTGAAAATTCTTTCACCAATGGAAAGCTACATTATCACGGAGTAATTTAAGCTATATTTTATCCCTGTATCCTCATGGTAATGGGAATTACGTGAAACTGCGAGATTTTGCTCGTTATCTTATAAATAGGTATTTCGTGATGAAGTGACATTGTTGTTTATTTAACAATTATCCATACTAACAATATAAATGCGGTAGTAAGTCTGTCTGTTAACTTTTCACAGCTAAATCACTGAAACAATTTTGATGAAATTTGGTATAGAGATAAATCGACACCAACAACTTAGACTACGAAACTCGAATTTTAGGTTGTAGGTATTTTATGTCAAATATCTTAAAATTAATTTATAAATACTCAAAAATAACGAAGTTACAAATCTTGTATATCTTGGCAGAGTTTGCTGTGGGCTCTTCTCGGACTTTGGTACCCTCGTAACTTTAATTTGAAGTTTTTTTTTTATCACCATTATTTAATGGTGATAAAAAAAAACTTCAAATTGACATAACTTGACGTTTCAAAAGTGTATGTAAACTAAACAAAATTTTGATTTTGATTTATATTACGCTCTTTGCTGGTGTCCAAACAGGATTTTGAAGCAGAACTGAGGCTACTTTTTATCCCGAAAAAACCTATGGTTCCCTCAAATTGTGGAAAAAAATAGAATTCTACGCAAAGTCGCAAGGCTCCATTAGTTATTTTATAACCAGGTATGTCGTGATGCAGTCACATTGTTGTTTATTTAACAATAATTTTAGACAATCGCAAGTTCTGAGGTATGTTCAGACATTGCGCAAATCCTAAACCTTCAGAAGAAGCTTAGTAATAGACGTTTTACGATGGCTGTACAAAATTCAATGGTGAATGTAATGGTTTTACAAATTCTTCATAGTTTAAACGTACGTATGACCTCTTGTTTAAATATAATTTTATAAGCGTACCTAACCTATTAAAAGGTTTGTAAGAAAACTGATTGGTAATGAAAATTTATTGATTAAATCAAAAAGAGCCCTTTACAGGGCCTATCATTTATTTTTATCTCATCTGATGGTAAGTGATGATGTAATCTAAGATAAAAGCGGGTTAACTTATTAGGAGAAGAGTGAAAATCCCTTCGTACCGGAACGCCAAATCGCCTGGTCATGCGTCTTTGCCGGTAGGGTCTCTCTTTTCTCTCTCTCTCTTCATATAGGAGATAGGTAGGGTAGGAGATAGGAGAGGACTGCGATCACATCTGATGTTAAGTGACTAAGATAGTAGCGAGAAAGAGTTACAAGACATAGCTCTGACAGTTTCTACGCGGCATCGTACCAGAACGCTAATAAATATCCAAATCGGTTCAGAGAACTAACCGTGGAAAGGTAACAGACAGAAAGACTTACTTTCGTATTTATAATATAGTAACCCATTTTTGGCTCACTGTTGAGCACGAGTCCCTCTCAGAATGACAGGTGTTAGGCCAATAGTCCACTACGCTGGCCCAAAGCGGATTGGCAGACTTCACACACGTAGAGAATTAACAAAATTCTTAGGTAGGTAGGCAGGTTTCCTCACGATGTTTTTCCTTCACCGTTTGAGATACGTGATATTTAATATCTTAAAATGCATACAACTAAAAAGTTGGAGGTGCATGCCCTGGTCCGGATTCGCATCCACACTTTTCGGAATCGGAGGCAAAGGTCATATCCACTGGGCCATCACGACTCATTATAATTATAATGAACGTAAAATAATTCTTCTATTTGACTGTAACAATTCACTCGCAACGTTTAAGCAATAATCTTGCACGTTAAAACAATATGGCATACATTCGTTGAGTCATTATTTTTGACATTTTCTATTTGATGAAGTGTGATGTTATAAAGAGTAGATTTCCACTTAAAGTTGCGTAAAAAATGTAGCGTAGGCGATTGTTTGCGTTTGAAATAGTTAAAATAGCTTTAGTTCTTGACCTCCTATTATCCATTTTAATACTACCTACTCGTAGCGGATGCACGCGAATTCGTTTTAATGGTTATTTTAGATGATAGTTTTTGAACAAAGTTAGTTTTTGTTTTTTGACAGATTTGCCACTAATTTTAAAACGATTTCAAAAAAGTATTATGATGAGGATTAGGAAGGAAGGATTATGATGCAGTTTTTTTGTATGAAAGCCAACATTTCTAAGATGCTCAGCTCAGCAATCAGCTCATAAGTTGATGTTATCAAGTAACTTAGACTATCCGTATTCCGAAGGAAAAGAGTTCAACGCGGTTGAATCCACGGGGTGTCCACTGGTTACAAGCAATAAAATGTTATTTAGTACAACATCCTGGAGCTAATTTTTAATGAATAAAATATAAAAAAAACAGTCTTTATCCAAAAGATCGTATAATAACAAAGATAAGTAGGTACGAGTAGGTATTATTCCGTTGTATGTAACCGGAATTAGCATTAATCAATTCAGAATAAATTTAAAAATATTATTCACAATATCTATATTATGGACATGGACAAATAACAATATAGAAACATGGACATACCATAAGATACTTTTTATTCCGATATGAAACCGTACGTACAAATAGAAAGACAGACAGACAAAGATTTAAAAAAGTTTTGATTATGTTTTAGTATTGTGTAAATATAGTTAATGACCAATTTATGGTGATAATTAATAATCTTTTAATATAGATATGGGACCGACTTCAAAGACGTATGTAGGTACTTCAGCTGTTTGGATTTTAACACAAAATTACTAAACTGATTTTCATGGAAAATGGAATAGGACCAATCTGGAAAAAATTTTTTTTCAAAATTGGTAAATAAATGACGACGTAATGAGGTAAGAAACATTAAAAAAAAATCACGTACTGAATTGACAACCTCCTCTTTTTGAAGTCGGTTAAAAGTCACCAAGACTAAGATAAAAAGCTAATTTTACAATGTGTTGACTCGCGTCAAAACAATTTCCATGTAACAACTTATTCACAACTTAATACACCTAGCTAAGCCGACTGAGGTTGTGTTTCGACACTTTCGCTTTTAAACCCCGACGTCCGAGACGAATCTGGGCGTTTGTTTGGACGACACGAGTGATTTGCTAGTAATGTTAGTAATACTTCACGTAATGACGCGCCGTTACTTCACCAAGAACAAGGCTATTGTGGAGGAAAGTATTACTTGGAAATGTGACACCATTTTTTTTCACTTTACTCTGTGATTGAGTGGATAATTTTTTTTTTTATTCTTCACAAGTTGTGATTCTGTATAAGTGATGATGCAGTCTAAGATGGAAGCGGGCTAACTTGTTAGGAGGAGGATGAAAATTCACACCCCTTTTCGGTTTCTACACGACATCGTACCGGAACGCTAAATCGCTTGGCGGTACTTCTTTGTCGGTAGGGTGGTAACTAGCCACGGCCGAAGCCTCCCACCAGCCAGACATGGGCCAATTAAGAAAATCTTAATCGGCCTAGCCGGGGATCGAACCCAGGATCTCCGTTTTGTAAATCCATCGAGCATTCCACTGCGCCACGGAGGCCGTCAAAATAACGGAGGGAATAAAAGTAACTTTGTTTTCAAATATAATCTAGTAAATGTATGTCCCGGCAAGTAATTTGAGTCAATCACAACACTCAACAAACAAAATATTTCAAAGAAAAACGTTAAACGCATGATCCGTTGTTGTTATACAAAAAAAAAAAAAACAAAATACAAAAAAAATACATTAAGTATAAATAATATAGTGTCAGATTTCAACATCCTGGAGATAATTGTTAATAGGTAAATAAAATATGAAAAATCGTCTCTAACCAAAAGATGATAACAAAAATAGGTAGGTACCATTCTGTTGTGTTACCGGAATTAGCATTATCAATGCAGAATAAATTAAACAATATTATTATATTAATAATATCTATCTCTGGGCGGACAATGAAACAAATGAGTCACTATTATTAATAATGTTAATTTATACGGAGACAAAACATTTCCAGGGACAAGTGAATTAATTTAATTACCTAGTTTTTAAACAAAAACAAAATGTTAAAACAAAGATAACAATATCAACTGTTTTCAACTAAAGAAAAAAAATCAAAAAAATGATTAAATAGTAATACATTAAATGATACTTATGCCTATTTCTATAATTTTCATAATCAATCAATGTTTCATAATCAATTAATATGAATAATACTCACGATAGTTTAAATTCTAAAATTTCTATAATTCGTAAAATAAGACAATTTCTTTCGATTCCGATTATCTATTAAATATCTAATTTTATTTTATTTATCTTAACGGTTTTATTTATCTCGCCCTGTTTGTTGAGTAGAGTGTAGTAAATGAAATTTTACGCCTCCGTTACATAACGATAGATTACATATTTTTTAAAAATCAATAACTACAATATGGGTATCAAATGAATGAGCTTGTCTTGCTAATGAAGTAGATACACCATGAATAAAATAGTTATCAATATGGCTGCCAACCAAATGACAAATAATTCTGTAAGTCATATTGTATTTTGTATATAATTTTTAATCATAGTCATAGAAGTCTTGACAATAATGTATAATAATTTTAATTTTATCTAAAAGGGGTAAAAAAGGGAATGAAAGCTTATCTCGATTTTATCGCAGACGAAGTTGTCTTCGCTAGTAGCTATTCTTTGATAAAAAAAAATAATACTTACCTATAAAAATACCGCTTATTCTAAAATAATTTCTTATATCTTGATCGATGATGTGAAGCAAATAATTTGTAATAATAAAATTGTGCAACAAATGTTAACTTTTTCATAAAGTATAATATTATGTGACTTCGCTGACATCTTTATTCGATAATTATTAAAATTAAATAAGGTAAAGTTCATCGTTCACTTTTATTATTAGCTGTCAATTTATATATGCATTTAAATTATACCATTCTAAAGCTAATTTTAATTATTACCTAACAAGGTTCTGTGATGCATGCTGGGGATATTATTTAATAAATGTTTTTACCGGTATGCAACGGAAAAAATCAATTTATCATCATCATTTGCAACCTATTTTCGGCTCACAGTTGAGCACGAGCTCCTTGAGAGGAATGAGAATGAGAGGGGTTAGGCTAATAGTCCACCGCGCTGGTCCAATGCGGATTGTCAAACTTCACACACGGAGAGAATTAAGAAAATTCTCATGTATGCGCGATATTTTTCCTTCACCGTTTGAAACACGAGATATTTAATGACTTGAAATGCACATAACTGAAAAGTTGGAGGCGCATGCCCCGGACCAGATTAAAACTTAAATCCGAATCGAAAGCTGAGGTCATATCCACTGGGCTATCACGTGACTCAGTTATACAATAATAAGAAAGAAAGAAACATGAATCGACAAATTATATAATGATTAATTTATTTTGCTATCATCCGCGGAATGCCGACGAACCCATGCGATAACGTCACCTAGGCCCGACAAAATACTCTCAACAAAAATCGACAAAAAAGAGAGTAGTTTGTCGGACCTTCGTGACGTTGTCGCAAGGGTTCGTCGGCTTTTCGCGGAGGATAGAAAAATAAATAAATCATTATATAATCATGGTGAATTTCCGCAAAATCGAATCGACAAAGTTGCAAAACTTTCATAGATTCGGCTTTGTCGCAAAAAGTTTTCTAAAATAATTGGATTATAACTAGCTTGGAATATTTCTATTGTAAGCGAATATAATCATAAAACGGATAATACTATCGATTGAAAGTTGACTCGGTCGTCGTTATCGATAAAATCGATTAATTACACGCTTGTCATCGATATTGTTAATCATTCTACAGCGTCACAAATAAGGCATGTAGGTAATTATTTACATGAAGTAATAAATTATTGTCTCCAATTTCAATATGCGCCTATAATTAGTTTTAAGTTAAATAAATTATACAGTGTAACATTGGCGATAATATGGGAAAATCAGAACACAAAATACAAAATCGGGATTCTCGTTATCGCCTTTTTTCAAAAACATCAATATCAACCCATATTCGGCTCACTGCTGAGCCCGAGTCTCTTCTTAGAATGAGAAGGGTTAGGCCAATAGTCCATTTTATTATAATTTTATTTAATGTACAGATTCTGTTTCCACTCTTTTGTTAATAGATATAGTCGTAGATCGATGCTAAGTGCTTTTGATAACATAGATCGCATCAACATTAAAACACTACCGTACAGTAATTAATTCATAATAAAACTATAATTATTATAATAGCCACATCGAGTCCATAATAAAAATATATTGCTAGCTGTAAACGGCTTTAAATTGCAAAAGAGCACGCCCATTGGAGACGATGCAAGTCGTAATATTCCGTATGTAATCGTCCCATAGGTTTCGCAACAGTCCCAGCCTATCGGATCTTTGCCAAATTGCCAGTCGGCGTTTCAATGAATGGCAAAACTGTAATTACTTTTAATTTAGCGCTGACATTTGACCGATATGATCACAGAATACTCATATTTATATTTGTTTGATAAAGTCTTGGACACACTGAATCGGATGCAATTGCGTTCTTTGTTGTACAGGGGTGCGATTCCGCTATTTTACACGAATGACGTACTTTTCGTCTATATCACGTCTTATTCGAATTTCAACTATATATTTAAGTTAAATTGGTAAATAATATATAATTGGCGTTAGGCCAATACAAAAACGAGGAGGGCATCTCCTCGTTTTTGTATCGGCTTGGCCGCCTAGATTTAGTCTCAGCGTTGCGTCCTAGATTTATCTCTTATAAAGAAGCCTAATTCTTTTGCATCCAATGACATGCAACTACATAAATTAAAAAAAATCACAACATTATCACTCGGGACGTATATATCAACCTATAGGAATGACTAGCTTTGTGATATAGTTTAAGGTTTTATACTTAAGTTGATTACAAAATGGGAGTAGAAACAAGTTATTACAGTTTCGCCATTCATTGACACACCGACTGGCAATTTAGCAAAGGATCGATAGGCTGGGACACTCTTACTCAAACCAGTGTGCTCAGCCATAGCATTTGGTAAAGTTCCAGTACTGTTCGTTCATTGCTCGTTTCTATGGCAACTTTGTTGATAGTACCATTGTCATTTTGGCATCCTTTAAATATAAAGTTGAAATTCTATTAAGACGTGTTGTAGGCGAAAAGTTCGTAGTTCGTGTAAAATAGCGGAATCGCGCCCCTGTACAACACAGAACGTAACCTTGAACGCAATTGCATTTGCTTCAGTGTGTCCAAGACTTTACCAGTGTCTCAATACATGAGTAATTGTAAGGACAGTGAATTATGGCTCGCAACTAATTACCCATGTGAATCTTTAGACAAATAACTTGCTTAGTGCTATTAGTGCTGACTAATGACTATTAAAATTATTTTTTTAAACAAGAGGTTCTTTATCTTTTTATACACATTTTTTATACACACAGTATAATAATGGTGGAAAGAGCTTGCCCAGAAGGCCTATTCACTCTAGGACATACAGACCCTATTCATTTTTGGCTGATATAGCCTATTAATTCTTGGCTGAGTTTGTTGTGGGCTCTTCTCGGACCAAGGCTCCTTTGGAAACCTCGTAACTTTAATTTTAAGTTTTCGACTTTACTTACCACCATTAAACCATGACACTTGGCTGAGTTTGTTGTGGGCTCGTCTCGGACTCCTTTGGAACTCTCGTAACTTTAATTTTAAGTTTTCGTCTTCACTTATCTACCACCATTAAACCATGACATAACTTGACGTTTCAAAAGTGCTTGTAAAGTAAGCCTAATTGAAATAAATTAATTTTGAATTTTGAATTTTTGATCCTCATGTTGTTAGGCAAAACGGAAGTTGGAAGAACATTCCATAGCTTTGATTGTCACTGAAAACATTTTTAGAAGTAACCTAACTTTTTTGGACTTTTACACAGCTGCAGTGATGTATGGTAATTAAAAAAAAGTTCACAATTTAGTCTCATTTTCATAACAAGAAATGTTATATAATAGGGAAAACGGAAGCTGGAAGAGAATTCCACAGCTTTGATTATCACTGAAAACATTTTTACATATACCTATTTTTTTTGCATTTTTGCACAGTTACCGTGATGTAAATTTTTGTAATTAAAACAATGTCTACAATTTAGTCTCATTTTCATAACAAGAAATGTTATATAAGCAAAAACGGAAGCTGGAAGAGAATTCCACAGCTTTGATTGTCACTGAAAACATTTTAAGATATACCTATTTTTTTGCATTTTTGCACAGTTACCGTGATGCAAATTTTTGCAATTAAAACAATGTCTACAATTTAGTCTCATTTTCATAACAAGAAATGTTATATAAATAAATTGTACGCGACAACAACGTAACATTTTTGAATGAACTGAATGACTCGGAGCTAGAGTTTTAAACAAAGCAATTTGGGAAGTGTATTGAGCTAACAACCGCTCGCTGTGGGTATACAGGCGTGAGAATTATTTCTAATTCGTAAATAATAGGCATTGCCCCATCCGCGTTATTTAGACTGAAAAGCACTTCTTTATCTTGGCTGAGACTAATTTGCGAACGGCTATTTACATCTGTCGAAAAGCTATCAAACACAAAACAATTGCTTGGGCAAGTTTATGGTTGCGTTGGACATATGCGTAATCCTTCGTAACGCGTCGGTTTAATGAGGTAACCTAGAATTAAGATGAAATGTGGTAAAGTAATGTCAAACTATTCCGGGAAGTCAGTATGACTTTGAATGTAATGTCCAATTGAAGATGAATAATATAGTACAGGAAATCTAGAAAAAAACGTATTAGAGTTGTGAAAGAAATACATGAGTCGAGATTTTTTAACCATCGGTAGGGAGCAACCCAACAAGCTTAACTTGAGTACATCGATCGAGAAAAATGCAATCCAAAAACTGTTTGAGTTTTGAGCTACTCCAAGGGGGGGGGGGGGGGGTCGGTAGATGTCGATTTGTATTAGAAACGACCTTCACCTTCCTTTATATTGGATATATCAATTTAGGTACGTTAAAAATATATTACGAGTGGGATGCCTAAATATTTCCTGGCCAAAACATTATTAACCATTATTAACTATCATTAATGATAATTTGGCCAGGAGCTTTCGTTTTAGTACAAATCAATGCCTCTTTTATCTAGTAGGTTGAGGCAACCTACTAGATAAAAAAGGCATTTATTTAACAAAAAATATGAATTTAACATTATTATTATCATCTAACCGCGGCTAGTTGCCTCGACTGGTGGCGGAAGACAAATGCAGCCAGTATTCTTGCCACCATTCCACGTGGGCATGATTTGTATAGTTATTAGGATGAGTTAGCTTAAGTTCCTTATTGTATTCTTTCTCAATAAATAAAAATCGGAAATTAGATTTCGACAAAAGTGAATTAAATTAATACCATCAAGAGTATCTGAATGGATCGGTCAAATGTATTCAAATGCCAATGGCATATAGTTCCGACGAAGGGGATTGTATCATTCGTAACCGTACCAATTGGCCTTATATAATTGGAGATGATACCGTTGCCTAATACAAAAACGTTGAGTAACACACCTATTTAACTTTTGAGATAAGGTTCGTTTTGTAACGGATAAGCTGACTGTAGTATATTCCGTGGAATTAATTTTAATCTTTCAAAAAATTGTTCAGTTAAATGTCGCCAATTTTTCGAAATTTACTTCATACTCTAGACTCTCTAGAGCATTGATTCCCAAAGTGGTCCAGGTGGACCCCCAGGGGTCTACAGAAGACTCGGTAGGGGTCTACGTTGATGTGACATTAAAATGGGGGTTCACGATACACATTTTTTTTTTATTCTTTACATGTTAATGTTAGCCCTTGACTACAATCTCATCTGATGTTAAGTGATGGTGCAATCTAAGATGGTAGCGGGCTAACTTGTTAGGAGGAGGATGAATATCCACACCCCATTCGGTTTCTACACGACATCGTACCGGAACGCTAAATCGCTTGGCGGTACGTCTTTGTCGGCAGGGTGGTAACTAGCCACGGCCGAAGCCTCCCACCAGACCTGAACCAATTGAGAAAACCTCAATTAGCCCAGCCGGGGATCGAACCCAGGACCTCCGTCTTGTAAATCCACCGCGCATACCACTGCGCCACGGAGGCCAACAAGGAGTTGGTTGGTGGTTGGTGATTAAATATAAACTCCCAGCTGAATTTCATTTTTCTACGTCTAGCGATTATTATATTTCGTGATGCGCTATCAACAAAAATACTGACGGAGGGAAAGCACTTCGCTTTCGACCTTTTCCTTTATTAACCGACTTCAATAAAAGGAGGATCTTAATTCGAGGCGTATGTTTTTTTTAATGTGTGTTACCTTAGATCTTCGTCATTTTTTTAGATTCCACGTACAACAAATCTTAAAGCCGCGGTACTAAGTCGAAATAGCTTAACAAAATGCTTTCAACATAGTGGAAATGCAGAGCTAACCGAGGTTGGATGTTATCTGGCATTGTGGCGGATTCTCACGGAAGATGCCGAACGACCCACTTGCACACTTACACGCGTTGTTGGCTGTTCGATTTGTTTCGTTAATACTACGTTTATTACTTAAATATTTTTACTCTCATTTATTTATGTCTCTTTTTTTAATTTTATTATTATTAATTATTTTAATTCTTTATTGCACACAATAAAAACAAAGATACACAAAATAAGAAAAAAAAATACAACATAAAAGTAAGATGCGCAAAGGCCGTCTTATCGCTGAAAGCGATCTCCTCCAGACAACCTTGAATTTTTTTTTCCATTATTTTTACAAGTTAGCCCTTTTTGGTTTCTACACGACATCGTACTAACGCCTTAACGGCTCCATCGAATTATAAGACGTTGTCATGTCAAAAAAATGTCGAAATTATAACTATTAACCATAATTTGATATATTTTTTACTTTCACACCCCAGGGTGCACTGCAGACTTGATGATTTACTTGACTATGTGTGTCTGGCGTAAAGAAAAAAGGTATTAGAAATAAAATCCACGAGGCTGAAGTTGCGGGCGTCCGCTAGTTAATCATCTAAACATATTTTACTTGTTGTTGTTTTCGCAAATTTACATTTGTTTCCATACATTATCTTATTTATTTACTAATCTTTTTGACCTTGTTAATAATGGCAAACGAGTGATGAACTTAGCGGAGGTTTAATAAATTATTATAATTGATATTCTAAAAAGGTTTATATTAATTTAAAAGCTTCCTACTTTGATTTATAATCGACTTAAATTCTGTATGTTATAAAAACGTTTTGTTTATAATAATGTTGTGGTCATTCTAATTGATGGTTGATGGTTGATTTAAATATAAATGCGACTATTTTAATAGCTTTAAAAGGCTCTATTGGCACTAATATTTAGGGCACGTTTATTTAGTACTAGCAGACGCCCGTGACTGTATCCGAGTTAAAATCGACGTAAACTTTCAACCCCTATTTCACCCTTTTCCAACCCCAACTATTTTCGCATGTTTCACATCATTTGAATTTGTTTAGTAGTTTTAACTTGATCACGTTGAAACTATTAAATGACTCAACAAAAACACGGACAGAGAGACAAATAAAACAATATTTTTGGCTTCAGTAACGATTATAAATAATGCACTCCATTTAAAATTTTCTAAATATCTTAAAAGTAGAGAACAGTTTTTTATTATAAGAATAGATAGATCTAACTAAGTCTCAGACCAATTATAGAAGGACCTGTATCACACTCATAGTCACGAACAAAATTGTCTGTCATTTTCTGAGGAAAACGAGCTTACATTTGGTAGATATCTTATACTAAATTAGAAGTTTTTGCCTGTTTTTTACACCATTCAATTACACAGAAAGGTATTTTTACGGAGCTCTTTAACCGACAAACACGATTACAACTATTTAACATCGATTATATAGAGAAAGTTTTTATAATCGCATTAGATCGTTAATCATATACTTTGACAGAAACGTAACGTCTAGCGAGGCAGGTCCTATAAAATTATTGGTCTGAGAACTAAGTACAAGCAATTGCCGTGAAGACCAACGAATTTTAATTTTGAACGTGCTTACAGTACAACACTATAGTGCATATCAAAAATTATAACCTCGATATCTTTATAGTCAATACCCTCAATTTGAGTGAATTGATTTGTGGTCAGACATCGACTCTCTGTCATGGCGAACCGCATTTTGATTACATAAGCGAAGAGGAGCCTACTGCGGGGCTATTATTGTTTTTAATTTAAAAATGCCATAAATAACCGTCTTTTGGAATACAAAATTAAGTTTTGGACAGCGAATTTTATTTATTTATTTATTTACTTAATCAATACCCGGGAAGACATTACAGTTGCCCAATTCGTCTTCCCAGGCTATACATACATTATAATAATAGATAATTACAAACAAAATTACAAACTATGACAAAAATAACATAAAAGAGAAAAAAAAGAAAGAAAACATTACTAATTTAAATACAAAAACATTAATCAATAACAATAATATACTTAACAATTTAACAAAACATAAAAATTTAAATGCCCGAAAAAACATCAATACTAATTAATAATAATTTAATGGTTTTTATAAGTTAGTATAATAGGTATATATATACACACACTATATATATACACTAAAATAATATTTATTAATTATTACGTAAGTATATGAAAGAAAAAATTATATATATATGTATATATATTGATATAGGATAATTTTAATCCCAAAAACTCAAAAAAAGAATTGCTATTGGATCCTCAAGGAAACATAGGCACCTACTTATATACGCAGAAAAAATGTAATAGTAAAAAAATACCGGTTATGCGAAAGGAATTCGAGAATTAACTAGATTATTATTAAAAAAACATTGATATTCGGGCAACCAAATGATAGAGTTATTATTTTTGGTACAAAATTATATTGCTTACGTGAATGTTAGGAAAATATCTCATTAAGAAAATCATATTGTTCATCATTAAAAAAAAATCATAGATTCATCCGGATAACCACCTGATATTACTCAATGTGAGGTGTGGTTACGCAACCAAGTCGTAACATCGCTTTCTCGCAACCTCTGACATTCATACAGTGGACATAGTTAAATTGTTGAGCTCTAGTTGAGCTGTTTACGTCAATCGTTCCTTTTGTATTGTCCTCAGGGCTACTGTAAGCTAGGAGAGAGGGTTGTAATGATCTCTATAGAGAATTCAGCGAGAGTTGCCGTTCTAGTCTCCGCAGGAGACATTTAGTACAGTAAATGACCAGAGGTCAACGGACGTTGTCAAATAGTGTATATACTGTTTACTATTGGTACATGTATTAGAACGAGTATCGTTTTGTACCAAAAGAATAAACTATAATATTATAAACGCGAAAGTTTGTATGAATGTTTGGATGTTTGTTACTCATTAACGCCGCAACTACTGGACTGATTTGGCTGAAATTTAAAATGAAGATAATAAATTACCCTAAATTAATACATCCAAAATCCTAAAGAAATCCATGGTTTTTGGGAAAAACAGATGTTTATGATGGTATGAATGTTTGTTACTCTTTCACGTCGCGTCTACTGAACCAAATTCAGAATTGAGATAGATTATAGTCTGGAGTTACACAAGGGCTGAATGTAAAAAAATATAGTTTTGTATATCTCCATGTTTTATAGTATGTATGGGAAAATGTAAAAAATTAATTTAAAATGTGATGCTGTCCAAAATCTTTGATAAACAAAAAATCCTTAGTTACAAAAAAATCAATGAATATGCTAGTTTATCATTTTTTATTTGTAATTTACCTAAATTATAAAAAAAAATAATTAATAAAATTGTTGTATTTATTTTTAAAATCATCAATGAAAAGTAGCGGCAAAATCGCGCGCCCACGACGTTGGCCGCAAAGACATGCCCATTTTAGGGTTAAAGAAGGCTGATTATTATGAATGAGTGACAACCAATCTTTGATGACAGCCATTTTTGAATAGAAGGCATAGAGCGACCAACGACTTCATATTGTACCTACAGATAGCAACACAGACATAGAAGTTTCTAAAAATGGATTGCTACTCGCTTAAGCTTACTGTGATATTTGGCACATTCGAGTATCATAATTTATGATTTTTTTTCCAATGAAAAGTTTTATTATCATGTTTGTATTATGTATAAATGATTTACGGCTTTGATTTGGGTTAAATGTATTCTATATTATGTAGATATTAATTAAATTTGATAATCTGAATATTTAACATAAATCTATTTATATTTAATACTTTATTTTGTTGATATGGCGTCGATTTCAAGGTTAAATTTGAGTAGTAAATAAATGCGATTTATACTTGAATAATTGAGGGTTTGTTTATAAGAAAAAGAGATCGCTCAAAAGTTATAAGGCCGCCAATTGTACATTAGTTAATTTCTTTATTATTATATTTTTATTTTTGGTATACAATAAAGTATAGTTCATTCATTCATTTATTTACTTCTTAATCTTACTAATATTGACCTCTTATAAAAAAAGACTCACTTTCAGCGACTCAAAAACGTCCTCACTAAATGAGTGCCGAAAACAACTTTTAGGTGGACTTTTCAAGTAGGTACTCGCATTGCAAATACGTTAAACGAAATATTTTCACCCGTCTAAGGTAGATTTTGCTCTGAATTTGGGATTTTATTGAAATCAGCTTTAATATTAAACGTATTTAGATTTAACTAGCGGACGCCTGCGATTTCGTCCGCGTGGAATTTAGTTTTTTGTAAAACCCTCTAGAACCATGGGGTTTTCGCGGATAAAAAGTATGTGTTAATCCTGAATAACATCTATTTCCATTCCAAATTTCAGCCGAACAAGCATACTTACACACTTACACACTTTCACACTTACACACAAACTTTCGCCTTTATAATATTAGTGTGATTGTGTGATTATCTTTAACTATTCTAAAACTTCGAAAATACAAATTTGGCAAGTTTCAAAGGGACACTTTCAATATCTGTATCTCCATTTAAATACCATATCTATGCTTATTAACAATAAATAAAAAAACCTTAATTAATTGACCAAAAAAGTCAGGCGTTAAAAAGGGCGCCAAATTAACCTGCTTTATATGTTTCATAATACCTTATATTACATCGAATGGTGTAACATTATTATAATGTTGAACTTTAGCCCTGCAACCTCCATTCAATTCATTCAATCCATGTCTTATCATTCACACGTTCTTTGGCAGTACTTCTTTTATGTCTGTCGTGTGTCGTGTACTATATTGCTTAATATGTCATTAACGTGACGAATGGATATTTTTTTTACATTTCGCGTAAATATTTGCGATGCTGTAACTAGATAGTTAATTTGTTTTTTTTTTTATTGATAAGCCAGAAATCTCTTAGAGAGAGAGACTTAGATTATTTTCTCTTTGTTATTAGTAGTATTAAAGTAATCGGGTGAATTTGTTCCGGCCCTGTCGCAAAATACGTACTCAGTGTTCGTCTACTAACTAAACTACCTCCCTACCAAATTTTATGATTGACGTTTCGCTTTTTATTAATAGCGTATTTCTTCATATGCCTTTATGTTCGTTATCAACCCATATTCGGCTGACTGCTGAGCTCGAGTCTCCTCTCAGAATGAGAGAGGTTAGGCCAATAGTCCACCACGCTGGTCCAATGCGGATTGGCAGACTTCACACACGCAGAGAATTAAGAAAATTCTCTGGTATGCAGGTTTCCTCACGATGTTTTCCTACATCATTTGAGACACGTGATATTTAATTTCTTATAATGCACACAACTGAAAAGTTGGAGGTGCATGAATGGAATCGGAGGCAGAGGTCATATCCACTGGGCTATCACGGCTTGCGTTTATGTTATCAACCCATATGTGGCTCACTGCTGAGCTCGAGTCTCCTCTCAGAATGAGAGAGGTTAGGCCAATAGTCCACCACGCTGGCCCAATGCGGATTGGCAGACTTCACACACGCAGAGAATTAAGAAAATTCTCTGGTATGCAGGTTTCCTCACGATGTTTTCCTACATCATTTGAGACACGTGATATTTAATTTCTTATAATGCACACAACTGAAAAGTTGGAGGTGCATGAATGGAATCGGAGGCAGAGGTCATATACACTGGGCTTGCGTTAATGTACTACATAATAAATACTTAATATAAAAAATAAAGATTCTAGGTATATTTAAACAGGTAAAGGAGATAATAATAATTCATAGATCCTATCAGACATAAGCGTGTTGCTGTAAATACTTTTGGTATTATTTATTGCGACACTGTTTTTTGTGTTTTATTTAAGGATCTCCTCAAAACCTGCCGCCATATACCTAATAATAATTTTGAAGCACGTTTATGTTGTTTCGTATCAAGGTATTTACTCGTATGTTACATTCCATTGCCGTGCCTATATTAGTCGGTAGGTAGCGTTGATTATATTTCGGTTATATAGATACTTACTAGATTATCGTTAATTGCAGCTTATGCTAGCCACTCATCTGATAAGTCCATATGCCTGCAACGCTAACGGCTTGACGTTTGATTAAACTGATCGTGTGTTGGTCGCGATCGGCATGATGTCATACACATTGCGACCAACACACGATCAGTTGATCAGTCACGTGCCTGCAATTTACAGGCTCATGAGGTTTTTTAAGTTAACAGGCGCAAGTCGGCACTTTGTAGAAAATGTTCTTTGGTTTATTCAATTCATATCGATTCAAAGTCGTTTCTCTCAAGTAGGTTAGCGTACAAGCATTTCTGAACCGTCAAGATTGTATTGAATCTTCTACCAGTTTGGTTTCAAGTCATACTCCAAATTATTTTGCTAATGCGTTTTAGTTACCTGGGCCTGTAGTCAAGTGGTGATTTTCTTTCTACAAACGCTGACGCTTCGAAAACTAGAAAAGTGTATAGGAATGACAGATCTTGATCACGTGACCTGTCGTAGCAGATGTCTATCCATTTTTGAATTTCCAGAGCGTTTGCGATCGTAGAAAGAGAATCGACGCGCCACTTGGCTACAGGCCCTGCTCCCCTAGTCAAGTGGCACGTCGATTCTCTTTCTACGATCGCTAACGCTTCGAAACTAGAAAGATGTATAGGAATGACATTTGCTATCGACAGGTCACGTGATCAAGATCTGTCATTCCCATACATTTTTCTAGTTTTCGAAGCGTTAGCGATCATAGAAAGAGAATCGGCATGCCACTTGGCTAGGGGGGCTGTTTATGAAAAGGATAGTTTATATACTACTCCACGATTACTACCTTTAGCCAGGGTTCTAGCTAGAAATTGAATTTAGGAAATTCTTATTTGAGGAACTGCGTCTTCATCGAAAGTCAATTTCAAGGATCTTACGTCAAATTACGGTCATCTCCGGTATAAGGTCTCCTAAGCTATTAATTAAACGCCAAACTTTCCTTGCCATTATGCATAATATTATGTAAATAAATTCCATCACAAACATGCTAAAATGCGGTTTGAATAAAGTGCTAATGTAGGGTTATTAGAATTACTTTTTTGTTGTTGTAAAAACTATTAATTAAAAAGGACCGACAAAAGAACAAAAGGTTATGTTATTAAAAGGTTATTAAGGTTTATAAACGTCTATAACGAGGTAAAAATTTACAATCGCACCATATACTTTGCATGCACAATAAATTACAAAAGAATTCCAATTAGGTAAATGCCCGCTCGCAATTATATTTTACTAGGAGACGCCGCGCGGTTTCACCCGCGTGGTTCTCGTTCCCGCAGGAATACGGGGATAAAATATATATAGCACTCGGGGCTATATATATTTTTTCTACAATCAACTACAACTACAATCTCATCTGATGGTAAGTGATGATGCAGTCTAAGATGGACGCGGGCTAACTTGTTAGGAGGAGGATGAAAATCCACACCCCTTTTCGGTTTCTATACGACATTGTACCGGAACGCTAAATCGCTTGGCGGTACGTTTTGTCGGTAGGGTAACTAGCCACGGCCAAAGCCGTGCCAGCAAGACCAGCCAGACCTGGACTAGTTAAGAAAATCGCAATCGGCCCAGCCGGGGATCGAACCCAGGACCACCGTTTTGTAAATCCACGGCGCATACCACTGCGCCACGGAGGCCGTCAAAACTAACTTAGCTAAGTTTTAACTTTAAATTACCGAATAAAAATACTTTTCTTTCTTTATTTCTTAATCATATTTATACGAGCGTCAGGAGGTTTGACGCGCGTTTTATGAGCATCGAGAAATACAAAGAGGTCACATGTAGGGAGGATGTAAAAATCATAGTTTGAACTCAATAATAATATATATTATTTTATAAATATTTTTTATAAATTTTTAATAGTGTTTTGTATTTTACTTTTATATCAACATTGATAATAAATAAAAATAAGGATTAATAAATAAATGAGAGTAAAAAAAATATGTGAATTTAACACTAAACATTCTTTAATACATTAAATATAGTTTATGGATGCATTATGGATAATGTGCATAATGATGCAATCATTAAAAAGTTTTGCTTTTGACGCTTGAAATTGACGCTCCAAGCGAAATTGGGGCAGTCCAACGGAGCGATAGTTCCGTGGCCCAGAGAAAAAAGTTTTCAAACGAAACAAAACGACACTTTAATTAACATTTCTTCCATTTTAAATGAATTTATTTACATTTTTGCTATCAAATTAACAAAAGAATTAGTAATAATTTTATGCACACTGAGCATGTTTTCGGCGGAGTTTGTATATCATTTACATAATATGTGTTTTCTCTTCGTGTTTTTTTTCTTTATTAGTAGATAGATGGGCACCCATTTTATATTGTAATGATCAGTATTAGTGAATAATGTACCGATGACACAACTAACAACTTCATAACTTCATGCGTTAAAAAAAATAACCTTAGCTTATCTTTCATTTTGGTCTTCGATCAAATCTTTCATTTAAGTTGTGATTTTCTGTACTAAGTTAAGTGAAGACGTCAAAATACTTTTGTTTTAGAAATGAGAATAAACTCAACTATTATTAGTCTGCAATTTATTTCAAGTAGTCTATACAAGCAAACCACGCTGGCCCAATGCGGATTGGCAGACTTCACATACGCAGAGAATCAAGAAAATTCTCTGGTATGCAGGTTTCCTCACGGTGTTTTCCTTCGTCGATTGACACAGGTGCCGTGATGGCCCAGTTGATATGACCTCTGCCTCCGATTCCGGAGGGTGTGGGTTCGAATCCGGTCCGAGGCATCCACCTCCAACTTTTCAGTTGTGTGCGTTTTGAGAAATTAAATATCACGTGTCTCAAACGGTAAAGGAAAATAATCATTATCAGATTATAATGATAATGTAGGCATACCATATCCTCGCAGCACGGATATATCCGTATGCCACCTATCCTTTCACAATATTTCAGACCCTAACCCAAGATCTTAATATATTTGGAAGTCGCATAGCCACATACTCGTAAATAGCTCTATGTGGTCTAGCGACTAGCGTAGAACATAAATGAACTGATATCAAATCAATGCACCCATAAACTATCACGCTCCATGTCACAATGATCGATCATACGATTATCTAAGGTTAAAAGAAGATAGGTGGGTCTCACTCGTGTAAACCAGCTAAAGGCCAATCTGATAAATGAAATATATGTCGTCGGTAAATGTTTTAACAAGAAGAACCATTTGCAATGCAATACTGGTTCAACAGAGGAAACAGTTCAAGCAGATCCCATCTATAATGCACATTTGACCTTGAAAGTGTATATCTTCTATATATATAAAAATGAATTGCTGTTCGTTAATCTCGCTAAAACTCGAGAACGGCTTAACGGATTTATCTTATCTTGATCTTGAAATGTTCGTGGAGGTATAGTGAAGGCCTAAAAGGTGAGAAAAAATCAAATAATTTCCGGGAAAACCCTAAAAACTGCCCTTTTCTATTTCCCACACAAACGTTTTAGAGTCACGCGGTAGGGGTAGGGTAGGGGTAGGGTAGTGTTAGGGGTAGGGGTAGGGTAGGGGTAGGATAGGGTAGGGTAGGGGTAGGGTAGGGGTAGAGGTATAGAAGGGTAGAGTAGGGATAGAGAATAAGTGCACTTATGTCAAAACGAAGCTTGACCGGGTCCGCTAGTATGTATATAATTATGTATATATGTTTATAATTCAAAGATAAATTAGCGCTTCACTACTATTTCACTTTATGTTAAGTGACTAAGCGATACAAGACGATTGGATGGTAAATTGGCAATGGTTGGATTCAACTCGTAGCTTAATACATTCTTAAATTGCTGCCTGGTAATTGAATTGGTCCGGGGCATGCACTTTCAGTTGTGTGCAATGGTGAAGGAAAACATCAAAGATAAACTTGCATACCTGAAAATTTTCATATCTCTCGACGTGTGTGAAGTCTGCCAATTCAGCCATTGGGCCAGCGTGTTGGACTATTAGCCTGACACCTTTCATTCTGAGAGGAGACTCATGCTCAACAATGAGCCGAATTTAAAGACGATGAATCAAACTTATAACCCTATGCTTGTAAAATAACGCAAGTTTTATGTTTTTATTTTCACAGCTCTGCCTAAGAATAACTGAATACTAGAAAATATTAAAGACATTTTAGTCACGCGTAGCCCTATCTCGTATAAAAAATGTTAGTAGGTAGAAAAAAGATCGCATTCAATAAAAATTAGAATAAAGAATGTTACCTAATATTCTGACCTAGTTTGTATCCAGCGATGTTTACCTAAATGGCATTTTCTCTGGCACTTTTCCAGCTTCATTCTATAGACTGTTTTAATACATACGTTAGTATTCATTTAAAAGTAAGGCTTTGTTCTAATAAATAAACTCGCAAATAATAAAAATTAATTAAAACAAAACAATGAGAGATGCAACTGGAATCGGAAAACGAAGGTAGGTACTGGTTGTTCAAGAATTAAATACCTTCCATATAGGGGCTTGATACATGCGGAGAATAAATAAAGGCGAGACGAGTGTTTTGAGTACTACAACTACATCTCAGTATAATAAGCTTGTGATATTTAAGGTTCCGTATCTAAAAAATGAAAAAAATAGGACCCTTGTAAGCCTTGACCCTGTCTATCAAGACCCTTCAAGATCCTTCGGGGATGTGCAGAAATTGTGAAAAAAAAACAAACTTCTGAGTTTACGTATAAAAAAGATACGGCCTAGAAGATATATAAGAGAATTTAAACACATACTTTCCGTTGACCTAGAACTATGAAATTTGGCAAGTAACATCGTTATAACAGAAATAGTTACTTGAAAAAGAATACTAAATTAAATCTTTAAAAGCTTTGTAAAAACAATTCGATTCCTGTAGAATGATCCTACGTACGGAACCCTTGGTGAGCAAATCCGACTCGTAATTGTCCGGTTATTTTACTGTGAATTCCTTGGATGAAAAATACATTTTAATATTTTACATCCAGGACGCAAACCTCAAACGTGTGGTCTGCAGTCATAGACAATTAATCTAATAATAATTGTCTAATCTAATAATGTTCTAATTGTCTATGACTGCAGACCATCTCCTGCTATATATGACTATATAGCAATATATAGAAGATGCTCATGTGAGAATTTTAACTGCAATCCGTTTTAATTATAATAAATCAATACAAATAAGGGTTCCATGTTTGTACATACAGTCATTTGTACGTACAAACATGAAACCCTTTAGATTAATCTCTAGATTAGAATTTCGCTGGATGAAGGCGGTACGGAATCATGATATTTGGAAGTCCCTACAAAAGGGCTATGTCCTGCAGTGTACGTCCATCGGCTGATATGATGATGATGATGACGTACATTCGGAACCCTAGAAAATCAGTATAGAAGGTATTTATTTGCATCTACATCTACTGCGATACTTTGTGCAGGCAATTCAAAGGCCTACGGCGAGTTACGATCACATTTTAGCGATAAATACAATAGCTGTTCATTCATTTCAATGTGCGGAAGAACATTAGCTGTGTTTAATCGATGTTACAAACATTTACCTATCTTTTACAAGTACAAATAAAGTACAAGTAAAATCAGTAGATATTGGCAATATTGCCATTTTTCATATTATTTAGCCCACTGGTTAACCTTGAGGGTATGTAAGTTCGTTAAAATATCATTTTTGTACCAGAAATTACCAACTGTATCTAACATTTAAAGTAGGTATAAATTTAAGGATATATTTTTCCTTTCTATTTTTCATTATATTTTTCCTCTAACAATTTTTCACTGTTTTACATCAAAAATTTTTAGCAATTTACATCATTTATATCATTTTTAGCAATTTATAAACAATTTGGTATTCACAGCATACATAAATAAATAGATAAAATAGACAAAGAAAAAAATAAAATAACAAAAAACAATAAAAAATATTTCTTCGTTTTGTTTTTTTGCTGTGCAATAAAGTATATTCCGATTTGAAAAATTCAAAATTTCAAGTGTTAGATTGTCCATTAATCGAAGAAGGCTATAAGCTATATATTATTCCGTATTTCTACGGGAACGGGAACCACGCGGGTGAAACCACGCGGCGTCAGCTAGTATACTATAATGTCGACAGTGCATTTTACGCCATCTAATTAAAATCATCGGATCTATTACATTAATAATATTTTATGATATCCAATAAAATAATTTAAATATTATGTTGGTAGACAGTCTGCAGAAGTCGTTATGGCATTGTGAACCAAGTTCCTGCTATACCCAGACCTACTTCATTTATGAAACCGAATGGTTAGCCGTTGAGTTAATGCTCGTACCATAGGTAAGTACAGTTTTTTTTTCAATTTTATGGCTTGATGGTATGTGATAATAAAATCTAAGATGGAAGCGGAAAATAGTAATTCACCATGGAGTTTGCACCGTGGTGGCATTAGAAGGTAATGTCAAGGGTCCAGACTCCTAACCATTTAAATTTAAAGCGTATATTTTTTTACATTTTCCTCAGCATAAAAACTCTTTTGTTACCAATGACTTAGCATTTTGGCTACTTTAAAAAAAATACTTTTAAAAGACTCACTATATCAAAGGATCTTTAGCGATAAAATATCACGTGTCTCAAACGGCGATAGAAAACGACGTAAGGAAAACTGCATCTTAGAATTTACTTAATTCTTTACGTGTGTGAAGTCTGCCAATACGCATTGGGCCAGCGTGTTGGACTATTGGCCTAACCCCTCTTATCTCAGAGAGGACGGTGAGCTGAATATAGGTTGTTAATGTTGAAGTACATAAGAAAGGAGCATAAGCTAACAGCCTATATTATATAATATTATATTTTAATATATATTATTATATATTGACGACTTCCGTGGCGCACGGGTATGCGGGGAGGATTTACAAGACAGAGGTCCTGGGTTCGATCTCCAGCTGGGCCAATTGGGGTTTTCGTAATTTGTCCAGGTGTGGCTGGTGGGAGGCTTCCGCCGTCGCTATTTACCACCCTACCGGCAAAGACGTATCGCCAAGCGATTTAGCGTTCCGGTACGATGTCATGTAGAAACCGAACGGGGTGTGGATTTTCATCGTACTCCTAACAAATTAGCCCGCTTCCATCTTACATTGCATCATCACTTACCATCAGGTGAGATAGTAGTCAAGGACTAACTTGTAAATTATTAAAAAAATGAAATGAAATTCAGAAAATGAAGCATGTGTGGCTGCTGCAAGTTCTTGTTCTATTGCATCCGACCTTTGTGTGTCGTCAGCTGCACACGACTGTTATGTTGAATACTAAATGACTAGAGCTTTAGCATTTAGCGCATTCCCATTAAATTCATTGTTAATATTACAAATGATTTCGCTATGTAACAAATATACGTATGTGAGAATTTATATATAATTTTTCAGCTAATTATTATTAACAACTAATAACTTCATTTATGTAATGCAGTTATTCCTAGATAATATTTTGGTCTGTTTGATACAGAAAACTCGAAAAAAAGTACTATAAATAGATGCTATTTTCGGCAGAAGTATTCCAAATTCTTGGTATTTCTCCTATCTTCCTCTAAATTTTGAAAAAAATTACTAAAAATAAAATAAATATCTGATAAAAATTAACTACCTATATTTTTGTGGAATATTCACATATATAATACACAATACATATTCTCTTTTTATTATAAAAATATATTCGAGATATATAACCTTTTATTAATATTAAAAGATAATTTTATTGTTTTATTGCATATAATAGTTTATCAAAACAGACCACGAAATATATGTATGAAACGCGTTGAACTCTTTTGAACGGCAAATATTTTTGACCTAACTACGAGTATCTTAATACCGAGTTAGTGTTAGTGTTTTACATAATATGTCTAGATATTAATTATTAATAATAAAACGTTAGAATTGTATAAGATATTCGTAAACAAACATAATATTTTTATATATTTCGTAGCTAACGTAATAGATTTAACGGCAAACTGTTTTGACACACTTTCAAAAACTTTATGTAAATGTTATTTCAATCATCTCCGATATGTAAACATACATAATCTGTAAATAGCTAATGTTTTCAAATTACAGTGAATTGCACAAGTCTAATTAACGAAAACGTTGTTTGTAAAAGGCTAAAGCAATTATTTCCTTTATTTATATGACGAACGAAAACGACAACGAAAACTGTTTTCTTAAACTTCCAAAATATTAAGAATTTATTTTAAATTCTTCGTAAGAAGCGATTTAGAAAAATAATTTAACTATATTGCTATTTATACTGAAATTTATTTACGTTAGGAAAATCAAAATTTTATGCATTCACAAGTCTAGCGAGTTTAATAATTATAGTATATTAAAAAAAAATTAGATTAACAATAATCAACATAGTATAAAAGTTAATAATGAACAGACATATATACAAAAGTTCGATTTTTATTATAAAATCAAAATTGAAATGTATAATATAATATCGGTTTACTCAATTAAAAAAAGAACTCTATCACATAATTATTATGTTTATTTATTACCAATTAAAACTATAATAATGTTTTAATTTAACAATTAATTTAGTCGCTGTTCTAACAACATCAACGTCAAAGGCAAATATTTATTGAATATAATCCGTTACGTTTATTTAAACGCCAATTAGTAATGTTTATATTAAGAAAACTAATCACTAACAAAATATTGAAAAAAAAAATCTTTATTATGTTACAATTACTAGTACAATCCATGATTTTTCAGTTTTTATTTAAAATAAAATATCTTTGTAACTAATCAAATAATTAAAGTAACCAACAATTTTGCCGGTGCGTATTTCTAACTAAAAAAAAAAAATAGTATAACTATTAACATTGTGGATGTAATTGTAGCATTAAAATATATTTTTTTTAGTAATACTAAATTAAAAAAAAAACTCACCCTGTATAAATTTAAAAGAAACACGACACAACTCACAAGATAACTAACTAAGTAACTAACGTAAGTCCGTCTTTCGCGTGCGGTGGGGTCAGAGTGCGTCGCTTCCCAACTCGTGTGTGCGCGCAGTGAAAGTGCTTATATAGCCTCTGATGTGCAGCATCCGAACAATGTATCCTTCTGGGATCTATTGATTGGAGATGCCACTTTATCATGTACTAGCGGACGTCGATGACTTTGTCCGCGAAAAAATTAATCTACACGTACAAAGGAGATGGTCCATTTCAGGTCCACTCTTGTATCATTAAAATTTAAAAAATACAAGGATTTTATTAAAATTTATTAAAGTGAAATCTAACTAAATAAAAAGAAACAAAAACCCAAGTTTTTGAGTTATATCAAGATGGCGCCCATAGAGCAACTATGACATGACAATTGACAGCAAACGTCAAATCGATTACTGCATTGAAAACGTTATATATCCGCCATTATTACCCTTATCAATGTTGCATTTCTTGGAAGATAATGAATATTATTTCGAAAGAATTAAAGTAAAATCGTAAATTTGTATAATCAAAAACAATTTAAAAAAATATTTTAGTTTTTGCAAAGTACACTACGAAATAAACGAGTAAAACAAATTCATCCCCACTTTACATGTAGGGGAGGTACCATAAAAACAATATTTTTCAGGATTTTATTTTACGACTTTGTTTACATTTTTAATGTTCATACTAATTTATACCTTTCTAGAAGGTACTAATAGTCTCTGCGTTAAACCGCGAACAGAAGGACGGACAGACAGACGGACATGGCGAAGCTATCTATATATCTATGTTATTTATGTAATATTAGGGAATGAAATGAAAGTCAAAAACGATATAAAGTGACAAAGAAAGAGTCCCATAAAATTTATTTTATAGATCTTATATTTATAGAACTGTAAAACGTGAATACTATAATTTTATAAGTCACCACATTAAAGTTCCAATGCTGATGTGAAAGAATTTTAAAAAACTTTTAAAATAATTTTTTACTCTAGTTCTGAAGTTTTCTATTCCGCGCCTTTATCTTTGGACAGTAAATATATCGGTATGCAGTTTTTGTCATAATCATCATTTGCCTATTTTTAATAGCCTATTTAATGTCCTATTTAATGGACTATTTATAATACTATGCACAGTCTTTTGCAAGATTTATTTATGACCTTAATACATGCTGTATTGTTACTGCCCAAAATGATTAACGACAAGCTACAATAAATCTAGATTAATTACTGTCAAAATGTCAGAGTAGTCAGTTGATTATTCCGGACGCGATTTATACAAAAATAAATCGTTCACAACTCAATTTATGTTAAACTTGTACCGTTTAATAAACAGATGAGCAAAAAAGAGAGGGATACTTTTCTGACAAATTTCGGTCAGCTAAATTAATTAATTGCTAATTTAATCGACACCTCCCGTGACCAGAAGGCTGGCCTATATTTAGGCCAAAGAATTAGTATTGCCATACAACGTGGCAATACTGCCAGCCTTCTGGGCACTTTACCTATGATCGTCGATTCGGACGAATTCTACGACGCCTGAGCCTTTAGATATAATTTAAATTTAGTATATTTTGTTTTTAATTTTTATAATATGTAGTTAAAATATTTAGGTACGTAGTTTTAATATTATTGTAAAACTTTATAAAATTGAATGAATAAAATATTATTAATTATGTAAAAAAAAAAAAAAAAATTGTCTTTAAAGTTTTGTAATTATTTCTTCACTGCTTAAAGAGAAAATAGTATATTAAACTAAATTATAACTAAGAAATATAAATAAAACAATCCATACTTATATTTTATATGCGAGAGGAAGTTTCTCTGTCTCTTACCTTTCACGGCTAAACCGCAAATGTGATTTGGATGAAATTTGATATAGAGATAAACTGGACCCTAAAGCAGTATAGAAAAAAATCATAGTACCTGTGGGATTTCTAGATAACAAAGTCGCGAGCGTCCACTAGTTAAGTATATATTGTTACGGAGAACCCTATTACTACAGACGTAGGGTTCATAATCGCTTGCATGTCGGGTTGTTTACATTTGAGATAATGCCAAAATTTTGTGCCTTGTTTACGCCAAATTTTGTAGAACGTCGTCGGCATACGCGTGTTTGGTAGGCATTCCAAAATAATCTAGAAATCGTTGGGGCTAGTTTAGTACGCGTCGGATCGGACGATCGGGCAATTTCATTTTGGAAACGAAGTGGAGTGAACAGCAAGTGACAAAAGCGATACAAGTGAACAATAATTGAACTCGGCTACGATTTTGGACAACGAATTGCCTACGTTTGGAAGTGTGCATTGATACTTGGATTAAGGAGTGGAATAAAGTCTTATATGAGTCACCAGGTGGTAAATTCCAAATCCTCTAACCCTAGTTCGTAACAATATAAACTAGAAATTCTTCCTATCATCTAATCTATCAAATCTTATAGCGCCCCACAACGCTCAAGTAAGTACATTTTTAGCATCATGGGCTGCTCTACAATACTGATCGACAATTATTATATCATTTAGGGCTATACAAGATATCCCGTAACGCGCATCTTATGGTTACTCGTAGATAAAGTTAAACATGCCTCATTTAAGAATCTACTGCAATACATAATTAGAATAATATAAAACGTTTTGCTATTGTCTATTAAAAGATCCATCCTCTATATCAGCAGATCTTTATCGAATCTTGGCCAAATTCATACGGAACCACTGTGAATAAATAACCTTGATGGGATATAACAAAAGAATCGTTCTAATTGATTTAGGCAAAAAAATACATATACATCGTAAAAACATAGTATAAATGCCCATTATGTCTTGAATAGGTAATTTTTAAAACTGTGTTAATTTATTATTTTTAACTGTGATAGGCTTAGTCAAAATTGCCTTTACGATAATTATTAGGTGTGTACCATTTATCCAATTGCAATTATGTGATCCATTTAAAAAAAATTGTAAAAAGACAGAATTGAATATTATATTAGTAGTCGCTATTAATTGAAATTCTACCTTTTATTAAAATAAAAAAATCTATATTTCAAAGAACGGTATTGTCAATAATGACATTCAATAATCACTTTTGTATCTGAGTGTATTATGTTGTGTGATGGTGTAACATAATAAATTGGTGTTTTTTTAAATTATTTATTATATATCTCGATCATTTTTGTTTAAAGTTACTTTTGTAATCTATGTTAAAATAAATTTACATAATTATATATGATCATTAAGAATACTGAGGATTTGAATTCAAAATTCATTTATTTCAAGTAGGCTCAGTTTACAAGCACTTTTGACACGTCAGTTGACTATTTGTAAAGATTCTACCACCGGTTCGGAAGGCAGGTTCTGCTGAGAAGATACCGGCAAGAAACTCAACAGTTGCTCTTTTGAAAAAGTCGTACAGTATTACAATTTACATTTGATAACAATTAAATTACAATTTCTTATAGTTTTATTTCCTGTGTGAAGGTGGAAGCTGATCCAATGGCCTCCAAGCACCTTTGACGTTAAGGAACTCATCAATAGTGTAGTAACCTCGACTAAGTAAATGTTTTTTAACACATTGCTTAAAGTTGTGCATTGGCAAGTCCATCACAGTCTTGGGGATCTTGTTATAGAAGAGTACACCCAAACCCACAAAAGATTTTTTTACTCTTTGGAGACGATATTCAGAAATAACTAACTTATGCCCGTGTCTAGTAAGACGTGGGTTTAAATCTCCTTTTCGTTTGTACAAATTAATATTTTATCTTACATAAACTATACTGTTATATATATATATAACAGTATAGTTTATGTAAACGTATGTTGAGGAACATCCTGTGCTTTATCAGGTTGTGGGATATAGAATTGTGTCCGCTTAATGAACAAAGGTGACGTATTTTAAGACTACCCTACTACCATTGATATTTTCTTCCTTTACATTTCTTAGTCATTCTGGTGAGAGAAAGCATTTCTCAATCGGCCCAGCCGAGGATCGAACCTAAGACCTCCTTCTTGTAAATTCACCGCGCAAACCACTGCGCCACGGAGGCCGTCAATATTATATAAGTCATAATGTGTTATTTTTTGTATTTCAGATTAAGTTCATAAAGGAAAATTTTATAATAGCATTGTGCAAACACGGTCAATGTTAAAAGCACTAATTCGGAATAAAGATACCTACATTCGGATTTTGTTTGTACTCGTATTGTCACTTAAATATACTCAGAGGCCCAATTATCCGCCCAGTTTAATATACTCGCGCCATATTAAAGTGGGCGGGTAATTGTGCCTCTGAATATAATAAAATATTAATCACCACAATGCGGGTTGGTAGGTTTATTACGAGTACATGTTAACAAACTTATTCAGGACCTCGTAGTCGTAGGGTGCTTTTAGAGGGCTTTTGTCCTTTGGGTTCTAACTATAAATTTGATGAAAAGAAAAAGACTGAGCTGAATTAATGTCATTTATTGACGTAAAAATACCTTCCACTATCGATAAAATGTCAATTACAAATCTATTTAATGAATCCTGTTTAACATGGCAACATTGTAAAAAAAAGGTTAACAGGACTTTCAAAACTAATTTCAAATGATTGCCATATATGGTAAAGTTGGTAAGTCGTAAATAATTCTTAATATTGCAAGAAGTAAAGTACGTTGCGGAGTTAAGTTGACATTACTATAGAATAAAAAAAGATTATGGTTAAATTTTAACTGAGTCATGTCAGCCGATGGACGTCCACTGCAGGACATAGGCCTTCCAAACATCACGATCCAGAGCCGCCTGCATCCAGCGAATCCCTGCGACTCGCTTGATGTCGTCAGCTCACCTGATGGTCGACCAACGCTGCGCTTTCTATTGCAGCGTCGACATTCCAACACCTTGGGACCCCAACGTCCAGTGGCTCTTCGAACTATGTGCATCGCGACTCGTTGAGCTATATCGGTTTCGACTTTGATTCTTCTGTGGATCTCCTCATTTTTGATTCGATCATGCAGAACTAACTATTTAACTAAGTACTAAGTTTTTATTGGTAATTGTGAGACGGTGCTAGTAAAAAAACCTGGTAGAGTTTGTTGTTGGCTCTTCTCAGATTAAGTCGCGCTTGGAACCAATACCTTCAGTTGCCTCAGTTGTAATCAAATATACTTTTATATTTACAAATGAATAATTACCACCTAGTTTTTGGCCAACATAACAATATTTTTTATATATAAAATTTGTGGTGTTGTAAGAATTTTCAAAATCGGTTTAGTCGATACAGAGATTACCCCTTGAAATACTACATACTTTAACTCTTTATAATATTAGTAAAGATTACTTAATTGATATCTTAGTTCAAATGAACTAAGAACATGCGTGTGCTACACAGAAAAATGGATAAAATTCCTATAAAACGTACTTTCATCATTCAAATCTGTATTGAGGTTAATACAAAATTGCTAATTGCTCTACGATTTTTTTTTTCTCCGAGGTCAATTTTTCATTTTTATGAAAATAATAATCAATACATATAATTAAAAGATAACCCTGTTTTCTCTAATGCTTATATATAGTTATTTACTCGATACTAAAAATTAATCAAGCTTTTTAAAATTTTTGTCTTTCTGCCTGTCTTTCTGTTTGTCCGGGGTAATTTCTGGAATGGCTCAACCACTGGTTGGAAGCATAGACTGTTAAAATTTCAGACAATAATAAAATGAGGTAAGTCTGGTTTCCGCAGGCTCCCAATCATTAAAATGAGATCGGTGTCTGGGTATCATGTTTCGGTTTTGGTTATTATTTCATCAATTTATTATTACGACCAAAATATACAATAGCAAGAATTTCCCATCACCGCTTTTGCAATGTACCCTAAAAAATTTTCTCAATGTCAAAGCCACTACTATTTGCTTCAGAAATATTTTAATGAAAACTTATAGACGCCAAAATACACAAAAATCGTTCAAATTGATCGTCATCAACCCATATTCGGCTCACTGCTGAGCTCGAGTCTCCTCTCAGAATGAGAGGGGTTAGGCCAATAGTCCACCACGCTCGCCCAATGCGGATTGGCAGACTTCACACACGCAGAGAATTAAGATAATTCTCAAGTATGCAGGTTTCCTCACGATGTTTACCTTCACCGATTTAGACACGTGATATTTAATTTCTTAAAATGCACACAACTGAAAAGTTGGAGGTGCATGCCCCGGAGTGGATTCGAACCCACACCCTCCGGAATCGGAGGCAGAGGTCATATCCACTTGGCTATCACAGCTCTTCAAATTAATATGAAATAATAAAAGAGGGAGAAAATTTTGAAAAATAGTTTGATATTTATACTGATGGCTACCAAATATATAAAAAGCAGACAAACCGTTTCAGAGGCTAATATTGTAAAATCTGTAAATAGTGTACGAATTTTTATATTGAGTGGACTCTGCTCATTTCGCCGCCCTCCCCCCACCAGGAAATAACCCTAGATACGCCAATGTTTCACGGCTAAACAGCTAAATTAAATCAATTTGGATAATATTCGGTATAGAGGTTTGGTAGAACTAGGCTATTATTAACCAGAAAAAATACCGTTCCTGTGGATTTGTAAAAAACCGAACTTATTCGCAGGCTTACGCTAGTTATAATATACTTTTGTACTTATTATTGTCGTACCGACTCCTAACACAGTCTTCTCCGACCAATTGAAGGGGAAAGAGAATATTGGTTACCTACGAGTATATTTAAAAGATTTGGCAAATATTCTTTTATTAGAATGAAAAAAAATACATATTCGTTTTATCTGAGTAATAAGGCCTACTTTTATTATTCAGTATAGACATTTAAAAAAAACATTTTTATATACTTTTCTACTCACCACTGTATCAAACATTACTAGTCTCTTACGTAATACTAATTGGAAACGAGACAATCGTAAACTTTGATGTCGAATTTCGAGTGACTTTTCTCACTTTATTCTCGATCCGTATGCATACCATGTACCAGTAGTAATGGTATAATATTTTATGCATAATATGGGCGTAGCGGGATGATGGAAACTTGTTTTACAATAGGTAACATTAAAACGGTTTGCGAAATCAATGTATATGAGTAATATCTGCCCAACGGGTCACTGTGGCAGCCATTGATGTGTTATTACCGCTAGACTGGGCACAGCCCTTGCATTATGTGAAGTTACATCGCTGTGATATCGTTCGTTTCCATGGCAACTTCTTTTGTAAGTGTTATTTTAATGTTGGCAATAAGAGCTTAATTAATGCCAACACTAATATAAACATTATACCTTAGAGCAGACGGCCTCCGTGGCGCAGTGGTGTGCGCGATGGATTTACAAGAAGAAGGTTCTGGGTTCGTCCCTGGCTGGGCTGAATGAGGTTTTCTTAATTGGTCCAGGTCTGGCTAGTAGTAGTATGGGCTAGTTAGTTAGGGTAGCAATTTAGCGTTCCGGTACGATGTCGTGTAGAAACCGAAAGGGGTGTGCATTGTCATCATCTTCCTAACAAGTTAGCCCGCTTCCATCTTAGATTGCATCATCACTTATCGTCAGGTGAGATTGTAGCCAAAGGTTAGCTTGTAAAGAATAAAAAAAAGTTATTTCATTTTATTAATTGACTTATGTCATATCGCTATAACTTGGTTTTCCAGAGTTTCGCAATTACATGTAGGTCATCATCATCAGGACCTGGTAATGATGATGATGGATATCCTGGTGCAGGCAGGTGCAGGACGATTACTTACTGAGCATAGGCTTCTTGCATGGACTTCCAATCACGAAGGTCTCGAGCCACCACCATCCAGCAGCTGCCTGCAACCCGATTAATGTCGGGGGTCAACATAATGCTAGGTCGACCAACAATATATTTTATTCCTATATTCTCACGAGGACGGAATCTACCCGGGAGAAATAAAAGTTGGACGAACGTGCAAATGTCCCAATTAAGTGGAAAACAGTTATTTATAATCCTACGTCAACCAGTTCAAAAAATTACATTAAGAATTAAAAAAAAATACAACCGACTTCAAAATCACAAAAAATGTTTCTACTAAACCAAAATGCGAAAAATAACATCGAATGTCTTATTATCTAATCAATTTGGAAGCGATCTTCGAGTAAACGGTAAATCTATACTAATATTATAAAGCTGAAGAGTTTGTTTGTTTGTTTGATTGAACGCGCTAATCTTAGGAACTACTGGTCCGATTTGAAAAATTATTTCAGTGTTATATAGCCCATTTATCTAGGAAGGCTATAGGCTATATATTATCCCGGTACGGAAACGGAAACCACGCGGCTGAAACCGCGCGGCGCCAGCTAGTATACCTATAAAAATCCAACCAATTGAAAACCTTCTCCTCATTTTTTTTGAAGTCGGTTAAATACATTTTAAAGAATACTATTTGCTAGCTATACTGTGGCGGCAATCTGTCTGTTTGTACGTCACATTATAATTGATTCGTGACGACCTAGCACTTAGAGCCCATGTATTATTTACCAAGGGGTCACAAGTTCAAATTCGAGGCACCGTTGAGTTTAATGAAATCTTATGTGCTTATTAAATGTTTCTTGAAATGAAGGCCCTTTTATATAAAAAATCGGTTTTTTATATTCTTATAAGGTCATCATCATTATAAACAATCAATGTTTTTATATCACACTAGCGGACGCCCGCGACTTCGTCCGCGTGGAATTTAGTTTTTCACAAATCCCTCGGGAACCATGAAGTTTTCCGGGATAAAAAGTAGCCTATGTGTTTATGCAGGCTATAATATATCTCAATACCAAGTTTCAGCTAATTCGGTTCAGTAATCGAGGCGTGAATGAGTAACAAACGTTCATATCATCATAATCATCAGTTTTCGCAAATCTCGGGAAACCATGGTTTTTATCGGGATGAAAAGTCTATGTGTTAATCCAGAAAAAAATCTATTTTCATTCCAAATTTCAGCCAAAACGCTTCAGTAGTAGCGGCGTTAAAGAGTAATAAACATCCAAATATCCATACAAACTTTTACGTTTATAATATTACTAGGATACTTCCTAATAAGAGACCATGATTTGGAATTTAGATTCACCATGCAGCTCTAACACGGGTTAACGGGCTTAGTGCGCTGAAGTTTTTTTTTCTATACTAATATAAAAAAATGAAATTTTTTTTCAACTAGTTGCGAAGCTGAAGTAAAGCACATAGTTCGAAGAGCCGATGGACGTTGGAGTCCCAAAGTGCTAGAATGGCGACCCCGCACTAGTAAGCGCAGTATTGGTCGACCCCCCACCAGGTGGACTGACGACATCAAGCGAGTCGCAGGGATTTGCTGGAAGCAGGTGGCTCAGTATCGTGATGTTTGGAAGTCCTGCAGTGGACGTCCATCGGCTGATATGATGATGATGATGATGAAAATTTTGGAAAACCCGCGTAGGTCATAAAATTATTCATTTCACTCTCGATGAAGTCATCAATATTCTCTTTCAGTGCGCTTTCATTTGAGACCCCACTCGAGTATATTTGCAGACATTCGGTTGTTCTTCTCCACTTTCAACCTCTATAACTTTAAACGGCTCAACCGATTTTCATTAAACATGTCTAAGAACACTTGCTCATAAGTCAACTTTCATTATACAGAGTGTTGCAGAGTAGTTCTCATAACTTCAAGGTGTTGACAAGTCCACATTTGTCGACATATGGGTCATACTGGATAACTATTTTTTTTTTATTAAAAAAAAGCCTTTTTATGTTTTCAAGCAAAATAATTCAAATAATTCCGACTATGTAACACACGTCTTTATCTATATCCTTGCATTGTAAAATACGTAATCGTAGTGGTAAGACTGTCGATATTAATGAGATATCGCAACTGGCACTCCGCACTTCACTAGTAAGCTACTTCATGATGTTTATCAATGAATAAGTTTGGCTAGGTATATATATAATAAGGGAAAAAATATTTACAAAATAAATATTTTTTATTCCCAGCAACCTGTATAAAAGTGATCACGAAATCACGAAATATCGAAAACAGCTCGACGTACAAAGATTAAATTTGACAGGGAGGTAGTTTATAATTAGTAGAGTCAAGTACGGACTTTGCGACAGGGGCAGATTAAGGAGGTCTAAGGGTAGTAGTTAACAGATCTCGTGTACGATCCAAAACATGAGCCACGTTTTTTAATACTAAATATATCAATTAATTTTTAAGTTATTATTACATTCCATTTTGAAAAATATGTGCTTATAAGTAAATGTTTCTCATACATTTCATTAACACGATTTTCCACACCAATGTAATATAATAATGTAATAAATCGTGCACAAAAAATGCAACTGACTTTGAACTCTGACCGCTGAATGTAGTTTTAAATACTAATTTATACAATAAACATTTTTATCAAGAACAATTTGCTATGGGCATTAGAATTACACAGTGACTTTGAAATCAATGATTTACACTAGATTTTTGAGTTATTGATCAATTAACTTTATACCAAGCATTCGTAGGTACTATGCGATTAAAGAGCTTATCTTTACTAATATTATTAAGCTGAAGAGTTTGTTTGTTTGATTGAACGCGCTAATCTCAGGAAATACTGGTCCGATTTGGAAAATTCTTTCAGTGCTAGATAGACCATTTATCGTGGAAGGCTATAGACTATATATTATTCCCATATTCCTACAGGAACGGGAGCCACGCGAGTGAAACCCCGCGGCATCAGCTAGTCTAGTTAATATAGTACTAGCTGACGCCGCGTTTTCCACCCGTAAGATTCCCATTTCCAAAGGAATACGGGGATAATTATATAGCCTTCCTTGATAAATGGGCTATCTAACACAGAAAGAAATTTCAAATCGGACTAGTAGTTCCTGAGATTAGCGAGTTCAACCAAACAAACAAACTCTTTAGCTGTATAATATTAGTATAGATTCGTAGATGCTATGTGAATACTTGGTATAAAAAGCTTTTCTACATAATAGTATATAAAGTTTTCTTTTTCTTTTTGTTTGTTTGTTTGCAGCGAATAGGCTGGAAACTTGATGGCCTCCGTGGCGCAGTGGTATGCGCGGTGGATTTACAAGACGGAGGTTCTGGGTCGATTGAGGTTTTCTTAATTGGTCCAGGTCTGGCTGGTGGGAGGTTTCGGCCGTGGCTAGTTACCACCCTACCGACAAAAACGTACCGCCAAGCGATTTAGCGTTCCGGTGCGATGCCGTGTAGAAACCGAAAGGGGTGTGGATTTCATCCTATTCCTAACAAGTTAGCCCGCTTTCATCTTATTGCATCATCACTTACAATCAGGTGAGATTGTAGTCAAGGGCTAACTTGTAGAGAATAAAAAAAAATAATAGACCGACTTGAAAAATTCTTTCACCAATAGAAAGCTACATTATCAATGAATAATATTTTTATTATTCATGTTAATTATATTGGGTGGCTAATAGACCAGAAGTGAATAGGACAGCAGATTTTACTATTTAACGGTTCAAAATAGTTATAATTCCTATGAAGTTTGGCATTCAAATATGGCGTTTCCGACGCATACAATAGTAACATTAGCTCGAACGGTATTTAGAGCGTCTTCACACGGCATTGAGGATCGCATGAGAATAGCATTTATTAGCCACTTACGATGCTATGCTCGTGTGGTGACCCAATTTATAGAAATATTATATTTTTTTAGTGTATTATTTAACGGTTGAGCAATTAATTGACGCCTCTTTAACATATTAATGGAGGTAAAAGTTCAAGCTTGTTAATACAGAAAATATTCGTCTTTAATCGATGCGCAGTGTTTTAAACAACTTAATTTTACTATTAACAGTCGCTTGTTACAAAGTTTTTGAGTCAAATATTCGGTCTACTACGTCCTCTGCCTCCGAACCCGGATGGTGTGGGTTCGAATGCGGGCCGGGGCAAGCACCTCCAGATTGTGCATTTTAAGAAATTAAATATCACATGTCTCAAACGGTGAAACAAAAACATCGTGAAGAAACCTGCATACCAGAGAATTTTCTAATTCTCTACGTGTGTGAAGTCTGCCAATCCGCATTGGGACAGCGTGGTGGACTATCGGCCTTACCCCTCTCATTCTGAGAGGAGACTCGAGCTCAGCAGTGAGCCAAATATGTTGATAATGATGATGATGATCCGGTCTAGTCAGTATTTATTCTTTAATTAACTTAGGGAGGCTTCGGTCGTGACTGTGACTACTTACCATATTTCTAAATTTCCTAAAAGGTTTATCGTTCTGGCACGATGTCTTCTAAAACTAGTCTGGGGTTAAGCATAGACATTTTAGGATCTTAAAAATGCTATCTTTTTATCTAAAGCTGTCTGTTTTATCTAAAGTTAAAGCTGACCCTTTAATCGAAACCAATGGTAAGCGTCCACAGATCCGCCTCGTCCGTATCGGACGCATTGCCTCAAACAGATTTTTAAATTTACGGTAGATAAAATCCGTTTATGCCCCGGACCGGATTCGAACCCACACCCTCCGGAATCGGAGGCAGAGGTCATTTCCACTGGGCTATCACAGCTCCACGGTCCGGGGCATGCACCTCCAACTTTTCAGTTATGTGCATTTTAAGAAATTAAATATCACGTGTCTCAAACGGTGAAGGGAAAACTTCGTGAGGAAACCTGCATACCAGAGAATTTTCTTATTTCTCTGCGTGTGTGAAGGCTACCAATCCGCATTGGGCCAGCGTGGTGGGCTATAGGGCAAACCTCTTTCATCCTGAGAGGTGACTCGAGCTCAACAGTGAGCCGAATATGGGTTGATCATGATGATGGAACATCGCAGTAGGAAGTTCAGAGAATTTTTCACAGGCATCTTGCCAATAGGTACTAACCGGCAAATAATCTGCAAGTTACCTATCTATCGTTACATTGGCGAATAATTTGTAATGCCTTGAAAATTATGCAAATTCTCGATTGGAACCCATTCGTTTTTGTTTAGCAGCCGTTAATGATATTCTGATTAATAATTTAAAAATATACAATTAAAATTAGCCTAATTCTTTTATTACAATGAATAATTAGTATTATTAATTGGATTGCTCAACATAAATCGTATAATTAAATATTAAAATTTACGTTTGTATGCTAACGCATGACACTCTTACTCAACTAACTAATATATTGTTACAAAATAATATTTTAGTTGCCAATATTCACAATAACAAAAACTATTGACCCACTGATGAATATTTTGATATCGTTCTACTCACAATAAAATACAATGGGGATGATGACTAGGTTTGAATATATTGATTTTTATGATACATTCGGGTAAATAGGATCAATGTTAACTAATTTATACATAAAAAGCAAAGATTGTCTGGATATTTGCAAAATAAATCAAATTATAAAATTTCAAAAACTATTAAATTTTTTTTATCGTAATTAGATGAAAATTCATACAGTTTTAGCTTCCTTACATTAAACGTGACATTTTTTAATATATGAACTATAAAGATAAACGCACAAATAACAAAGATATTAGTAATTTTGTTTGAACGCGCATACAAATCTAACGATCATTACATTGCCTATGACGTCATTTTTTCGAGCCATTTTGTATGGGGCGTTTTTCAGGGATCCGCGGCAGCGCCGCAAATCTGACTCTTTAAATCCCTGTAGCTCCGAAAGTAATGATCGCAGATACCCTGTTCCTTTTACAAAATTGCTTTACTATTAGTTTACTCTTAATTTATATACAATTTAAAAAAGTGTCATCATCCCTATTCAAACAAAGTTAACTGTTTTAGTTTGGTGAATAACGTTTTTACGAAATCCAAAATTCGATTAAATGACAAAATTGCTTGGAAATGAAATGTATTACATGACAGGCTACTTATATACCTATTGTTAAATGGTGATAAACTAAAAAAGGATACACCTGGCTGAGTTTGTTGTGGGCTCTTCTCAGAACAAGGCGCGTTTGGAACGATCGTAACTTTAATTTTAAGTTTTCAAATAATTATTATCACCATTATCTTAAGTTTAATATTATTACCTGACGTTACTGAAAGAGCTTGCAATCTAAGCCTATTTAAAATAAATAAATTTTAACTTTTGACTTTGACTTTGATTTCGTCCCTCGGGCTTCCGGATTCAAAGCTTATATAACGTAGAAGTGGGCACGAGAGGTCATACCAACAAAATCTCTCTATAACGTGCTGAAATGTACCTTGACTTCGCTAAAACTGCAGTATGTTCTTTATTAGAACGGGTATCCAAAAGTCTTCTAGTATTACCATAACTTTGGCTGAGCAGGGAGAACAACACGAGCCGTATGGCCGACTAGTTTCGAATCCATACGGGGCCCTTAGTCATGAGATGGTTTTTGCAACGCGGCACTATCCAAACTGTTCACGACACGATCAGTCTTTTGATCCAACTGCCAAATTGGGCCAGCGTGGTGGCCCTCTCATTCTGAGAAGAGACTCGTGCCCAAATGAGTCGCATATGGGTTGATGAAGAAGGATTATTCTAAAACAGGATATTCTGTTAATAGATATATTTTTCAAGTAAATAAAGATAAAGTAATCCTATTGTCCCCATAAGCCAGCGAAGATCCGAAAGATTACAAGATTTTGTAAGCCGTCGGTGATAGCATCTGGCTTCAATGGCGTTATCAATTATCGTGGAGCCGCTAACTTGGTTACCTAAACAATGGCGAATATAGGCTTGTCGCTTTCGAAATTACATTGAGTGAACGCTAATTTTCTATGCACTTGGAATTGAATTAAAGCAATCGTAATAAAAAACAATTCAATTTACTGAAATTATTTTTTACTAGCAGACGCCTTGCGGTTTAACCCGCGTAGTTCAGTAGGAATGTGATATAATTAAGTTTAGTCACTTCTTAAACCCCCAACCAGGTGGACTGACGACATCAAGCGAGTCGCAGGGATTCGCTGGATGCAGGTGGCTCAGTATCGTGATGTTTGGAAGTCCTTACAAAAGGCCTATGTCCTACAGTGGACATCCATCGGCTGATATGATGATGATGATGACTTCTTAAATATATCGTGTACCCTCATCTAGGTTTTCTTCTTGTAGATTGTTTAGCTTTTCTTTTTTCTTTTTCAGTTTCACTCTATCAAAGTCTACGCTACCTCTACGCTAAATGATTTAGCGACGGATCGGATAGCATTCTTATTTGGATTTTCGTCGTAAGAGGTAGTGTAGTCTTCGATAGAGTGAAAATAAAGAAAAAAAAAGAAAAGCTAAACAATCTACAAGAAGAAAACCTAGCTTAATCCAAACGCTGCTGATACTCCAGACCTACAAGCGTTAGCTTTTAGCGATGTCTGTTCTGTACTCAAAGGCCTATGTAGCGCGTTGCTTCTCTTTCTACAAACGCTAACGCTTTGAAAACCAACAAACTGTATGGGAATGACAGATGCGATCAACAATTTATCACGTGACCTGCCGTAGCAAATGTCATTCCCATACATTTTTGAATTTCCGAAGCTTTAGCGATTGTAGAAAGAGAATCGACATGCCACATTGCTAAGGCCCCAGGACACGTTGTAAAGAAAATAATTTAAGTATAGTAGTGCGATGAGTCCGATACTAATGGTAGGCGCACACTGATCTGCATCGTAAGTAACGGACGCGTCGTATCAAACGGATTCTTAATTTTATGGTAGATAAAATCCGTTTGATGCGATACGTAAAGAATCGGATCGATGAGGTCTCCTAGCTGTTTTCACTATAATGACTTTTATCGTTGAACGACATGGATGGATGGATCAGGCCTATATTATTATTCGGTTCTGCGTTTCCGCGTCTGCGTCGCTATATCGGTTTATTGTGTCGGTTTACCATATCGGTTTATCGTGACGATATTTTACCCTTTTTCGACCGACCACGATGATCTGTCTTCACGATAAAAAAGCTGTCATAAAAGTCGGTTGGTCGTGCCGTCTTATATAAGAAACCTCCATTTACTCGTAAATACACAAGCCACGCCACTTCAAACTGCACGGCAAACTGTCACTCCTATATAATGTGAACGCCTTACGATGTGAAAATGTGGACGCCTAGCTTTAGCCCACACGCAGAGGCGTCTTGACAGGCAGGTATAGTGCAGGGGGTGCGGTCCACCGGGGAGCAACACTCACCGCGCGGGTTATGCTGGCGGGTCCGAATGCGGTATAACCTCACGTAAAAAATACTCCGGTTTACATATAGATACCTACATTTTGCATGGAATCTAAAGCTCTTCTTAAATAAATGTATCTAGTTTTAGCAAAGAGAGGCAAATAGGTTACTACTTATAAGGTTTTTGTTTGCTACAAATACAGTTTAAGTTAAGTTGAAGTGCTGTTTGTACCTACATATTCCATTTTAACAGTTCTCATCACGCTTATGTACTAGAGGGCGCTAGGCTGATGATTGCACCCGGGCGCTACGTGAGCTAGAGACGCCTCAGTCCACACGGTAAAAAGTGAATGAAGTATTATTTTATACGAGAATCTTTAAAAAATGATGAACGCTACGCAACCGGCGAGTTAGTTTATCGTGAGAACATCGTTATATTGCTCATTAGGATATTAAGTAAATGTCAAGAATCATTATTTGAATGTTGCATTCAATTTGTTCTATGGTATTATAATTTGTGGACTTAATTGAAAAATAATTGTTCACCTTCTAAAGAGTCTATGGTGTTGTTGTTTATTTTAATCTCATGGTGATGTTTTATTAAAAATATTTATTGTTTTATTAAAAAATCAAAAACACGACCGAAACCTAAGTCACAGAAAACATGCGTACAAGTAACGTGTAGTCTGTGTTTTAAATTAACTATGTTTTCTCAAGTGCCATTTAAATGATAACAAAACACAAACAAGCTTTTAAATGTATACGTATATGTATGTGTATGTCTGTCTGTTTACTCGGGCTAATATCTGGAAAGACTGAACAGATTCTAATCAAAAGATAGAGGAGGTCGTTGAATAACACATCTTTTTATCCCAGAAAGTTTCATATGTCCCGCGGGGTTGAATTTCACGCTGACAAAGTCAGAGGCGTCGGCATCTTCCTCGCCTCGTTGGTCTATGTTGGTATGTCGTACCCACTCCTAATACAGTCTCTCCCGTCTAGTTGGAGGGGAATGGAAATATTGGTCATATTTAAAAAGCAAGTATTCTTTTAAAAAAAATCCCTTATCTATAGGTACTAATATTATAAAGCTGAAGAGTTAGTTTGTTTGTTTGTTTGATTAAACACGCTAATCTCAGGAGCTACTGGCCCGATTGAAAAAATTATTTCAGTGTTAGATAGCCCATTTATTGAGGAAGGCTATAGGCTATATATTATCCCCGTATTTCTACGGGAACGGGAACCACGCGAGTGAAACCGCGCGTCGGCAGCTAGTAGATACAAACATATTATAATATCTTCCACTTACCCTTTTCATGGAATACATAAAATATAGTAAACTGAACGATTTAATTGATAATTTTTCAAATAATAGTAGATTATTATCAACCCTTAGAATGTGTATCCATTTTCCAGCTGACTAAAATCTGCCAATGATTATGAAGACCGTTTAAACACAATTTACAAAATAAATTCTTCGTTCGACATAACAATAGCAAAAATTCTGATACTTATATTTAACTACTGATATTGTGAAGTACGGTAAATTTAATTAAATTTACTACACAGTACGTAGTACGAGGAATATTTAAACAATTGATTACAAATTAAATTACAAATTGTATTAGGGATTTTTGGAAAACTATTCAAATTAGTTTTAGATAATTATGTGGTGTGTCTACCATTTGCGTATTATCCGTTAATTACGGTACACCCTATATTTATTAATTAATTACTATTACTAATTTCTCTAAAGTTACTGACATAGCTCAGCGAGTCGCGAAGCTTAAGTGACAATGGGCAGGCCACACAGTTCGAAGAGTCGATGGACGTTGGGGTCCCAAGGCGCTCGAATGGCGACTCCGCACCGAAAAGCGCAGAGTTGGATAACCCTCCACTAGGTTGACCAAGCGGGTTGCAGGGAGCCGCTGGATGCTGGCGGCTCGAGACTGTTGTGCTTGAAAGTCCATGAAAGAGGCCTATGTCCAGCGCAGCGTTGGACGTCTATCGGCTGATGATGATGATGATGATTACTAATTAATAATAATATCACTACTAAGTGCTGTTCTAAATAGTATTTTATGAATTTTATTAAAAAACATATGGGTAAGTATATGAAATACTGATCGACAAAGAATAAGCATAGAAAAAAAAATGCTTAAAAGCCTGTTATATAAAGGCACAGTAGATATATTACAAGCAGTATAATAACTCGGCCATATTTTTGAAATAAATACCTACAGCCGCGCGCTCCGTAAACATGTGATAGGGCTGCCTGCCTGCAGCATTTTAATTACATTTGCCAACTTTGTGTTTCCATTTAGTTATGTGATTGTAAATATACTTTTTTTTAAATAAACAAATAAAATACTTTGTAAATTGTAGTAAAATAGGAAGTGATCAATAAAATGCGTGTTGTTTTTTGATTGGTAGATTTAAATAAGGCTGATACTAATCAATGATCTTGAAGGACCTTCATATATTTAATTTGGTGATGCCATCTATCTATTACCACCACACTAGGTGACCAAATAATAAAAAATCGGTCAAATGCGTGTCGGGCCACGCGCAGTGTAGGGTTCCGTAGATTATGTTAGCACTTTAACCCCTTATGTAATATAGTATATGTACAAAAATACCGATAACGATACCCCCACACTATAGAATAGACGATAAAAAATTGACCCTGACTTGGCATGTAGTGAAAGAACTACAAAAAACAAATTGAGATTGACCGGGTTCGCTAGTAGTTTAATAAAAAAATCTGGATAGGTATATTGATATCAGCTGGTTCTTTACTTTTTTTATTCAAATACATTAAAATATGAGCAACACAATAATGTTGTTAAATTCAAACAACTTCTTGTCATAAGATTTAAATCTATGTATTACATAATAATCAAAGAAAACAACCTAAATGAAGAAGTTAATAAATAATTATTTAATAATATTATATTAACGTTTACGTCATTTACCTATTTACACAATTTTATCATTTAAGCATTTATTTATATATATATTTATTAAATTATGCCTTTAGAATACAAAATATTAATCAAACTTTATAAAAATAATAACTTTTTTCCTAGTCGTCATAATTAAAAAATCCAATACACTGCGTTCGTCACCGCGGCACAGTCGCAACGGTCTTCACCCCACGATCACCCCACGTACGAGCTGCGTAGGTATAGCTCGCGTTTCGACCTTTAGTATGAAGTCCAACTACTGCTTGTAATATATCTACTGTGATAAAGGGATAAATACAAGTTAGACTGTCCCCTACCGATTTCAAATAAATATTTAAAATTCAACTCTATAAACATGTAACGCTGAGTTTATTTTCCTCTAACCAGTACACTTCGTCAAAATAATAAGAACTAACCTGGTTTCTACACTCTCAATAGTCAAACTGTCATCTTACGCGTGAATAAACCATCACAATGGGTCCATTGTACCCGTCAATACAAAGTCAATATGAATAGAAATTTTAATAAGAGATGCTATGTAATCTGATATTGCAAACTTTTTTAGAATAAGATCAGGCCTAGAGCGATATGACAACATTTTGTGTGCCTTTCCTATTAATATTATGACACTACGGTGGATATGTTTTTAACCGAGTTCAAAATAAGGAGTAGGTTAATTAATTAAACAAATTTGAATTTCAAAATTTTTTTTTTTTTGTTTAGGTACCTTCTTACTTCTAGATTGGTATTTTTAAACTAGATTGGTAATTGTAAACGCTTTAGTAATTTTGCGTTGACATAAAAAACCAAATAAAGTTATTTCGCATATTACCATGGGGGTGAAACTTCCGCACAGTTCGCTTACGTAAAATATTTTGTATGAAGTGCTGCCCTCCAGCGCTCACGGTACAAAAACTTAAGCGAAGTTTTCTCAGGCACAATATAGATGGCACGCATGAAGCACATTATTTGATTAAAATCACCCCTGTTCAAACTATGAAAATTTTAAAAAATATAGTTTCAAATATGGCAGTTTAGATGTCTTTGAATTTTTTCTGTTGTTGCTATAGTGACATGTTGTTTAAAACTTGGTGACAGTGGTGAACGAAAAATATTAAAATAAGATGTAATCGGTACAAATAAGTGATTATAATGGGTATTACTTGTGGATTTGGTGTGCATAGTTAATAATTAACCATGGAACATGCTCGACCACCATCGGAATTATGCTCAGAAGGCGGCCCGGTGTGTCGCGAAACGGCGTGGCGAAAATGTCGCCAGCAATTTTACGTGTTCTTAAAGGTGACCAGTGTGTAGATGTTATCAGTGGTTATTTATAATCATAAACGTCAATATTCATAGTTGGTGCACTAATGTTATCAGGCTGCTGAAGTGCATTAAGATATTTTCATAATCACAAAAGAAAAAATAAATCGTTGAATAATAAGAATCTTCTTTTCTTTCTTTGATTAAAAATCCTTTAATATTTGAAGGATTATTGCAGTTTGTTTTCCTTATTTCTATATATTTATAAAATTTGGCAATTTTAAATATTTGGGTACATTAGTATTATATAGTGATATAGGTGATTTTGTAAATATTATGTTTATGTTAAATTTTTTCATTAATAATATATAAGAATTAAGGAAAACAAACAGCAATAGTCATACAACTAAAATATAGATTGTACTCGTAGAGAGAACGCCATCTATGGGTAGCCAATAAATCTAATTAGAATGCGCCATCTAGTGATCACGGTACATAACTTTTTTAACTGAAATGAGAGTTGCGTATCTATCTCAATATATAATGTATCATCTATGCATATTACCGCCTTCCAACTGATCAACAGAAAAGACAAAGATACGATGGTATTCTTACGACGATGTTAGTGATCTTTAAAGATGATTTATTATTTTGTTAAAAAGTTTTCATAATGTTTTTGTAGTCTGTTGAATTTTTTTTTCACCTTTTCACGTCTAAACTACTGAACCGATTGAGATAAATTCGGGAAAAAGGTAGAGGTAAGGCACCTTGGAGCCGAAAGCTTTTAACCCGAAAAATCCATGGTTCCTGTGGGATTTGTGAAAAACAGAATTTCACACGAACGGACTCGCGGGCGTCCGCTTTATGAAAGTAAATTTAAAGGCAATAAGCAAGTAATATTTACTTTGCGTACTTCGTAACTTTTTTTACAGCAACTCAGTAAAGATAAATACATTATTAATGTGATTACAAGTGATGATGTAACAATGACAGTTATAAACGGATCTAGTGGATCGGTTGTTGTTACTTACATAAGTAAAATTTTCATTAAACTAGGTAATAAATCGTCGTCGTCGTTATCAACCCATATACGGCTCACTGCTGAGCTCGAGTCTCCTCTCAGAATGAGAGGGGCTAGGCCAATAGTCCACCACGCTGGCCCAATGCGGATTGGCAGACTTCACAAACGCGGAGAATTAAGAAATTCTCTGGTATGCAGGTTTCCTCACGATGTTTTCCTTCACCGATTGAGACACGTGATATTTAATTTCTTAAAATGCACACAACTTAAAAGTTGGAGGTGCATGCCCTGGACCGGATTCGAACCCACACCCTCCGAAATCGGAAGTAGAGGTCATATCCACTGGGCTATCAGGTAATAAATAACCACGTAATAAAAAGGAATGCAAATAAAATATTTTTAACAAAAAATTCAACCGACTTCAAAATCACAAAAATAAACTTAAAAGCGAAAAATGATATCGTATGTGCTACCTTCTAATCACTTTGAAGGCGGTGTAAAGCCAGTGGCGTATTAATTAAAGCCGTTTCTGAAAGAACCACGGGAAAGAACTGTCTGAAAATCCTAAACCTTCACGATTTAAACGGCTTGAATTAGAACATCACTGTGTTGGCACCACCTTCAGAGTGATCAGAAGGTAACACATACGGTGTTTTTTTTCGCTTTTTAGTTTATTTTTGTGATTTTGTAGAAGGTTGAATTTTTTTGTTATTTTTTGATTTATTTTTGATTATAGCTATATGTATGTGTCTGTCTGTCTGTCTGGCGCTTTCATTAAGTAAAGAAAGCGCCACAATACGGGCAATTTCGTTATTTTAATTTTAACACAAAATTACTGAACCGATTTTCATGAAAATTAGATGGGACTAATCTGAAATATACTATAATCTGAAATATACCTTGAAACAAAAAAAAAAGAATTTTTAAAATTGGTTAAGAAATGACGAACTTATGAGTAATAAGAAAAAATACGCGTTGAATTGAGTACCTACTTCTTTTTTTGAAGTCGGTTAATTAAGTCTTTTTCATACATACTTATTTGTAAAATACAATCGTATTTTAAAAACAAAATTAAATTATTTACCGTTGATTGTATTTGGTTAGTACAATTCTTTAGTTTATTTACCTAAAGATTGAGGTTAAAATCTTGAATACCGATATAATTAATTAGTTAACACCAAGCCATAACCATAAAATAAAAATGACAGAAATATAATGAAGAAATAGTGATTCCAACTCAAAAGTTATTATTAAATTAATTATATCAATCGTTTAATTAATATTAATCATGTTAAACTTTAATCGAGATTTATAGGTCATGGAATTTGACTGCACTTTTATAGCTATCAGTTTTATTATAATTTAGTTTTCTTTATCTGAAAACGTTCGATACGTACGATACGGATCTCTGGACGCCTACCATTATTCGCTTCAGTTTCGACGTGGCATATCGAATAGTATAAAAGCTTTGTACATCTCTATATTTAGCCATCATAATATTGTGTTTCTATTCTCTTATTATAATTCAAAGATTAAAGAATAATAGGCAGATAGACCGCACGGAACACGATGGTGTCGTGGCCGCTAAAATACAAAATTCAAAAACGAATACATTCTCGAGTGAATACGACACGAAGCGTCGCATCAATAATTTTCAATACTATTCAAGAAAAGTGGTTTCGTATGTTTTTAAATATTTTAAAAACTGTTCACAAAAACTAAAGCAATATAATGGAGTATTTGTTTATTGGTAATTATTATTGGTTACTAGCGGACGCCCGCGACTTCGTCCGCGTGGAATTCAGTTTTTCACAAATCCCACGAGACCATGGATTTTTCCGGGATGAAAAGTAGCCTATGTGTTAAACCTAAGTTAAATCTATTTCCATTCCAAATTTCAGCCAAATCTCTTCAGTAGCCACAGCGTAAATGAGGAACAAACATAAACAAACTTTCGCCTTTATAATAAAGTGATTAAATTAATTAACGCAATTGTTGTTAGTGTTAAATTTTTAAAATACAAATTATGAAAAAAGTTTATTTATGCGGATGTCAAGGAGACGCGTGACGTTTTTTCATGGATTTCACCGGCTTTACCACGCTGCTTGTAAAGACTCATTCTGGATCATCTTTATTCTTTGTTATAATAATAGATTATTGATCATCAACATATTAGTTTACACGTCGTTATTGTGCATACTGGGGCCTTCGAACAGAGTTGAAAGAGCACAAGTGAAGGCCGTCTTCTGACCGCATCCGCCTGATAGTGACTCACTGTTATCGATATATCGATGTTTTTATAGATAACATCACTTCAACTATGTAAGTAACGGTTATTTTTAAAAAAGTTGATTACATACTTATTTTTTAAGTTTTTTTTATTGAGAAAGCGAGGCGATAAAATACAAGAAAAAAAAATGATATACTATCTACTATCGATAAAATAATCTCATCCCTAAAACTAAAAATTTGATAGCAACACTATTATTAGATTTATGGCAAAAGCGATTGTAAGGAAATACACTCGTAATACACATATTTCTTATTTTTTATTTTCAATAGATCCTAGATTGCATAAAATAAACTAGATTTCATAATGTGAACATCTAGCGAGTAATAGGGTTACCACCTTTTTAATAAAATTAAATACTAAAATGCAAAATGTAACTCTTGCAAAAATCATGGAAAAAAAATTAATTACACATATTTTTTTAACCAATTTTTATTTTTCAGTATTTTTTCCTTTGCCCTAACCTAACTAACGCTGCCCTAACTTTTATTTTTAAAATCAGTAAAAGCGAAAAATTACATAGTATGTGCTACCTTCTGATCACTTTGAAGTCGGTGCCAAGCCAGTGACCTATTAACTCAAGACGATTTTACGCTTTTTAGTTTATTTTTGTGATTTTGAAGTCAGTTGAATTTTTTTGTTAAAAAAAAAAATTTAGTAGTATTGAAAAGATACATTTTAAAATAATGCTTGTTTTAACCTTCTTGTGTTTTTTTTTAATTTTTAACCTTTTGAGTTCAAAACTGTAAACAGAATGCGGCCCTCGAATCGTGCACACTTGATACCTCACAGCGCCAGGTCTAATATGGATATTGAGGATTACTTTTCCCAATATGTAAAAGAGTAGAGCCGTGATAGCCCAGTGGATATGACCTCTGCCTCCGATTCCGGAGGGTGCAAGTTCGAATCCAAGGCATGACTTCAACTTGTCAGTTAGGTGCATTATAAGAGTTTAATTACCACGTCTCTCAAACGGCGAAGGAAAAACATCGTGAGGAATTCTCTATTCTGCCAATCCGCATTGGACCATCGTTGTGGACTATTGGCCTAATCCCTCTCATTCTAAAAGAAGACTCGTGCTCAGCAGTGAGCTGAATATGGGTTGATAATGATTTTTTTTATTTATTTTTTACAAGTTAGCCCTTGACTACAATCTCACCTGATTTTAAGTGATGATGCAGTCTAAGATGGAAGCGGGCTAACTTGTTAAGAGGAGGATGATAATCCACACCCCTTTTTGGTTTCTACACGACATCGTACCGGAACGCTAAATCGCTTGGCGGTACGTCTTTGCCGGTAGGGTAGTAACTAGCCACAGCCGAAGCCTCCCACCAGCCAGACTTGGAACAATTAAGAAAATCTCAATCGGCCCAGCCGGGGATCGAACCCAGGACCTCCGTCTTGTAAATCCACCGCGCATACCACTGCACCACGGAGGTCGTCAATGATGATAAAATAGTACCTACACTTTAACAATCAGCGATAGAAGCCAATCTTTTGTCTTGTATTTCCGATGTAACAAATGAGTATCTATACTGCGACATGTCAAAATGATGATATCGCCCGATACTCGGGTCAAAAGGTGAAACATTGTTCGCTGGCGTTTGTCATAACATTTCGTGATACCGTGGCGTAGATTATCACGAATTATTGACATATCATATTTCGACAGTGTAGTATTGTCTTCTTTAATGCTTATAGACCAGGATACGGGGAATATTTTTACAGTAGTTGACTCATATCAAATTTAATATAAAAAATATTAATTTCGTATAGTACGTGGAATAAGGATCCGAAATATATCGATATGAATTAATAAAAGTTAAGGATTTCTTATAAAATAAAATTAATTAACAAATAATTAAATTAAGTTTTATATGAAATCGTCACAAAATCGATTTTGTGACCTCACAATGTTACTCGATGTACTAAACGTCAAATTAATTTTTATTAACTAATATTTTCGTCAAACGCTCCGTTTGGTAAAAAATTAGTTAACGTGACGTCATGAAACAGTTAAAATATAGACCATTATGGCTGACATCGTTTTGGCTCGTTATGTCAAATAAATATTAAAAAATTAAAATTGTCATGTAATCAAATCAAAAAAATATGATATTTTTTTCAATTTAGCAGAACGATAATTATCAAATTTAGACCATTTATAAAAAGTGTCAGCCTATTGATAACTTACTATCAAGTTAGTTTTCCCACCTCGTTATTGATACAAGTTTTTATCGTTTTTTATTGTAGTTTATTTAATAGTTATACAAATTAACAGCCACGTTGTCCTACAAGTTGCGTACGTTACTAAGCTCAAAAAGTTTCATTACCTAGTAACCTTGTTACAGCAGGCGTCCACAAATCCACGTCATATGCATCGGACGCATCGCATCAAATGGATTTTAGTATTCTTTGTATAGAAAGTCATACAAGTGCATCCACTAATCTGCATCGTACGGGTTGCATCGAGGTGATTTTTTTCATCGTAAAATTACAAATCCGTTTGATGCAATGCGTTTGATACGGACGATGCGGATCAGTAGACGTCTACCATTAGCTACCAGAATCGAGAATTTTCGTAAATATAAAAGTTGAGCTTCTTATCAAGACTAGTATCAATAACTCTTAAAATGCTCCCCGGATCCTGGACTATTAGCTATGATTGAAATCTAATCTAACCTGTGATCATGTTTTAAGAATTTTTAATAAATGCATTATAATAGGGAATTATAATAGGGATGATGCCAGTATTTTAAATTGTATATAAATTAAGAGTATACTAATAGTAAAGTAATTTTATAAAAATAGCAGGATATCTGCGATCATTACTTTCGGAGCTACAGGGATTTAAAGGGTCAGATTTGCGGCGCTGCCACGGATCCCTGAAAAACGCCCCATACAAAATGGTACGATTTTATGACGTCGTAGGTACATAGTGATCGTTAGATTTGTATGGGCGTTCAAACAAAATAACTAATTTTTTTGTTACTTCCAGCTCGGGTCATATTAGGGTATTGTATATTCTAAACTAGCGTACGCCCGCGACTTCGTCTGCGTGGAATTTAATTTTTCACAAATCTCATGGATTTTTTCGGGATAAAAAGTAGCCTATGTGTTAATCCTGACTAATATCTATCTTCAAATTTCAGGTTTTTTTCGTTTAGTAGCCGAGGCGTGAAAGAGTAGCAAACATTTATACCATCAAAATCATCAGGTTTTAACAAATTTCGGGAATCCATGGATTTTTTTCGGGTTAAAAAGTAGCCTGTATGTTAATCCAGAGTATAATCTATTTCCATTCCAAATTTCAGCCAAATCGCTTCAGTAGTAACGGCGTTATAGAGTAACAAACAAACTTGCATTCATACAAACTTTCGTGTTTATAATATTAATAGGATTGGCTCATGTCTATTAGTCTATTCACTAATTGGTCTATTAGCCGTCTAATATACTTAACATCAAACCAATAATAACCACATTTTTAGGGTTCCGTAGTCTACAAGGAACCCTTATAGTTTCGCCATGTCCGTCTGACTTTGTACATATATGAGATATGACGTTGATGTATATTGATTTATATACACTAATATTATAAAGAGGTAAGTTTTGTTTGTTTGTACATACCTATGTATATATTTGTATTGTGTAGGTATATAATATACAGAAGCTCGGTAAGTTATATCATTACCGGTAGATCGGTAAATTATGTCCTACGATCAGATTAGACCTGAGCCGTTTAAAAATAACCTAAAATCCTAGATATAGCTTGGCAACTTCGTTCGTAACACTCCCGATGATGCGCGCGGGGCGGGGGGCGTGTAGGGACGAATTAAAAACCAGCGAGTGACGCACATCACTTCCCCGCACGCACTGTTCCATATGTACAATTATATTGTCTGTGGTGTAGTATTCGTCTTTGGTTGTCATCGGTCATCATTCTCTGTTCTCTGTGGTTACGGCAAAAAATAATGGTGAAATGTAAAAGTGATTTATAAAAGAAATAAATATCATAAGAAACATAATGGCGTAATAAATAATATCCTCCAACTGCATTAACAACATATTAAGACGCACGATTTCACACCCGCGCAGTCTTTCCCCCTGTCGCCCGCATATCATGGGGGTGTTATCAACGAATTTGCCAGACTATACCTATATTACCTCGAACTGGAAATTAAATCCAGAATAATTGATGTAGGTGAGGAAAAGGTGCCTGAAATTATTTTGATAGCAAAATTGTTACTTCATGATTAATGATTCATTTTAGTGAAGGGTAAATTTAATAAAATACAGAAGATAAGAGTTTAGAAGGTAAATTTAATAAAATACAGTAAAAGCTCATTATTCGCGGGGGATATATTCTCTAAATGTGTCCCGAATAGAGAAACCGTGAATTGAAATGATATTTTATATGGGATTACAAGGGATACGTTCTTGGGTGACAAAATAAATAACAAGTATATAAAGAAAAAACAATTAATTGAAGTTATTGATTAACTATTATCTTCAGTCTTAGACAATGGTTTGAAGAATTTTAAAATTTTTCTTGATTTACCGTTGTTAAAAACTTCTATTCAGAGTGATTTTAAACAGTGGCATTCTTAAACCGCAATTTCTTAAATCGCAAATTCGCAATTTCGGCAATAGGTGTTTGCCAGTTAAAGTTTAAGTTTTCAGATTTTACGTCGGTTTCATCAGTCAGATCCGCGAATAACGAAATATTTAACCGCGAATATAGCCGCGAATATAGGTATTAGGACGACGATATTATTTTTTAATTTGCGAATAGTGAAAAGTAAGACCTGTCGTGCTGTATGGATCAGAATGTTGGGCGGTTAAAGGGACGGATAGTAAACGAATGCATGTGAACGAAATGCGTATGTTGAGATGGGTGTGTGGTGTGACAAGAATAGATAAAATAAGGAATGAGTATATAAGAGGAAGTCTGAAGGTGGCGCCAGTGACAAAAAAATTGAGGAGTAGAAGGTTAGCTTGGTATGGACATGTAATGCGCAGGGAGGAAAGTCATATTACTAGAAAAATGTTGAATGTGCAAGTGGAAGGACATAAGAGGAGAGGAAGGCCAAACAAGAGATGGTTGGATTGTGTGAAAGAGGACATGTGTGTAAAAGGAGTGGATGATGAGTTGACGAGTAATAGAGACAAATGGAAAATATTGACATATTTTTCAACCCCACTTAAGTGGGATAAGGGTAAGGAGATGATGAATAGTGAAAACGTGAATAAAGGAAGCGTAAATAAGGAGCTTTCACTGTATGTCATGGAACTAATATCTCTCCAATTTATAATTTAGACGAGTATGAACCGTTGACACTGGTGAAATAGGGTAGTTGACTCACATCAAATTCAATTTAAACAATATTAATTCCGTGTGATATATTGTTGAATAAGAGTCCGAAATGTATCGATATTAATTATTAAAAGGTAAGGATTTCATAAAAAACTTAATTTAAAAATCATGTATTTTTCAAATTTTAAAATATCAAGAGAATAAAATATAAAAAACTGAAAAGAAATAAACCATGTTGTAACCAGGTGTAAGCAATTATACGAGTAAAACATTCAGGACCCCTACTCAGTACTCTTATGGGACCCATTAAATAATAGAACAAGTTGGTAGACTAAAAATCATACTATTCAATATTGGTCACTACTATTTTCTAATTGCTTTCTACATTTCTGGTTACAGCTTGTTTTTTTTTATTATCTTCTTAAGTAATATTTATTACATTATTATTAGATAAAAATAAAAAATATAAAAGAGTATTTGGATTTCAATTTGAATTTCAACTTAAATGTGAATCCCGCCAGACAATGAATAATCATTCAAAGATTCCGTAACCATCGTAGTCGAAGGCCTTTTCAAAATCCTTTATACTGCAGCAGTAGATGAAACCTTTGTCAACGTCTTGCCAATGTCCGTATACCATCCAGTGTACTGTGTTGCAGATATCCTCGCATAGGATGTAAGATGATGCAGTAGACAACGTTAAGTCAGGAACGTTGACGTGGATTATTGCGAGTTGATCTTTAACCACCTGTTAGGAAATATAAAAGTTGTTAACACTGTTACTTTTTACTCTATACTTAAAATATTTCATAAACGTTGTTTTTTTCGACTCGACTGATCGAATCATTCTGTATTATTTTCATCTTCATCTCTCCCTGTCTAACACGATACTATAGACAGAGAGCGATAGATACAAATTAGCATGTGTAATTAGAAAGTTTGCTTTGAGCATGCTTATTCAGGAGCATACTTAAAAATAGCATGCTTATTGCTAGCAAATGTAAACTGTTGATAAGCATGCTCGTATGGAGCATACTTCATAGCACGTTTTAGCATGCTAGTTTAGAGCATGTGTAACAGTACCTTAAATCTTGAAATATAAATGACAGGCGATAACAATTAGCAAAGTATACGACAGGTGAGTTGAAATGAGCACAGTTGATGAAATACTCATGCTCAGGTCGTGGCTATTGCCTTAAGCATGATATAAATCAAAAGTGTAAAAATTTCTAACCTTACAGAAAGACCGTTACTCGCAGGGTTCAGTAGCTCTTTAACTATTAATTCATAGATTAATTTAAATAAATTTTACAACACTGCAAATATTTACCTTCCATATGTACTGAGGTACTTGCAGTTGCCGGTTCAACTTGTCCTTTAAATTTATCGCTGGGATTTCGTTTCTTACAGATGAAGCACCTGTCCAAATTGGTACTGTACTCTTAACATTTGTATTTGTGGCGTACATTCTAACACGACGTTCAACTTCATCCCAATTCTGAAAGAAACAATGCAAGAGGTTAAGAAGAAAGTTTCTGGCGCTGTTTTTCAAATGGGTTCAGTAGTGATCCCTCATAATCAAATCACATAAAGGAAACACGCTGCAATCCATTGCAAAATTAAATTTTAAGCAAAAATATTAAAGATTTAACAATTACAATTTTTCACTTATTCCCGTTTAAGTCCACTTAGTCCTTAGTCCATTTTTCAACATATTTAAATCTCGTTGGATAGATAAAGAAACACTTCTTTTTAAACTGCTATGCTGATAAATTATGCCGCTATGCTGGTAGTTTTTTCAAATAAAGTTGCATTTAGTCATAGGATACAGAAAAACATTTTAAAATTTTTCTTCTTTAGATTTATACTAGATTCTCTAAGTCGTGATTGAAAGACAATACGACATTTGTGGTCTTTTTTGTATTATTATTATTATTATGTAATAGTTTGTTATTGATCCAAATTGGGAAGTTTTACTTTATAATCTACTTTGAAGTTAGCCTACATTTCTGAAAAAAAGAGAAATGCCTCTGTTTTTCGAAATCGGTACATTTTGGTCTCTATATACGTTTCCAGTGACTCAATATATTTGTTTTTAGTTTTTGTTACAACCATTATATTACACTCAGTCGTCAAATATTCGATTCATTAGAGAATTCGTTGTATTAGTTAGGTAGGTTTAATGGAAATTGTAAAGGAACTCGGATATACATACTTCTGATCCGCAAGTGCTCCATTGAGGTACAACATTTAAATAATGATATGTTGCCACTTGAGCTACTCCTGGAAGCACGTCTTTTGGATTCACTAATTGTCTTCGCTTGAAGCAACACCTTTCATCACTTTTTAATGATTTGCCAATAAACGATGATATTTCATCGATTTGATTTCCACAATCATAAATATCTTCGTATTCCAATGTCAGATAGCTGCTTCTAGTGTATTCAACTTTATGTTTTGGTGTCATATTTACTATAGCCTTATGGATATCGTGTTCTACATACAATGGTGTCTTCGTAATGTTGTCAAAGCAAACTCTATATACAGGCATAAAGGACCCGCCTACGTCGAAACCAACAGCTATTAGCGTAGTATTTCTTCCCCTACAGATTCGATTAAAATTTTTCACTGATGGCATTACGTTCTTATCGCATGTGATTTCAGAAGCTAACACTGCTTTTCCTTCTAATTGAAACATTGAATCACCTACACAATACGTTGTCATATGGTCGCCATAATTTTTATTGTTATGCGATATAAAGGATTCAGGACAGGATAATCTGAATATTCTGTGCTTCAATATTCGCAGAGATCCATTGGACACTGGAAAAATTGGCCATAGATGTCTTCTATTGCCCGTCGTCAATATAGGTTGTCGTGCAGTAAAATCGTCTTCCAGACTCATAAGGCACTCTAAAAAATAAAAATAAATTATATTTAAAACACGGAGTGAAAAAGTGACACTATACAAGTATCTATAGCTTGACAACTTCGTTCATAACACTACCGATGTTGCGCGCGGGGGTGTGTAGCGATGAATGAAACCCCACGACTGATGCACGCACAATTTCACACTCGCGCAGTCTTTCCACCCGTCGCCCGCATATCATGGGAGTGTTATCAACGAACCAGACTATTCTTCCTACTGATATTATATTGATAAAGGGAAAGTTGAAAAGTTTAATCATTCGTCGTCGTCGTTCGTTATCAACCCATATTCGGCTCACTGCTGAGCTCGAGTCTCCTCTCAGAATGAGAGGGGTTAGGCCAATAGTCCACCACGCTGGCCCAATGCGGATTGGCAGACTTCACACACGCAGAGAATTAAGAAAATTCTCTGGTGTGCAGGTTTCCTCACAATGTTTTCCTTCACCGTTTGAGATTTATTAATCATTCGTGTTTGTTGATATTTAAATTATAGATAAGATAATGGTTGAAAATGTACCTTTCTTATTGGAAAGCTCGCTTCAACTTGGCGGAAACCTTATTAATGCGTTGCGCGACGTCGACTCTGTAGTTTAACTAATAATTGGTTCAATGGATTCGGAGGAAATTGGCTGTGACGAACAGACAGACACGTGACACACAGATATATAAATAAATAAATATACTTAAACAATACACATCACTATCTAGCTCCAAAGTAAGCATACAAAGTAGCTTGTGTTATGGATGCTAAGATAGTTGATATTATAATATTAATATACAATTATATACTACATATAAATACTTATATAATGTATAAATACACACAGACACTGGAAAACACCCATGCTCAACACACAAATATTTTCCAGTTATGGGAATCGAACCCACTGCCGTGGATGCAGAAAGCAGGGTCACTACCCACTGCGCCACGCGGCCGTAAATATTCATATGAATTCCGTTTTTGCACTCGGAAGTTCAGAACCCTAAATATTTTTTTTTTCTATTGCTTTAAGATTTTCTCGTTCTCTTCGTTTTTCTTTTAACGACGTTACGGCCGTCAGGGGTTTCCACAACAAAGACCGGAAGTTTGTTAAAAAATATCTATTTTGCAAATTACAAATTCACTCGCGCGGGTTTTCAGCGATTTTTTAACATCTATACCACGAGCACGGTGTCACAGACCGAAACTTTGGCACCGTTTTTTTATAATAACAATAATAATAATCTTTATTTAAGAAAAATACACATAAATATGAAACAATAGTCTTATTACTAAAAGTTACTATTAAGTATACAATATACAAATATAAGTATACTTAAATGTGGTTATCCAAAAAATTAAATGTGTAAATCCAAATAATTAATGTGATGGAAGTTGCACTAGTATAAACCGTGTCGCAACTTCCATCGCTCTTCCCTCATTAGATGATTTATATTTTTGTTGTATCAAAACTTGTATAAGTAATATTTTATTTTAAAACTACAGTTTAGTTAGATAAACAAAATAGTATACTTTAACCTTATTATCATTTATTTATCGGACTATCAGTATTTACAAAACGGCCCTAAAAAAGATTTTTCTCAAGCACTCCAAAAAAGCACGTTCTTAAAGGTATAAATATATATTTTTTTAAATACAACCGGCTTTAAAACATTAACAAAAGGGATAAATAATATAATACTATTTTCTATCTATTTATCACTTTGATGGAGGTGCCAAGCCAGTGATCTACTAATTCTAGGCGTACCTATCATAAAGATTTTTGTTTCTCGGACATTTTAGAATTTAAACTATCGTGAGTGTTATTCATATTAATTGATTATAAAACACGGCTAAAACTCACGTGATATTAGGTCGGAGTATGCCCGACTAGTTTCGAACCCATACGGGGCCCTTAGTCATGAGCTGGTTCTTGCATCGCGGTTCGATCCAAACTGACATTCTTTTTTCTTTCATGTGGCTTTTTTAGTAATGACTAAAATCAATCTAAATAACCGCCGGCTGGGAATCATATATTCCCATTTGCCAGTCACTAATCTTCGCGGCAACCCTTCGATAAACACTATTTAAGATTTTTTTTTTATTCAGTACAAGTTAGCCCTTGACTACAATCTCATCTGATGGTAAGTGACGATGCAATCTAAGATGGAAGCGGGCTAACTTGTTAAGAGGAGGATGAAAAACCCCCCCCTTTCGATTTCTACACGAAATCGTACCGGAACGCTACAGCGCTTGGCGGTACGTCTTTGTCGGTAGGGTGGTAACTAGCCACGGCCAAAGCCTCCCACCAGCCAAAAAAAAAAGTTGAAACAAAGCGAAGGGTTGCCACGAAGCAAAGTATCTGGAGAATGGAAATATAATTTCTCATAGTATGCCGATTAAAATATATACAAATTGCACATTATACTCAGATGTTTAAGGGTCTGGAACCTTGAAAGCTGCTACCTATCAATGTAACTGGTTGCGCCACCGTTTAAACCCTCATATTATGATATATAACCCTTAATTTTATTCAGTGTTTGAGGTAGGTCATTTAACCATTCGCTGCCCGCGAGTATTTTATTGAAAAGCCCGTCTGCGTTGAAGAAGCCGACAGTCAGGGAATGCGGTTTTAATCTTTATTCCTCTATCGCGCGGAGCATGATACTGTGCTCGCCTATTGCCCTAAGTTTACTTTATATTTTTTTACATGTCACGTAATGGATACGATGGGCGACCGGTCGTCCATTTAGGAGTCAAGAGGTTAATTAAGATAACTAGAAATAACTACTATAACAAGGGCAATAGCACAAAATAAGTTCATATGTCCTTATAGAATTGATCAAGTCGTGGGTAACAATAAATATAAAATTAGCAATATTCTATAATAAAATAGAAGCTAACCGTTTCAGGCTATGGTTGCAGTAGATAGGATAAGGCCGTGGGCTATGTTGGCATTTCAGAATCTTGAATAAACAATACTAGATGATAGCCCACTAGCTTTATTGCAACATTAATCTCAAACGGTTAAAATTTGATCGATTACCAAAATGTCATGATTTTTTTTTCAAGTCAAAGTATTATGTATTTATTTTATTGAGTGTATAATAATAATATAATATCGTAGAATTTTTTTGTTGCAAGATTATACTTGTAGATAATATGTTCTGTGATTTATTCTTCTGTTACGTAATTAATTGTTTTAGGCAGGAATTATTTTATAACAAATTTAAGTAAATAAGTAGGATTTAAATGTAAAAAAATGTATTCTATTTTATCTTACGAATGTCATGATTTATCAAGGTTTTAATTATCTTAATTAGTGTACTACAATATAGTTGGTTTTTTACAAGATAACATTTAGTATAGGTATAGATAACATATTCATTGGGCTTTACGCTGCTGTACTGTTATTAATTAAGTAAAATTATATAAGTAGGATTTCAAGTAATAGCAATTAGCTTAAAATATATTCTATGATTCGCATTCTCGTAGTTATTACATTTCACAAATTAATAATATAATTTCAACCTATTTTGTGCTCCGGGAGGTTGCACAAAGGCGGATGGCCGAATGTCATGATTTTTATAAAAAAGCAGTCTTTGTTCTCTATATTTTTATTCTGTGGATAAAATCTGTAGTCTGTGAAATGAAAATGACAGGTCCGATGTGATTGGATGATACAAAAGGCGCCATTTATTGTAAGACCAATAGGAACGTTTGGCGGCAAAACGAGGGATTGGAGGGGTTGGTGTCGTGAGCCTACACTGCTCACGACACCAACCCCAAGGGAGAAAAAAGAGGATTATTCTAGGGAGTGTGGTTAATAGAGGCGGTTTTGGTGAAATAGTGTAACAATAGAGATATTATTATTTAATTTGTAATTGAAAAAGGTGGAATAAAGTGTTGTAAGAAACTAGCGAAGTATAATCTTGTTCACAGTAATAACTATATTTTACCTTGAACAGGTTCCGTCGAAGTATCAATAGAAAAGCTGGGCTGGAAACTTATAGATGTTGCAGCTGATACAAGAACTGTGACATCGGCACAATTGGTTATATTTATGCTGTATTCACCCACTTGGCCATTTAATTTCACGATCTGAAAAAAACATCATAATATCTACATTATTATATAGATAAAATATTTGACTAATTGTTTGCATTGAAACAAACTCTTGCCTCTAAAACTAATAGGCCGATTTAAAAAAAAACACTAAAGGAAAGATAAATTATCATTATACACTGTGTTTTCTTTTATTTTCCTTTCTTTTGTGTGATAAATTATATAAATAACTATCCTACCCCTATCCTAATATACCCTACCTCCACCCTACCCCTACCCTACCTCCACCCTACCCCTACCCTACTCCTACCCTAGCCCTGAATTTATTTGTTACAAAAAATGTGATAAGTGAAGAACCGAAAAAGTTCTGACAAAGCCTCAAAATTTAGTTTGGATAGATGAGCTCGTTCTTGTGTTATATAATTACAACGAAAACTTTCACTGTAAATAATCTACTTTTAAATACCAAGAAAACTAAGAGCTTCAGGGTGAGGAGGTTCCTCACTCTGAAGCCCTGACTACCTTCTTGGGCACACAACAAATGAATGAGGGATATAAGAAAGGAGGAGGTATTAGTACAGGTGAGCCTAAACGTCCAAGACCATTAAGTGTCGCGGAGACGCAAGTCTCAGTTGTTTGCTGGTGGTATTGAGCAGTTGTACAAATTTGGCAAAAAAAGCTCTGTTGACGTATACACTTCGCACTGTGAACGTCGTAGCCGAGGAGACCGACATTTTCTTGTAACTTGTAGTGAACTTACAAGGATTGCTCAGTGGTCTATTTGCTATAGTAAGTCATCATCATTGTCAACCCATATACGGCTCACTGCTGAGCTCGAGTCTCCTCTCAGAATGAGAAGGGTTAGGTCATAATCCACCATGATAGCCCAATTCGGATTGGCAGACTTCACACACGCTGAGAATTAAGAAAATTCTCTGGTGTGCAGGTGCAGGGGTGTCCTTACGATATTTCCCTTTAAAGTTTGAGACACTTGAGTGATATTTAATTTCTTAAAATACACGCAACTGAATAGTTGGAGATGCATGCCCCGGACTGGATCTGAGCCCACACCCTCCGCGATCGGAGGCAGAGGTCATATCCACTGGGCTATCATGGCTCATATATATTATTGCCTATTTGCTATAAGTAAGTAGATAGTATGAATTTTATAATATTATTATCTATAAACTACGTACTAATGTGTTTAGAGAGGATAGTAATGGTTGAACCTCCGCGGGTTTACCATCTGGTCCAATCACATTGATGTCATCATCAACCTATAGGCTTTGGTGCCGATAGAGCTATAATGATTTCCACAGCTTGCTGCCCACTGTAAACTGAAAAACATTTTTATTTTAACATCTTATTAAATACTAGCTGACGCCGCGCGGTTTCATCGTGCGGTTCCCGTTCCGTTAAGAATACGGGGATAATATATAGCCTATAGCTTTCGTCGATGAGTGGGCTATCTAACAAGGAAAGAATTTTTTAAATCGGACCAGTAGTTCCTGAGATTAGTATAGATATGTAATGTTTAATATTTTAGCATTTTGCGAGATTTGTGCGATCCTAACGATGCGGATCAGTGGATGCACTTGTATGACTCTATACGAGTACAATAGTACATTATGATATTTAAATACAGACGAGGCGATATTGCAGCTTGAGCCTTGGCGAGAGCTATAGGCTACTTGCCTCTTTTGTAAACAGTGTTTAAACTGTATTATGGAAGTATTATAAGCTAGGTGTATCTTATTTTGTCCCGTCAATAATAACCAGTAAAAAATTTAATATAAATGAAAAACTATCTACGTAAGAAGTTTGCCGTCGAAACACAACACATTAGAAAGTGACGTCATTCATAGAGATAACGTGATTGGCGTTTGCAGTGATGTGATATATCACGTCACCGCAAGCGCCAATCACAAACCGATGCCTTGTAGCGAATGACGTCACAGTTTATGATTGGCGTTTGCGGTGACGTGATAAAAATACAATTTTGTTTTATAAAAATATTACAATTACGAGCTTATTTTCACAAATAAAAATGTGATTAGAATTTATAGGCATCTAAACTGCCTATATGCAAAAAATCTTCTTAGTTTTACATCAGGCGAGTAGCCTAAGCGCACGTATGTCATACGACGTTTTATAACACATTTGCGAGGAAACACACTTTTAACACAATTTCTGAAAATTAATTTGCATCTTTGCCTGTTTTCCATAAGATCACATTTTGATATGCTTGTCATTTTTGCACAAATAACGAAGTGCGCACACCAGCGTATGTTTTTTTAAGACAAATGCACCAAAAACAGCAGTATTACTAATGAAGTAAATTAATATTCTTATGTTTCTGATACAGATACATGGTTGACATTTATTGTCAAAATTATTAAAATTAAAGAATTAAATGTTTTTTTATTATATTTTATCTCACAAAGTTAATTTTATTCATAAAATGTTGAGCACTTTTCTAACATAAAAACTCTTTGCCAAGATTTAAAAAAGTACCGTTCGTTTTTAGACGGATGAAAAAGGTTTTATATTACATTACAACATGTGCGTAATGAGATACATTACGATATTGAAATTGGTGAAATAAGCGATACTTTACAAGCAAATGTGTTTTAAAGAATATTACGATCCGTTTGATGCGATGCGTCCGATATATACGATGCGGATATGCAGATATGTGGACGTCTACCATAAGGAAATATAATTAATATAATATAAACTTACTCTGTATTTATTTCCGCACTCGGCTGCTTCCATAAAATATTTCCGTAAAAGGGTAGTCCTTTTATTTTGTAAATTTATTAAAATATAATCAATTATCTGAAAAAAAAAAAATTCTAGCCTTAAATTAAACGTCCAATATATTATTATCCATCTTATCTATACTAATATTATAAAGAGGTAAAGTTTGTAAGTTTGTAACATTCTTTAAATGGGGTAATCAAAAATTCTTTCACCAGTAGAATGCTACGTTATCGAGGAGCCGGAGTTAGGCTTTTATATAGGTATCGTATATATTAGCTGAGTTATCATAGTTTTTGTCATACAGGTCGGACCAAAATTCATCATAAACAGACTTATTCGCATTCGCTGCCTTATCCATTGTGTAAAATTGAAATTAATGTATGGAGGCTTTATGTACCCTTAAAAGTTCTACAAAAAAAGTCCGCGACACCATATATCTATCTTCTATATTTCAGCAGATATAGCACCTTTAGTGTTTTAAAAAATATTAATTTTTTAAACTTAGGTTTACGTCATTATTTATACTACTGACCTTAAATCCTTATCAAACTAAATTATTTAACAATCACAAGGATATTATGGAGATAATATTTGCCCTTTAAAATATGTTAATTAGTTAAATAGTTACGGAGATAATACAAAATTTCTAAAAGACGCAGAAATTCCTCTATATGTCGCCCCGCGCTTTCAATTACGTAGTTCCCGTTCCCGTGTGAATATGAGGGGGGGACACTCGCAAATAACGTAGCTTTCTATTGGTAAAACAATTTTCCAAATCGGTCTAGTAGATCCAGAGATTACCTCCTACACAGACTTTACCTTTTTATAATATTAGCATAGAAGTCTCTATTTCCCTTGGTCATCCCACCACGCTCAAAGGGCTGGATCGATTTTGCTAATAATCGAGCCGAGCCGTGATAGCCCAGTGGAAATAACCTCTGCCTCCGATTCCGGAGGGTGTGGGTTCGAATCCGGTCCGGGGCATGCACCTCCAACTTTTCAGTTGTGTGCATTTTAGGAAATTAAGTATCACGTGTCTCAATCGGTGAAGGAAAACATCGTGAGGAAAACCTACATACCAGAGAATTATCTTAATTCTCTGCGTGTGTGAAATCTGCCAATCCGCATTGGGCCAGCGTGGTGGACTATTGGCCTTACCCCTCTCATTCTGAGAGGAGACTCGAGCTCAGCAGTGAGCCGAATATGGGTTGATGACGACGAGGGGTAAGGTAGGAAGGTATAGGGTGGAGGGGTAGTGTAGGGGTAGGGTAGGGGTAGAGGTAGGGTAGAGGTAGAGGTAGGATAGGGAAGTGGTAGGGTAGGGGTGAGATAGGGGTAGGGTGGGAGTAGGGTAGGGAAGTGGTAGGGTAGGGGTAAGATAGGGGTGAGATAGGGGTACGGTTGGGATAGGGGTAGGGTAGGGGTAGGGTAGGGTAGGGTAGGGGTAGGGTAGGGTAGGGGTAGGGTAGGGTAGGGGTAGGGGTAGGGTAGGCGTAGGGGTAGGGTAAGTTAGGGGTAGGGGAAGAAGTGCACATCCGCTACTGAATATAATATTTTGAAAAATTTTGTTGGAGGACATTTATACATATAATTATGATTGATACTGAAGCCTAAAATACTTTATATAAGGAAGGTTATGTCAGAATTCAACCGATTAAAACCCCATGGGGAAATAAGTTTTACCTGTCTTATGTCATGTTTTTCGATATGAAACACCTGTCCTGAAGTGGCTGCAGCTAGATTGTTGTAAACGGTGCGCTGCTCATCCACATTATCTCTACATAGGCCGGTTAAAAGGAAAGTCACCTGTAAGAATAATTTATTGGTATCATCAATCATAACTTTTGACGGCCTCCGTGGCGCTGTGGTACACGCGGTGGATTTACAAGCCGGAGGTCCTGGGAGCAATCCCGGCTGGGGCGATTGAGGTTTTCTAAATTGGTCCAGGTCCACCCTACGGGCAAAGACGTACCACCAAGCGAATTAGCGTTCCGGTACGATGTCGTGTAGAAACCGAAAGGGATAAACCTAACAAGTTAGCCCGCTTCCAGCTTAGATTGCTTCACCTTATAGCTTATAGTGAGATTGTAGTTTACTACAATAAATTAGCCCTTAAATAAACCCAAAACTGCCCTTTGAGCTACTTAAAAATGCACAACAATATTTTTTTCCCATATATTTTTTTTGTTAATAATATTACAAACGACGAATGATAACGAACTGGCGAAGCACGTCGCGCAGCGTGTGCAAAAGCATCCGATCCGAGCGGCGACACTCGCCTGTTTAACAGTGGAATTCATAGACGTTGTAGTGTATTCACCCGCTGAGTGTCGAATTTAACCTCTATTTGTTTGACAATTTGACACTCAGCGGCTGAATGATCCCCTGGGGGTACGCTTCAACGTCTATGAATTCCACTGTAAGTCGCCCCGGGGTGACGCGACCATGTACCTGTACGTTTGCGCCGCTAAAACACTGAGTGCGCCAGGCCTGACACAGTATTAATTAGTACGGGTTAACTTGAAAATATCATGGGAGTGTCATCAACGAATTTGCCAAGCTATAATTATTTTGTAAAATAATTACACGGATTGATGAAAGAAACATTAAAACAAGAAGTTAAATTGAAAGGAAGATTGAAAAAGGTACTAATTCACATTTACCTGAATGGCTTTTGGCAGGGCCAAACTCTTTACGTAGTCATATTTCTGATAATCCTTTGCGGATGCGTCGGTGAAGACGTACAAATATGAGAACGGTTTGCTCATATGTAGTCCAAGTTCGATTCCTGTCATGGACATTTCTGGACAATCACCGCCACCGTCTAGCTTTATTTCATGTAAAGCTTTTTTGAATTCGTCAGGATTTTTCGTTTTCACTCGTAAAGTTGCAGGTTCTCTCCGACCCACTGTGAAAACCCAAATTGAGACTATTGTTAGTATCATTAATACATACAAATAAAATTGACTCATCTGTCTGTGATTTAGATCAGAAAATAACATGGAGACCGAATCAAGACCGGGTAAGTTGCTCAAGTATGCCTCTCTGACAGAGAGTTACATATTATTTTATTATCAACCCATATTCGGGATGGAGAGAGGAGACTGGAGCTCAGCAGTGAGCTCCAGTCTCCTCTCAGAATGAGAGGGATTAGGACAATAGTCCACCACGCTGGCCAAATGCGGATTGGCAGACTTCGCACACGTAGAGAATTAAGAAAATTCTCAGGTATGCAGGTTTCGTCACGATGGTTTTTCATCACCTTTGAGACACGTGATATTTAATTTCTTAAAATGCACATTTAACTGAAGGAGTTCCAGAGATTAGCCCGGCCTAACAGACAGACGGGAATCTTAATCACGTTCTTTTGTGGTCTAGTGTCGTGTAAATAACTATAAGCACTTGAAGAAACAGTTATTTTGAAAACACGGACATACACTTTCTGTTCTTATAATAAAACTGTAACAGGTCCAATCTGTACACTGAAGTTTTGAATTTTGTCTGTCTGTATATCCGTAGGTATATTTTGTTGACATGTCATCTTTTGAATTTGGCACAATTTGAGAGGAAGGTTATAGGATACTTTTTGCTGTGAAAGTGAAATCGAAAGGGGGTAAAATAGGGGTTGAAAGTTTTCATGGAAAGTCGTTAATTTTTCAAGTTAAATTGGTAAAAATTATATGTGTATCTACCAGAAAAATAACAAAATATTATGCAATTCAAGATTTTTCAAAATTCATGCCATGGGGTTTAACTTATTTTAAATATAAATCGTTCATGTTTCGAGTTATGTATTTTTTTAATTATTAGTGAACTATTTGATATATGTATAAAACATGCGAAAATATAAATAGAAAGGGGTGAAATAGGGGTTGAAATTAAAAACGAATTCCATACCAAAAAAAAATACTTACTTTCAGGATCATTGAAGGTCACTAAAATGACCTCGTCTATTACTGATGTATTGGAGTTAAGTACACCGTTGAAAATATCGTCAGCTTTTCTCTTAACTTCTTGAATATCTTCTTGCATGGATAAGGTGTTATCCATTACAAACGTCAAGCTTACTTTGGTTTCGCCTCTTACATTACTACAAAGGACAAAGAACGCTATTAAAACAGAAATCTTCATATTGATCATCGTGTCGAATACACAACTTGACAATACGAAGTAATGTTTAATAACTGATCAGTAGGGCACTATTCCCCAATTATATAGATTTATTTTTATCATACGCACAGTAATTATTATTATCATTGTGGAATTATCGGGTGGTATTTATAACAAGCGGACGCCCGCGACTTCATCCGCGTGGAAATCAATGTATACTTTCAACACCTATTTCACCACTTTAGAGGTTGAATTTTTAAAATTCTTGAATCACATTCAAATTCAAAATTCATTTATTTCAATTAGGCTTACTTTAAAAGCACTTTTGAAAAGTCAGGATTATGTCTAATGTAATTTAATCTAATAAACTCTAAAAATGAAGGTCTTTCCATACAAACTTTCAACCTCTATTTCAACCCTTGTTTTTTTATTTTAAAGCCAAAAAGTACTCTATGTTTTGCTACAAGGTCCCATTTATACCAAAATTCATTTTGATTGGTTAAACCGTTTAGCCGTGAAAAGCAACAGACAGACAGACTTACTTTCGCATTATTAATATAAGTAGGTATAGGTAGATTATAACATCAAAATATTGTGGCTTTGTTCTATATTTCGTGAGGTAGAAATTCATACATTTGTTGTGGGTTCTTCTCGGATCAAGGCGCGTTTTAAAGTCTCGTAACTTTAAATTTTCGACTAATTTTTCATTATCAATAATATTACCTGACGTTTCGCAAGTATTTGAAATAAATGAAATTTGACTTTGACTTTGTAGACCAGGCGCTGTGAGGATGAGAGTATGCAAAATTTGAAGACCGCATCCTGTTTACATTTATTACAGTCATGGACTCAGAAAAGTAGTCTCGGAGTGATACACTTTTTCAAAATGTTTGTTTTTAACTTTCTAGTATTTTTTTCATAGATTGGCTATTGGTGTGATAATATTGTCATGATAAATAATGGATATTGTTAATAAAACAACCAATAAAACTGATACAAATCATTTGTTCAGTCCATATATACTCGATACCCAAGGAGTTAGGGTATAACAAAATAATGGACCAACAAACCTCCTGGCAACATGCAGAAGTGTTATCTGCATGCTTTTCTGAGTCCAAAATTCTAAACAGAATGCGGTCCTTGATTTCAAACTCACATCCTCACAGCACTTAGGACTTAGGTACGTATACCTATAAATATAACAATACAACAACTCCTGGCCAATAATGTCAAATACAAATAAATGCTTATTGCAGAATAGGTATGTAGGTAAATTATATATGGGATTTCCCACAGAACATAATTATTATAAGGCGAAAGCGGACGCTTGGATTTCCAACATATTGTATCGCCCGATAGCGATACTGGGGTCAGAAGATCAAACTTTGATCATCTTATATATCGTTAAATATTAGGTCCTATAGTGCTTTTCAAATAGGATGGGTACGGTGACAGTTTGTTTCACTATTGAAAGTTTGCCACGATTCACGATATTAGTACGTTTTACGAACGTCATAAGGCAACTATCACCCATGCTATCTGTGTGCCTAGTGGGAGTTTTCAATATGTTCATACTGTTACTATCACATTGACGTTTTCGCAAATTTTATATGGAATTGAAACAGTTGTGCAGTAGTACCACTAGATGGCGCTGTTTCAATTCCTTAGAAATTCGCGTTTACGTTACGGGACAGTAACAGTACCAAACTGCCACAAGGCCCTCTGAAAAACACTTTAACATATGAAATTTTCGACTTTTTCGATTTTTTTAAATATTTGTTTAATTAAAGTACCATTATGTACCATTGCTATCTACGCACTTTTGTCGTCATATAGGTAGTTGTTCCCTTTTCTAAAAAAAACATTCGGACGGGAATCAATAAAATCATTGAAGTCGCATCGGAGTTGAATTTTTTACCTTGCAAGAATCTGATCTGTTAGAGCAAGGTCCAGGAAGTTACGTTCTCGACTGGCTTCGCGGTTTACAAATAAAATTAGCCCCACTAATATTTTCACGTTAGATAAACTGATGCGAACTCAGACCAATTATAGAAGGACCTGTATCGCACTCATAGTCACGAACAAAATTGTAATTGGTATATATCTGATACTAAACTAGAAGTTTTTGCCCGTTTTTTACATAATTCAACTTTATATTTTACATCGATTCTATAGAGACAGTTTTTATAATCGCATTAGATCGTTGATCATATACTTTGACAGAAAAGTAACGTCTAGCGAGGCAGGTCCTATACAATAATTGGTCTGAGGATGCGAAAGAATATTGGATGTAAAAAAGTTATCAGATAATGATGCTGGTTTTCATCGAATTTATGTTTTTTTTGTTCATCTGACACGGTTGTGTGTGAAATTATAAGTTGCGAACGAAATAAATTAGCTTTAGGTAACGTTTAAGTAGTATAAAATGATTATAATAAGTATATTCAGTAGACTTTTTTCCTGATCACTTTTTTCCTTGTAGGTACCGAATACTGACAAGAGGTTCATTTATCTGGCATTTAAGTGCCGTCACTGATAGTGCGAGCAAGTTCAAGGCAATTTGTTTCAAGGCATTTCACACTATTAATAATTTTAATGAACTTAAGCCGAAATTAATAAAAATAAATTTTACTAATAAGCTTAGCACAATTAGATATAGTTACTACTTTTTGGATAACATTTTATAAAAAAACTATACATAATTTAAAATAAATTACAGCAAGAAATTAAGTGTGTTTTCTACCTTTATTTAAATTTGTTTGTTGTTATACATTGCACACAGAGTTTTACTTTCGTCATATATAATTAAATATAATTAAAAAGGTTTGTTTTTATTTCATTATCTAATACTAATATTATAAAGCTAAAGAGTTTGTTTGTTTGATTGAACGCGCTAATCTTAGGAACTACTGGTCCGATTTGAAAAATTCTTTCAGTGTTAGATAGCCCATTTATCGAGAAAGGCTATACTTTATATTATCCCCGTATTCCTACGGGAACGGAAACCACGCGGGTGAAACCGCGTGGCGTCAGTTGGTAAGTAATAATCGATCACCACGAGGCTAATCCATTGGTTGCTATCGTTCAAAATTTAAAGAAAGAAAGACAGAAAAGTTTATTCAGAATACACATCATACAAAGAAAAGAGAGAAAAAAAAAATAATAAAAAAATTTGTTAATATTTCATATTAAAAAGACTTCCAAATATATATGCTTTTGCTTTTTCTACAAAATATTTAAAAAAAATATTAATCAAAAATTACACAGTGGTATAAATATTTCCTGCAACAAAAAAAAAAACAAAAGTGTTTAAAAGAATTGCCAAAATTGGTAACTTATTTATGTATATCGCGAGGTGGACTTTCCCATTATAACAAGCAGAATGTAAACAACTCCAAACATTTTACATGTAGGTATATAAATAGCCCATAGTGCTGAATATCAGTGACAACGCAATTAACAGTGTCCGTTTGCTCGTTGAAGTGTACAGACAATGTCGTTTCAAAAACTTAGAATATTATTTTTATTATACGTTTATTTACACTGTGATTTTGTGGAATGTGCCATGAAAAGCAGCCTTGTGTTTGTTATAGATGACACATATTCGATGAGTGATGAGATAAGGCAAGTGAAACAAAAGACGTATGAAGTGTTCGACGCTGTGCTGTCGTCGAATGGATCGGCCATAGACGATTTTGTTTTGGTCACTTTCAATGATCCAGGTGAGATTGAGGAAATATCAGTGTTATCGACACATTAAATCTACTTGTAAACTTTACATAGATCTACTCTGAGTTATATGTATAAACAATATCTACTCTGAGTAAGGTAGAGCCGTGATAGCCCTGTGGATATGACCTCTGCCTCCGATTCCGGAGGGTGTGGGTTCGAATCCGGTCCGCGGCACCTCCAACTTTACAGATGTGTGCATTTTAAGAAATTAAATATCACTCAATCTCTCAATCGGTGAAGGAAAACATCGTGAGGAAACGTGCATACCAGAGAATTATCTTAATTCTCTGCGTGTGTGAAGTCTACCAATCCGCATTGGGCCAGCAAGGTGGACTATTGACCTTACCCCTCTCATTCTGAGAGGAGGCTCGAGCTCAGCAGTGAGCCGAATATGGGTTGATGACGACGACTCTGAGTTATATGTATAGTATAAAACAAATTCACATCGCTCGTTTGTATATTTAGATATTTTTTAATTTATTGTTTATTTATTTATTATACTTTGAATGTGTTTTTGGCTGAGTAGGTTCGTTAAATTTTAATATTATTTTAAATTAAACTTTACCGTAATTGATCTTCTTATATTACTTAATCAAAAGTCTGTGCTTTTGATTAATACACCAAACATACACAAATAAAATCTAGCACAAACAAGTGTATTCAAAACAAACAAAATGTATAACACGCACGACGAAAACTATACCGCAGCAATAATGATAAATTATGTAGGTATGTATGGATTTTTTAAAGGTAGCCCAATAGGATTCCCATTTTGCTGGCACGGCTACAAAACGTTGGAATTACCTAACCGTTCGGAAGCAATATGAAGGGTTGGTTCTACTAGTTACTGTAAATATGGTGTTCCCCAGGGCAGCACACTTAGTCCGATTTTATTTTTGCTTTATGTTAATGAATTCAGTAATATGAATTTTCCAGGGTCAGAAATATTCATGTTTGCTTATGACACTTTGCTGGTTATTGGTAACTCGGAGAGATGATTCTCTCAAAACCCACAAAATGGCTTGAAGATAGCTTGCTAACATTAAATGTTGATAAAATGAAATTCATTTGCTTCAGTAAAACGAAACTTACGTTTCGCAGTTCTAATTTTAATTTTCTCTATCCATGGATAACTATGTAACAGCTCATTAAACATTACGCTTGGAAGTTCTTATTGTTGCAAGCTATTGTGCAGAGTAGAAAATATTAAATATCTTGGTGTCAATATAGATATCAATTGGAAATGGAATGTCCATGCAGGTGTGCTATCTAAACGTGTTCGTTGATTAATTTATGTATTTAAAAACATAAGAGATGTTGCAGACCGAAAGACCTATCTATTAACTTATAAAGCACTATGTCATTGGTTACAGAATTACTGTATTCTTATTTGGGGTGCTGTGACGAAAACAAATATGTAACAAATCGAAAAATCCCAACGTGCCGTTCTTGAATTATATTTATCTTTGCCGTTTCGTCATGCAACTTCTGATCTATATAAACAAGTTAAGTCTTGAGTGTTAGAAAGACATTCGTCTGTAATAGCCTACGTTTGTACCATCGTGAATTGGTTCCTTCAATTCCTATAACTTCTTCTATAAGAAATGCATACCCTAAACCATTTGTTGGAGGTTGTTTAAAAAACAACCGTAACAATATCTATACAATGCACAACGTATTTATAACTTACTACAAAAAAAGAATTACAGCATAAGAAAATTAAGTAATCATGCTTTTAAGACGTAGGTAATTAACTGGATAATTGATTGCGATTACAAATATATGGAAAATCTTATCGTTCAACACATTCTATAAACTCGAACTCATGAGGGTACTCACTTGTGCATTATCTTTAATACAACACCCATATACACACAAGCGCACTGATACTCATACACATAAAACACAGTGACACACGCTGAAATATATTTATAATATACAAATATATATAACTTACATACTACGGTTAATTGTAATTTCTAGTATTTAGTTTATATTATGTAACATTAATGGGAATCCACTGGCTTCCAAGACACAGTGAAAGCTAGTTTGGAAGACAGGGATCTATATTATTGTTCAAAATGGTTTACTGTGTCTTAAAATAAATATTTTTTTGATGTTTGATTTGATTTAAATCCGACTGGTAGGTAGTTTCAGATATTTAGCGCGTTTATTCCAAGAAACAGAAATACAAACTTATGAATGTATCAACAATGCCTGACATAGCTATTTGATATAAAATCAAACTTATAACTCTTCAGATAAGTAGGTAGTAGGTAGGTAGGCTAGAGTTCTAGGTAGGTTTGGTTTGAATCCGACTGGTGGGTAGTTTCAGATATTTAGCGCGTTTATTCCAAGAAACAGAAATACAAACTTATGAATGTATCAAGAATGCCTGACATAGCTATTTGATATAAACTCTATATATCTAGATAACTCTAGATATAAATATATTTCAGCGTGTGTGAGTGTGTGTTATGTGTGTGCGTGTATATGGGTGTTGTATTAAAGATAATGCACAAGTGAGTACCCTCATGAGTTTATTATTATTTGACCGCTATTGTAAGATAAGTAGGTAGTAGGTAGGCAGGCTAGAGTTCTAGGTAGGTTTGGTTTGAATCCGACTGGTGGGTAGTTTCAGATATTTAGCGCGTTTATTCCAAGAAACAGAAATACAAACTTATGAAAGTATCAACAATGCCTGACATAGCTATTTGATATAAAATCAAACTTATAACTCTTCAGATAAGTAGGTAGTAGGTAGGTACCTAGAGTTCTAGGTAAGATTGTTTTTTGCAAAAGCTTGTTCGGGGAAGAACCGCTGTGTTTATTACTGTCGCCAAGCCCCGTCAATAACAATGTTATCAAAGTTATAAAAGTAGGTACGAGTATATTAGTTATTATAATTATAATAACTAGGTATATTTGCCAGCGCAATTAAGTACAATAGTTTTGTGGTTTTTGATAAGACTATAAGTAGGTATCTTCTACTTCTATTGCGTCATTAGAACCGTGATAGCCCAGTGGATATGATCTCTGCCTTCGATTTGGAGGGCGTAGGTTCGAATACGGTCCAGGGCATGCACCTCCAACTTATCAGTTATGTGTATTTTAAGAAATTACATAACATTTGTCTGAAACGGTGACAGAAAAACATCGTGAGGAAACCTGCATACCTTAGAATATTGTTGAATTTTTAAGTCTGCCAATTCGTATTGGGCTAGCGTGGTGGACTATTGGCCTAACCCCGCTCATTCTACTGACTCATACTCAACAGTGAGCCGATGGTTGCTAATGATTGTGTAATTTACTCAATAGAAAACTACAAATCATAACACAACTACTACTCTCAATTTAATAAAACTTCGTTTATGGAAAAAAATAAGTTTTTCATTTCACTTGCTAGAAAAAGTTTGCTGAAAACTTTTGCTCGGCCATATCAAGCATTGAAAATAACTTTTTACAATGAAAGTTTCTTAACTTCCATAAAGATTGGTTTTATAAAACCAACGAGGTTGGTCCTTAAAGTTTTTTTATAACATAGAATTTTTTTATTTAAATTCTTAAATTACAAATTACATTTTACCATTTTTCAAATGAGTAATAAAAAATTGTTCTCCAATCTCCATCCATTCATTCATTTAGCATTCCATTGTTCTGTGAAAATTATTTATATTATTTAACTCTTTTAATGAAAATAATTGTATAAGTTAAAGAATTCTGTATAAAGTAAGAACTCAAATAATTGAACCTCCTTTGATCGCTATTGTAACGGTATAATAAGCAATACTTTCAATTTCTCAGACACTCAGTTAAGAATCACCACAACAGACAAAGATGCATACAAAAGAGCAGTGGAGGCGATAAGAGTGCATGGTGGGGATGATTGTGAAGAATATGCGATGTCGGGAATCGAACTGGCTCTCGAGAACAGCAAGCCGAACTCAGTCCTCTACGTGTTCACCGACGCGTCTGCTAAGGACTATGAAAAATTTGAACGGGTCAAAAGTTTAAGTCTGAAAAAATCCACTCAGGTACATTATTGATTATAAATGAATTAATGGACAAAAGCATAATTTTCTACTTTTTATTATATAGTTTAGTCATGTCTGTCTGTCCGTCCGCGGTATAGCGCAGAGCAAGAAACAGAGTAGGTTAAAACTAGAAAGATGAAATTTGGTGTGGGTAATCAATAGGGATGATGACAGTTGTTTCAATTGTATATAAATTAAGAGTATTCTAAAAGTAAAGCAATTTAAAAAGTTTTGGTTTTCCTTCGTTAGAAGGCTCAAAGTCTCTCAGCGGGCAATGGAGCGAGTTATGCTTGGAGTTTCTCTGCGTGGTTTAAACCGAAATGAGGAGATCCGTAGACGAACCAAAGCCATTGACATAGCTTAGCGAGTCGCGAAGCTGAAGTGGCATTGGACATATAGTTCGAAGAGTCGATGTTGGGATCCCAAGGTGCTGGAATGGCGACTCCGCACCGGAAAGCGCAGTGTTGGTTAGATGCTAGTGGCTCGATACAGTTGTGTTTGTATGTCCATGCAAGGGGCCTATGTCCAGCAGTGGACGTCCATCGCCTGATAATGATGCTAATAATGATATAACTATAAGCACTTTAGACAACATAGTTATTTTGAAATAAGACTGACAATGTATTTTTTGCAGAAGGCTTCAAAAGTGGATTTAAAAATAAGGAAACCAATGTCGAACAAAAGGTTATGATTCACAATATTTGTCAGGACAACTTTGTTAACAAATCGAACTGTAACCAAAATAAGACCCTAGATAAGTAGAGAATGATTTTGAGTGGAGTCACGCACTTGTGAACTCTGTGTGTAGGTGTAAATGCATTTTTGACAGTTAACAAACACTCCCCTTTTCCACTCAAGTCATTCTCCCCGCCTATCCCAAGTAACCCATATAGAATTACACAGCAAGAAATGTGGACGGCTCGAACGCCACGAGCACACTGATATCGCAAGTCGCTCCCGCCAACTGATCGCTACCCCTCTCTAACTCCCTACTCTTTACGCAAACAAGTCTCGCCACCTAGCGTCGGCACGAGCCAACACGAGAACGACCGACGTCATATTCGTGTCAGACTACTATATACTATAGCATTTTATATTTATATGATATCTATTGATTGATAGGTCACTTTTCTTCTGACCGGCAAATGTGGTGGTACTACTACGCCGGACTATGTCGTATTTGAAAAATTGGCTGAAGCTACTTCAGGACAGGTGTTTAATATTGAACGCCAAGATGTTAATAAGGTGAGATTGAGTAAAAAACAGCCCAGTGAGAGACGTGATAGCCCAGTGAAAGTGACCTCTGTCTCCAATTCCGGAGGATGCGGGTTCGAGTCCGGTCCGGGGCATGCACCTCTAACTTTTCAGTTGTGTGCATTTTAAGAAATTAAATATCACGTGTCTCAAACGGTGAAGGAAAACATCGTGAGGAAACCTGCACGCCAGAGAATTTCTTAATTCTCTGCGTGTGTGAAGTCTGCCAATCCGGATTGGGCCAGCGTGGTGGACTATTGGCCTAACCCCTCTCATTCTGAGAGGAGACTCGAGCTCAGCAGTGAGCCGTATATGGGTTGATAACGACGAGTAAAAAATAGTACTTAATTTATGCATTTTATGTAATGTAATGGATGCTGGGGAGTATTTACCATAACTTTGGGGTTATATTCTTTACCGAAAATAAATTAAAAATGTTCAAAGAACGTATGTTCTAAAATTAATATTTTCGGAGTAGGTAAATAATATTTCATAAACTATAATAATTATATAATTGGAACTACATGAGTGAGACCGCGAGGTGACTTTTAAAATAATTATAGAGGTAAAGTTTGTGGTATTATAGCGGTAATCTCTGGATCTACTGCACCGATTTTAAAAATTCTTTTAGCACTAGAAAGCCACGTTCTCTGTGAGTGTCATAAACTGTAATAATTATTAACCCCATATTCTCAAGGGACCGGGCACTACACGAGTGAAACCGCGGGGCGTCTGCTACAATATTCTAAAGAGTTTTTAGTATTAATGGAGGTAATCTCTGGATCTACTGCACCGATTTTAAAAAGTCCTTTATTTCTAGAAAGCCACGTTGTCTATGAATTCTTGTAGGTCAAAAACAAGTTTTTAGGATCTTTAATTTGAATTTATTTGCGCCCCGAATAACGCCCCTTTAAAAAAAAATAACAATTTAACTAGGCAACCTGTTGCAATGTATCACTCTGATCATTTATTTCTTATCAATAATAAGAAGGATTTATATACAGTTCTCTCTAATTTTGCTGACGCTCTTTCGCGAACCTCGATTTCTTATCCTGGTTCTCGTACTTTAGGATATTTTCGACTTTCACGTCGACGGTTTATACGAATAAAGCGACTATTCAGGAGAGCGGTTTTAAAGTTAAATTTGGACTATTTTGTAAGATTTTCTTCTGTTGTGTTTTATTAGCATTTTTCAGTAATCGAGTTTTAGTTTTTGAACTTTCTTTTTTACATTCCAGATTATTGATTACATCATAGCATCGATCAAACATAAAAAGACCACATTGACCCAAAAGACCTTACAGAGTAGTGACGTCAATAATGTGGAGGTAAGTAACTTTTTATTGTCCCATTTTATTTATTTAAATTTTTAATTTACTAAAAATATGGTACAAAATATATTCGTATCAATAGTTTAAAACTACCGAACAGGATTGTGTAAAATTCATTATCATAACTACTACGTAATAAACTTCTAAAATGATTTTTTTTCTCTTTAGTTGGTCTATGAACAGACGTACAAATATTACTTCTTATATATTAGTTTACTGGTCACTTTGTACGAACAGTCCTTTAAAAGGATAAGAAACGAAGCTTAGCCCTTTAAAGTGTTTTTCAGATGGCATGGGTACGGTGACAGTTGCCTTATGACGTTCATAATACGTACTAATATCGTGAATCGCGGCAAACTTTCAAGAGTGAAACGAACTGTCACCGTAACCATGTGTAAAAGGGCTCCATAACTTAGAGATATTGAATTAGAGTCCAACTTCTCTTGTATACATTTTAATTCCATCTTCACCATAGGTACAGTAAATCTCGACATTGACAATATCATGAAATCTCGTAAACATTAATTGTCGTACATTTTGATTGAGTTACACTCAATGATTAGTAATTTAGTAATTAAATCGATAATCAAATTTTCGTCGTTCACCATTCCTTAACTCTCCCGCGTCACATTTTTTCCTTATTTTTTTTTGTATGCAAAAAGGCAAAGGCATTATTTACCATTTACCACCATACAGCCATAGAATACTTTATTTATTACAATTAAATACTCGGCCACACTGCCGGACGTATCAATATCGTTCTTATGAGTTAGTTTTTGTATAACAATGTAATATTCCATATAAAGGAGATCATTCATTTTGGGCCCTTTTTGAAAGTGCCGGCCAACAAAAAAAAATGGCACGACTCGTTAGAATTAGCTATTTGGAGCAATAGTTAATATGGCATAAAAGTTGTCAGGCGGCTCTGAACCAAGTTATACAGGTTCGACGATTCGATATTTCCATACATTTTGTCAATTTTCAAAAGTGCCCGCTGAGAAAAAAAAAAAATTAATACGTATCGTTACAACTGCCCATTTGGAACAATAGTTAGTATGGCACAAATGTTGTAAGATTGCTCTGAATCAAGTTATACAGATTCAATGACTCGTCACTTCTATACATAGGAAAATCACATTTTAGACAATAATATTTCCGAAACCTTACACATTTTATCTGAAAAACACTATAGTGGTTGTTATTGATCATGAAAATAGTGATGAATATGGTAGTTGTTTCATATCAAATTTAATATAAACAATATTAATTTCGTATAGTACATGGAATAAGGGTCCGAAATGTATCGATATCAAATAATAAAAGTTAGGGATTTCTTATAAAACTTAATTTAAAAATCATATATTCAAACCTCAATTAATTACATATAATGTATTGCACCTTCCCGCTCTTTCTTCGCAAGTTCTCTCGTCAGGGGTTGCCTGGTAGAGATTACTTATAGTAATAAGGCCGCCTTTGCATGCTAAGTTTAATTTATGTTTTTAATGTTTCAATTTATAATTGTATTTTTGTGTGCAATAAAGTATTTCTTCTTCTTCTTCTCAAAAACGATGTCGTTCATTTTGTGACGCAACCTATGTTCATTGATGTAAAAAAGAAATTGTTAAGTTAAGGATTAGTTAACGTGACGTCATGAAACAGTTGAAATATAGACCATCATGGCCGACACCAATGATAATTTTACACGCATTTTTTTTGGGTGACAGGCGTTTTGGCTCGTATGGTCAAAAACATATTTAAAAACTAAAATTTTCATGTAATCGCGTCTCGAAATAATATGATATCTTTGTTTCAATCTAGTAGATTTGATAATAAATTGAATTGCATTGTTTTTCATTCATTCATTTATTTTGCTGAGAACACATACAATATAATGTAGTCAGCCATTTCTGGCATACAACAATTTATATTACAAATACAATATTATTGACAAAATATAAAAAAATAAATTCAATAGCAAATGATTAAACCAAAATATAAAAATTAAATGAAAAGTTAAAAATTTCAATCTGTGCAGCTACGAATACTTATGTCAAATAATAATAATAAAATTAATAATATAAAAATAAACAAAAAAAAACTAATTGAATATTAAAAATGTCACAATACATAATTTTTTATTTGCTTTTATAATTAAAAAAACCTCTAGTTGAATAAAATTCATAATTATTAATGAGCCACTTTCTAAGTGCAGGTTTAAATCTTTCATAGGGCAATAATTTCATGTTTTCGGGGAACGAATTAAATATTTTAATACCCATACAATGGCAACTTTTTAAGTATGTTGCAGTTCGGGGAAATCTTCACATGTTCTGGGTTTAGTTCACAGTTGACAGTAAAATATGGGAGGTGATGGTGTCCGTATCGTCTGAGTCGCCAGAGTTTCGTGTGATTGCTCCTGATGCTACTGAAGTGCCGCTTGAAGTAGTTACATCCACACCAAGCTCGAGGGTGAGTTTTGCAATATTGCAATATTTTTAAAAATAACCATAATTTCCCAACTACTTGGAAAACACTGTTAGGAGTATACGATAGCAGTGCAGCGGGCAGATTAAACCACAATCTCTCAAGCTGGGAGGTTTCAGCCGCGGCTAGTTATCTCCCTACCAGCAACGCAGACGCACCTCCAAGCGATTTAGCGTTCTTTTACGATATCGTGTAGAAATCGAAAGGATTTTCATCCTCCTCCTAACAAGTTACCCCGCATCGATCTTAGATTGCAACCATTAGGTGATAAATTTCAAAATTAATTTATTTCAAGTAGGCTCGTCTTTGCCGGTAGGGTGTAACTAGCCACAAGAAAATCTCAATCTTCCCAGCCGGGATTCGAACCCAGGACCTCCGTCTTGCTAATCCACCGCGCATACCACTGCGCCACGGAGGCCGTCAAAATATAGAAAATAATAGGTTTAGCTTTAATGTTTTTTTTTTTAATTTATTTCAATCTTATACCTACATCTACTAGCATAAGCTATTGAAGTCGCTTACAGCTTTTTCCGCAATTATTGTTGCAACATGACATTTTGTATAAAAATAAATTTTCCATTTTCCATACAAATAGAAGGTGACTAGTCATATTTTTATTTCATCAACAAAAATAATCGTATATTCTATTTATCACAAGATTATTGTGTCCAAATAAATAAAAGATGTCAAGAAGACACAACGATATTTAATGCTTAGCCCCCATTCGCACGAGAGTTTTAACGTCCTCTAAAAAAGTTCTCGTGCGAATGGGGGCTTACAAAGCGAAGTTCACTATGTCCTGTTTTGTTTCAGGTTGCTAAATTAGAAACAAAGCCTGGCCTCTACAGGGTTATCTTAAACAACGCGAGTAGCAGAAAACCAACATCAGTGATCGTCACTGGATCAACGTCTGTGACCTTTCAACATGGGTTTTCGACATTTAAACCTTCAACTATTAATGAGACATCGACCAGGCCTATTCCTGGTAAGTGATAATGATTTTACACTGGCACACCAACAACTAAATCTATATTAAATCTTTAACAGCCACATTTTTATAAACATAGATTAACATTAAAACCCCATTTTTAACACGCATAAATTAGCTTCACTTGTAAGAAAATCTCGGAATCTTAATTTGACTTCCCGGTTTTCGATTAAGATAAAATTTTGCACACGCTCTGTGTTCTGATAAGAATATATTTATGACTAGCTAAGAAACGTCATTACTAATCCAATATGAGGACTGGCTGTTTGAAATCCACTCCCATGATATGGATGTCAAATGAAAGGGTTTGCTGTCAGAAATACGAAAAAATTGTCACGTGACTAAAATCCAATATGGTGGACGTCCATGATATGGGTATCGAACTATTCATGTTGTTCTTCGAAGTAAAGTGGACTAATCACTACTACTACTTAACGTTCACTTTACATTAAGTTAAGTAAAGCAAATCTAAAATTATAAAAATAGTACTTTTGTAAAGATTATAAAATAATTTTATAAGGACAACAACTACGAGTGCCTGATTTCAATCTGTTAATTAAATTTAGTGATTTCTGTACCTGCAAGCCAAATTAGATCTAATCTATTAATATTATATTAACCAAATTGTTGTTAAGTAAATTAAAAATATTGTCTGATTTCAGATCAGCCTTCGATATTGTCAATTGAATTAGATAACAATAACAGGGACGTTATATTAAAAACGGTTCAGCTTAGAGATGAAAATGATAATTTGATTAAAGAGCTGCTTTTGAAAATGGTAAACGAAAAGTCGCAGTTTTACGTGACTGAAGAATTTGAACCACCAAATGTTACATTTAAAATTTGGGTAAGATTTTGTTTACATGTTTTTGAGATTCCGTATCTAAAAAAAAAATATGAAACATCTAAATACCATCTTCTGGAACGGACATAAAGACTACAGTCTGTCACAACAAAAAGACCCTTTTTTCTTGAGCTCAGGTGTAGGTATCGATTGACGTCTACAGTCCTTTGAATCTGTAAAAAAAGGACACAGAAACTATTGCAAAAAACAAGTGGATACACTAGCAACGTGATGGCCCAGTGGATATGACTCCGCCTCCAATTCTGGAGGGTATGGGTTCGAATCCGGTCCGGGGCGTGCACCTCCGACTTTTCAGTTGTGTGCATTTTAAGAAACTAAATATCACGTGTCTCAAACGATGAAGGAAAAACATCGTGCGGAAACCTGCATACCAGAGAATTTTCTTGCGTGCGTTAAGTCTGCCAATGAGCATTGGGCCAGCGTGGTGGACTATTGACCCTTAACCCTTCTCATTTTGAGAGGAGACTCAATCTCAGGATTAAGCCGAATATGGGATAGACTTGTATCTAATCCTATGGTTATAGAAATCATTGATCTCGCAAAGAAAGGAGCAATCTAGTATCGAAAATCAAAACTGAAAAATTATAATTTTCAGATAAACGGTGAAACTCCAACTGGTGAAAAAATACGCAGAGTAGCAGCGACTACCGTAGAATACCAAAAGCCTGAATTAAGTAATACTTTTTTTGTTTTATAATATACTTGCCAACGCCTGGTGGTTTCATACGCGTAGTTCCCGTTTCCGTGAGAATACGGAGATAGAATACGGACACTCAAAAATAACGGGGCTATCTAGTGGCAAAATAATTTTCCAAATCGATTTAATAGATCTAGAGATTACCTCCTACAACACCACAAACTTTACATCTTTATAGTATTTATATTATAACTTATCTAGCAAATCGCCCGTGGATTCAATCAAGTAGTTCCCGCTCATTCATAATTGTCTACATGATAACAAAAAATGGCTATGTAGTTAGTCTGTACGCCGTAGTAAAGTAAAGTAAACTACACGTGTGAAACTGTGGGGCATATGCTAGTACAAGATAAATAGTACAAAAGTTTGGATACATGACGATTTTATATACGCTATTAATAGTTACTGCATTTAAAATTACAGTTGCAGAGACAACAAAAAGCATGCCACCTAAAGTAACGATATTAGAAGAATCCACAGTATATGCGGAGTTTGATAAACCTTTAACAGTATATTGTAAAGTTACTGGTTATCCTAAGCCAGAAATATCATGGCAGGATGCTACAGGCTCTGAACTACCATCAATGGTAACTATAATAAGCATTACATATATTATACATTCAATAGAACCAACTTAATTAATCATTAACGTACCCACGAAACTAAAAAGAGAATAATAACATTATTCTACCTATTGATCACTTTGAAAGAGTTGGCAAGCCAGTGATCTATTAATTTAAGGCGCACTAAAGTAACTAAGATTTTTGTTTTTCAGAAATTATTTTCTTCTTTCATGTGGTTTTTTTCAGTAACAATTAAAATCAACACCGCATAGGCTTGGCACCGACTTCAAAGTGTTCAATAGGTATAAAATATTATAATTTTATTTTTACCTTCTCTTCTTATTTCGTCGGTTAAAAATACTATGACTAATAATAAATAAAAAATAATAAATCTGAACTCCAGTCAATCGGACCCTGAAACTTTTACGAAACAATTTATTAGGATCGTGTCCTCTATTTTCTGTTATTAAACACTATCCGCCCACTTTAATTTACTCGCGTCATATTAAAGTGGGCGGATAATTTGTAATCCTTGTTAGTTGTGCAATTATAGCTATCAACTAAAGTATCTCAATTAAGCTATATTCCAAAAAATATTTACAATTTAATTTTAGGTAAACGCAGTTGAACTTCCTTATGAATACGTAAGTGTTCTCGACATAGCCAAGATTTGGAAGAATGAAACAGTAACTTGCAAAGCAAGTAACGCTTTGGGACACGATAGTAGTGCTATCAATATTGCACTCTTAAATTACTTGAACGTGCTACAATATCCTACAGGTGAGTACTTTACTACTTTATTCTTATGCAGAAATCACTAAGCTCGAAGAAAGCACTGAAAATAAAAATGCCTATTCTATCATCGATTATGATTTCGATCATGTCAGCTATTAAACAAAACAAACCGCATCGTTTTAATTTCTCTATTAATTTAGGAGCGACGACGCCACAGACAAAACACTCTTTTGTTTACGTCGGGATTTAAATACTAATATTCAAATGTGTTGAAAATATCAATTACCAAAAAAATGCATCTCTGACATTTTATTTGATTTTTAATTTTGTAAAGTAAATCTAAGAATTATTTCATAATTTGTTCAAAAGTTTTGCTCATTGCCAAATCAAAGGCTTTGTTTCAGTCTCAGACCAAAAATACTTGAATTTAATATTCACTAAGTGAATTTTGTCCTTTCAGATACAACTATTGAATATGGTGCAACAGAACATATGGAATTAAAGTTTGATGCATTTCCACCAGCTGAGATAACTTGGCATAAAGGCGATGAAATCCTAGACAACGATGAAAATTATCAGATTTCTGAAGACAGGCTTACTTTAACGATTAAAAAAATGGTGCCAAAATTGGCAGGCAGTTACGGTGTTATCGTACATAATGATAATGGTCTGGAGCAGTATGAATTTAATGTCATTATATCGGGGCTAGGTATAATATATTACGTACCTAATATTAAATTGCATTATCGTATTTTGCTATAATGAAAATTAACATATTTTGTGTTGCAGAAGCTCCAGTAATAGACAAAACTGTTAATGATTACCACACAGTAAATGGCGCAAGCGTGGATTTATCATGCAGGTATACTAATATAAGTTGCTTTCCATGTAAAGAAAAAGAAGGTTTTATTTCGTTGTCTAGTGAATTTAATCTAACCATATAAAATTGTTTTTGCAAAGATTCACCAATATCTATACAACAGAGATCTAGAGAGCAGAGATTTTATCTATGTTTTCTAATAACCAACTTTTTTATTTTGAAACTATATGTATAAATATACACTAAAATACGTAATATATAATTAGGTAGCTAGTTTCTAACTTTTTATTTAATATAGGAGGACCTTGAATAACCATCATCATAATCATCGTATTACATTAGAAAACAAAAAAAAATATTACTACGAGTAACTAACGTTATAATAGAAGGTTATTTTTATTTTGGTCATAACCTTATAAAAATTACGAAAGATAATGCGATTTAATTCCATCGTGTTAACGTATTTTTTTTTTGTTTGGCTTCTTTAAATATATCATACGAGTATACTTCTATAATCTGTTATTTTATTTTAAACTACTAAATATTTTATAACTATTGATCTCCATATCCTAATCCTACCTAGACGGGACCACCACCTATTTATATTTGCTTTTATCAACTCACTATCTTTCTCTTTACACACATCATCCTCTATTACATACTTTATATATCTCTTCTCTTGTCTCTATTTTATCAATCTAGTTTAGCTCTTTTATTGAACATTAATTTATTACTTATTTTAATTTTTACGTTTTCATTTAATTTCAGAGTTCTAAGTGGCCGACCAGAGCCGATGTTTTATTGGTCATTTAATAAAAACTTTGATTATGATTTATTCAAAGACTTACCAAATGGATCACAATACATCTATCATATAGAGAGAGTCACTCCAGAGGATTCCGGAGTATACAGATGTTTATCCAGGAATGATATTGGAGAAGACGTCCATGAAATCTTTTTATTTGTTGAATGTAAGTATATGTGTTTAATTTTCCTCTATAATTTTTTGAAGCTGATTACTTAAAAGCTGACTCCTCTCCTATAATACTAAAAAGGCTGATTACAATAATAATTTACCGAAATTGTTAAATTATTGTTTAGATCCTCCAGTTGTAGAAATGGACGACACACACAAAATAGTTAAGGAAGGTGAATTGATTCAACTACCCTGTTATGTCAAAGGCGAACCAAATCCTTCAGTGCGTTGGCTTGTCAATGGGTTGGCGATAGCTGAAACAAATCAATACAAAATTTACAGAGACAACACCTTAAGGTAAACTTCTTAGACTTACATGAATACTAGAGAACGTAACCAATTTTGTTCCTAAGAACGTAACTATGACCATTTTTTACGTGAGGAAATCCTCATGGATACCTTCACACCAAAGGGAAATAAGGTTATGTAGTAAGTACTTCAACTGACTAAAACCCCACGGTGTTCAGACTTGTCGCCTGATGACTGAGCCACGGAAACGTTTCGTATTTAAAAAAAATATATGGAACGCTTCACGGTTTTTGCGTTTCATCATCATATTATGTGTATACTGCCAGTACAACGTAACTTTAATCTTGGACTAACTAGAACTTAACCAAGTTCTTTAGTAGAATGGGTATCCAAAGTTGCTCCAGTAGAATAGTATAAAACTTGGTTGGGTAGGGAGAACAACACGAGCAGAGAACGTTAGTGTTGACATGTCTTAATGATATGTAATGTTGATTCGATCCCCGGCTGAGCTGATTGAAGTTTTCATAATTGGTCCAGGTCTGGCTGGTGGGTGGCTTCCGTTCCGGTACGATGTCGTGTAGGAACCGAAAGGGGTGTGGATTTTCATCCTCCTCCTAACAAGTTAGCCCGCTTCCATCTCGGATTGTATCATCACTTACCATCAGATAAGAGTGTAGTCAAGGGCTTACTTGTAAAGAAAAAGAAAAAAAAGCTTAGTCCCAAAGCCCGTGCTCTGTTCGTTCACCCGGCACCCGCACGGTGAATCTTCGTAATGCTACGAGTATATTCATCTCACTTACATCAAGTTCGCCTTAATCAAGTTATATTTATTAGTTTCAGAGGTACAGTTAATGATGCAGGCACCTATACTTGCGAAGCAACCAATCCTTTAGGTAGTTCACGGCGGGATGTACGTTTAGATATTTTTGGTAAGCTTATGATAAAACAAATATAATGATTGATGTAAATATTTACATATAACAATAGACCTTCAGGGTTTCAACTTGATAGCCAAAAACTAAAAAAAAATAACACACATAGAGTATTTTGAACATTTCAAGTAAGTAACATTTCATTTAACGTTCCGGTACGATGCTGTGTAGAAACCGAAAGGGGTGTGGATTTTCATCCTCCTCCTAACAAGTTAGCCCGCTTCCATCTTAGACTGCATCATCACTTACCATCAGGTGAGATTGTAGTCAAGGGCTAACTTGTAAAAAATAAAAAAAAAACCTCTATGTCTTACAGTTCCTGTGAAGATTGAGTCACCAAAACAAAGTATCATAGAATTGAAAGTAGGGAACCGGTTGATGCTGCCGTGCGAAGCTGATGGATATCCGCAGCCAGAAATATCTTGGACGTACTTTAGCAAAAACCCACTGATCAAACCAAGAATTTTAGAGTAAGAACTAATAAAACAATTTTTTTTGGGTTACCTTTACTAGCAGTGATAATCCAAGAGTATGGATTTTTAGAGAGCCGTGATAGCCTAGTGTATTTGACCTCTGCCTCCGATTCCGGAGGGTGTGGGTTCGAATCCTATCCGGGGCATGCACTTCCAACTTTTCAGTTGTGTGCATTTTAAGATATTAAATATCACGTGTCTCAAACGGTGAAGGGAAACATCGTGAGGAAACCCGCACACCAGAGAATTTCTTGATTCTCTGCGTGTGTGAAGTCTGCCAATCCGCATTGGGCCAGCGTGGTGGACTATTGGCCTAACCCCTCTCATTCTGAGATGAGACTGGAGCTTAGCAGTGAGCCGTATATGGGTTGATAACGACGATGGATTTTTATGGAACCTAATTGGAAATGTATCCTTTTATCATTTTTTTATTTATGAATAATGATTATAAGATAAAAAAACATATGAAGTAGTTGTGTGTTGTGCTAATAAATGAAATATTTCTATTCTATTTCATTCTAAGATATTTATTTCAGAAAAGAAGCAAGAAACTCTTTTGTATTAAACAATGTACAAATTCATGATGAAGGATTATACACGTGTGTGGCGACGAATACCGAAAGTGTAGCTAATATAACCTATGAAGTCAATGTTAGAGGTAATATTCTTTTTCTTGCAGTTACTTTAACCTAAATATTAATTTATCTGTTATTTTATATTTACTTACTATCTATTAATTTTCCGAAAATAAATAGATAGTAAATTCTAATTTCTTGTTTAATTTCAATTTATTTTTTAGCTGCTCCAGTTATAACTAACACAAAAGATAATTTATTCAAGGCGGTTAAAGGAGATTTAGTTCTACGAATACCTTGCAAAGTAACTGGTAATCCAAAACCTATAGTTACGTGGCAATTTGCTAATGGCCTGAATATTATTACAGGTAATTTAGCATGTACTTATACTGTGCTTATACTCTTTGTAACCTAATCTTAGTAAAATATTTTTCAATTCTATGGAATTTTAGACTGAAAATCAAATACTTTAACTTTACCAAAGATTTTTTAAATTTTTATCTTACAAAGAGCGAACCGTGTCTAAGCTAAGTCTATGTAACATGTAACATTATAATTACACAATAATTACATTTAGATTTATTTCATGTTTACGCGAATTTATTAATAAAGAAATATGTTCATATTTGTTTTAATACAATCTTTTTTTTTTGTTTTTTAAAAAAGCGGTATAATGTAAGCCTATATAAATGTTTTAATATATATTTTTCCAAAAACTGCCAAGTCAATTCTAGTGGTCAAATTTCAGGTTCTGAATTGTACCAGGTTGAAGAAGATGGTACCCTAATAATAATGAATATAGATGAAAAAGATGCTAACAGATACGTTTGTTTAGCTGAAAATTCTCTGGGAGCGACCTCTAAAACGTTTGAAGTTATTGTTGATGGTAAGTAATGGTAATATTATATTAATTTAACAAGGAGAGCCTGTAAACGATTCCGAGCTGCAACAAAATAGACGTGTTTGTGTCTTTTGACTTTCTAAGGTATTTTTTAACATTCGCCGTTCGCACCATATCTCGTATACATTTAGACTCGTCTGCCTTTCTCTTGTTTATACTTTCCACGTTTGTACTCGTATTGGAGTACAAACTCGGAAAGTAAACTAAACCATTGATGCTTTTCCTATTGAAAAGCATCAATGGTTCAGTTTACTTTACGAGAGTATACTCCGTATCCATTGAAAAGTATCGGAGAGAGAATACAACCCTGCCACAGGCTTTCTTAAAGTCAAACATATCTCAACATTCAATATGTATATTTACATGGGATCGCTTGTTTTTGTAGAGCTTTTGATTGAGTTAAGATGTTTAGGAATTCCCATTTGCCCAAGTAATGCCCATAATCTGCTACATATTACACAATCGAAGGTTTTTGGAACAGTCGATGAAACAGAGCACAACTGGATTATTGAACTTCCTCCTTTTTTATGATCTGGCGGATATTTAGGAATTGTTCTCTAGTGCCCTTTCCTTTTACAAACGCTGCCTTGCTTGATTGATAGAAGCCTTATACCAGGAGAATATCTGGCGATCAACTTCTAATGTATTTATTATAAAATAGTTTCTTGTATAAATTTTAATTTTTGCAGATGCTCCGACTACAGACACTAAAAAAGAAGTAGTGCTTCTGGAAGAGGGACATTCGCTTAGAATTGACTGTGGAATACCTCATATAAAAAGCTTCTTAATACGCTGGTTTAAGGTATTTACTAATTAAATAAGCAAAGATCAAAAAACACAAAACAAAAACATGTAAAACACTTTCAAATAAGATAGCTGTTCAACTGTGGTACAATTTAAATTTAATTAAATAAAAACAATGAACTTAATTATACGACCTAATTATTATTGTTATTATTTCAGGATGGTAGAAACATGAATATAAGCGATCTTGTCATCAATAACGCACAAATATCTGACACTGGTTTTTATAGTTGTCGTGTAAGCAATTTTGAAAAATCGCTTTCGTCTCATACTAAAGTCATAGTTGGTTATAAACCCAGATTTACTTATGAGGATGATACAGATATAGATTTCAGTGAAGGTTCAATTACTGTTTTATCATGCAAAGCTGAAGGTCAACCAGAACCTTGGGTACGTTATAGTTTTTATTTATCAGCCATAAATGCCCTACTATCAAATAGTTCCTATATTAAGAGCCGTTTCATATCAGGTGAGGCAAAGTGTATATTTGGCATTACCGGCATAAATTAATGTCTAACTCTAAAAATAAATAACACGGCTATAACTTCCATATACGATCACATACGATATTTTCTTCGAGTAATAGCTAATTTATTTAAATTACTTCGTAGTCATGTTTTTCTCTGCACTAGATGTGACCTTGAGAAAAATCTCTGTTAATGATAAAATATTTAAACCCTTTGTACGTATAAGTACCTTCTTTTTGTTGTTAAGGTTATTAATTTAGACTTGAACTCAGAATGGATAATTCTTTAGTAATTCGAGGACTTGAATTATTATTTACTTTTGAAACTTGATGACAAATCCTTTTTCGTAGGTGAGCTGGTGGAAAAACAATCAAGCTATCGTGGAAACAAATATGGATCTCATTTTGGTAATGAAACCTAGCGACATTGGTCAATACACGTGCGCCGTTAACAATGAGTTTGGAACTATTTATCGAACTTTTAATATATTAAGTAGAAAAGGTTTGTATGACAATATCAATGGTTAAAAAAGACTCTTCTTGATGAAGACAAGTAATTTATTGATAATTTAATTAAAAATTCGTAGAATTGTAATTAACTTGTGTTTACAAGTTAATTACAATTCTACGAATTTAACCAACTAAATTAATTAATCATAATGATTAATTAATTTAGTCATTAATTTAGTCATGATTAATTAATCATTATGATTAATTAATTAATTAATCATAATGATTAATTAATTTAGTTAGTTTTGAATATAAAATTAGACATTTAAAAAGATATTAATATTAATTATATTGTAGTTTTTAAAGAATGTGTTTTTATTTCAGAATGTGTGTTAAATACAAATAACGACTTTAAAACGCACCAGCCATTATTATTGTCACCTGAACTGACTTCCCTCCGAAGTGATAATGGAATTCTAAGCATACAAGCTTCACACAACATACTAATGATATGCCCAAACACTTTTATAAATATTGACGGTATAAAATTTGGAGAACATTTAAATGGCACATGTGTTGACGGTTCTATATTTAATATAAATGGAAATCCTGTAGACATTACAAATATCAGATGCAATGATAAAATTGTTCCGTTAACAAAAAGCACTACAATTCGTTGTGGTCCAGGAAATACGAAGTTGCTGAATATTGGATACAGTGTAGGATTTGAGTTTATTGGCATTTATGACGTGTGTATAGAGACACGACGCAAGCGTCCACTGTACGCTAAGCATGAGATGCATCCATTGGCTGCAAATGCGGTTCCAAATGAAGCAATAGATTACGTGGAAAGTAGATATTTACCATATAAATTTGAAGATATGTATAACTGTCGTGAACAACGCGATAATATTTTGTCTTTAACTGGGAAACGTTTGAGCACGAACCATAAATGCTGCTTCGCTAAACGACAGTTGGTGAATCCTAAAGACGTGATACTAGGCTATCAGCAAGTGGCTACGTACAGTTATTTGAATGTTATACCAAAATGGGGTACTTGTGGAGCTGAGGTATGTATATCCTACTAATTTATATTTAAAGTACTTTGATGATAATGAATTTTATTGTTTAGGGTACACATTAAAAATTGCTGTATAATATTAATCCGATTTTTAATTTGCACCTTGATAATTACTGAAGGACCTACGTCTACTAACTTCGAACTACCTCTTTGCTAAATTTTAACTTTATAGGTCAAGCCGTTTTTGAGATATCGTGATAATCTTTGATAGTACCCTTTTCATATAGCTTACTCTACACACAGAAATCCAGAGCAATTTATAGGGGTATAAAAATACGAGGAAACTCTTTGGAAAAAGGTACTTAGTGGCACGTAGCGAGTTCAAGGCACATGCCGTGAACTCGCTCACACTAACTACCAGTGAGGTATTTATATTATAAATGCCAAGATAAATTATCATTATTCAGTACACAGAATTGAGTAATCATATTTCACTGTAGGTAAATGTGACTCACTTTGATAACTTGACCCTGTAGTACTTATCAATCACTTTGATAACTTGACCCGATGTTCAATTATTTCCTTCACAACTTCTTTTCGATTATATTTTTCTCGAGTTCTAGCATTTCTCTAAAATATTTGCTTTGTACAAAATAAGAAAAGAAGAAGAAAGCTTTTAACTAAAATTAATAAATATTAAGGTTAGGTACCGTTATTTGACACTAATATAAAACTTTTGGTAATTTTACAGAATTGGGATGATGTGGAGGAGAGAATCAGAAATCTAGTGAAGGTGTTAGATCATCCGCTAGAGATTTACACAGGTTCCTCACATTTAATGAAACTACCCGCACAACCGATAGAAAGTACTGTACATTTGACTGATAGATTTGGTAGGAAACAGATGGTGCCACGTTATATTTGGAAGGTAATAGGAAAAATGTTTAGATTTACAAAAGATTCAAATTAATCATTTAGCGACTCTGAAAAAGAAAAGAAGCGACAAAAGAGTAAAATGTCTTAATGTTGAATATATATGTTACCGTTAAATTGTAAAATACTTTATAATCTCACTCGCGATAATGTAATCTGTCGATATATTGTGTATCTTGGAGGCTATTCGATCTGCTATAAGAAATTGTTATTGTCATCAATTGTAAATTGTAATACTGTATGATTTTTTAAAAGAGCAACTGTTGAGTTTCTTGCCGGTTTCTTCTCAGCAGAACCTGCCTTCCGAATCGGTGGTAGAATCTTTACAAATAGTCAACTCACGTGTCAAAAGTGCTTGTAAACTGAGCCTACTTCATATAAATGAATTTTGATTTGATTTGATTTGATTGATTTAATAAACTAAGGTATTTTACAATTTTACGGTGACATATACATCTTAAATAACAACAATTATCGAGGAATAAAGCTCATGTCATATGCTATGAAGATTTAAGAGAAAGTGAAAGAGAATAAGAGAGGAGAGTGAGGTTACTCTAAATCAGTTTGGGTTTATGCCAGGACGGGGTACAACTGATGCAATTTTCGCTTTGCGTCAACTGTGTGAGAAATACAGGAATGCACAAAAGAAACTCCACATGGTGTTTATTGACTTAGAGAAAGCGTATGACAGAGTACCCCGTGAGGTTGTATGGTGGGCTATGAACGTGAAGAAAATACCTGGGAAATATGTTAGAAAAATGTGAAAGAAATGTATAGAGATGCATGCACGAGCTTCCGTCAGAAGCTGGTGTTACTGACAAGTTTCAAGTGGAGGTGGGCTTACACCAAGGATCGGCTTTAAGCCCCTATTTGTTTCTCTTCGCTTTGAGACTGTATTTTCAGATACTGGCGTAATACAGTTAGTTCATTTTCAGACTCTAATGTAATTAATTAATTATCTTTCTGTAATCTTCGATACTAAGCCGAAGCAAGATGTAGATATGTGTAATTAAAAAAAAACAAAGGTGGCCTTAAATGGTTCGTGTAAAGATACCTTTTCGCTTTGTTGACACACGGTCTTTGAAAATTGTCTAGACGCGTTATCATATCTTTTTTTTTGTTGATTTATCAAAATATATAATTTTGGTAAATCAACAAAGTATTTGACGCATTCACATTTTGAATAACCGCCGTAAAGATGATGCGACAAAATGTGAATAATATATATAAATATATAGTTGAAATCCCCCGACAATCATGAATTCAGCTAAAGGTTGAGCCGTATTTGACGAAAAATCTAAACCAAGAAGCATTGCTATAAAATAAGCTATCAAATAAAATAAACCATAGCCAAATCGGTTCACCCGTTTAAGAGCTACCGGTGCTTAAGACAAACGGACAGATAAACATAGTTGTAAAACTTATATCACCCGTCTTTTTGCAACGAAGGTTAAAATAATATTCGTACAATATATATTTTTTTTACATTACAGGTAATAATCGATCATTATGAGGGTAATCAACCAGTTGCTATAGTTCAGATCAACATTCCTGATATCACCGTGTACCAAGCCTTCTCCTTCATGCTCTGCAAAGATATCTGCCACGAAATAGAATGGATGAGGAACGCAGACTGGAGAAATGTCAAGAAAGGGTTCACTTTCTGTTGTAACATTAAGGAATTCGAAGCAAAATTTGGATACAAAGATGCATTTAAAACCCGCGAACTAAATTCAAAAGTTTTATTAATATAAAGTTAAGGAAATTGTAAATGAAAATTACAATATTTAAATAAAAGTGATTTCTTGAGTCAACTGAAGTAAAAGTTGCTGTTTCATTTAAATATATACCTATCTAAAATAATTCAGCCTGAAAATTCATCAATGCTGCCGCTCCCTTTTGTATGCCGCCTTTTATAGGGTTCCGTAGTCCACAAAGAATCCTTAGTCCTACTAGAAATCTGCAATTTAGCAAGAGCGTGTACATTAAAAATGTAAACAAAGTCTTAAAATAAAATGTTGAGAAATATTTTTTTAGGGTACCTCCTCAATAAGTAAGTTTATCTGATAGTGTGGGATATCGTTGGATAGGTCTTTAAAATATATAAGGAGCCTTGTACCACTAGTTTTCGATTTAGAAATCCGTTTGTAAGACATCAACATTCTAAGCGCTAATTTTAGAGTCAAGTGTGCCCCCCCCCCCCCCCTGCCTGCTAAAGGGTTATTTATAGGAGTAGAATATTTATTGAAATTACAAGAAAAACTATACAGCTAAGTAGCAATTGCTATTTAAGGAGTTATAGTCTACTAACTTATAAAACTGTGATTTATACTCGAAAATTTATATCTACCTCATAAATCAAAGCCACGACATTTCTGTTTATTATTATAAATACCGCTAATTGCCGTTATTTCCACTCTGATAATAATACTGAACGTATGATAAAAATAGTGCAGAAATAAATCTGATTCAAGTGTGATGCCCCTACAATCAGTCATTAACATTTCTTCGTAGTGCCATGTGGTGTATTCTCAATGCAATGATCGTTAAAAAGACTTTAGTTTTAATATCATTCTTAGTTCTTTTAAGTAATGTAAGTGGAAAAGAAACCAAAGTTAGCACGACGTTTGTTATTGATAGCACCTATTCCATGGATACAGAAATTGGTGAAGTTAAACGAAGAACTGACGATATTTTCAACGCTGTATATAACTCTAATTCGTCAATAGTAGATGAGTTTATTATCGTGACTTTTAATGATCCTGCGAGTAAGTATTTTTTTTCGTATTATTTGCTCCGATGTCGTGTAGAAACCGATAGGAGCGTGGATTTTTATCCTCCTCCTAACAAGTTAGCCCGCTTCCATCTTAGATTACATCATCACTTACCATCAGGTGAGATTATAGTCAAGGGCTAACTTGTTAAGAATAAAAAAAAAAGATCTCATTTGCTCATGGATTTTTTTTTTAATACATTCTACTCTGTCCTGTAGGTATGGTTAATCGTTCAGTATACAAACACTTGACATATAAATAAAATTGAATTTTCTGTCTATGATTTAATAGTAATAATGTTTTTATTAACCCCTGGCGCAAAAAGAGGGGCGTTATAAGTTTACGTGCCTCTCTATCAGTCTGTCAGTCTGTGGCATCATAGCTACTTTCAAGTGTTTTTTTTTTTTTATAAATCAGCTGCATCCCTCCAACGCAAGTCGGAGCCTTTCTTTATTTATTTCATTTTAATAACTCATTTCCTTTAGAAGATCGGACCATCGGGTTGGGGATCTACCTCGTGGCCGTTTGCCTTGCACATTTCCCACTACAATATTTTTTTCCAAGTTTTCGTTCCCACGGCGTGTGATATGTCCAAAATAACTGAGGATGCGCTGTTGAGTGTAGACAGATGGTTGAGAGACGTGTTTTAATTTGAAGCTGTGAAAGAATTGATACATTTGTGCGTTTGGCAGTCCACGGTACACGTAACATTCGCCTCCAACACCACATCTCGAACGCATCAAATGCGATCTTCTAAAGGAAGCAGGAGCCCGAACCTTTTACAGTGCCGTCCAAATGGCCAGCGACCGTACTCGATGGAGGAGCATTGTAAACCAAACGATGACTCGCCAAGGTGGTCACGATCGTCAGTCATGAGGGACCGACTAGAGAGAGAGAATAACTCATTCAAAATTTTTTATTTTCAGTTTTAATTTCTGTAACAATCCTTATATATTTGTACTTTAATAAATATCTTACTATTAATATTATATTATACACGCTACAATTTGCCTATGTAAATTAATATATTCTAAATTAATATACAATATACATCAGGTCTTTATTGGCCTATATAATATTTTACTAATAGTTAGTACTTTCAAGTGTTCTTACTCGTAGATATATTTGATGAAAATCGGTTGAGCCATTTAAAAGTTATGACTAAGTTCTTTGTGGTGCTTTCTTACGGGCAAAGAATGATAAAATGAATGAATGAAATACCAATGTTTGTCACCGCATGCGGCAACATAAATCTCTCTTTCTCTCTTTTCAGTTCATTAAGCAGTCGGGTTTTTTGTTTTTATAATATTTTTTTGATATCTCGAAAAAATCGATGGTTTCCGTGGGATTTGTGAAAACACGTACGGAATGTATGTCGTAAATGTATCTCGTAAACAAAGTCCAGCGAGAGCCGTGATAGCCCAGTGGATATGACTTCTGCCTCCGATTCCGGAGGGTGTGGGTTTGAATCCGGTCCGGGGCATGCACCTCCAACTTTGCAGTTGTGTGCATTTTGAGATATTAAATATCAGGTGTCTCAAACGGTGAAGGAACACATCGTGAGGAAACCTGCATACCTGAGAAATTTCTTAATTCTCTGCATGTGTGAAGTCTGCCTATCCGCATTGGGCCAGCGTGGTGGACTATTGGCCTAACCCCTCTCATTCTGAGAGGAGACTCGAGCTCAGCAGTGAACCGAATATGGGTTGATAATGATGATGATGAAACGAAGTCCCTGGCGTTCGCTAGTTTTCTGTATTAATAATAGCACCGATTATGTTTTTTACAGCGGGTTGGGGAGTAGAAGCTGCAACTTTAGAAGTGAAAACAAATAAACGCGACGAGTTCGAAACATCTTTACGTGATGTGAAAGTACTAGGTGGCGCTGATTGTCCAGAAATGTCTCTGACAGGAATCGAACTTGGATTAAATACTAGCAAACCGCACTCATATCTGTACGTTTTCACCGACGCATCCGCGAAGGATTATCAGAAATATGACTATGTAAAGAGTTTGGCCCTGAAAAAATCCATTCAGGTATTCGTGACCTTTTTTCAATCTTCCTTTTTATCCGACTGCAAGAAGGGTTATGTTTTTCGCGCGTGTGAATGTGTGTATGGAATATTCTTTTTTACCTCATATCTTCCAAACCACTGGACGGATTTACGTAATTAGGATATCGTTAGATTTGTCTCAATAACCCAAGTGTTCTTAGATAGGTGAAACTAAAAAAAATAACAAGACGACTGTGAGACGCTATATTGTGTGGCTGTGAGGTGAAAAAAAAAAATTTTTTTTCTAATATTGCAATATGGGTATCAAATGTGGGTGAGGATTCTAAAATGGTATATCATAGCCATGTTTAAAAAAACTACAATTAGAAAAACGTTATTTATTAGTTGTCTATCATCTATCTCCGTAGAGATTTGATAGACCTTTGTTTTTTGCACAAAATTGTTAATTTTAAAATAGATAACTCGGAGTTGCTGAATAGGGTAAAACTTGCAGTGCCGAATAAAAATGCTAGATCTCACATTAAAAATAAACTAACTTTTAGGCCAAGAATCACAAAAACTAATCTGGGGAGAAATGCTCCTATTGAAAGAATAGTGAGATCGTATAATAATATTTTTAAAATGGCAAATCTGGATATTTTCAATAGCGGTTCTAATTCTTTTAAAAGTAAAGTTAAAAAACATATGTCGAAGAATAATGTACTTTAAATGCATTCTGTTTTTGTTTTAAATGTAATTACTTATTGTTAATTCCCATTATTATTGTTGTAATTACATTTTTTTTTCTTTCTTTCATTTAGTTTCTTTTTTTTATTTTTAGTGGTAGGTAGATTTAGTTTTTGTTTCTTTTGTTTTTAATGGTAAATTAAGAATTGTATTAAAATAAACGCATGTTGAGTTAGCCTGTAAGTGGGGTGTACAATGTAGCATATTACATTTTAATGCATGTTATGTTTAATTAGTCATAAGTTTTTTTTTGTATACAACGTTGGCTTCCGAATAAATAAATAAATTAAATAAATAAAATCTTCTACACTATAATAAAAGAGTACAAATCGAGTGTCTGTACTTTGATCCTGATTCAAATGTCCTGCAGCGGACGTCCATCGGCTGAAATGATGATGATGATGTGTAAAACAGTTGAATCGCACTCCTGTTCCGAGGCACTAAGTTGTAACTTCAGAACTCAGGGCAGAGAATGCTTACTAAAAATGTTTGTAAGAAAAGTCCGAACAGTGGTAATAACCACAATAGACACAGTAGTGGTGGTGGTGGTGGCTACAGCCACGGCCGAAGCCTCAGCCAGACAGATGACCAGATTCAGTATTATTTTTACAGGTGACTTTCCTTTTGACCGGCCAATGTAAAAAGGACAAAGTGGAGGAGCAGCACACCGTATACAACAATCTAGCTACAGCCACCTCAGGGCAGGTGTTTCATATTTTAAAACAAGAGATAAGCCAGGTAATACTTATTTAAGTCAGTGGCATGTAATGGCGGTCATTATAGCACGAATGATTTTTGTGCAATGAGGCAAAGCCGCATACTTTTGGATACTCAATTCAGGCTTCTGGTTTTCGAATCCACAACGAAGTTATAAGTACTTCGTTGTGGATAAAACCAGAAGTCTGAATTGAGTACCCAAAAGTAGAATTGTTGTCGAAAATGGCTTGAATTGCTTCGAGAAAAGTATAGTAAGGCTATGCCGCTTTTTTTGCTTGACTTGCGACAGATCTTATAAAATCATACACTAGTTAAAAGAATATACCTACCTACCCAACAGAAATGGGGTAGGTATTATCTCTTAACCACTGTACGATTTTAAAACGTAAGGGTTGCCTGCGTTCACACTGCAACTGTGGGGTTGCCAGATATAAACAGTTGAGTAATATTTATATACCCTCATCCATTATTTAGATGTGTAATATGTCAAATGAATGCTTATTTTATGCCTAATTTAACAGTATTAAGTTGCCTTTGAACGCAGAAGAACCAAAGTCACAGACATAGCCCAACGAGTTGCGAAGCTGAAGTGGCAATGGGCGGGGCACATAGTTCGAAGAGCCGATGGACGTTGGGGTCCCAAAGTGCTGGAATGGCGACCCCGCACTAGTAAGCGCAGTGTTGGCCGACCCCCCCACCAGGTGGACTGACGACATCAAGCGAGTCGCAGGAATTCGCTGGATGCAGATGGCTCAGTATCGTGATGTTTGGAAGTCCCTACAAAAGGCCTATGTCCTGCAGTGGACGTCCATCGGCTGATATGATGAAGTTGCCTTTGATCTAGTTCGTGGTTTCTTTGCAATGTGTCACTGTAAATATTATCTATCATTTATTCCTTATCACTAATAGATAACAGATGAGGGTTATATTTCTAATGCCGGATCATATGACTGTGTATTTTTTTCAGATAATTGATTATATTTTAGTAAATTTAAATAATAAAAGGACTACCCTTTTACGGAAAACTTTTCAAGATGCAGCCGAGTGCGAAAAGAAATACAATGTAAGCTTATATTGTTTCCTTAGTACATATCATTATCTATACTAATATTTTAATTATAATTGAACGCGCTAATCTCGGGAACTACTGGTACGATTTGAAAAATTCTTTCAGTGTTAGATAGCCCATTTATCGAGAAAGGCTACAGACTATATTTTATCTCCGTATACCTACGGGAACGGGAACCACGCGGGGGAAAACAAGCGGCGTCTACTAGTTCAGAAATAAATATTCAGTCCTGATTTTGCATTTCAATTTATTCTCCTACCTTGACGGCCTTCGTGACGCAGTGGTATGCGCACATGATTTACAAGACATAAGTCTGGGTTGGATCCCCAGCTGGGCCGATCTACTGTTATTTTTATCGAACTGTCAGTTTTTCTAGAGATTTTGACAAAATTGTCAGTTTGACACAGATCATGTAATGAATTTGATGTCAAACGGCTTCGATCAAGTTGCGCAAATGCACCTTCAAGTAATTGAAAAAATTCAAAAAAAACCATTGTAGATTTTTCTGAAAATTGGCCTCATGAGATCTTCTTATATGTTCTAATTTATGGCCAATTTTAAGCTTTGTATCGTTTGAATTTTTTATGCCCTAGCTTGCATGGAGACTGGGTTTTTCTTTTGGCCACAATAAGTCAAGTCTATACTAATATTATAAAGCTGAAGAGTTTATTCGTTTGAACGCGTTAATCTCAGAAACTACTGGTCCGATTTGAAAAATTCTTTCAGGGTTAGATAGCCCATTTATCGAGGAAGGGTATAGGTTATATTTTATCTCAGTATTTCTACGGGAACGGGTACCACACGGGTGAAACCGCGCGGCGTCTACTAGTTTGATATAAAAAAAAACATGACTGCATTTTTAAATATTTCAGTTTACAGTGGACAGCGACCTTTGGGAAATCGTTATAGCTTTATCAGCTCCGAAGTCTTTAATTGATGATGACCTCGATGTGATCGGACCAGACGGTAGTCCAGCGGAGATCCAACAATTCGTTTCCTCCCAGAACACAACAGTACGTAATTTATAGTTATTCGTCCTTATTCGTACTTCGTCCGCCCTTAAACCTCTTTAATCCAGCCCTTACAGTAGTACCGCTGTAAAAATGTTCTTCATTGCTCTGCTCCTATTCGATCGTGATGAAAAGTATACATTAACTTGCCCAGGAGTATGAAGAATAACTGTAGCAAGTTTCGTTAAAATACGTCGAGGAGTTTTTGTTTCTATAACATACAGACAGACAGACAAAAATTTTACTGATTGTATTTTTGGCATCAGTATCGATCACTAATCACTCCCTGATAGTTATTTTGGAAATATATTTCATGTACAGACTTGATCTATCTACAGATTTATTATATAGATTAAAACTATCAAAATATTTTTAACAATTTTTGGTGCTATGTTGGTTACTGTATCCAGGGATATATACAAGATATATGGCACTAGTGCGTCCAAACGTCAAAGAGTGAAGCTACACGGTTCTGTGCGGCGCCGTGGCAGAAAGTGTGTCTGCGGCGCCTTGGGGCATATCATTGATATATGTATGCGGGACGCCGCAACGATTCCGCTCCGCCGCGCCGCGACCGTCGCAGCGTGTTGCGGCGTGCGACGCGGCGCCGAAACGCACCGTGTGGCATATCATTGTTATTTGTATGCGGAACGCCGCAGCGACACCGCTCCGGCGCCGCGTCGCTGCCGCACCGCACCTCTCCTGTGCACAAATTGTATGAGTCAGGAAACAATGCCGGAAAGGCATTCCACATCTTCATTTTCAGAAATGGCATGGCATGGCAGTTCTAAGAAACGTTGATGCAAAACTTATTGTGCGGGTTGACTGGATATCCACAACAAAGGGATGCCATTTTTCATAGCTTTACACTGGAGAAAGAGTTTTTCAAATTGGTCCAATAATTTCAGAGTCTATACAAACAAACAATGAAATCTTTCGTCTTTATAATATTAGTATGTTTTATAACGTATTAATTAAGGTTTTTGTTATTTTCACATAAATAACTGATAGAAGAATTAAATCATCACACTTTACACTATCACACTGATATTATAAAGGCGATAGTTTGTGTGTAAGTATGTTTGTTCCTCTTTTACGCTGCGGCTAATGAAGCGATTTGGTTGAAATTTGGAATGTAAATAGATTTTTTAATCTGGATTAACACATAGGCTTATACTACTTTTCATCCCGGAAAAATCCATGGTTCCCGCAGGATTTGTGAAAAACTGAATTCCACGTGGACGAAGTCGCGGGCGTCCGCTAGTCAATAATAAAATTTAAATTTTAAGTAAATACTATTATTATAACAAATATACACCATCTAATTGTTCACCCATAGGTAAGGTACCAAATACGCTCTACCCCTCTGGATGGCAAGTCTTATCTTTTGGGCAAAGCGCCAGCTCTTGATGTCTTTGTTTTATTCAGATCGTGAAGTTAAAAGGTGAAGTGGGTGAATACAGCATAAGTGTAACCAATTGTGCCGATGTCACAGTTCATGTAACAGCTTCAACATCTATAAGTTTCCAGCACGGCTTTTCTTCTGATAAGCCACGTTCATTAGATGAGACAGCTAAGAAACCTGTTAAAGGTGAAATATACTTATTACCTACTATAATATTACTAGCTGACGCCGCGCGGTTTTACTCGCGTGGTTCCCGTTCCCGTAAGTATACGGGGATAATTTATAGCTTATAACTTTCCTCGATAAATGGGCTACCTTACACGGAAGAATTTTTCAAATCGGACCAGTAGTTCCTGAGATTAGCGCTTTCAATCAAACAAACAAACAAACTCTTCAGCTTTATAATATTAGTATAGATAAGAAACTAGGGGACGCTCGCGATGTCGTCTGCCCTTAGACCTTCTTGGATTAAGGAGGTCTAAGGGCAGAAGACCTTTTGCAAAATCCGTTCTTAGCGGATATCTACTAACTATGAATTACCTCCCTACCAAATAACATTTTAATACATCAAGTGGTTTTCGTGATTTCGTGATGAGTGACCTATTGCATTTATTTAATAATGTCAGTAATGATACTATGAATAACATATACCTAATGTGTTTAATTTTCCTGTTTTGCTAAAAGTATAAACTTTGATAACAGTAATATCTCTACGAGTAAAAGACATCTGAGAGTATAAATATGTAATACATTTTTAATAATCAAGTACGAAATAATATTAAAATTTAAAAGCCTTATAATACCTATGAAATCTTTCTAAAAAGGAGGTCTGAATATTTATTTTTATTTACTGAAAATTTAAATATTCTTAATTTAAATAAAAAAAAAGATTTAGATACTAAATTGACCTTTTTTATATTCGCAAATACCACGACGATAAATCTAGCAATGGTAAAAAAACTTTCACTGCTAACTAATTAATATTATGTTGATTGATTTCAGACAAAAAGTCTTATCTGGCTATAGTATTAGATGATAAAGAACAAGAAGTTATTCTAAAAACTGTTGAACTATGGAACATTGACGACGATTTTATCATAGAATTACCACTTAAATTGATAGACTCCGATCAACAGCTATATATCACAGAACCATTTTCTGTACCTCAACAGACGTTTAAAATTGCGGTAAGATAACAAGTTAGTCATCATCGTCACCATCATGGCATAGACTTTCAAACAATACGGTCTCGAGGCGCCACCATCCAGCAGCTCCTTGCAACACGCTAGATGTCTTCGGTCCACCTAGTAGAGGATCGACCCTCACTGCGCATTCTGGTGCGGGGTCGCCATTCCATCACCTTGGGATCCCTGCCGGCCCTGCCCACTGCCACTTCAGCTTCGCGACTCGCCGTAATTTTGGTTCTTCTACAGATTAGATCACGCAAATAATCTTCAACCATAGCTCGCTCCATCGCTCACTGAGTATCTTTGAGGCCTATAGTTAGCGACTAAGCCTTTTGTCTTCAGGCTCTCAGGGATTTTGGACGAAAAGATTTCCCGGAGTTTCTCGTACGCTGTCGCTGGGCCCGACACCGGTCTGTGACACTAAGCAGTGTAGCCTAATTGAAATGGTTATACCGCCATTTATCGGTCGCCAGAGCCTCGTTGGTCCATCTGCAGGATGCACTACGAACAGGTGATATTGGCAGTAGAGGAAGCCCATGTCAGTAATTAACATAATTTGACTTGTAACTGAGTCGAAAACAGAAAAGAACTCATGAATAAAGCATTAATGAAATAAGAAACCAAGATCAATGTAAGAACGGCTGAGAATTGTCTCAGAATAGATTTTTCTCAAATTCAATTTAAATTTTTATACTGAAAAAAGTTTAAATTGAATAAACGGTGAAATATAAATGACATAAAGATTATACGACAACAATCTTTATTTTAGGTAAAAGGATTAACAAAATCAAAAGAATTATTAACAAGAGTATCTCCAACAACAATAGAATATGAAGAAGGTAACTTATTTCTAAATACTTAATTACATTTATAATGAAAAATAAGAAAATAATAATATGTATTGTATGTATATGTTAATGTTCAGATATAAATAGTTTACTTTGAACATTTTTGTTTGTTTTTTACAGAAATGCCGAAAGAAAAGCCGGCGACAGTCACAATTTTGGGGGCACAAGAAGTGATAGCGAAGTTTGGCGAGGCTTTGGAATTAAAATGTAAAGTTGGTGGATTTCCTCAGCCACATATTACGTGGGAAGATAAATACAATAACACTATGAATTCCTCGGTGCAGTATATTCTTGACGTATACAATATAATTTACAAAATTATTAAAAAAATATATTTTTAAAAAATTATTTGTTTCTTCCAGATCAACACAATAGCTCTAGACGAGTATATAAGCACTCTTCACATAAATAACGTTATTGAAAATACTACATTTATCTGCAAAGCCAAAAACTTTGCAATCGATTTCGACTTTGTTATAGTTACAACAAATAAAAAATTTACCGTCAAAAAATATCCAGAAGGTTATTAGTTTAATGTATTTAATTATTTTTTTAATTTGATTGGAGTTATAGACAACAATAAGTAATATTTATAGTTTTTTTTTAATTTATTAGATGTCGCTGTAGAAATCGGTAAATCCGTTGAATTAAGTTTAAAAATTGATGCATCACCGCCAGTAACTATTATCTGGTTTCAAGATGGTAAAGAAATTAATAATAATGAGAACTTGGAAATAAAAACTTCTTCTGGCAGTTCTTTTTTAAAAATAAAAAATGCGAAACCCGGATATGATGGAAAATATTCCGTGAAAGCCAGTAATGGAGATGAAAACGTAGAGTATAAATTCAACGTTATTTTAACCGGTGCAGGTACAGTATTTTCAATAAGTAATTATAGTACGACCCAAACGTTCCAAACTTTGTTAATTACTTATATTTGAAGTATTGAAAAAAATAAATATTAATTCAATAAAGCAAACAATACATATATATATCATACAATAGAATACACATATTCCATAGAAAATATTTTATTTTAAATTTTTAATCATCTATCTATACTTTTAATAAATCTGTAGAGACGTCAATTCTGTACATGAAATATATTTCCAAAATAACTATCAGGGGGTGATTAGTGATCACAGAACAGAGATCGCTAAAAATCTGATGCCAAAAATGCAATCAGTAAATTTTTTGTCTGTCTGTGTGTTTGTTATATAAAAAAAATACAACCGACTTCAAAACCTAAAAACTTACCCACTAAACTAAAAAGTGAAAAATAGCATCATAATATGTTCTACCTGCTGATCAGTATGAAGGCGGTGCTTAGCCGGTGACGTAATAATTCAAGCCATGTGAGAATATCTTATAGATTTAGATTTTGCAGACAGTGTTGTTTCATGTGGTCCTGTCAGAAATGGCTTAAATTAAGACAACACCGGCTAAGCACCGCCTTCATACTGATCAGCAGGTAGAACATATTATGATGTTATTTTTCACTTTTTAGTTTAGTGGGTAAGTTTTTAGGTTTTGAAGTCGGTTGTATTTTTTTTATTTAAATTTTTATTATTTTTCCATTTTTAGTGTAAAATTTCATCTCAAACGAACACATCAGACCCCTAATGACAGTCACAACCCATCTTGGTACAAAATTCTCAGCAATACAAATTAATCAAGCCCAAGCACAAGGTAGCTACCGTAAACCGTTAAGGGGTTCCCTTAATTGACCTTGGTCTTCATCATCAGACCCCTAATAACAGACACAACTCATCTAGCTAGAAAGTTCTCAGCAATACGAATTAATCAAGGCCAAACACAAGGTAGATACTGTAAACTGTTAAGGAGTTCCCTTAATTGTCCTTGGCAATACCCCTAAATGACAGTCACAACCTATCTATGTGGAAAGTTCTCATTAATACAAATTAATCAAGCCCAAACACAAGGTAACTGCTGTAAATCGCCGAGGAGTTCCCTCGTTTGTTTTATGGCTCCATCATCAGATCGATTGTAAACCTTCATGAAATTGTAGTGCTTAAAAGTACTAAATGGAAGAGTATATGAACACACTAGACACCCATATAATTTTCGAAAGTTCCCCTCAATTTCTCCAGAATTCCATCATCAGATCTTGACATGATGGCAATGGGACTAAATGGGGACTATACCGTTTCAAACAAAAAAAGAATTTTAGAAATCGGTCCAGGCGTCTTTGAGTAATCGGTGTACATACATAAAAAAAAAAAAAATACCGACCGAATTGAGAACCTCCTCCTTTTTGAAGTCGGTTAAAAACTTGGTACAATTATTCTTCTTACTCCTGTGCAGGTTAAAGTATACTTTTCATAACTCTACAATCAATAGGAGCAGAGCAGTGAAGAGAAATGTTGGGAAAACGAGAGAAGTTACTCCATTTTTACAGCGATACTACTGAAGGGCAGGATTAAAGATGTCTAAGAGCGGACGAAGTCGCGGGCGTTTGCTAGTATTAAATAGATTTAATTTATTTAATAACAATAGAGATAGATGATTTTATTACAAAATTTCCCCTTCATCATTTTATTTACTAGTATCATGGTAATTAAGATGGTTTGGAACTTGTGTGTGTATTAAAAAATATTTATTAAAATACATTTTTATAAAACGGACTTAAGCAAAACACCTTTTTATTCGAGAAATCCCAAAAATTTACCAGAGTAGCTACCAGCGGCAAAGAGTCCATACAGGCCGATTCCCGCCGGGTTACCTTTTAAAAATCCGTATATAAATATTCATTATTGTAATGAATATATATATGTATCAATGTATGACAAAAAAGAGTTTGTTTCAAGCAGTATGAATTTGCTATCATTTGGAACGGCTTACTTTGTCAAAACTCCATCCTTCACTACTGGTAGCTACACAAAAGTTTTCATTTTCATGACCTTCGTGGTTTGCATGGAAGGTTGCAATTGCAATGTTATTGTGATCGTAGTATCATTGAATGTGAAAACTAGTGACTGGTTTTTTCTACGAATACGAAAAAATACCAGACCCTTTGGACTCCAATGGTTCAAAACTATTGATGGTTTATTTGCAGTGCCAGCTTTAATAGTGCCAGTAAAAGAATTTGTGCAAAACATCATGGATCTTGTAGAAGGAGACAAGCTATTTCAATTAATTTGCATAGCAACGGGTAACCCAAAACCAACTTTAAAATGGTTATTTAATGGAATTACTATTGAAGGTATAAGGTGATATTCTTAAAATTTTATACTTTTTTAATGTTATTTTTTGATTTTTTTCAAAATTGTGACATACTACAATGAATCACACGTGTTTGGAAACATACAAATCAACTTGCAAGGAAGCTAATGATGAAGAAACCTGGTACAACTTTTAAAAGGCTCAAGAGACAAGCATCAGAAGATGTCATGAAATAGACACTACATTATTATATTTGGGCAAATTACTGGATTTTGCACCTAAGTAATCTCCAATAAACTTGATAAATATATTCTCAGAAGACGAGAAAGATAAGAAAAGAAAAATGCTTAGAACTCGAACCTAGAACCTTATGATCTGAAGCCACGCACTGAAACAGTGAGGCAGTTTAACGATCTAACATTATTTATCTCTGTCTAGATAACGAGAGGTATGACATTTTATACGGGGATACACTTATAGTAAAGGACGTCAGCTCAAAGTCCAAAGGTACCTATACTTGCAAAGCAGAAAATGAATACGGCAACGATACAATGGATTACGAAGTTAATGTTCATCGTAAGTCCATTATTTCAATACATGCTCCTATTTTACTATCAGTCACCCCACGGTTTCAGCCGCGTAGTTCCTATCCTCGTGGGTATAAACTGTAGCCTAGGACACTCACAGATAACGTGGCTTTCTAATGGTAAAAAATCAAATCAAAATAATTAACTTATGCCCGTGTCTGGTAAGACGTGGGTTTAAATCTCCTTTTCGTTTGTACAAATTAATATTTTGTCTTACATAGATTATGCTATTATATATATATTGACAGACTACTGTTAGTATACCTATTTCTTTAAACTTTTGACGAAGGGACTCCTACGTAGTGGAGGTACACCATCATCATTATCATCATCATCATCATCATCATCATCATCATCATCATCAACAACATCATCATCATCATCATCATCATCATCATCATCATCATCATCATCATCATCATCATCATCATCATCATCATCATCATCATCATCATCATCATCATCATCATCATCATCACCATCATCATTATCATCATCATCATCATCATCATCATTATCATCATCATCATATCCCAAACCTCACGATCCTGAGCCGCCTGCTGCCACCGAATGGAAAATTAGTGCTAGTATTAGTCCGTACTCCAGAAATAAATAATTTGAGCATAGATTAAAAATCATAAAGAATATCAAAGATTTAAAAAAACACATTAAAATTTAAAGACAATAATTATAATTTAAGAATAAATTATATAATAATCATACATTAAAAATACGAAAATAATTCTTTCAGCATATCCACCGATAAATAATTTTCCCAGCAATAGCCCAATCTATCTTGTAGATGACCAAACATTTAAAATGCCTTGCGGAGATGATATGATAGCCATTAATTCAATACGGTGGTATAAGGTAAGAAGACATTTATAAGCATGATTTCAATTTTTATTTGCGACCCTCAGTTATCACTCGAGTTAAACTAGTATTTTCCTTGTTTCTTTTTTACCTACGTTGTTATGTTTTTATAGCATAATAATTTTTGTTTATAATGTACATTCTGATAGAGATAACCCTTACTATTATATATTTACTAAATTCATTTACTTTGATTTTTCTATTTTATTTATTTAAACGAATTATTAACTCTCGAAATAAAATAAAAACTTTTGTTAACTGTCTTAATACAATCTTGAAAAATATGATATAAGAATGAGATGATATAATGTAAGAAGAGCTCCATGAAGAACTAGATTCTTGGAATAGATAAGTTTTTAAAATTATAGAAAGATTTTTATTTTGATAAGACTTGTTTTAATTTCTTTTCAGTTTTTATATTTTATGCTGTCAAGCGTTTTTAATTTTTTAATTAAATACTATATTCTGATCTAGCAGATACATCGCAGTTTTATTCTCGCAGTTCTCGTGGAAATACGAGGATAACATATAGCGTGTATTATTAGATATAGATGTAGCTTTCTACTGGTAAAGAAGATGTTTGAAATTTAACCGATACAGAAATTAAAAATGTACTAAAAATCTTCTATAATGTTCTAAATTTCATTAAGTATTTTCACACCGATCGCAGTGATTTATATATTCTCTTTAATGCGTATTTCACTGATTATAAGTTGTCTTTGCAAACGCGTGCTGTCAATGTCAAATCAATCAATGAATGAATGAGATGTCATAGTCAAATACATTATTATCTTAATTTGTTTAATGTGTCAAGTGTCAAATGCTTAATAAAACTCTCGCCTGTTAGTTAGACACCAGGAATTGTATGTCAAAGGGATTCAAATGATTACCCATTTGTAAAAAGTAATTTAACTGATTAGGCAAGTATAGATTTCTTTGAAAATTAGCCTCGTTAATTCTCCTGAATTGTCCTAATTTATGGCTAATTTTCAGCTCTGTATCATTTGATTTGGGCCTAAGTTTGTAAGGAGACTGGCTTCTCCTTCGTTAAAAGCATTACCCATAGGATCATTTATGAGCGGTTTTGTAGATCTGGAGATTATCTCCCACAACTTCACAATCGCACTAACTTTGCCATTTGATAATATTATGTATTTATGCTTTGAATTTAGGATGGACATCTGATCGGAACTGGTCCACTAACTCTAAACAACGTGACGAAGGCAAATGCCGGTAATTACACATGCCGAATAAGTAAATCATATGCCTCTTATTCATATCATAGCAGAATTTTAGTTGGGAGTAAAGTAAAATTTCTTACTGAAGGAAACACTAGATATATTACTTTTGAAGAAGGAGCAGAAGCGCAGTTAGATTGCAGTGCTACTGGAGATCCAACACCTAAAGTGAGTTTTTACAGAACTATCGGTTTATAATTATAATCATCAGTAATAGCCATGAACGTCCACTGCTGGTCATAACCCTCTAGCATTTCAAAACAAAACGGTATCGATCCGCCAGTATCCAGCGCTCACTGCAACCCTCTTAATGTTCTTGGTGCACATAAGTGAGGGGATGGGGGAGGGTTCCAGCTCCTTGGGACCTGGCGTACCAAGGTGCTGGAATGGCGTCCATCGGCTCTTCGAACTATGTGCCCTGCCTGTTGCCACTAATTCTGCTTCACGACTCAGTGTGCTATGTCGGACTTTGGTTCTTCTGCGGAACTCTTCATTTCTGATTCGATCTCCTTCTTCTTAATTGTTTTTATAAATAGTATTATAATTATAAAGATAATCTTATTATTTAGAGCATGTAGTGTTAACCTATAAGTGGCCAAACATTTTGCCTTGTTACCTATGTTATTAAAATATTATATAGCTTGTAAGGTTGGTAGTTAACCAAATAATTAATTAAAAAGAATAATAGGCTAAAAGGTTTCTATTTTTTAAAAAATATTTCAGACAAAATGGATTATGAATAACAAAATAATAGAGGGAGGGAGTCAGTATTCGTTTATAATGAAGAACAATAATAATATTCCAAATTGGAAAAACATTAAATGCTGTGTGAGCAATGAATTTGGTACCATCCAACGGGATTTTGAAATTGTCGCAGGAGGTAAATATTTCTTTGTTGAATTATCTTATTACTATATTGATTCTTATTATATTTTATATATAAAGAACGTTTTTGTCTTTGTTCTACAACTTATTTCACCTGTTAACCATAAGCTTCCTTCTTATAAAAACATTGTACACTTTGTTTCCGTGTCATTTAAATATCATATTTTCTTTTTATTTTCTTAGAGTGCCTTATGAGTCTGGAAGACGATTTTACTTCACGACAACCCATATTGACGACGGGCAATAGAAAACGAAGTTGGCCAGTTTTCACAGTATCAAATGGATTTCTAAGAATATTGAAGCACAGATATTTCACACTATTCTGTCCTGAATCTTTTATATCCCATAACAATGAAAACTATGGCAACAATATAACAACGTATTGTGTAGGTGATTCAATGTTTCAATTAGAAGGAAAAGCAGTGTTAGCTTCTGAAATCACATGCGATAAGAACGTAGTGCCATTAGCGAAAAATTTTAATCAAATCTGTCGGGGAAGCAATACTACGCTAATAGGTGTTGGTTTTGACGTCGGCGGGTCTTTTATGTCCGTATATAGCGTTTGCTTTGATAACTTCACGAAGACACCATTGTTTGTAGTACACGATATCCATAAGGCTATAGCAAATATGACACCAATACATAAAGCTCAATACACTAGAGGCAACTATCTGACATTGGAATACGAAGATATGTATGATTGCAGAAATCAAATCAATGCAATATCGTCGTTTATTGGCAAATCATTAAAAAGTGATGAAAAGTGTTGCTTCATGCGACGACAATTAGTGAACCCAAAAGATGTTCTACCAGGAGTAGCTCAAGTGGCAACATATCATTATTTAAATGTTGTACCTCAATGGAGCACTTGCGGATCAGAAGTATGTATATCCGAGTTCCTTTGCAATTTTCATTAAACCTACATACATCTACATACAACAAACTTTCTAATGAATCAAATATGTGACGACTGCGTGTAATAATTACAAAACTAAAAACGCATGTAGGTAATAAAACGAAATAGAACAGAGTAACTGCTATAACTTGATTAATGTACAGGTGGGAACAAAATGGTACAGATAATAGCGTAGTTGATACATTTGAATTTGAAGTAAAATATGTGAATCACACTGAAACTTGCACACACATAGACATTATGATAGGAATCCCCTTTGAAATGATTTTTCTAAATTCTCCCTCTAAGTCTAAGTAGAGTTGCCGTGGTTTATTAAATGACACAAATGAACATATTCCCAGATATCAGAATCAGATAGTTGTCTTGAAAATTCAACCAACTAGAAGCTATAAATCGTTCTAACCTTCTTGCATTGTTTTTTCAGAATTGGGATGAAGTTGAGCGTCGCGTTAGAATGTATACCATAAATACGGATGATGCAGTACCAATGTGGACAGGTGCTACATCTGTAAGAAACAAAACTCCAGCGATATATTTAAAGGACAAGTTGAACCAGAAACTGCAAGTACCTCAGTACATATGGAGGGTAAATATTTGCAGTGTTGTAAAATTTATTTAATTAATTTATGAATCAATCAATCTAATATTTACATACAATGATATAAGAGTAGAAGTCGACAAGCATAAAAAGTAGATAGAATAGATAAAGAGTAGACACGCAGGCGAAGACGCGGACTACGATTAAAATAAACAATTGTAATCTTTTAAATATTGGATAGAAGCAGGCGTTACTTTGCGGAAGTTCATCATGATTATATAATGATTTATTTATTTTGCTATCATCCGCGAAAAGTCGACGAACCCATGCGACAACGTCACCCAGGTCCGACAAAATACTCTCTACGTACGTTTCATCCCGAAACCGGAGCATCCTCAGGAGATGTTGACTCTACAACATCGCATGGGTTCGTCGACTTTTCGCGGATGGTAGCAAAATAAATAAATCATTATATAATTGTAATCTTTTAAAATAAAGGATGCCTGAATTGAAATCTTTTAAAATAAAGTAAAAAAGCAAGATTACTCTAAAAGTAGAGTAAAAAAAAGAAAGCGTGTAAACTAAAACTAAACTGTAAACAATTCTATCTCCTAACAGGTGGTTAAAGATCAACTTGCGGTAATTCACGTCAACGTTCCTGACTTAACGTTGTCTACAGCATCATCTTACATCCTTTGCAAGGATATCTGTAACACAATACCCTGGATGATGTACGAACATTGGCAAGACGTTGACAAAGGTTTTATCTACTGCTGCAGTATAGAAGACTTCGAAAAGGCCTTCGACTACGATGGTTACCGAATCTTTGGATGATTATTATTCATTCATTGTTTGGCGAGATTAAAATTCAAATTCGGATTATCCACGAATCATTTTTATCTTATAATAATTTCAATAAGTATTTTTTTAAAAGATAAAAACCGGCCAAGTGCGAATCACGCGCAGTGTAGCGCATTGCCCGATATTCACTAGGACGGTTTCGTAGATTATATGACTACTTTAAGCCCGTATTAGCAAAAATACCGATAGTGATACATACTATAATTAAGAATCAAACGAACTTAAGGGGTGTGGATTTTCATCCCCCTCCTAACAAGTTAGTCCGCTTCCATCTTAGACTGCATCATCACTTACCATCAGTTGAGATTGTAGTCAAGGGCTACCTTGTATACAATAAAAAAAAGGTAAGTTCGTTTGAAGTTTGATATATAATTATACGAGCGTCTTGACCGAAGATGATTACGTTTACAGCATATGGCTGATTATGCTGTCCTTATCACACTTTTAAAGATTCCTATTCGCTAAAAAGAAGAAAAGAAGATATTTAACACTAGTAACACCTCCCCTTTTGCGCCTCCACGCCGACCGGTGACCATGACTGTAATTTTTCGGAGGTTATATTATTTTTTCAATAGATTTTAGGGCTTAGAAGAAGGGACAGGGTGGGAGTGTAATCGCTTAAGACGCTCGTATAATTAAAAATCAAACTTCACAAGGTAATTTCGTTTGATTCTTAATCATACTTCGCATCTCTCCCGAAGTTGATTACGTTGACTAAGCAGATGTTTAGAGTATCGAAAAAATGCAAATATCATATTGATCAACAACAATTTGTAATACTACTATAATTACAAAATTAATATTAATTGATATTAAAATAAGTAATTGAATAAAAATCAACACTTTAAAGGTTTAACCAAGGATAATTAAAGAACCGAGATTATTATTTTCATGCTTAACTATTAATAATTGTGTGTTTTTTTTATTCTTTATAAGTTAGCCCTTGACTACAATCTCACCTGATGGTAAGTGATGATGCAGTCTAAGATGGAAGCGGGCTAACTTGTTAGGAAGAGGATGAAAATCCACACCCCTTTCGGTTTCTACACGGCATCGTACCGGAACGCTCAATCGCTTGGCGGTACGTCTTTGCCGGTAGGGTGGTAACTAGCCACGGCCGAAGCCTCCCACTAGCCAGACCTGGACAAATTAAGAAATCTCAATCTGCCCAGCCGGGTATAGAACCCAGGACCTCCGTTTTGTAAATCCACCGCGCAAACCACTGCGCCACGGAGGCCGTCAAATGTATTCACACGCAATAAATGCCAGGATAAAATTTCCACACACGTTTTACGTCGGGATAAGTATGTTAAAATACTAAGAACAATATTTTATCCTTATTATGTAATATGTGCATTTTTAATTATTTACAAACAAAGGATTAATTGTACACCGAGATATAACGGACCTCATTGGAAAATTAGGCTGGCACCTTATCGTCTAAAATCCTGTCAAGCTGTGATTGGCTAAGTGCGAGATTCGACAAGGGTTGACATTTCATCTGCATTACTTAATTATAACACAAAGGAATGTTGCGTAATTTTTGTACAATGCAGCATAAAGAGTTAGAAATAACTGGCCAATATTATGTAACCTAAATATTAATACATCGCCACAATTGAAAGCTTTACTTTAATCGTAATAAACAATATTTATTTTTCTAAGATAGTCCGAGTTTTATTTATTTCTTCGCAAATCTTCTACTATATAAAAATAAGTCGGGTTTTCCTTCCTGACGCTATAACTCCAGAACGCACGAACCGATTTCCAAGATTTTGCATTCGTTGGAAAGGTCTCAGGTTCCGTGAGGTTTATAGCAAAGAAAATTCAGGAAAAATTTCAACGTAAGGTAGAGGTAGGGTAGAGTATGGGTAGGGTAGGGGTAGGGTAGGGTAGGGTAGCGGTAGGGTAGGGGTAGGGTAGGGGTAGGGTAGGGGTAGGGTAGGGGTAGGGTAGGAATAGGGTAGGAGTAGGGTAAGGGTAGGGTAGGGGTAGGGTAGGGGTAGGGTAGGGGTAGGGTAGGGGTAGGGTAGGGGTAGGGTAGAGGTAGAGGTATTTGAAAGTTTACATCGAGTTTCACGCGAACGAAGTCGCCGGCATCCGCTAGTACGGTATAAAACGTCAACGTATGACATACGAGCGCTTTGATAATTTAGTAATAGGGATGATGACAGTTTTTAAAATTGTATATATATTAAGAGTATGCTAATAGTAAAGCAATTTTGTAAAAGTAACAGGGTATCTGCGATCATTGCTTTCGGAGCTACAGGGATTTAAAGAGTAAGATTTGCGGCATTGCCACGGATCCCTGAAAAACGCACTATACAAAATGGTACGAATTAATGACGTCGTAGGTACGTAATGATCGTTAGATTTGTATGGGCGTTCAAACAAAATTACTAATATCTTTGTTATTTGTGCGTTTATGTTTATAGTTCATGTTTTAAAAAATGTCACATTTAATGTAAAGAAGCTAAAACTGTATGAATTTTCATCTAATTGCGATAAAAGATTTTTAATAGATTTTAAAATTTCATAATCTCATTTATTTTGCAAATATCCAGACAATCTTTGACAAGCCAGTGATGTTTTAATTAAATACGTTTAAACTACAAAATGTCTGTGGTTATTCCAGAAACAGCTTTAATTAAAACACGACACTGGCTTGGCACCGCCTTCAAACTGATCAGAAGGTAGCACATAGGTAGGATGTTATTTTTTGCTTTTTAGTTAAAGTTATTTTTGAGTTGGAAGTCGGTTGAATTTTTTTATTAAAATTTTTATTTTTTTATTTTTAGTGTTAGCATACCCACTGTGTGTGTACAGTCACAATCCATCTAGGTGGAAAGTTCTCATCAATACAAATTTATCAAGTCCAAACACAAGGTAGCTACTATGAACCGTCGAGGAGTTCTCTTCACTGTCCCTCGTCTTCATCACCAGACCCTTAATACAGTCACAATCCTGCTAGGTGGAAAGTTCTCATCAATACAAATTTATCAAGTCCAAACACAAGGTAGCTACTGTGAACCGTCGAGGAGTTCTCTTTACTGTCCCTCGTCTTCATCATCAGACCCTTAATACAGTCACAATCCATCGAGGTGGTAAGTTCTCATCAATACAAATTTATCAAGTCCAAACACAAGGTAGCTACTGTGAACCGTCGAGGAGTTCTCTTCACTGTCCCTCGTCTTTATCACCAGACCCTTAATACAGTCACAACCCATATAGGTGGAAAGTACTCATCAATACAAATTAATCAAGCCCAAACAAAAGGTGACTGCTGTAAATCCTTGACGAGTTCCATCGTCTGTGTTTCGGCTCCATCATCAGACCAACTCCAAACCTTCATATAGTTGTAGTGGTTAAAAATACCTTATGGAAACACTAACAAACGTACTAGCCGTCTCTACAACTTTCGAAAGTTCCCCTCAATTTCTCCAGGATGCCATCATCAGATCCTGACATGAAAAAAATGGGACCACCCTGGAAGTAAACCCTACCAAACAAAAAAAAAATTTTCAAAATCGGTCCATAATTGACAGAATTATCGCTGGACATACATAAAAAAAAAAAAAAAACATACATAGCCGAACGTAGAACCTCCTCCTTTTTGGAAGTCGGTTAAAAAGGCGAAAGTTTGAGTGTGTGTGTGTGTATGTTTGTTTCTCATTTGCGCTGCTGCTACTGAAGCGATTTAGCTGAAATTTGGAATGGAAATATATTTTACTCTGGATTAAAACATAGGCTTTTCATCCCGAAAAAATCCACGGTTCCCGCGGGATTTGTGAAAACTTGAATTTCACGCGGACTAAGTCGCTGATATCCGCTAGTAAGATATATCTAGATCAAATTTAATAAAAATATGAGGAAACGCTAAGAGAAAAGGTAGTTAAGAGTAGTTTACTCCGCTAACGTTCCGTATTGAAGATATAGTGCCTTGAACTCGCTCTAAATAACTATCAGTGACGTGGGTATACATAAATGACAGATAAATTATTATCAGCATTCAGTACATAGAATAAAGTAATCATATTTCCCTGTATTCATTTGCAAGCCGTGCCTCAATTGCAACCTCTGCCTCCGATCCCGGAGGGTGTGGGTTCGAATCCAGTCCGGGGCACCTCCAACTTTTCAGTTGTGTGTATTTTAAGAAATTAAATATCGTAAAGAAACCTGCATACCAGAGAATTTTTATAATTCTCCGCATTGGACCAGCATGGTGGACTATCGGCCCAACCCCTCTCATTCTGAGAGGAGACTCGAGCTCAGCAGTGAGACGAATATGGGTTGATAAAGGTTTAGCAATCAATCAAAATTGGGGAAAGAACATATCTCAATCCCCAAAAAAATCCCCGGCATTAGGGGAATTCCTCGCAAGTTGGCAATGCTGTGATAGATAATAAATTCCTAGATCGTTCTTTCGCCATTCTCAATCGCTCGGTTTACAAACCAGAGTCGTAAAGCATCTGGGGCCTAATTCACTATTTTGGTCTTTATTATCAACTTATTGAAGTGGACAACAAAGTGTCAGAGAGAGAGAGAGACAAATACCTTAGCATTCCATGGATTCACCGTGCAGGTGCCGGGTCCATCGCGTGGTAGAGAGAAAAACACCAAGCAAAGTCCAGGACTTGTGACTACTGGATGTAGGGTTAAGGAATTCTTTGACGATCGATCAACACTCCCCTTCTCTGCTCGTGTTGTTCTCCCTACCTATCCAAATTTGGTAAGATCCTATTAGAGCAGCTTTGGATACTCGTTCTAATATAGAACTAGCTGCACTTCTAGAGAGGCCAAGGTCTTTGAGCAAGTTATACAGAGTTTTTGCTGGTAATCCTCTCGCACCTACTTCTACGGCGTACAGACTAACTACATAGCCATTTTTAGTTAGTTCATTTGTTAGGTCATAATATTTATTCACTTTTAAACTGTGGTCCTTCGGAATGTTAGTCTCCCACGGCACAGTAAGCTCTACAAGTACTATTCGCTTTGTTTGTTTGGACAAAAGGAAAATGTCTCGTCTAGATCTCGAAATAGCGACATCTGCTGGGATTGTATAATGTTTCTCATACGTATCCATTAATAAAGTCCAATCAGGTGCAGAACCTTGGATTGAGTAAGGCTTACTAGATGATTTTGATAAATGAAGATAATAATATTTGATCTTGACCTCTATAGCGTTCATACGGAAAATGATAAAATTGTAACCGAAGTATCGACGCCGGGACATGAAGCTTTACGATACGATAATCGGTTTCCGTTTATGACTGACTAGCCGAATCTTGCGACTTGGACTGCGAAAGTCTGTATCGCGTATTTCGCAGAGTTACCTGAATCGCGGAACTCCCATCATAAATGAGCATGTAGCAGCAATATTTTGTTTCGGCGTTATTTTAAAACTATACCAAAACAAGATATTCATTAAGAAAACTGGTATGCAGGTTTCCTAACGATGTTTTCCTTCACTGTTTGAGACACGTGATATTTAATTTCTTAAAATGCACACAACTGAAAAGTTGGCGGTGCATGCACCGGACCGGATTCGAACCAAGACCCTCCGGAATCGGAGGCAGAGGTCATATCCACTGGGCTATTACGGATATAAAATATTAGTAAAGATATTTTATAAAACTAGTAGTAGGGTAATATATAAAGTAGGATAATATATAGCCCTTCCTCGATAAATAGGCAATATAACACTGAAAGAATTTTTCAAAAAGTTCTTTTAAGAAATTTTCAGACCAGTGGTTCCAGAGATTAGCGCGTTCAAACAAACATACAAACAAACTCTTCAGCTTTATAATATTAGTATATCATATCTAACAAAAACAATACCAACAACAAACAATAGATTTTTATGTATAACACTTTATAAGGAAAAGTGTTATACATCTATCTATCTAATACTTACTTTTAAACAACTTAAAAAAAGAAGGTTCGCAAATTTAATGCGTTTTTCTTTTGTTTTCTAAGAGGTATTCGACGGTACCGTGAAATTTTCACTAAAAAAACGGCCTTAAAAATAAAATAAAACTTACTAATGAACACTTACAACCTAATGTAGTCAGGATTTTATAACCAATATTTAGAACATAAAAATATATTCCTCAAATGTCTAAAGTTTTTCAATTTACTGTGCTATTTTCTTAATTTTCATTGTTCAATTGGATTAAGGGAATAAAATATATCATTATGATCATGAGGGATACTAGTGGTGGGATTTTTTTTCAAATTGCTTTAGTAGTTTCAGAGTTTATTCAACGCAAAAACAAATCAATTTTATAGTATTCTACCTCATAAATTGAACTCGAGAACAAAGCCACAATATATCTGTTTACATTATAAATACCGAGAATGGTCATTATTTCCATACTGATAATAATTACTGAGCGTATGATAAAAATAATACAAAAATAAATCAGATTCGGGAATGATGCCAATACAATCAGTCATTAAGTAATACTTCGTAGCGTTAAGTGGTGTATTTTCGATACAATGATCATTAAAAAGATATCTGTTTTAATAGTGTTCTTAGTTCTTTTAAGTAATGTAAGTGGAGAAGAAACCAAAGTTAGCTTGACGTTTGTAATCGATAACACCTATTCCATGAATGAAGACATTGAAGAAGTTAAGAGAAGAACTGACGATGTTTTCAACGCTGTACTTAACTCCAATATATCACTAATAGATGAGTTCATTATCGTGACTTTCAATGATCCTAAGAGTAAGTAATTCTTTCATATCACTCAGCTCTGAAAAGTTATCCAATCCAATTCAATTTCAAATGAAATTATTATTATTTTCTTTTTTATTACGGAAAACAAACAGCTTTACATATTACTAAAAATTAAACTTATCTAGTTGTTGACATTAGGCCAGCGAAGTTTTCCATTTATATTGAGAAATCATTTCAAAAAATAATAATATAATAGATACACTTAGTTTTTATTTTGGCTCGTATACATGCAATTGAATCCAATTCAATTTATTTATTTGCAAATTGTATAGTTCTATTATCTGGTAGTGACAATAATAATTCATACAAGGAAATGGCCATGAATGACCATGCTGGTCATGCGGGTTGGTCATTTACTTAGAGCTCTGCAGCCGCTGAATGCGGCTCAAAACCGTGATGTTTGGAAGGCTATACTAGAGACCTATGTCCAGCAGTGGACGTAAATCGGCTTATAATAATGATGATGATGATGGATGATCATGATGATGATGATGATGATGATGATGTTGTTAATGATAACGTAGATGATGATGATGATGATGATGATGATGGTGATGATGGTGATGATGATTATGATGAAGTTCATTATACAAGTTTCGGAGTTAGTTAGTTTACTAAGAAACACTTTTCCGTTACAGTAAATCAGAATAAAATTGTCTGTGATTACAAAATTACACTATTTTTTTTAGTGTGTTAATAACAATAGTATTATTATGTTTTTAACAGCGGGTTGGAATGTAGAATCTGCAACTTTACGAGTGAAAACAAATAGGCGTGACTTATTCAAAGAAGCTTTACATAAAATAAAGGTATTTGGTGGTGATGATTGTCCAGAAATGTCCATGACAGGGATCGAACTTGGACTAAATACGAGCAAACCGCACTCATATTTGTATGTCTTCACCGACGCAGACGCCCTGGATTATAAGAAATATAACTATGTAAAGAGTTTGGCACTGGAAAAATCTATTCAGGTATTTGTGAATTTATACCCTTTTTTCAATCTTCCTTTAAATTTAACATTAGGTTCATTTGAAGACCTTATGACTCATGCCTCGTCATAGGAGAGGAGATTTGGAGCTAAGACCCACCACGCTGCTTTAGTATGGATGAGCGGGCTTAGGGGTTATAATGTTCTATGACTATGGTATGATGGAGCCGACGACTAACTTGTTATCCAAAGCACGAAGTTGTAACTTCGACAAGTCCGAGTTAAACTCGCGTGAAGAGGGTTCCGAATGATGTTACCTGAAATTGTAATTTTATAAAATATTAAGGCTCCTAAATAGCAATCGGAATTGTAATACATTTAAGACATTAAGGGTAAACCGACTCTAGTACAGTAGTTTTTTTTTTTCATTTATTTATGAAACAAACAGCATTAACATAAAAACAATAATTTACACATTTAAGAAACACTCAAGCCAATTAAGTTTCCATAGAAAGATCGTACATACACAATTAAGGAGTTGGCAACAAGACTTATTAATAGTAAAGAAGAGTACAAAACAAATAACATAATAGAACAAAAAAATAAAATAAAACGGTGGCAATCTATAGACAGAACCCAAAATAGTAGTTCTATACCGGCCACTATCCACAAAGTACCACTATAGAAAAATTTAAATCATACCTACGTACATTTTCTTAGTGCAGACGTAAAATTATCACACTTGAGAAATAAATGATCAATTGGATAGTTACAGAATAGTTTGCCAATCTTAAATATACTTTGGCACAACTGAAAAGTTTTAAGGTTAAGGTAAGGAAAATGAACAAATCATGTTGATTTGTTTATTTTCTTTACTGGAAGCGTTCGTTTCATACATTTCGTTATATCGGAATTTTATACAATTCCTAGGAAATCCTAGCAGTTTGAACCAATCTTGAATAGTCTATTGTCTTGAATAACTTGGAAGCTATTAAGTTAAAAATTATAAAAAAAATTAACTTAATAGCTTCCAAATTTGAGAGTTTCAAGGTTTTACGAAAATCATCAAGTAAAAAGTTAACCTATGTACTTTATATATTAAAAATTTTGATATTTTTCTAAATTCTAAAAAAAATATATATTTAATATTCTCTGAGGTTCCTTCATTTGATGAAACACACGATGCAGTTTTGCGATGTTTTTTTAGATCTTTTCATCTTGCCGTATATTTCATCATCAGTATTATTGTTACAGGTGACTTTCCTTCTGACCGGCCAATGTGAAACAGGCATAGTGGAAAAGCAGAGATATGTATACAACAATCTAGCTACAGCTACTTCAGGACAGGTGTTTCATATTAAAAAACAAGAGATAAGCAAGGTAAAAGCTATTTTTGAGAACTTTTAGTGAGTCGAAATTACAGAACATAGAACGCTATAGCTAACGCTGTCAATGTTCGGTGGACAAAACCACAGTTGGTGATGACACAGTGAAAGAAAATCAAATCAAAATCAAATCAAAAATCATTTATTTCAAGTAGGCTCAGTTTACAAGCACTTTTGACACGTCAGTTGACTATTTGTAAAGATTCTACCACCGGTTCGGAAGGCAGGTCCTGCTGAGAAGATACCGGCAAGAAACTCAACAGTTGCTCTTTTGAAAAAGTCATACAGTATTATAATTTACAATTGATAACAATTACTGTTTACATTTGTTATAGTTTTACTTCCTGTGTGAAGGTGGAAGCTGATCCAACGGCCTCCAAGCATTTTTATCATTAAGGAACTCATCAATGTTGTAGTACCCTCGACTAAGTAAATGTTTTTTAACACATTGCTTAAAGCTATGCATTGGCAGGTCCATCACAGTCTTGGGGATCTTATTATAGAAGAGTACACCCAAACCTACAAAAGATTTTTTTACTCTTTGGAGACGATATGCAGAAATAACTAACTTATGCCCGTGTCTAGTAAGACGTGGGTTTAGATCTCCTTTTCGTTTGTACAAATTAATATTTTGTCTTACATATATTATACAGTTATATATATATTGACAGGCTACTGTTAGTATACCTATTTCTTTAAACTTTTGACGAAGGGACTCGCGTGATTTAAATTGATATATTGCTCGAATTGCTCTTTTTTGAAGTACAAATATAGATTGTATATCGGCAGCCTTGCCCCACAATAAAATACCGTAAGACATTACGCTGTGAAAGTACGCAAAATAAACAAGCCTAGCTGTATCGACATCAGTAAACTGTCTTATTTTTCTCACGGCAAATGCCGCTGAGCTAAGTTTACCAGACAGTTTTTCTATATGAGCACCCCACTGAAGTTTACAATCCAAGGTCACTCCCAGGAAAACTGTGGAATTCTCCATTTCTAGTGTTTCACCATCGATCATTATAGACTTATCTAGTTTTATAACATTTGGCAATGAAAACTCAATACATTTTGTTTTCTTAGCATTCAAAAGTAGATTATTTGCAGTAAACCAATGCGACACATGCGATATGGCACTGTTTACGTCGTCAGAGTTATCTTTATTTCTGTCGGACTTAAAAATTAAGGATGTATCATCAGCAAACAGTACAATCTCACATATGCCGCTGACATGGTATGGTAAATCGTTTATGTACACTAAAAATAGAAAAGGACCCAGAATTGAACCCTGTGGGACGCCCATTATGGTAGTGGAACCGTGCGACTTTATATCATTTATGCATACCTTCTGTGTTCTATCACTGAGATAAGAGGCAATGAGATCGAGTGCAACACTTTTGATGCCATAGTGGCTTAACTTGAGTAGAAGCGTGTTATGGTCAACACAATCGAACGCCTTGGACAGATCACAGAACACACCAATAGCATTCTTAGAACCTTCCCATGCTTCATAAATATGTTTTAAAAGTTTAGCCCCTGCATCAGTTGTATTGCGACCTTTTGTAAAACCATACTGTTCAGGATGAAGCAAGTTATTTAAATTAAAATGACATAAAAGTTGATTTAATATGATTTTTTCAAAGACCTTGCTAAGTGTTGGCAATATTGTAATCGGTCTATAATTATTAAGATCTGATTTGTCTCCTGATTTAAAAAGTGGTATCAATTTGCCATGCTTCATTAGGTTCGGAAAAATACCTAAGTCCACACATTCATTAAAAATAATAGCTAAGTGGGGAGCAATGATATCAATTATATTAGATATTACTTTCACTGACATGCCCCACAGATCTCCGGTTCTTTTTAATTTTAATAAATTGAAAGATCTTTTAATGTCTGATACAGTTATGTGGTGAAATTCAAAAAGAACGTTGCACTCTTTAACATTGCCTCTTAATAGTCTCTGGGCTTCCGTAGCAGACGAATCTAGTGAATCAGTTAACAAGATAGGAACATTTTGGAAAAAATCTTCAAAGGCATTAACAACCTCGATATCAGTGTTTACCTTTTTGTCATTGACAATTAATTCAAAACTCATATCCCGCGGTTTGATTTTTCCTGATTCTCTATTAATTATGTTCCAGGTGGTTTGTATCTTGTTCTCAGACTCGATTATTTTCTGTTTGATGTGTAACGATTTCGCAAGAATACAAACACGTTTAAAAATTTTTGAGTAACTTTTTACGTAATCTAAATAAGTTCGCGTTTGATTATATTGTTTTTCCTCGTACAACTCGTACAATTTATCTCTACTTTTATAGATGCCTACAGTAGCCCATTCGCTAAACTTTAATTTTTGGCTAGCATTAATGCGTTTAAAGTTAAAAATTTTACTAAACTCTCTGTCTATTGACTTGAAAAGTGTACCAAAGAGCATGTCTGGATGATTATTTTCAAATGCAAGACTTGGAATTTTAGAAATAATTGTGTTTTTAAATCGCTTTAATTTACTTTCAGATATTGGCCTACACTTTACCCATTGATTGCTATTGGGTTTATTATTTAAGATAGTAATTATTTGACCACTATGATCAGAGCTTAATTTATTTATTATCTTCTTTTTCTCAAGCACACAATTATAAAATATATTATCTAGACAGGTACCTGAAGTTGCGGTTATCCTAGTAGGTTCGTTAAAAGCATGCGTCAAATCAAAACATTTGAATAAGTTAAGAAATCTAATAGATTTTGTGTTTTCTGTTAGAATATCAACATTAAAATCGCCGCAAATCAGTATTTGTTTGGAAGATGTGCACAATCGCCTCATTACATCTTCCATTACCTCTTCAAATTGATCAAAGTCAGCAGGAGGGGGTCGGTACACGCATACTATAATAATTTGTTCCAACTCCACACAAGAAAGTTCAACAATGCATTCCACAGAAAGACTAACTATATCTTTTCTATCCTTACATTTTAAGTTATTATGTAAGAAAATTAAGGAGCCACCATGACCAGCCCTTCTGAAGAACACACTTGACAATGAATAATTATTAATATTAAGAACTGACAGCTGTGAGTTAGTGAGCCAATGCTCCGTAATACATAAAATGTGTATATTGAATTTTTCTACAAATAGTTCAACTTCTAATTCCTTGCCGTTGATGCTCTGTATGTTTTGGTGTACAAGGTTAATGTTACAGTGCATCTCCGTTGTCGTATCTTCTAGTTTAAAAAATTTTCAATTGTAACAGTACCAGGATTGGTACTTCAGTCAGGTATAGAAATATTTGTACTATTAGTACAGGTTGTAAAAATGTCAGAAGACTGCGTTACAATACTTGTAACTGGATCGGTTAAATTACAATTAACAATTGAGACAGTACTATCATTCGTACTCTGGTCAATAGATAGAATAGAAACATAACTACTATTATTACATGTCATATTAATGTCAATAGACTGTGTTACAATACTTGTAACTGACTCATTTAAGTTGTAAGCCAACAGAGAGGCAACATGCTGCTTACATTTTTTTGGCAGATATAAATTATCTTTAGTCAACGAATAAGATGAGATAAACTTATTCATGTCAAAATAAAAAAATGCATCGCTGTGATGGTATGTCAAGTTGTATAACATAAGATTCAAGTTATGGATATGCTTATTTTCTTTAGCATTTGACTTAAAGTATGGAAAGGCACATAATGTAAATTTACATTTGGTTCTACTATGTAATACCAAAAGCTTTTCAACACATTTTATGATTTGATGCCTTTTAATTTTCAAACTGTTCCCTAACATCAAAATTACATTTGAGTAGCCAACTACATTTTCTGTACTTATGCTATTTATTAAATAATTAAAACTAGCCCCTGGAAAACATTTATTAGTCACTGAATGGTTTAGGTATTGGCTCATAATGGAGCCAAAATCCTTACCTAACTTATCAGAAATTATTAGAGTCTTTTTTTGAGCCTTTTTTGGCAAATTAAAACTATGTGAACTTAAATTTTTATCTGAGGTTGAAGGAATTGGAATAACATTATTATTACATTGCACATTTTGGCTCAAGTCAATATATCCAGAATTAGATAAAACACTACTACAGTCCTGAGTAACCGAAGGTACCTGATTTGAACATTGGCATTTGTTACTTAATGACTCAAAACGGGCCATATTGTATGTACCTAAGGCTAACAACTCTTCAGCCACTATGATTTGATCATGGATCTGACTTTGAGACAACTCATATTTAGCAGTTATTTCCTGCAAGTTATTTTCCATCTGATTTAGTTCATGCTGTAAACTTTGAGTTTCATTTTCATATTTTTCCCTGGAATTTTCAAGTAAAGAACAGTAAGTGTTTACTTTTTTAATTAATAGTGACCGTTCCTTTCTTAAAGCCAGGTTTTTTTTATTTGTACTATGAAATTTAATTAGTTTTTGAGTCTTTTTCATAAATTTTTTAATTTTAATGTATTTTTTAATTTTATTGTGGCTATTAAATAAATTATACCTAGATTGGGGCATAGCCAAAGTTTTGGTTGCACATGGGCTGTCACAAGTCAGATCAATGCAAAGCATTGGCGCCGGGACTGATGTGGAAGAGGCAAGCAGTTCATTATAAAGATTGTTCGTATTTTGTGTTTCAAATTGTTGTAATTGTGACTGAAGGTCATCAATTGTCTTGTGTGCACTGTTCAGTTCATCTTCCAACATTGATATGACATTTGAAATGACATTCTGAGTGTGATTTTAAATGCACACTGAAAAAGTCAAAGAAACTGAGTGCAAAAATACATCCTAATTTGGATGATATACTTAATTCTATTTTTTGTGATAATTATAAAAATAAGGATAATTATTAAAATAGGGACCTTTTGAAATAAAGAAAAAAGGATAGATATCAGTTAATAAATAAATGAGAATGAGAAACTATTCCTTTAAAATTTAATTTATTTTTCAGATAATTGAATATATTTTAGTAAATTTAAGAAATAAAAGAACTACCCTTCTACGGAAATGTTTCAAGAATGACGCCGAGTGTGGAAATAAACACAGTGTAAGTTTAATTATGTTTTCTTAAAGATACACATTTTCTTCATAATATTCAATTCTAATTTAGTATTTTGGCATAAATACGCTAGACCCTGAGTTTCAGAGTTATATGTAATTTACGTTTTACCTAGTAAACTATGATATTTTATATTTACGATAGCCACCGCTTTCATTATCAGCCAATATTTCTTTATAACCTGTTTCATACTTATGTTCGTCTGTCTGACTTTCTGGTTGGTCTAACATTTTAATGATAACGATTTTAACCAACATAGAACAACATTTTGCACTAATTCATGTTGTAATGCAAAATGGTAGAAATACGCCAGGATCAACTGCATTTTAACTCCTTTGGACTTTGAAATCATTACAAGAACTGCGATTATTGTAAGATCTAAAACTTTTTTTCTCTGCGATCTGCGATCAGTCGTCAGTAGTAACAAAATGGAGACGAAATTTGGACAAATAATAATTCGTCGTTATCAACCCATATTCGGTTCACTGCTGTGCTCGAGTCTCCTCTCAGAATGAGAAGGGATAGGCCAATAGTCCACCACGCTGGCCCATTGCGGATTGACAGACTTCACACACGCAGAGAATTAAGAAAATTCTCTGATATGCAGGTTTCCTCACGATGTTTTCCTTCACCGTCTGAGACACGTGATACCTAATTTCTTAAAATGCACACAACTGAAAAGTTGGAGGTACATGCCCCTGACTGGATTCGAACCCATACCGTCCGGAATCGGCGGCAGAGGTCATATCCACTGGGCTATCACGGCTCGCAGTTATCACTGGGAGTTAATTAATGTACTTTATTACTTTATGGGGCGCGAAGCTATGGGGGTGAAAAAAAAGAGTGTGTATCGGCAGGTTATCAAAATAAAGCCTGACATTTCGATGATTCGAACACACACCCTCCGAAATTGGAAGCAGGGGTCATATCCACTGGGCTAGGGTAGTAATAATAATTCTATGAATGTAAAATAAATAAAAATAAAACATATTTCAGTTTACAGTGGACAGCAAGCTGTGGGAAATCGTTATAGCTCTATCGGCACCAAAGCCTATAGTTGATGACGACATCAATGTGACCGGACCAGACGGTACACCAGTGGAGGTTCAACAATTAGTATCATCCCAGAACACAACAGTACGTAATTTATAGTTATTCGTCTTTATTCGTACTTCGTCCTTAAACCTCTTTAATCCAGCCCTTACAGAAGTCGTCGTTAACAACCCATATACAGCTCACTGCTGAGCTCGAGTCTCCTCTCAGAATGAGAGGGGTTAGGCCAATAGTCCACCACGCTGGCCCAATGCGGATTGGCAGACTTCACACGCAGAGAATTAAGAAATTCTCTAGTGTGCAGGTTTCCTCACGATGTTTTCCTTCACCGATTGAGACACGTGACATTTAATTTCTTAAAATGCACACAACTGAAAAGTTGGAGGTTGGACTTACAGAAGTACCGCTGTAAAAATGCTCTTCATTGCTCTGCTCCTATTAATAATAATAATAATTTATTTATTCATCAGAAAGCAGGTTTACAAAGATTACTTAAATATAATAAGACCCTGATACTTTCTACCATAATAATTTGGTGTATGAAAAATTTAAATAGACTATGTATAATCCTAATTCAAAAGCAAACAAATAAAAAAGAAAACATATGTAATAGCTTATACAATTTAACATTTTAAGATTCAATGATTATGACAAATGTAACTGAAAACTACTGTGACAGATAAAATAAAATAATAGTCATAATATATACTGTCAAAATTATTAAACCATGTTAAATTTAGTGCAAAGACAAGTAATTATTACCACTTAAATGTTAAAAAGTCAATTAAAATTATGTCAAAATATTTATCATACGTCAAAAAAAAAAAGAATATCATTAAAATTTGTAATTTAAATACTCATTTAAGTTATAGAAACATTTATCCATAAGCATTTTAGAAACCTTACTCTTGAAACTATTTACATTGTCAATTTTATAGATATCTGGTAGTTTGATCGTAGCGTGATGAAAAGTATACATTAACTTGCCTAGGAGTGTGAAGGATAACTGTAGCAAGTTTCGTTAAAATACGTCGAGGAGTTTTTGTTTCTATAACGAACATACAGACAAACAAAAATTGTACTGATTGCATTTTTGGCATCAGTATCGATCACTAATCACCGTGTAGTTATTTTGGAAATATATTTCATGTACTAGCTTGACCTATATACAGATTTATTATATGTATAGATTAAAACTATCAAAATATTTTTAACACAAAAGTAAGGAATTTCTAGATAATAACAATTGCCACTACCCCTACAATACGCACTGTCGAATCTTATTTAAACATTGATATAGTTCAGTATACCAAAGAAATTATGTTTAACTGTAAGAGTGGCGTGGGAAGTACCGAGGGAATTTGCTTTTAGTTTTCTCCGCTGGTTTACCCGCGTAGTTCCCATTCCCGTAAGAAGACTGGGATAAAATGATAACCTACATGTTAGTCCCTCAGAATGGAGATAAAAATCTGAGGTTATTCCCTGATAAAGTAGTTTTGGAGAAATATTTATCTAATCGGTCAAAATGTGAAGTGTCAAATCAAATGTTTTGTCTTTATAGTATTAATATAATTTATGATATCTCTATGTTTTATTCAGATCGTGAAATTAAAAGATGAAGTGGGTAAATATAGCATAAGTATACCCAATTGTCATGATGTCACAGTCCTAATAACAGCTTCAACATCTATAAGTTTCCAGTACGGCTTTTCTTCTGATAAGCCACATTGTTTAGACGAGACATATAGGAAACCTGTTCAAGGTAAAATATAGTTATTACCTGCTATAATATTTTGTTTCTAATAAATATCAGTGACGACGCCAGCGTGGTGGACTAAGGTTTAACATGAGTCCCCTCTCATTCTAAGAGGACACTCATGCTCGACAGTGAGCTGAACATAGGTTGTCATGAAATATCAGTGATATTAGTAGTAGTTAGTGCGTTTTCACGAGGTCATTTAATACGAGTGGATGTCAATAGCGACTGCCCACGACTGATGCACATATGCATATGATATATGGCCACTGTCCTGCGCGCACGTTTTCCAACCCGGACAGTCATACGTCCCCATTGGTGTCAAAATGCATACCAATGGTACTGTCGCCAACGAATTTGTCTAGCTATAAATCTTTCTAAAAAGGAGGTCCGAATATTTGACATTCAAAATCAAGTTTTCGCAAATACTAAGATGATAAGACTAACAATGATAAAAAAAGATTTCACGAATAACAAATTAATATTATGGTTCTGTTTATTTCAGACATCAAATCTTATTTGGCTATAGAACTAGATAATAAAGAACGAGATGTTACTCTAAAAAATGTTGAACTATGGGACATTGACGATGAGTTTATTGTAGAATTACCTCTTAAATTAATAGACTCCGATCGCCAGCTGTATATCACAGAAACAAAATTTTCTGCACCTCACCAGACGTTTAAAATTGCGGTAAGGTAACAATTAATATAATTTGAATAATAACTGAGTGGAAAGTAGATAATAGAACTAAAGCGTCAATGAAATAAGAATAACACTTAATCGAATAAACTGTAAGTTGTAAAGGCCATAAAGATTACGACATGATTATATTTTAGGTAAAAGGATTAACAGAATCAAAAGAATTAATAACAAGAGTATCTCCAACAACAATAGAATATGAAAGAGGTAACTTATTTAATTATATTTATAGCATTAAATAACATAATAATTATATAATATTTTTAAATAATTTTAGTTTATTTTGAGCTTTTTTATTTGACTTTTCTTTCAGTAACAAAAAAGCCAGCGAAAGTGACAATTTTGGGGGCAAAAAAAGTGTTCGTAAAATTGGACGAGCCTTTAGAACTCAAATGTAAGGTTTATGGATATCCTCAGCCACTTGTTACGTGGGAAGATAAATACAATAACACTATGAATTCCTCGGTACTGTATATTCTTGAAAAATATATCATAAAGTACAAAAGTATTATAAAGATTTTAAAAATATGTTTTTGTTTCTTCCAGATAAGTACAATAGCTCTAGGCGAGTATATAAGTACTCTTCACATAGATAATGTAATTGAAAGTACTATATTTACCTGTAAAGCCAAAAATTTTATAATCGACGCAGACAATGTTACAGTTATAACAAAAAATAAATTTATTGTCATAGAATATCCAAAAGGTTATTAGTGTATTATTAAATTTGAAAATTTTATTTGAGTCATATAATATACATAAGTACCTAATATATATTCTTTCTCATTTATTAGATGTCGCTGTAATTTACGGCAAATCCGTTGAACTAAGTTTGAAAATTGATGCAATACCACCAGCAACTATTAACTGGTATCAAGGTGGTAAAGAAATTATTAATATTGAGAACATAGAAATCAAAACTTCTTCCGACAATTCTGTTTTCAAAATTAAAAATGCGAAACCAAAACTTGGTGGAAAATATTACGTGAAAGTCACTAATGGAGAAAAAAATGTAGAGTATGAATTCAATGTTGTTGTAACCGATGCAGGTACAGTATTTTCAATAAGTTTTTTAAAAACTATTTATTAAAATACAATTATAAAACAGGCATTTTAGACTTTAAGCAAAACACTTTTTTTCTAGAAATACCAAAAATTGACAAAAATATTCGTAACTATACAAAAGATAAGGATTCAAGTGTGGATATAATATGCAGGTAATCATAAAATTTAATAATTTAAGTCTGACATTTTTATAATGAGGATCCGTTGAAGAACCAAAGTTACCGACTCAACGAGAAGCTAAAGTGGCAATGAGCGGGCACATAGTTCGAAGAGCCGATAGACGTTAGGGTCCCAAAGTGCTGGTATGGCAACCCCGCATTAGAAAACGCAGTGTTGGTCGACCCCCCACCAGGTGGACTGATGATATCAACATCGACGACGCCAGGATTTTTTGGATGCAGGCGGCTCAGGATCGTGATGTTTGTAGTCCCTACAAACGGCCTATATCCTGCAGTTTACGTCCATTGGATGATATGATAATGATGATGATGAATCTGGTGATTTTTTTTTAATATTAAATTTATATCACATAAATAACCTGAACTGAACATTGCTGAAACATAAAATGCACCATAATTGTGTTTTTTGTACGAAATCTTAAATATTACCTATATGTGTAGTTAAGATAAATGTGATGGATTAAAATTTTCAGGATTATAAAGGGTAAACCTAAACCAGCCATTTCATGGTCATTTGATCGTAATTTTCAAGGAAAATTTAGCAATTTAAATGAAACCACTCAAACCATTCACATTAATCGTGTTACACAAGAAAAAGTTGGCACATATAAATGCAAGGCTGTAAATGATTTAGGAAATGATACCCACTCTATGGAACTGAATGTTCAATGTAAGTACAATATATTTTATTAATTTCAAATTGTTGGATCTGAAAAAGATAAGAAAAAAGACAATTATTAAGACGAAAATTTAATCTTTCACTTTATGCTTATACGGCCATATTTATAAACATTGAAGATTAAAACCTTAGTTATATTCCAAAATAAAGTAAACTTTAAATAGCATTGACTAGGTCCACTTTGCTTTGAAAAATTCTTGTACTTGTTTAGTTCGATTTGTTCGTTACTGATTCTGTTCTTACTTAGTGCGTTCTTATTACTTGTTAAGAAGTTTCGTCTTAAGTCGTCAATAAATAATTATTATACATAAAGCCACCTCGTTTTGTTGATGTTAATAGAATTATAAAACAGCAAACTTTCTTATCACAGGCTTTATTATACAACTGGCTACGTTTTCATTATGTCGGGCCGACAGTTTACCGTGCAGTTTAAAGTGGCGTGGCTTGTGTATTAACATGGACGTGTTCACATAAAGGACGGTTCGAATAACTATAGCGCACGACATCTTTTTTACCGTGACGATAGATTATCGAGAAAGTTCACATAAAGTGAACAGCTAGCACGCTGTTCACTTTATGTGAACATAAACAATGACAATCGTAAAAAGGTAAAAGGTTGTCACGATAAACAGAGGCAGAAAACCGACACAGTAAAACATGGTCACGGTAAACCGGGACAGTAAATCGACACCGTAAAAACCTAGACAGCAACGCAGGGGGAATACAGAACCGATAATGTCAGATCCAATGGGAACACCTAGCCACGATTGTCATTCAACAGTAAATATCGGTATCGGATAAAAGTCGTTATCTCGACAGTCGTCCAACGGTAAATTTTACTGTACTGACATAGTGGGAAAGCACTCTTACAGCCATTTACACATGGTCTCCGTTTCACTGGCCCGTTTTATCGTATACTTTTTTTTTCATCGATGGCGTATGAGATGTTTCCGTACATTTTACCGTAAAACGGCCACACTGGTAGAATAGCGGCAGTATACTGCAAATTTGCTTGTGAACATCGTATCCAGTAATGACGAATAATCTCTTCTATAACAAGATTCCCAAGACTGTGATGGACCTGCCAATGCATAGCTTTAAGCAATGTGTTAAAAAACATTTACTTAGTCGAGGTTACTACAACATTGATGAGTTCCTTAAAAATAAAAGCGCTTGGAGGCCATTGGATCAGCTTCCACCTTCACACAGGAAATAAAACTATAAGAAATTGTAATTGGTATCAATTGTAAATTATAATACTGTATGACTTTTTCAAAAGAGCAACTGTTGAGTTTCTTGCCGGTATTTTCTCAGCAGAACCTGCCTTCCGAACCGGTGGTAGAATCTTTACAAATAGTCAACTGACGTGTCAAAAGTGCTTGTAAACTGAGCCTACTTGAAATAAATTATTTTTGATTTGATTTGGATACGGTGTGTGAACAAAGTATAGTTTTTTGTCGTATCCGTTAAAATGTCTACCGTGTACACGGAGACTATGTTTGAACGCGTTATAAGGTTAACTTAATTTCAGATCGACCGACGGTGGAAGTGAAACCAAGAAGGACATATGATGCTAAAAATGGCACAAAAGTTAAACTTTCGTGTTTGGTCGACGGTTCGCCAATTCCTAAAGTTCGATGGCTCGTAGGGGATAAAGAAATAAAAGATGATGAAAAATATAAAATATACCGAGACCATGCCTTAAGGTACGTAGCAGTTTTTTTAACATGTTAATCCAATCATTGTATTGATACGTAATCACCTGAAAAAGAGTAGTGATAGCCCAGTGTATATGACCTCTGCCTTCAATACCAGAGGGCGTGCTACGAGTTCAGTTTAGTGCATGCACCGTTAACTTTTCAGTTAAATGCATTTAAAAACATAAATAACACGTGTCTAAAACGCTGAAGGAAAAATATTTTGTAGAAACCTGCTTATCTGAGAATTTTCTTTACTCTCTTTGTGTGTAAAGTCTGCCAAACCTCAAGGGCCAACATCACCTCTCTCACTCTGAGAGGAGACACGCATAATTTTAACACAATGAAACCTTGATTCTATAGATGATGCAGTTTGTATGAACAACAACCTTGATTTTATATTTTTGACAGAGGCAGGAGCCTATAGATGGTTTGCCATAACTTTTTTCACAACTTTTTTAAAAGTTAAAGTACATATTTTTTATGTACTTTAACTTTTGTTAATACCTATCCAATGATATATCGCATGTTGTAATTGGTATTTAGGCAGGCTCCCATACATTTTTGCCGGTTCTCCTTTAATAAGAAAAAAATAGTTTCACAGGTTCTATTAAAGACTCTGGAAGTTATGTCTGTGAAGCCTCAAACTCTTTGGGAACAGAACGTAGAAACGTAACTGTTGAATTCTATGGTAAGATAAAATTTTTAATTAAAAATACCGGACGCCCGCTACTTCATCCGCTTGGAAATCGATGTAAATTTTCATTTTTATTTTTATTTTCGCATGCTTATATATGATACGCTCAAAGATAGAAAAGGTTTAGTGAAAAGAACAGAATAGGCCTACGGAAACCACGTAAAACTAAAACGCGCTAAGTAACTACTTCATAGGTGGCGTGGAAACGTGTTCATATTATGACGATTACAAATTTTACAACTTTTTAAATCGTTATATCTCAAAAACAGTGGCTCTTAGAAAAAAAGAATTAATAAATTTTTGTAGATAATTTTATGATCTACAATTTTTATTCAAGGTATTTTTATGATAAGACTTACCGTTTTGCTGAAAATCTCGAAAAACTAATTTTTTTGACCTTTGACCTTGAATAAATTTTTTTCCTTACAGGAGAAAGATGGGGAACTTTCAGATTTTATTTTTAGTGATATTTTAAACAATCTTACCGATATTCAGCTTGGCGGGAATTTAGGTAACTTCGAATGTCTAAATAGACCGGACTAAAATATGCTAATTCAAGTCAAAATTCATTAATTTCAATTAAGCTTACTTTACAAGCACTTTCGAAACAGGTAATAATATTAACAGATAATGGTGATAATAACTGGTCTAAAAATTAAAAATGGTTACGATTGTTCCTCCTTGGGCCGATAAGAGCCCCCAAGAAACTCAGCCAGGGATTATTTTTTTTGTATATCACCATTTTACAAATGTATCTACAACTAAGTACACAATCTCATAGTGCAATTTTACCAATGTTAGAAGGGATATTCCCGATTCGCCGCTAGCTTGTTGATAAAGAAATTAAAATTATATTTTCAGAGCCAGTCAAAATTGATATTCCATATAAGACCACCTTCGACGCCGACCTGCGAAGCACACTGATCTTGTCATGCCGCGCAAATGGTAATCCAAAGCCGAAAGTGGTGTGGTGGAGGTCTCCTATTGTGAATAATATACCTGTAACACCTATAAGAGTCGAGTAATAAAATGCTTTTACATTCTTTTTTTTTAAGTTTTGTTACGAGGCTATTAATTCTGTCGTTCACATATTTTCATTAGTATTAAGGGGTAAAGTTAGTGAGGTTGTGTGAGGTTCTACCGTGACCATTTTTGTTCCTATTCATTTCTCTATTTCAGTCTGAAATATTTTCTTGTTTCGTTCTTTGTAGACCCCTTTTTACGTAGTCGGGTTATAGTGTTTAAACTTTATTTTAATTAATTGTTAATGATTTTATATTGAGCCAGTTAATTTTTTTTATTAACTCCATGGTCGTTGATTTACCATGGAGGTATTAAAATAAAACTTACTTTTTAATAACGTTAAGATATTTGTTTCAGGTGTGACGAAAATAATAACGTAATATTAGAAAACATCCAATCTAATGATGAGGGGCAATACTTCTGCAGGGCAGATAACAATTATAGTAGTCAAACATTAACATACACAGTTAACGTTCCAGGTACTTAGTTATTACAGTCATATTAGGATAATTTATTACTCCCTCATTCATATACGTACACTTTATTTTTAATTTTCAACACGACTTATAACACACTAGCACGCCGCGCGATTTCAATCCGGCATTTATATATAGCCTATAGCCTTCCTCGGTAAATGGGCTAACTAACACTGAAAGAATTTTTCAAATCAGACAAGTAATTCCTGAGATTAGCGCGTTCAATCAAACAAACATACTTTATAATATTAGTATAGATAATAATGACTCAGCGACGTCACGCAATTTCATGGCCCACAGGCTGCGAGAGATTTTTTTTTTAATTCGCTGTTGATCGAATACTTTGCCTGTGAATTTTATAATGGCAAATTTAACGGAGAAGTGAGATAAAATATACAACTTTACCTTAGAAACAAATGAGAGGGCAATATTCGACTTTAAGACGAATATCATGATACCATTTTGGTACTAAGGACAAATTGCAGGTCAATATTTATGATACCATTTTGGTAGCATCGACAACTTGCAGGTCAGTAGTCATGATACTATTTTGGTATTGTGCTTTATACCATACAACTGCCTAATAGCCTCGGCTGTAATTTTCAACTTACCGCACTTATATCTGTACTATTAAATACTTCTAATACGATTATGTCAAATTGTAGCTTATTTTATATGCTCGATTTTATTTTATTTAATTTAGATTGTCTTTGATCTAGCTCATGGTTTCGTAGATTCTGTATCTGGATCATAGACCATTATAATTGTTGTGTTTTCTCTTCAAATCATGGCGCGTCGTATCCATACTAGACTTTCTTGATGAGTACTGTTTACCAACAAACAAATTAGAAATGAGGGTATAAATCACTAGTTATTTAACACCTGTTAATAAATATAATTAACTTGTTCTCTAATTAATGAAAATAAATTTGATTAATAAGCTTAGATCAATTAAATATGTTTAATGTATTTTACATAACATTTTATAAATACCATACATAATTTTAAATAAATAAGTTATGAAATGACATGCGTTTTCTACCTTCATTTCTAATTTATTTGTTGGTAAACAGTATTCATCAAGAAAGGCTGTAGTAAAGGTACTTTTTTTGTCCATATTATTGTTCTAACTTATCAAAGAAATACATAATTGTTCATTTTCAGTGCCAGTTTCTATATTAAAACTGTTACAAAACACCATAGATGTTGTGGAAGGAGATGCGCGATTTCAATTACAATGCATAGTATGGGGTAGCCCAAAACCAACTGTAAGATGGATATATAATGGTATTACTATTACAGGTACAATGTTTCAAAATAAATACAAAAATAAAAATTTATAGCTATAATGGGGATGATGACTAGGTTTGAATATATTGATTTTTATTATGATACATTCGGGTAAATAAGGTCAATGTTAACTAATTTATACATAAAAAGCTAAGATTGTCTGGATATTTACAAAATAAACAAGATTATAAAATTTCAAAATCTATTGAAAATCTTTTATCGTAATTAGATGAAAATTCAGTTTTAGCTTCCTTACATCAAATGAGACATTTTTTAATATTTAAACTATAAATTTAAACGCACAAATAACAAAGATATTAGTAATTTTGTTTGAACGCCCATACAAATCTAACGATCATAACGTACCTACGACGTCATTAATTCGTACCATTTTGTATAGTGCGTTTTTCAGGGATCCGTGGCAATGCCGCAAATCTTACTCTTTAAATCCCTGTAGCTCCGAAAGTAATTATCGCAGATATCTTGTTACTTTAACAAAATTGCTTTACTATTGGCATACTCTTAATTTTTATACAATTTAAAAAACTGTCATTATCCCTATTAGGGTTCCAAACGTACGTAGTACTAAAACGGAACCCGTATAATATCACTCGCGCACATTTTAATGTCCGTCTGTTTTCTCCGAATGTACTGGACAAATCAAGTTCGGAAGTCGGAATTTTTATTTTTTTAAATATTTTCATTATTATTTTTAATTCAGGTTAATTGCTTAAAAAGTGCACCTTTTTTATAAATTTGCGGCCTGGGCATCATTTTCATACTTTGGTCGACAACGAACGCGTCCTTTCTTAGAAGAAAGAAATGCTCAGAATTTCACGGCCCGACATGGAACTCGAACCTAGAACCTCGTGATCCGAAGCCTCACGCTGAAACAGTAAAGCAGTTTAAGAGCGCGCAGCGCGTCGGTTCGATATGAATAAAATTCGAAGCGCCTTTTTTCCTGAGATTGAAAGCAAAATGAGCAAAACATGTATTTTTCAAAAAAATAAACTATCGAGAAAAGTTTTACAAATTGTGTATTTTGTATAGTCATAACGAAGCTAACACTTTGAAATATCATTTACCCAAATATCAGGCTCCTAACTTTTCCAGAATCTGAGATCCAGAACCATTTGTAACCACCAAATTACATATTGCACACTAACTATTCTAACACAATTTATATCTGTCTAGATGGCGGGAGCTATGAAATTAAAAACGATTATACACTTGTAGTAAAGAACGTCAGCTCGAAATCCGGAGGTACCTATAGTTGCAAAGCGGAAAACACAGGCGGCAACGATACTATCGAATACGAAGTGAATGTTCATCGTAAGTTCATTATTTATTATAAGCTAGAGGATCCGGTTAAGCATCTCTATGACTTAAATGTGCACTTACTTCTTCCCTAACCCTACTCATTACCTACCATCCTTAGCCCATCTGTAACTCACCACTTTGCTGAGCCTTGGATTGGTCCTTCACTACCAATCCACCCATTAACACCAAACAAAATATTTATTTTTCGAAATGAGTACATCTTTGCCCGATCTACCCGAAAGCAATTTGATAGTTAATGATTATTCCTATCACCCCATAAACGAAATACGTGGCAATCCATTTAAGCAAAAAAGCATTTTAAAAATTACTTGATAAATTATTTAATTTGTTTTAATAATTACGACTTTTAACTTATTCCCGTTTAAATCCATTTATTATCAACCCATATTCGGCTCACTGTTAAGCTCGAGTCTTCTCTCAGAATGAGAGGGGTTAGGCCAATAGTCTACCACGCTGGCCCAACACACGCAGAGAATTAAGAAAATTCTCTGGTATGCAGGTTTCCTCACGATGTTTTTCCTTCACCGTTTGAGACACGGTCGTGATATTTAATTTCTTAAAATGTACACAACTGCAAAGTCGGAGGTGCATGCCCCGGACCGGATTCGGACCCACACCCTCCGGAATCGGATGCAGAGGTCATATCCCAGTGGATATGACCTCTAGAGAGCCATGATAGCCCAGTGGGCTATCATGGCTCAGCCATATTTCAACATATTTAATTTTTAATACCTCGTTGGATAGGTAATAAAGCAAAACTGTTTTTAAATTACTATGCTGATAAAGAGACTAGGAATTTTTTTTAAATACTTTTTAGTCATAGGATACAGAAAACATTTTAAAATTTTTAGAATCATGCTTCAAAAATGGTTCAATTTTTATGTTATTTTTTGTTCTCTTTAATACACTATGAAGCTAGTAGCCCACATTTCTAAAAAAAAACAGAGAAAAGGCTTTTTTTCGAAATCGGTAAATTTTTGCCCTGTATACCCAAATGCAATTTGATAGTTATTAATCCCTACCGTCACTCTTTAAAGGGATAACTATGCATTTCTAGTGACCAGTTCCAGTTAATAATTTTATCATAAATCCTAAACAATATCAAAAGGTATTCAAACTAATCTTACAGCATATCCACCGAGAGACGATTATGCCACTGATACAACGTATCTTCTAGAAGGAAACGGAACACATAATATACCTTGCGGAACAGAGTTAAGTGAAGGTGATTTAGTTCGATGGTTTAAGGTAAGAAGTTAGCTTATGATTTACTCATATCAAATTTATTATAAACAATATGAATTTCGTATAAATATGAATTAATAAAAGTTAAGGATTTCTCATAAAACTTAATTCAAAAATCATGTATTTTTACAAATTTTCCAACCGTCAAAAACGCTGTTATCCATTTTGTGACGTCAAACTAATTGAATATTTTAGTCAAATTCTCCGTTTTGTAAAGGATTTGTTAACGTAACGTCATGAAACAGTTAAAATATATAAATAGACCATCATGGCTCGTATTGTCAAAAAAATATTTAATAATTTTAAAATGAGTGTTCATAACATTAAACGACTATTTGGGAGTTAAAAAAGTTTCAAACTAAGAATTACACAAAGCTGTTTAGATTTATTGCTACAAGATACTGACTGCTTTTTGGCTCGATTCATAACTTTGGATGAAACCTGGCTTCATCAATACGATCCTAAAATAAAACAACAGTCCATGACTTGGAAGATATTGTTATCTCCAACTCCTAAAGACTCCTAAAAACTTAAGGCAATCCCTTTTCTGGGATAGCCAAAGCAAAATGATCGAATACCTTAGTCATGGAGCCACTACTACGGGATCTTAATACCTATGCGGAAGCACTACAGAGGTCAGAAATTTGACGGCATAATTTTATGGCATGTCATTCAAATTTTTTTTTTATTTACTAGTTAGCCCTTGACTACACTCTCACCTGATGGTAAGCGATGACGCAATCTAAGATGGAATCGGAGTCTAACTTGTTAGGAGTAGGATGAAAACCACACCCCTTTCGGTTTCTACACGACGTCGAACCGGAACGCTAAATCGCTTGGCGGTACGTCTTTCATCGGCTCTTCGAACTATGGCCTACCCATCCAGGTTCACGACTCGCTGAGCTATGTCTCCTCATTCCTGATTCGATCATGCAGAGAAACTCCAAGCATAGCTCGCTCCATCGCCCATTGAGTGACTTTGAGCTTTCTAATAAGGCCCATTTTTCGCTATGCAACGCACTAATGGTGCATTGCTCTACCGAAGCCATACAATTTTCCGAAAGTTGAAAGGTTATCAATTTACCTACTCATATATCCCACTGTCATACGCTCGGTCTCCATTTGACAGCATCACATTTATATTATGAACTAACAGATACACCGCGGTTTCACCTGCGTAGTCAAATGGATTATGGATAAAATATAGCGTAAGTTGTAGCTAAAGATGTAGCTTTCTATTGGTAAATTTGGTAAAACGATTTTTAAAATCGGTTCAGTAAATTCAGAGACAACTACACAAACGCACTAACTTTTTCTCTTGATAATATTTTCTATTTATGTTACGAATATAGGATGGACATCTGCTCAGGACTGGTGAACTAACACTAATAAACGTGACGAAGGCAGATGTCGGTCATTACATATGCCGAATAAGTAAATCAAAGTACTCTTATTCATATCATAAAAGAATTTTACTTGGAACTGAAGCGAAATTTGTCACTGGAGGAAACACTATACAAATTACTTTTGAGGAAGGAGCAGAAGCACAATTGGATTGCAGTGCTACTGGAGATCCACCACCTAAAGTGAGTTTTTCAAGAACTGTTGGTTAACAATTAAAATTAAGCACTGTCTGGCATTATTCCTCATCGTCCATCGGCTCTTCGAACTATGTTCCCTGCCCATTGCAAGTTCAGCTTCACGACTCGCTGATCTATGTCAGTGACTTTGGTTCTTTTGTGGATCTTCTCATTTCTGATTCTATAACGCAGAGAAACGCCACAGTTAGCGCACAAGCCTCGGATCCGGAAGTCATCAGCGATAACACGCTCTGATCGAAAACTTTCGTCTTCAGTCACTCAGGAATTGAGGACGTACGAAATTTCCCGAACGCTGCCTAGCCAACCACAAGTATTCGACTGTTCAGTGTTCACCTCTTTCTCGAAATTGGACCTACATAACTGAACTATGTATCCTAGGTATATATACTCGACTACAATTCCGAGCGCACAGTCCTCAACAATAACTGTGTGGAGCGTTACATGAGTATTACACATGATCTTCGTCTTACTCGTGTTCAGTTTTAGGCCACTTGAAGAGAAACTCTGGTGAAGTCATTGAACATGGTACTAAGGTCATCCAAAGTCTCTGCCATAATGACCAGATCGTCGGCATATCGCTGTGAGTGATGTACTCGCTATCTATATAGATGCCAAATCCGTACCAGCCCAGAAACTTAAAGATATCTTCCAATGCAGCGGTAAATAGCTTCGGGGAGATTATATCTCCTTGTCACACTCCTCGCTGCATAATTAGATTGAACTCGTAGTCTGATCCTGAATACAGACTGACATACTCGTAGTAGCGTTTTCTTACAAACACTCCAACACTTGAATGTATCTGTAGTCAATTTGGCATCTCTACAAAGACAGATTTCCGCACAGCCCGGGTGTCCACCTAATCTAAGGCTTGATCATAGTCCACAAACGCTAACCAAAGTGGCTGGTTGTGTTCTTCGGTCTTTTGTATAACCTGAGCGTATGAATGTGGTCTATGGTATTAAAATCTTTTCGGAAACCGGCTTGTCCGGGAGGCTAGATTTACCCAAAATCGTGACGATTCAATATGACGCTCGAGAACAACTGGTAGACATGGCTAATGAAGTGTTAATCTACTCTATGGCTAATGATGTATGTTGATGTAGTGTAACTCACTATAGATTAAATTATAAAAAGGTTTTATCATTAAAATATTTATTTCAGACTGTATGGTATAGGAAAATCCATAGAATAGAGGGTATAACCACAAGTCGGTATTCGATTTTAATGAACAATAATAATATTTATAATTGGAAAAACATTATGTGCTCTGTGTCCAATGTATTTGGTACTATCAAACGGTATTTTGAAATTGTTGAAGAAGGTAAATCTTTATTTGATGAATTATTTTATTACTATATTGGTTCTTACATGTATTATATTATATGTATTCTTTTATTATAATAGGTTCTTCTTCAAGATAGCCTAGTGCCTCCAATTCCGGAGGTGTAGGTTCGAATACGGTTCGGGGCATGCATTTCCAACTTTTCAGTTGTGTGCATTAAAAAAAAATTAAATAACACGTGTCTCAAACGGTGAAGAAAAAGTGAGGAAATCTGCATACCAGAGAATTTTCTTAATTCTCTGCGTGTCGTCGTGCGCACGTGTGAAGTCTGTCAATCCGCACTGTCCGCCACAATCCGTCATGACCCAGCGCGATGGACTATTGGCCTAACCTAACACCTGTCATTTTGAGAGGAGACTCGAGCTCAGCAGTGTGCCGAATATGGGTTGAGAATGATGAAAATGATGATATAGATTCTGATTATATTTTATAAATAAAGAGCGATTTCATCTTTGTTCTAGAAGTAATTGCACCTGTAAACCAAGAGCTTATTGTTTATGACAAATTATCATATACTTTGATAATAAGTAAACAAATAAAATAATAATAGTTTTTCAGTCATACTTCTTGACTTTGAAGGTTAACTTTATTTGTATGTCGAGAACAGTGAATTAATATCAACGAAATTACTAGAATCCAGTGACTCAAAAACCTAAAAGCAATAGAACAAAAAAAAAACTATTAAGACTTCGAGCGTCCGAGTGCAAAAACGGAATTCTTATAGGATGACTCCAGCTTTCCGTCATAGCCAACTACAATTGAGAATTGATATCGCGCAATGCTCCTACCCCTACCCTTACCCCTACCCTAATTATCCTATGCCTTTCAGGAAAGATCCCTGATTTCTTTGAAAATACAACACTCACAAATATAGTAGACTATCTTCCCAACAATGAAATAATTTTTCAAATTGGTTCAGTAGTTTTGGAGCCTATTCAATACATACAAACAAACAAACAAATCTTTCTTCTATAAAATAATAGTATACAGGTAAACATATTGTCATTTTTTCACTTCGCGATTTATAGAACCACTTCTTTGAAACATCATATTTTCTGTTTATTTTCTTAGCGTGCCTTATGAGTTTGGAAGACGATTTTACTTCACGACAACCCATATTGACAATGGGAAATAATAAACGAAGTTGGCCAGTTTTTCCAGTATCTAATGGATCTTTACAAATGTTGAAGCACAGAAATTTCACATTTTTCTGTCCTGACTCCTATATATCGTATAAAAATGAAAATTATGGTGACCGCATGATAACGTATTGTGTAGGTGATTCAATGTTTTACTTAGAAGGAAAAGCAGTGTCAGCTTCTGAAATCACTTGCAATAAGAGCATAGTGCCACTAGCGAAAAATTTTAATCGACCCTGTCGGGGAAGCGATACTACGCTAATGGCTGTTGGTTTCGACGTAGGCGGGTCCTTTATGCCTGTATATAGAGTTTGCTTTGACAACATTACGAAGACACCATTGTATGTAGAACACGATATCCATAAGTCTATTGCAAATATGACACCAAAACATAAAGCTGAATACACTAGAAGCAGCTATCTGACATTGGAATACGAAGATATTTATGATTGCAGAAATCAAATCGATCCAATATCATCGTATATTGGCAAATCGTTAAAAAGTGATGAAAAGTGTTGCTTCAAGCGAAGACAATTAGTGAACCCAAAAGATGTGCTTCCAGGAGTAGCTCAAGTGGCAACATATCACAATTTAAATGTTGTACCTCAATGGAGCAGTTGCGGATCAGAAGTATGTATATCCGAGTTCCTTTACAATTTTCAACGTCTGCGTGTAATAAAACGAAATAGAATAGAGTAGATGCTATAACTTAATTATTCACCGTTAAAATGGTACAGATAATATCGTAGTTAATAAATTTTGACTTATACTAATAGCATAATGTTTATCGTCACAAGTCAAATTTGTGAATCGCTTTGAAATTTGCACGCATTGACATTATGACATATGAATCCGCTATGAAATAGTTTTCGAAAATTCACCCTCTAAGATGAGTTGCCCTGGTTTATTAAATGTCACAAATAAACATAGTCCCGGATATCAGATAGTTGATTTGAAAATTCAAAGAGCCAGAAGCTATTAATCGTCTTAACCTTATTGAATTATTGTTTTCAGAATTGGGATGAAGTTGAACGTCGTGTTAGAATGTATGCCATAAATACAAATGGTACAGTTAAAATGTGGACAGGTGCTACATCTGTAAAACACGAAATTCCAGCGATATATTTAAAGGACAAGTTGAACCAGAAACTGCAAGTACCTCAGTACATATGGAGGGTAAATATGTGCAGTGTTGTAAAATTTATTTAAATTCATCTATAAATCAATCAATCTAATATTCCATACATGTCTACCCTAAGGGTATCTACAATGATAAAAAAAAAGAAATCGTCAATCTGTAGGTACATTGAATAAAATTATAAGAAAAACGAGAGATCAAAAAAGAGGAACAGAACACAAAAAAACATTTTGAATGTTTGTTTATCTGTCTGTATGATCACGTTATTCTTTGGATCTACTGAACGGATTCACTCAGTTTTCCTAGGTAGATTAAGTTAATTTGAATTAAATCGACTTTGATTCATTAAGATTAGACGTACCTACTGAAAAAAGATATCTGAAAAAAATGAATTCCACCATAAACAATTAAACACAGACGAAGTCACGGGCATACGCTGTTAAAAAATAATGATGCCTGAATTGAAATATGTCGTTTCTCCCACAGTTGGGTAAATAAATTATAAGTAAAAAAACTTTTTAAAAAAAAGCTTTTTCTCCTCATTATCATTTAATCATCATTATCAGATTAAATATAGCACTTTCTGATAACGCAGCATTCTACTGGTGAAAGAATTTTAAAAATCGGATCAGTAGTTCCGAAGATTACCCCTTACAAAGAATTGTTACAAACTTACAAACTACCTCTATATAATATCAGTATAGATATAGATAAGCCCTTTCATTTAATACCCATATTGTAGAAGTACATTAAAAATAACTATTCCGCCATCTTGGGTGGTCTTCCATATTGTATTTAGAATAACGTCATATAATATATCGTGCATTGTCATTCAATCTTAACTTGTATACAAAATTTCAGCACAATCGGTTGAAGATATCTACATCAAAATTGAGCTTACAGAATCCACCGTAACATCCTACGTACATTGCAAGTTAAATAAAAGCTTTTAAAAAATGAGCTTCTTTAAAACTTTTATATCTCTTAACAGGTGGTTCAAGGTCAATTAGCGGTGATCCACGTCAACGTTCCTAACTTAACGTTGTCTACTGCATTATCTTACATCCTATGCGAGGATATCTGCAACACAATACCTTGGATGATGTACGAGCATTGGCGAGACCTTGACAAAGGTTTCATCTACTGCTGCAAATTAAAGGACTTTGAAGAAGCCTTCGACTACTATGGTTACCAATGTTTTAAATGATTCATTGTCTAGCGAAATGTTTGGATAAGCTTTATTTATTTTACAAAAGTTTCACGTAATTACTATTTTCATTACCATCATCATCATCATCATCATCATCATAATCATCATCATCATTCATATAACCCAATGGACGACCATAGGACAAACACCTTTTGTTGGGCCTTCCAATTCCAACATCCTGAGCGGCTTCCTACAATACATATAATGCCGCCGCTTTTCTGTGTCGGGTCACTGATAAAGTACCTTTGGACCTTGGGACCCAACGTCTATCCACTCTTCAAACTACTTATTTAAGGAAAAAAAATCATCGCCTAATGTATTTTTTATTATTTAAAACATGTTTTACTTTAAATAAGGTTTAGAAATTAATTTCAATGATGCAATTATCATCTGAAAATTAATAAATATTTTAATCTAGAAATAACTTGTTTCTTATTTCCAAAATGACTTTATTTTAATGATATTAATTAAAAAAAAATTAAAGTTTTTATGTGTAAAGTACGCACGATGGATATAGAACATGCAAAACTGTCAAGTAACATCGTATCCAAAGTATCACGTTACCAAAATGTTTGGAGGTAAAAATCGACATAGTTCAACGACATTTAGCCAAGTGTTTGACGGGGTACTCTAACTCTAACTCTGTAGATTAAATTAGTACATTATAGCTCAATATATCAATTAAAATCACGCGAGTCCCTTCGTCAAAAGTTTAAAGAAATACATATACTAACAGTAGCCTATCAATATATAACAGTATAGTCTATGTAAGACAAAATACTAACATGTACAAACGAAAAGGAGATTTAAACCCACGTCTTACTAGACACGGGCATAAATTAGTTATTTCTGCATATCGTGTCCAAAGAGTAAAAAAATCTTTTGTAGGTTTGGGTGTACCCTTCTATAACAAGATCCTCAAGACTGTGATGGACCCGCCAATGCATAGCTTAAAGCAATGTGTTAAAAACATTTACTTAGTCGAGGTTACTACAACATTGATGAGTTCCTTAAAGATAAAAGCGCTTGGAGGCCATTGGATCAGCTTCCACCTTCACACAAAAAGTAAGACTATAAGAGATTATAATGTTATCATCAATTGTAAATTATAATTCTGTATGATTTTTTAAAAAGAGCAACTGTTCAGTTTCTTGCTGGTTTCTTCTCAGCAGAACCTGCCTTCCGAACTGGCGGTAGAATCTTTACAAATAGTCAACTGACGTGTCCAAAGCGCTTGTAAACTGAGCCTACTTGAAATAAATGATTTTTGATTTGATTTGATTCAATAATGCACAAATTTTTTGAAGGCTTATACAATGACAGCCGTGATAGCCCCAGTGGTTATGACCTCTGCTTACAATTCGGCGGGCGTAGGAAACCCCGCTGGCCTGGTCCGATGAATGCACCTCCAACTTTTTAGTTGTGTGAATTTTCAGAAATTAAAATCACGTGTCTCAAACGGTGAAGGAGAACATCGTGAGGAAACCATAGCATATCAGAGAATTTTCTTAATTCTCTGCGTGTTTTTCTGTCAATCCACATTGGGTCAGCGTGGCGGACAACCGCAACCCTCTCATTCTGAGAGGAGACTCAAGCTCAGCAGTGAGCCGATTACAGGTTGATAACGGACGAACGAATAAGTCCATAGATATTACGTCTGTGACTTCCTTACGTCAACAGTACACTGCAGTTCAAAAAAAAAAGATTCCGACGAATTGACAACCTCCTCCTTTTTTTGAAGTCGGTTAATAAATATGTTAATTTAAACATTACCAATACCCTGATAATGAATGCTATTTCAAAGTAAGCTATCAACGAAAACTTTGTATTAAACAAAGTAGACATTTCCTTTCGACCCTTAGTCACACGAGTAAACTTCTATCCGATATATAAAGTCCAATCAACGTTTTGGTGTCCATTTCATTTTGTGTTTAAACCGTCTAATAATAAGGTTCAATTTAGATCAAACTGATTGGGCACATATCACATAAACATGGTGCGTGCGAAATGCACTTGTAATTGCAAAGTTAGGGCAAAATGTTATCGATTTTATTTATAATTTTGATACAATGTTGCGGTTAAGTAGTGAACGCTTCTATATTATAATTTTATTTATATTTTAATTAATACTTATTAGTTTAAAGTGAAAGGTAAATTTTAAATTCCTTTTTTAAAATCTGCCTTTTTTTTCATAAAGACGTAGCAGCCTCTTTTTGTTACCATGACTATATTTAATTCCCGTATTCCCACTGCTCGAATCTCCTCTCAGAATGAGAGGGGTAAGGCCAATAGTCCACCACGCTGGATTGGCAGACTACACACACGCAGAGAATTAAGAAAATTCTCTAGTATGCAGGTGTCTCATTCTGAGAGGAGACTCGAGCTCAGCAGTGAGCCGAATATGGGTTAATAACGAACTATAATCTATATCTATACTAATCTATACTAATATTATAAAGAGGTAAAGTTTGTAAGTTTGTAAGTTTGTCACATTTTTTAAATGGGGTAATCTTCGGAACTACTGGTCCGATTTTAAAAATTCTTTCACCAGTAGAATGCTACATTATCGGGGAGTGCTATAGGCTATATTTTATATTGGTATCGTACATATTAGCCGAGTTATCACAGGTTTTGTCATACAGGTCGGACTGAAAATCCTCTTAAACAGACTTATTCGCATGCGCTGCCTTAACTATTGTGTAAAATTGAAATTAATAATATTATAAAAAGGTAAAGTTTGTGGTATTGTAAGGGTAATCTCTGGATCTACTGCACCGATTTTGAAAATTCTTTTACCACTGGAAAGCCACATTATTTGTGAGTGTCATAGGCTATATTCCCCGTAACTAATATTATAAAGAGGTAAGTGGTATTGTAGGGGTAATCATTGAATCTACCGAACTGATTTTGAAAAAATCGTTAACCACTAGATAGCCATTTTTTTTGTTAATTTTTTATCCCCATATTCTCACTGGAATGGGAACTAAGCGGGTGAAACCGCGGGTCGTCGACTAGTCTTATCATAAGACAGCTTAGCCTTAAATAGTAACTACAAAACGAATAACTGCAAAATGTCTAAACACTTCATTACTTAGTTACCCTTTACCAGAGTTAGAACAAAATGAAAAAATCTACAATGCTAGTCTATAAATGTATAGTAGTTTTATTTTTGGCAGTAGAAAACGTTTTTTGTAGTAAAAGCTTTGTGATAGTGGCCGATACGACGGCTTCGATGCGTGAGGAAATAGAAATTTTGAAAAATAATATACAATCAGTACTGGATGCGGCGAGGAATAGAAATTTTGCTAACTACATCCTATTGCCTTTCGGTGACGATGGTGAGTATAGTTATTTTTGTTTTAATGTAAAGTGCCGAGTGGATATGACCTCTGTTTCGAAGGGTGCAGGTTCGAATCCGATCCGGGACATGCAACTTCAACTCTTCAGTTATTTATTTAATTTTTTATTTATTTAATACTCTTTATTTGTGCACCACGAACAACGTGTACAAACGAATATATAAAAGTAATCAAAAGTATATACAGGAAGAGTAAAAGCAGAGTTAAACTAGAAACGGCAGGTCCTTGGTTCCCTGTAAAGAGAGGCGTAAGACAGGGGGACCCGCTCTCTCCTATACTGTTTATAGCCACATTAGAGTCTATAATAAGCAAGCTTGACTGGAATGATTGCGGTATTAAAGTAAAAACGAATTATCTAAGTCACCTACGTTTCGCCGACGACTTGGTGCTAATATCAGAGAACGGAAATGAACTACAACGCATGGTAGAGTCACTAAATAAAGCTAGCAAGCTCGCCGGGCTAGAAATGAACCTCACCAAAACTATGGTAATGACCAACAGCACCAAGGTACAAATATATGTCGATAACGAGCTTCTCCAGTATACCGAAAAATACATCTACCTAGGCAAGCAAATAAGCTTCGACAAACTAAACAGCTACCAGGAGGTAGAGCGCAGGGCCCAGTTAACATGGAATAAGTACTGGAGCTTTAAAGAAATATTTAAGAGCAACATGCCAACCAAGCTGAAGACTAAGGTCATGAATTCTTGCCTTATACCATGCCTAACCTATGCTTGTCAGACATGGAAGTTTAACAAAAACATCATAAATAAAATTATAACATGCCAACGAGGAATGGAGCGGAGCATGCTAAACATAAAAAGAATAAATAAAATAAGACATACTAAAATACGCAACCTCACAAAAGCAACAGACGGCCTAGCTCAAGCTCTAGCATTAAAATGGAAGTGGGCAGGACACATAGCTCGTCTGCAAGATCAAAGATGGACAAAAAGAGTGACAGAGTGGAGGGGGCCAGTGGGCAAAAGAAAGAGAGGGAGACCTTGCAACAGATGGGAGGATGAAATAAAACGCGCAACGGGTCCAAACTGGATACAAATAGCGCAATCCAGAGAAAACTGGCACAATTTGGAGGAGGCCTTTACCCGCAGAGGGGTTCCTACAGAATAGTTAAAATATAATATTAAAAAAAAAAAAAAAAATAATACTTAAAAGCACTAACTATTAAATAATAATCATCTACTTTTTGATACTAACACAATTAAACTAAACTCAACTTAACCAAACCTTGTAAACTAGTACTTCTGTAAGAAATAAACGGCTTTTTTATTTTATTTATTTTATTTATTTGTGCACCACAATAAATAAAAGAAAACAAGCAAAACAGAAAAGAAAAAGTAGAATACAAAAGGCGGCCTTGTCGTTTAGTAGCGATCTCTTCCAGGCAACCTTAGGCTTAGGAACTTATAGACAACTGTAGGTGGTGTGTACGTAATAATAATGTACATTATACATACATACAAATAACTACACACTAATACATAAACCATAATACACAAATTATATAATAATTATAAATATCATAAAATATTCTAATAAAATAAAATATGTCACTAGTGACTAAGATAATATGTCTTAACGGATTTTTTTAATATGTCAAAAAATTTGGATTTCCGAATGTCGACTGGGAGTGCATTCCATAGCTTAATAGCACGTACAGCAAATGAACACTTGTAAAATTTACTCCTATGGAAAGGCATACACAAAGTAAGAGTATGACATGTTAGTTATGTGCATTTTAAGAAAATAAATATCACGTATCTCATACAGTGAAGGAAAATCATCGTGAGGAAACCTGCGTAACATCAGAATTTTCTTAATTCTGCATGTGTGAAGTTTGCGAATACGCATTGGGCCAGCGTGGTGGACTATTGGCCTAACCCCCCTCACTCTGAGAGGAGACTCGATACACGTGATATTTAATTTCATAAAATGCACACAACTGAAAAGTTGGAGGTGCTTGCCTTGGACCAGATTCGAACCCGCACCCCCCGGAATCGGAGCCACATGTCATATCCACTAGGCTATCAGGCACCTCATATAAAAAAATATTAGATTTTTAAAATAGGTTCAATCCAGAGATGATAATGATTTTTGACTACCTTCGTGGGGCAGTGGTGCGCGGTGGATTTATTTAAGATAGAGGTCCTGGGTTCGACCCCCGGTTGGGCCGATTAAGGTTCTCTTAATTAGTCCAGGCCTGGCTGGTGGGAGGCTTCGGCCGTGGCTAGTTACCACCCTGCCGGCAAAGGCGTGCCTATTCCTAACAAGTTAGCCTGCTTCCATCGTACGTAGGGGATTTTTTTAAATTCTCTACAAGGGCTACCTCACAAACTGACTACCTTTACCTGTAAATAATAGGTATTAGCAGTCCCCCGGTATCACTAGCGTAGCACCCATTTACGTGTGAATATCGTAATAAAATATATAAGAACGTAGCTTTATGTTTGTAATAGAATTTTCTAAATTGGTTCAGTACATTCAGATTTTCCCTACAACACTACAAACTTAACCTCTTTATAATATTAGTAGGTATATAAGGTGACGAGACGTGACCATTGGATATGACTGGATTCGGAGGGCGTGACCTCCAACTTATCAGTTATGTGCATTTTAAGAAATTAAATATCAAACATAAACGGTAAAGGAAAAACATCGTAAGGAAACCTGCATAACTGAGAATTTTCTTAATTCTCTATGTGTGTGAAGTCTGCCAATCCACATTGGGCCAGCGTGGTGGACTATGGCCTAACCCCTCTCATTCTGAGAAGTGACTTGGGCTGAATAGTGAGCTGAATTGTTAATGAAGATAATAGATAAGGTCACGGAATACAATTTTACCGGTGGTAGAATCCTTACAAATAGTTAACTGACGTGTCAAAAGTGCTTGTAAACTGAGCCTACTTGAAATAAATGATTTTTGATTTTGATTTTTTGATTTTTTCTTTGCAGATGTAGGACCAACGATCGACAGAACTAATCCAGACAGTTTATTGAATTTGATATTACAAATAGAAGTCAGCGGTGGTCGCGACTGTCCGGAAGACTCCTTGGCCGCCGTAGAGAAGGCCCTTCAGATAAGCAAGCCAGGGTCGAATATATATGTCTTCACTGATGCCCAAGCCAAAAGTCACAGCAGGCTTCAGTCTGTAAAGAATTTGTGTCAAAATCGTGGTAGCCAGGTATATATGGATAATGAGCCTTCAATAGACACACACACTTCATTAATTTATTAGGGCTGATAGGAGACCGACCATTTTTTAACCGACTTCAAAAAGGAGGAGGTTCTCAATTCGGTCGGTATTTTTTTTTATGTATGTACACCGATTACTCAAAGACGCCTGGACCGATTTCAAAAATTCTTTTTTTGTTTGAAACGGTATAGTCCCCATTTGGTCCCATTGCCATCATGTCAAGATCTGATGGAATCCTGGAGAAATTGAGGGGAACTTTCGAAAATTATATGTGTGTCTAGTAAGTTCGTAAACTTTTCTACCTGCTGATCAGTATGAAGGCGGTGCTTAGCCGATGTTGTCTTAATTTAAGCCATTTCTGACAGGACCACATGAAACAACACTGTCTGCAAAATCTAAATCTATAAGATATTCTCACATGGCTTGAATGAATACACCATCGTAAACTAAGCCTAATTGAAATAAATGAATTTTGACTTTTACTTTGATATGACCTTTGCCTCTGATTCCGGAGGGTGTGGGTTCAAAGCCGGTCCGGGGCATGTGGGTTCAAAGCCGGTCCGGGGATGCACCTCCAACTTTTCAGTTGTGTGCATTTTAAGAAATTAAATTATCACGTGTCTCAAACGGTGAAGGAAAAACATCGTGAGGAAACCTGCATACCAGAGAATTATCTTAATTCTCTACGTGTGTGAAGTCTGCCAATCCGCATTGGGCCAGCGTGGTGGACTAAATCCCTCTCATTCTGAGAGGAGACTCGAGCTCAGCAGTGAGTCGAATATGGGTTGATAACGACGACTTTCTGTCTAAGGTATGTCTGGCTATTGCAATTGTAATTTTTATATAGCTTTTACTGTCTTTCAGCGATTTTTTATTTGGTTTTATTTATTACTAGCGGACGTCCGCGGCTCCATTCGCATGAAATTCTGTTTTTTATAAATTCCGTGAATACTATTTCTGATCCAATGTTTCTGTACCAAATTTCATCATTCAGACAGACAGACTTACCTTCGAATGTTCGAATGTATATATATATTTTGGAAATACATTTCATGTACAGAATTGATCTCTCTACAGATTTATTATAAGTATAGATGTATAACATTGTTAAAAATTAAAAAAAAGGAGAAATAAATAAATGATAGAAAAATAATTTGATGTCTTCTTCTTCTTGTTTCCTGGGCATTTGCGCACTTGGCCATTTGTGGTTGGCCGTTGTACGTATATATTTGATGTCATAACAAGTTATATATTACAGGTTGTCATATTCCAAAGCGGCAAATGTGTGCCGCGAGGACTATCGGAATACGACACCGCCAACGCTTACTACGAGGTGGCTAACAGCTGTGGCGGATCCGTGTTCCATTTCCATTTGGGAAATTTGCACCATGTAAGAGTTCATCAAAGTTTGTATGGATGTTTGGATGTTTGTTACTCTTTAACGCCGCTACTACTAAAGCGATTTGGCTAAAATTTGGAATTGAAATAGATTTTACTCTGGATTAACAACATAGACTACTTTCTATCCCGAAAAAATCCATGGTTTCCCGAGATTTGCGAAAACTGATGATTTTAATGATATGAATTTTTGTTACTCTTTCACGGCTCGACTACTTAACCGAATTAGCTGAAATTTGGTATTGAGATATATTATAGCATGGATTAACACAAAGGCTACTTTTTATCCCGGAATAATCCATGGTTCCCGAGATATTTGTGAAAAACTAAATTCCCCACGGACGACGTCCGCAACTTTCATTATAAAATGTTTATAAGGGTTTTTCTCTTTTAAAATATTCATAGTTGACGAAAGTAAATGATCCACTTGACTTCAAGTGAAAAACAAATATTTTAGGCAATATAATTTCTATACTAGCACTAGTACTAGTAGCAGTAGCACTAGTAAGCTCAGTGTTGACCGACCCCCCACCAGGTGGGCTGACGACATCAAGCGATTCGCAGGGATGCGTTGGATGCAGGTGGCTCAGTATAGTGATGTTTGGAAGTCCTTACAAAAGGCATATGTCCTGCAGTGGACGTCCATAAGCTGATATGATGATGATGATGATGAATTTCTATAACCGAACAACACTTTACATTGCTAACAAATTAACAATAGTTGATAATTTTCGTGTATATTCACTAAAATTACTGAATACGCTTACAGGGTATACTAGAAGCGTCATCGTCTTATTTTTCGTCGATCTCACATATAGCAACAGGCGCGGTATAAGAGGCGCTCAGCATAGCCAAGGCCCATATAGCGCCCTTATATATATTTTTTTATTCTCTACAAGTTAGCTCTTGACTACAATCTCACCTGGTGGTAAATAATGATGCAGTCTAAGATGAAAGTGGGCTAACTTGTTAGGAGTACGATGAAACCCACACTCCTTTCGGTTTCTACACATCGTACCGGAACGCTCAATCGCTTGGCGGTACGTCTTTGTCGCCACGGTTTAGGGTAGCCACGGCCGAAGACTTCCACCAGCCAGACCTGGAGTAATTAAGAAAACCTCAATCGGCCCAGCCGGGGATCGTACCCAGGACCTCCGTCTTGTAATTCCACCGCACTTACCACTGCGCCAGGGAGGTCCTCAAAACTGTCGTCGTCGTTTCACCTGCATCGTGGTTTCATAAAATTAGAATGTTTTTTAACTTGTTTATTATTTAAATACTTCTTTGGTTATAGGCCTTCAAGTACATGCGCGAAATCATTAGTGTGGAATGGAGTAATGTTAATTCGTACATTGAACTTTCTGGTAGAAGACGTTTTACAGTAAGTGCCGTATATTTGTATTTTGGAAATATAATTAATAAGTACCCACAAGAGCCGTGATAGCCCATTTTAAGAAATTAAATATCACGTGTCTCAAACGGTGAAGGAAAAACATCGTGAGGAAACCTGTATACTAGAGAATTTTCTCGATTCTCTGCGTGTGTGAAGTCTGCCGATCCGTATTGGGCCAGCGTGGTGGACTATTGGCCTAACCCCTCTGATTCAGAGACTCGAGCTCAGCAGTGAGCCGAATATGGAATATATATTGATAATGATGATGATTAACCTCCACTATGTTACGCCTTTAATAGATAAAATTAATTGTCCAATAAACTAATTTTCTGTCAAATTATTTTTTCTTATAATTTTAGTACGTCATGGATGTGTACACGAAGGACTTTATAGTAGCCGTGTCGGGACATTATCCAAAAATTACTATAACCAACAGTTTGGGGTACAGTCCGCAGACAGAAAAAATTGTCGACACGTATGCTTTTCTTGTAAGTATATTTTTAACAGACTACAAAAAAAGGTTCTCAATTCGAGGCTATGTTTTTATGAACTGCCTCTGTTGTCCAGTGGTCAGTCTATGTGACTTCTTAACACGAGGTCTAAGCTAAGAGGTCTGGGCTAGGCTATGAGAAACTGAATTTGTCTACTGCCATTTCGTAATCTACCTTATAAAACTCCTGAAACCATAACACAAATTCATTCCTTCAGGTCATTTGGTAATATTTATTACTACACGGGTAAACCGGAGCGGCGTAGTGGGTCTATGCTCCATATACAATACTAGCTCTTCCATGCCAAATTTCATCAGTTTTCGAGACTTCGTGTTGAATGAAACCTTTTGCATTTATATAAGTTTAAGATTCCTAATCCCCTCCAATTAGTCAGAAAACACTGTTTATGGAGTGGGTACGATAATAGTCGCAGTGTTGGTCGACCCCCCCACTAGGTGGAACGAAGATATCAAGCGGCTTGCAGGGAGCCGCTGGATCCTCGCGGTTCGAGACCGTTTTGCTTGGAAGTCGATGCAAGAGGCCTATGTCCAGCAGTGGACGTCCATCGGCTGAAAATGATGATGATGATGATGACGACAATAGTCCAGAGGTACAAAGATAGTCCAGCGCATCGAGCCACTCTTCGGTGAGACCGGTCCGTGGAGCTATTGAAGCTTATTTATTGATTGATTGATTGATTGATTGAAGGTGATTCGAGTAGTGAATCCTGGCAAAGGTGAAGAGCTAACCGCAGATATCTCGTGCCAAGGAACTGCCTTCACCACCATTTACAGAAGAAAAGAGATCAACTTCCAAGTTGGCTTCTCTCCATTGAAACCGAAAAATCTTCAAGAAACTTCAGCCAGACCTTTACCAAGTAGGTATTTTATTTAAAATATGTTTTTATTTAGGATATATTTACAATTATCCGCCCTCTTTAATATGACGTGAGTATATTAAAGTGGGCGGATAATTGTGCCTCTGAGTATATTTTAAATCTACCCCGTTTTTGTATATTTTAAATATAATTCATAAATATAATTCCGTCCTCAAAAGGAAAAGTCCAAAACAGGAACTTAAAATAGTCGATTTGCTTGTTGTATGGTTCTTTTTGTTCAAATATCACTCCAAAACTAATGAACATCAATTGCATAAATTGATGGATAGAAAAACTAAGCTTGTTCGATTGAGATCCGATGTAAAATTTAAAACTACTCTGTTATATAATCTTAATTCTGTGGATGAAGGCTTATGCATGTGCTACGGTTAGATGTTATGCTAGCATTGGCTTGCACTTCTTAAGGCACGTTTATATCTACAGACACAGTGCGTCACAGACAAGTAGCGTGGCAGACACCCACAGACACCGTCTATTGACACTGTCCAGCAACATTAATGAAAGAAGTCCCCCAGACGTGACGCTAATGTCCTAATGGCGCTCATTGTCGTTTGGTGATGGCGGTCTTATTGACATTTGTGTAAGGCGCTGTCAATTTTAGTTCATATTTCATGAAAAGGACTCTACAGACATGATCCGCACAGACAAAATATTATTTCCGCGAATACTGGCCGGGCGCGACCTGTGTCTCTCAATGACTGCGCGGCCGCGTTACGATAGATATAAATAAGTTAATAAACACGGTATAGAAGAATATTAAATATTATTTTGTCTGCCACGGCACGTGTCTGGCACGCTGAATGTCTGTAGATATAATCGGACCTTAACTCGTAGATGCAAAAATACAATATCTACTCTGGGAAACGGAGAATTAAATTTTCGTGGCCGTAGTTAATGAACGGGACGGGATAACTTTTTAAAAATTGAAAATGAAAAGTGATACAAAGAAAAGTCAGGAAACGGACAACCGTTCGCTAAGAGCGTTGGTACAAAAGTGATTTTAATTCTAACTGAAAGTTTACATTAAGGTGATTATCTTAATAGCTACTGAAGACGATGAGCCTCCTGGAGCAGGCGTTACGCTGATATAACTCCTCCCCCCTTAAGCTTGAAGCACGATGAAGAAGAAGGCTGCTGCTGTTGTAGAGGTTCCTGCAACTGCAACTGCTGATGATTCTCTATCGTTGCTGGTAGTCCTCGACGACGACGAAGGTACCACCTCAGGATGACGGCTACGACGACAAGGGTCGCAATAATATATAAACAAAGGGTAGGCCAGCTGGGTGCGATATTAATTGTTGGTGTTTCTTCATTTTGCTGAATGATCTGCGTCTTCCTTAATAATTCATTTAAGTTATCCAGAGGGATGTCTTCCAGATGTAATGTTATCGGTGGGTTAATTTCCATTGAAGTGCTCGTTTGTGGCAAGGGGATGCTTTCCTTGATCTTTACAAATTTCAAGTGAGTTTGCAGACTCCTGCCAGCTATTTCTACGATGCATTGATTATTCATTGTTATTAGGACAACGCCATGGTTCCTTTGATACTGAACATCAGTCCCGCAGGTTGTCTTGATGACTTCTTCCTTTTTTATTATAATAATCCAGCTATTATCCTTTATTTGCTTTATCATATTATCTTCAAAATCTGCGGCAGCGTATGTGCAATTAGTTGGGTTTTCATGTTGAAGTAGCTGAGCGATGCAATCTTGAGAGTTTTTCAGTGATTTCCATTCCAAGTGACGGCAAATGGAGTTTTCCTCGGTGATCATCGAACACGGTTCGTGAGGATACGCGAACTTGTTGCTTCCCAAAATAAAGTAAGGATATTTTGGAATGAGGATAATATTTTGTTGATTGGGAATGGAATATAAGTGAAGTAAACTATAGGGATAGTTAGTTACTAACGGTATTTCCAAAACAAAGTTCAGCGACTCATTGGTGCTGTAAGCTTTAACTATTATAGCTTTTCCTAATAAATGAATGTTTTCGACTGTTGGTGAATACGGTAATCGTAAGTTATTTTTATTAATATCCCTTTCTATTTTAATTAATTCAGATACTAGATAACTAGGATCAACCACGCTCGGATGCAATCGTCCTAAATGAGAGAATGTTAAAGCGTTTTCCAATGTGAGTAATCTATCAAAAATCTGTTGCAAAGCTATCTCTATCTGACTACATATGCTATTTATGTGCAATTGATTATCTAAAGCTCCATTTTGCTTGTTTAAACCTTGTATTGCTTTAGATAACTTCCTTTGATTATTACTAATATTTTCCAAACCCTGTTTATATTCATTCATGAAATCTGTCATTAAACCTAACGTTTGGTGTTGTTTATTTAATGCTAACCGCTTTATTTGTTGAATTTCGTTTTCTAATCTAATGGCATCTTCTTGATCCATATTTCCAGTAATGGCTTTTACTATTGAACCTAATCCATTAATTAGACCTCTCTTAACTCTAGGCAAATAAGTTCTACCTGCACTAATCATCTTAGATCCTAGATAAACTAATTTACTTTCGACTTTATCGATTAAGTATTCTATTTGTTTCCTAAGAACTAAACTATGTCTATAATATGACGTATTCGTCTGAATTAAATTGAATGTGATATAATCACGACTAATTTCTACGTATATATCTCTTAAGTTGCTTATATTATAAACTATAACTAAGTGATAGGTATCCACTTGGTGATGAGCGGTTGCTTCCTTCAGAATCATCACTCCATTGTGGTTATCTATTGGTTCGATAACAGCGGCGACTCCGAAGAACCAGAGGGCTGCACCGACGGTGAAGACGGTTCTGAAAAATTTCCAGGACGTCTAAGCATTCTGAAATGCACTCTAATAGACTTCGAATTCACATGTTTACCTATTATTTCTGCAATCTGCTCAGGATGAATGTGAATAATCGTATATGGTCCTATATATTTAGGTTCTAACTTATTACTACGAGAACTCTTAGCTACTTGTTTATAAACCTTATCTCCTACTTTAAACGTTGCTGTTTCTGTGTTTCTGTTATTTCTTTCTATTACAGCTTGTTTTTCAGAAGATAGTTTACTGTTTACTAATTTATGTACGTTTTCCATTATCTGTTTATGTTTATTTACGTATTCTTGATAAAATGCTTTAGGATAATGTAATTCTAATGGATTTCTACTGCTAGTATGACCTAGTAATAACTCAAATGGTGTAAGACCTGTAGCTGAATGAATGGTATTATTATAAGCTATGATTGCATACCTCATTAAGTTTGCTGGTTCATCTTTATCAGTTATACGTTGTATTCTAATCATTTCTGCCAACGTTGAATGAAGTCTTTCAACTGGTGAATTAGAATTAGGATTATATGGTGTAGTGAAATGTATATGTATATTATGTAACGCACATATATCAGTAATTACTTCATTATCAAACTTCGGATCTGAATCTGTAGTAATTTTGTTAGGTACTCCTATTATAGAAAATAACTGTAATAACGCTTCTGCTATATGTATACTAGTGGTTGCACTCAATGGTAATGCTTGTGCATATTTCGTAAAGTTATCTATTATTGTGAGAAACGTTACGCCTCCGCTACTATACAAATCCATGAACATATGTTCCATAGGTTTCTGTGGTGTATCCGTAAGGGATAGTGGTAAACGTAAAGGATTACGCTCGTATTTACTTTTAAGACACTTATCGCATTTATTAATAAACTTTTGAATTGTAAGTAACATGTTAGGCCAATTGTAATTCCTATGTAATTGTTTATAAGTTTCTTGAATTCCTCTATGAATGTTCTTTCCTTCGTGATATTTTTTAATTAGTTCTACTTGTTCATTACTATTTTCTACTAACGTTACTCTATTCTTACATCGAATTAGCTTTGGACCTCTGTCACTAAAAATTGTTTTAACTACTTGAGAAAATATAGGATATAACTCTTCGTTGTAAAAATAACAATGAAATATCCTGTCAGGAATAGTATGTTCTTTCAAAAACTTAATAATTTGTGATTCTGTATCGTTAATTGGTATAAAAACATCTTTAATTACAATTTTACCTTTTGTTATATCATCTACTTTATATTCTGATCCCGGTGATCTTCTAATGTGAAATTGTTTTAGCTGTCGATCTATCGCATCAGATATTTCAGGTATTTTATACGGTAATTCTGACTCTAATTGGATAGATTCTTGTGTCTCTTCTTGTTCACTAGTGATAGGATTTTGAATTGAATCTGAACTGAATTCACTAATGGTGGGATTTATTTGAGGAATTGTAGAAGCATCTATTAGTGTTTCTAAATCTATTCCTTCTAAATCATCTGGAATATGCGAAGTTCCAGGTTGCGGTTGGGTTTCTTGACCTAAAATTAATTCTAATAATTGTTCATCCGACATCGGAACAGTTTCCACGTCGTTGTTGTAAACTATTTTAACTCGCGATAACGCATCTGCGTTTGTGTTTTGTTTCCCTTTCTTATATTGGACATCGAAATCATACTCAGCTAATTTTAATCTCCAACGTGTTAATTTTGAACTAGGGTCCTTAAGGGACATAACCCACGTCAGTGGACGGTGGTCTGTGAATATTGTAAACCTTTTTCCATATAAGTATGGGCGAAAGTATTTCGTTGCCCAAACTATACTTAATAGTTCTTTCTCTATTGTTGAATATTTTTGTTCTGTATCTGACAATGTTCTGGAAGCAAAGGCTACCGGTTTATCCGAACCAACCTTTCCTTGGGATAATACTGCGCCTACGGCAACGTCTGAAGCGTCAGTAGTAAGTATGAATGATTCCTCAAAATTTGGGTATTGTAGTACAGGAGAATTCATAAGAATTTCTTTACACTTTTCAAAGGATTCTATGAACTCGGGCGTTATTAACACTTTTGCTTTCTTTTTTAAGCATACGGTTAAGGGTTTTGTTAACTTTGCAAAATCTTTTATAAATTTCCTATAGTAACCTACAAGTCCTAAAAATGATTTGATTTCTTTCTGGGTTTTAGGCATAGGAAATTGTTTAATGGCTGCTACTTTATCTGCATTCGGTTTAAGACCTTCATCTGTCAATGTATGACCTAAAAATTTAACTTGTTTTTGTAGGAATTCTGATTTGTTTAATTGTATTTTTAGATTATGTTGCCTAAACCTATTAAAAACATGCGTACATTTGTCTATATGTTCCTGTAACGATGTACTATAGATAATTACGTCATCTAAGTAAGTTAGTACACCATCTATACCACGAAGAACTGAGTCCATTAGACGTTGAAATGTACTTGGTGCGTTCTTTAGACCAAACGGCATACGTAAGAATTCGTAATGACCTCTTTCTGAAGAAAACGCTGTTTTTTCTATATCATCTGGGTTCATTTCCACTTGATGATATCCTGAAGCTAAATCTAATGTTGTAAAATATTGTGCACGACCTAATTTATCTAAAATATCATTAATATTAGGTAGTGGGTACTTGTCTTCGATAGTTTTTTCATTTAATTTTCTGTAATCAATGACAAGTCTCCATTTTTGTTCACCTGTAGCATCTAACTTTTTCGGAACTATGTGAACTGGGCACGACCAAGGTGAATCACTTTCTCTAATTATATTTTGTTTTAATAAACTATCAATTTGTTTTTTAATTTCTTGTTTTTGTTTCGGTGCTTGTCTATAATTTCTAACAAAAATGGGAGTGTCGTCCGTAAGACGAAGTTTATGTTTCACTTGATGTGTAAATGTTAAAGGCAATTCTTCTGCATAGAATATGTCTCTATAATTAAAACAAAGTCTTTTTATTTCTCGTTTTTCTTCTTCGCTCATGTGGTCTGTTCTAAGTTTACTTAAATTATTTTTTAGAATATTATCAATTTTGTGAACTGATAATGAGTTGTTTACAGTTGACATATTATTTACTTCTACTATTGGGTTTTTATTTAATGGTTTTAAATCTATTTTATAGTTATTAGGTATTCTAATTTTGTTCTCTGTTTTATTTAATACTGTGGTAGTAATAACTCCTTCTTTGACTGAAACAAAAGCTGTTGGAAACACTAAGCCATCTTTAGACTGTTCCCCTAATTCATACTCTCCTTCGCTGTATTTGCATAATAAATTTACTTTCTGTTCGCATCTAGGTTGAACTATGGTATAAGATTTCATATCGCCTCTCATAGGGATATTCGCTGTATGAGTTTTTAGAATCATATTTTTCATGTCTATGCCACAACCTAATGGCGTTAATAAATCTACTCCTAATAAGCCAATGTAATCTGGATCAAACTCAAACACTAAGAATTTATGTGTGTAGTCGCACTTAAATAAAGGTGGTAATTTAATATACACAACCTTATCATGTCGTGTGGTACTGTGAGCTGTGCGTATGTAATTAATCTCACGCTCCACTCGCGGTTTTGTGTATAATAATGCATCCGGCGAGATAAGCGATTGCGATGCTCCAGTGTCCACTAAGAATCGACCTCCTAGTTCTTTGATATAAATGTAAGGTAAATCCTTACCACAGATGTTAACGTACGCTAGTTTTTGTGGGTGATTTCTTCTTCTAGGAGAAAAATCCTGTTGTTCAACCTCTTCCTCCTCAAACAATTGATTTAATCCTTCGTCTGAGGTGTCTACTTCTGCTTGGTAATTAATTTTGTTTGAGGTTGAACCCTGGGGCCTGTACGCTGGTCCCGGTCTATTGTTTATAAATCTACTATTGACCTGCGCAGGTGCAGTTCCGCTAAATAAAATGGGTTTTTGTTGCGGCTGCAACTGCTGTCTGGGTCTATACTGGGTGTTATTTGTTGATGATGTAATTTTTTGTTGCTCTTTAAATTGATTACTACGATTTTTGAATTTTATATCCTCCTGCCTGGCTATTGCTATAGTTCTCTCGAAGGTCTCAACGCCCTGGACCCGAACACTTAAAGCTAATAGCGGCGGGAGTTGGTCCAAAAACACATTTATTGACATTTTTTCGTAGTAATCTTTTTTGCTTATGTCCATGTTGACCAGGCTACACATCAATTCACGTATTTTTATCGCGAAGGCTTCGATGTCTAGCCTGTCTTTTTTTAATTGCATCAATTCTTGAACAATTTGTATTTCATCTCTAACTTCTCCAAATCGTCTAATTAAAATATTTTTTATGCTTTCCCACGAGTGGAAATCTGTACATTCCGAGAGCGCTTCAACAGCCCTTCCGGTTAGTTTGTTGCGTATCAAACAAGCGATGGTAGGTTGATCCCGGTTTTCTACAAGATCTAGTACACTCTCAACGCTACGTATAAAAAAGAGTAATGTCTTTTTATTGCCATCGTATGTGGGCAGTAAAAACGACAATGATTTAAATGTGAGAGCATCACCTCCGTTAGTTTTAGCGTCTTCCTGTGACATTTTTAGGTCTCAGTGAACACTAATTATATAAATATAAATAATAATAATAGAATTAATTGAAAGGAAATTTAACTTTCTAATTAATTGATTATAAGATGTTATTGGGAATAAAAGGAAAATCGGGAGCAAACAAATTATGAGCTTACCCCACGACCATGCCGACTCTAGGCTTGACAGATGCACCAACGGTTTTCTTTCTTCTCACTTCCTTTTTCTTCTTCTTTTCTTGCTCGTTACCGAACCGAATATGTGTGTGTGTAGGTTCTTTAAGATCGCGTCACGGCTACCACTCGAAATTTACGGGGGTTTCGTTACCGCTTTGAATGAACACGATCTGTATCGACTGCGCCAGTTAATGAACGGGACGGGATAACTCGCTTTTTAAAAATTGAAAATGAAAAGTGATACAAAGAAAAGTCAGGAAACGGACAACCGTTCGCTAAGAGCGTTGGTACAAAAGTGATTTTAATTCTAACTGAAAGTTTACATTAAGGTGATTATCTAAATAGCTACTGAAGACGATGAGCCTCCTGGAGCAGGCGTTACGCTGATATAACTCCGTATTGAAGAAAAAATATTCCCAGTCTAAATATTTGTATGTTTAGTGCCTACCGTAATTACTCTACTAGTAAGTAGACTAGTTAGATATCATGTTATTCAGTTGTTTCTATTTCAGATGTAACAAGTTACATGCTAATTTCACTACTTGAGGAATCTTCTTTAGAACTGCTATCAGTTCAGTTGCAAAAGGATAAAGAAGAGAACATCATGTTGCAATATCATCCGTTGGATGGAAAGAAGAATCTATACGTAGCTGAGGTGCTAATAGCCAGTTATAGGTCCTTCAAAGTTTTTGTAAGTCCTATTGTTTTTAAGGAATAGGAAAGATAAGAACACCTTTACTTAAATGATATATTTAAATATATGTGATATTAATAACTACCTCATTGGTCGTGTAGTTAGCTGGTTCAGCTACGAACAATGAGGTCCAGGGTTCGAATCCCAGGTCACACCAACAAAAAAAATACGATATTGGAAAATTTCTGGCAAGAAAAATCTTAATAGCAGCCTGGAGTTAGGAAGTTGGCGGAGTTAGTGCTTCGGAGAGCACGTAAAGCCGACTGTCCTGCGCCTGATCTTTCACCGGTTGTGTCGGTCTGCAGTCCCATCTATGCTGGACTATGAGAGTGAGAGAAAAGAGAGTGCACCAGTGCTTGCACTTGTGCACTATCTCTTACGCAAATGGTTAAACTCACCCTGCGATTGGCTGCCGTGGCCGAAAAAAGAAAAACATTTCGGTCGGGAGCATTATTATGTTACCTACATAATAATTATAAATAAATGAGATTTTTTTGTTTAAACATGTATATTTTGAGTTATTGAAACAGGTGAGCCGATGTGGATAAAATTTTGTTTATTGGATAAAGCGAGGCGTAGGCGTTTCCGCCCGAGGCGTAATAATGAGTTTTGACCTTTAGAGCGGTATAATAAAAGGGGAGAAGCAAACTCCTGCAATGGATTATTAAAAAAAAATGCAGATATTAATTGATAAAAATCTTGTGTTCTAGATAACATGTCGAGATACCGAAACTCAACAAGAAATAGTTGGTTATAGTGCAGTGTTGGAACCACAATCCAACGGTAAGTAAATCTGTTTCGTTTTTTAACCCTTTTTTAACCCCCGACGTATACAGGGGGTGTTATAAGTTTAATTTGTCTGTCTGTCTGTCCGTGCCTTAATTGCTCCCGAACGGATGAAGCGATTTCATTTTGGTTTTTTTTTATTAAAGGTGATAAAGTGGTTAAGTGCAAGTGAATCATGTTTATGTTTGATGAAAATCGATTGAGCCGTTTAAAAGTTGTGGGGGTGAAAGTGGGGAAAACAACGGAATGTCCGAATATACTCGAGTGGGGTCTCAAATGAAAGCGCACTGAAAGAGAATATTGATAATCGAGAGTGTTCTTAGCTTCGTTTGATGAAAAAAATGATGGTGTGATAATTGGGATATGGAAATTCGATTGTTAAATCTATACTAATATTATAAAGCTGAAGAGTTTGTTTGTTTGATTGAACGCACTAATCTCAGGAACTACTGATCCGATTTGAAAAATTATTTCAATGTTAGATAGCCTATTTATCGAGAAAGGCTATATTTTATATAGGACGTATTTCTACGGGAACCACGCGGGTGAAACCGCGCGGCGTCTACTAGTATTGAAATTATTTAATTTTGCAACAACATTTAAACTTTTATGTTATAATAGAAAGAATTTCTGGCATAAAAGTCTTTATTCTAGTTAATTTCATGATCATCAGGGGTTCAATAATATTAACCCTTCATACCTGTAGATATAGACCACACACCCAACGAATGAACTAGCTAATCATGGCTACTGTAAATGATTAGTTTATATGAACCATGTAGAAGTGGATGGGAAAGCCAGCAAAATCTCTCTAGAAACTACTTAAAGGCCTGGGTCCCGCTAGATCTACAGTAAGTTCTATGTAAGTACCATGGTAGAAACGTGGTATGCACAGGTCCTAATGGTACACATAACACAAGTTATGCTTAATTTGGGAGTAGATAGTGATGTGTGTATTGTCTAAAAAAAAAAGATTTTTATGATCCTTGCAGAAGATGGCAAAACTGGATCGTTAAATGGAGCCCCAGTGGCAGATCTTCTGGAACCTGAGTCACTCTTAGTAGAGTACGGAGCGGATTATACAGGCGCTTGCAAGGTCAAATCGAAAGCTAAACCTGACATTTGGTGGGAGAACGATGCTGCGGAGACATTGTTATCGGAGGTAAAATATAATAGTTGTGATAGTAAAAGACGTACCGCCAAGCGATTTAGCGTTCCGGTACGATGTCATGTAGAAACCGACAAGATTGTAGTCAATGGCTAACTTGTAAAGAATAAAAAAAAAAAAAGTTTTTTAGTTAGTTTTAGTTGTGTTACTTCTTGTTTTATATTACCTACGTGTTTCCGTCCGTCACTCCTTTAGAAACGTTTTGTGGAAGAATAGTTCCCAAAGGCCATTTACCGGTATGTAGGAAAGTGTGGACGAAAACGTCCCAGCGATGTTTAAGTAGCATATTTATGAAGTGATAATTTCTTATGGGAGGGTAAAGTTTTGACGGCCGTGGCGCAGTGGTAGGCGCGGTGGATACACAAGACGGAGGTCCTGGGTTCGATCCCCAGCTGGGCAGATTGAGATTTTCTTAATTTGTCCAGGTCTGGCTGGTGGGAGGCTTCGGCCGTGGCTAGTTACCACCCTACCGGCAAAGACGTACCGCCAAGCGATTTAGCGTTCCGGTACGACGCCGTGTAGAAACCGAAAGGGGTGTGGATTTTCATCCTCCTTCTAACAAGTTAACCCGCTTCCATCTTAGACTGCATCATCACTTACCATCAGGTGAGATTGTAGTCAAGGGCTAACTTGTAAAGAATAAAAAAAAACTAAGCGCTTCGTAACGGAACGCGTTACGGCACGAGTTACGGTACTAGTATGTCTGGCTTCCCTTTTTTTCTCACGGCAGCAGGTTTTAGTTATCACTTCTGTCGAGTGTCCCGTATGCGTCTTCACGTTTCTTTTTAATACAATAGAAACTCCGTATCCGTGGCCCGCGTTTTCCTATTCGCAGATTAATTAACTCCTAAATTCGCAGCTAAATTTTTCTTTATTCGTGGAAAATGATGCGAAATCTGCAAATTCAAAGTTTAACTGTACATATTACTGAAATTTCGAATGGAAATAGATCGTCATAAAATCTGCCGTAGAAAATGAAAGTGAAGGTTGTTACTGGCTAACGATTGTTTTGATTTTTTATGAAAAATTAATTGGACGAAGTTTTATTTTAAGAGGGAAATTGCATGTCACTGCTAAATACCAATCCAAATTGAAGGAGCTTCTAAAAACTACCATACAAGAAAAAAATACAAAGTTCCTTAATCTCTTGTCATAGTTTGAATACTTATACTCGTATATACCTAATCAATATCGCCAAGAATTTGACTTTTATAATTTTTTGTTTTGCTGCCTAAAAACATGTCCCATATAATCCCATATAAATTACCACTCCGGTTCACGGTTTCTGTATTCGCGAAACATTTACAGAATGTAAATGTTTACCCTGCAAAGAAAGAGCTTTTGCTATATTTTATAAATATGACCAATATTATCGTACCCCTCCAATCGGAATAACTGTGTGTTGGTACGACATAGTACAGCAGTCAAAGAATTACCTTTTACACTTGGACAATTGAGGAACCTTAAAACCGTATAACTACAATACGTTTTCAAAATATCCCTCATCAGTATTAATTACTCTCATATTTAGTTACGTTTGTATTTTTTTTTCTAGAGCGCCTTTCTACAATACCCCTCAACGTACATAAGTTACGTCAAAATTGAGAGAGCCAATAGAAACCAAACAGTTTTTTGTAAATGTAAAAATGGAGACGGTGAAGATGCGGTCTCATTCTATCTCTACATCAACAGAACGTTTACTTTCGAGATCAAGGAATATCCTACAGGTATGTACGACTACTATTTAAACCTATAACGATACTAAATAATCATTTACCTTAATGTCATAAATATGATATTCTATCCATCAACCTACATCCACTTTCTATTAGATATCATCAGTCATATTAAATGTTAACCTAGTCTTGAAAACTTCATCATTATAATCATCATTATCAGCCGATGGACGTCCACTGCTGGACATGGGCCTCTTGCATGGACTTCCAAACAAAACGGTCTCGAGCCGCCAGCATCCAGCGGCTCCCTGAAGCCTTATATTTATGAAACTGAAGAAATATCAAGGTAGTGGAACTGATCCCATCCAAAATTATTAATTCAGAAAGATTGTTATAGAACGTTTCTAAAACATTCATTTAGAGTTTAGACAGTTTTTTTAATTAACAAGGAGTATTTAAATTATAAATCTCAGACTGTTGTTGGTGTAATCCAAAATTATTAATTTAGAAAGATTGTTTTAGAACACTTCTAAAGCATTGACTTTGAGTTTAGACAGTTTTTTATAAATTAGCAGGGAGTATTTGATTTATAAATCTCAGACTGTTGTTGGTGTAGGTAATATATTACCTACCTGCCTTCTTAGTACAACGACGAAATAAATAACAACAAGATTGAGTAACCTTATCGACAACAAATTATTCAATCGCACATTCCATTCATTCTATATTTCAAAAGTTGGCTAATCACACTCAAATCGTGTGTTATACACGCATCTTCAAAATTCATTATGAAATACATTCATTTGCAGACACTACAATTGAATTTGGTAACGAAGGAAAATTGTTTTGTAAAGCAAACACTTATCCAGAAGCTGATATTAAATGGTACCACAACGACACTCTAATCGAAGAGTCAGAAAATATCCAGATAGATGAGAACGAGCTGTTGATAAAAAGCATGAGTATAGAAGATACTGGTGAATATAGATGTGAGATAGCAAATAGTGTTAAAAGTGAATCCTATACAGCCAATGTATATATCAGTGGATTGGGTAAATATTATATAGCTCATTTATTATTTAAATAGCTGATTATCTCATCAACGGTAATGAATGATGTAGTTCAACATGAAACTATAAAAGATATATACTCGTAGTAACTGAATAGACATGACGCTTAAACTTTTTAACTGTCGAGAAATCTAGAAACGTAGACAGCCGTCTACGGTTTGTAAGATGAGGATGATCATGTGAATGTGTATAAAAATATATTTTTTTGTTTTAGAACCTCCTCAAATAAAATTGGAGAAAACAGAATTCATATTAAAACCTGGTGAATTTACTGAAGAGGATTGCGTGTAAGTTTATCTTGGACTTCGTTAAACCTAAAATTGCTGAGTTACTTTAGTTAATTGCTACAAATTCCCTTACAAAATTACTCACTAACCCTTTTTAATTTTTCTATGTATCTCTTAGAGTTTTTTTCTCAAACCACTCTCTGCATGTGTGAAGTCTGCCAATCCGCATTTGGCCAGCGTGGTAGACTATTGGCCTAACACTCTGAGAGAAGATTCGTGCTCTGCAGTGAATATGGGTTAATAACGAACTAGAAACACTTAGTTTCTAATGGAACACTTTGATAAGATTTGTATTATTTTTAGTATCATACAAGGTATTCCGGATCCCGACGTTACATGGAAATATAAACCGGAAATCAGTAGTTCAGATTACGTACCACTTCCTGATGGTGTAATAGTTGATGGTAAATCCTTGAAGATACCTGCAGCGGAAATTGAGCATGAAGGATTTTATATATGTGAGGCTGTTAACCTCATTGGGACAGATTCTCAAAACGTTAACGTTAAAGTGCAATGTAAGCATAATCTGTTATATGGTGTTTTTGTAACTAATTAATTTAGTAGTCTATTAGGGAAAATCCAGACAATACTTTGTTTATAATGATTGATGCTGAAAAAAATATAAAATTGCTTTGCTCACTTGTAAAACCTTTCTTATTGCTCAGGATTTTTGATGACTAGTGCCTTAATTTATATTCTCTACGTCTACTACCGTGTATCCTAAATTTGTAAAGACGATGATATTCTATCTGAAATTTGAACCATAGTTTCTTGTTATGCTTTCGTGAGTTTTATTGATTGAGACTTACTAAAAAAGGTTATTTTTGTGAATATCCACTTAAAGTGGGAAATGGGATAGATAACTTCGTTGACTCGAAGAAGATATCTTAAACCTTCGTCAGAGCCCAAAACACAGATCAGATCGAACACATATTTTAAAGATAACAGACGTCTCTAAAATACAATTTTTTATAAAACTCGTTACAAAATACTAATTATAAAAACAAGTTGATATATTTCAATAGATGCACCCAAAATAAGAAATGGCGACGAGGATAAAACTGTCAGAGAAGGAGATATGGTAGAACTGCCGTGTGACGTGGATGCAGTTCCCAAAGCCAATGTCCACTGGGAAATGTACCAGGATGACGTCATCATGGCTTTCAATGACCGACACCGCACTGATGACAGACACACACACATGTAAGTTCTTTATTTTACATACATTAAAATACAAACAAAAATCTTGTACGACCAAAGGGCCGTTTGCCAACATGATGGGCTGAACAGCTGACAGAGGATAGGAAAACTGCACACACGCTAGCGAAGATGGCCACCGATAGAAGCTGGTGGAAAAATGAACCTGTTCCAGAAATGAAGGACGGAGATCATACCAGGACCACGATCCTGCATAGAGATTCATACATATCCATAGTTTATAGAAATTAATAATAATAAGAATTAGTAGCATGTGAAGAATACTATCACAATTTTTTTAATGACCTTCAATTGGTGACCTTCAATGTTTTGTATACGACATGGTATAATTTTATAATAGCTTTATCATCATAATCATCATCGTCATTATCAGACGATGATCGTCCACAGCTGGACTTGGGCTTTTAAGGATTTCCGAACAACACAAGCCTGCGTGCATCCAGCGGTTCCCTGTCACCCGCTTGACGTCTTCGGTCTACCTAGTGGGGGGTCGACCACTCCTTTCTAGACTGCACTTTCTAGAGCCGGGATGCCATTCCTGACCCATGGAACCCCAAACCAACGTCTCATCAACTATGCCGCCCATTGCAACCACAGCTTCGCGACTCGAGCTACGTTAGTGACTTTGGTTCTTTATAATCATGAAATTCAGGTATAAATGAAAGTATTTTGCATTTTAGATTTCCTGCTCGATATAACGACTCGGGAATATACCGTTGCATTGCAGAAAACGAAATGGGCAGCGCGTTAAGAACTGTTATGTTGAACGTTTTAGGTGAGTTAGTGTTTTACGATTCGTTAAAATTAATTATCATCAACCTGTTCAATCGTCTTCCTGACGATTCAAGATAATACCTGCGTAGCTATCTAAAATAATTGTTACAATCCGACTAGTAGTTCTAGAGATTTGCACATTTAAACAAACATACTACCAGTTTCGAAGGAGGAAATTTAGTTGAAGGTAAGCCGTTCCAAAGAAAAGGAAATTCATACAGCGTGATAGAAATGCATGGGTTTTTAAAGGTAACCCGAAGGAAATTAGCTTGCATGAACACTTCGCCGCTGCTACCTACGAGTACATACCCACAATCAAACAAACATGTCTGCCTGTCTTTCTGTTTGTCCGGATTAATATCTGGAACGGCTGAACCGATTTTTATGGGATTATGGGGTTGTGCTACTTTCCATCCCGGAAAAATACATGGTTCCCGAGCGATTTGTGAAAAACTAAATTTCACGGCGTCTGCTGGTATATAATATTATCTCGAGATCAGCTGAACGGTACTTGATCAAACTTTGCAGGTTCAAAAATAAATTATTATAGTCTAAAATAGCACAAAGGCATTTCTATCTCAATATTTCCACAGGATAATGATTTATGATGAAGAAACTGCGTGAAACAGTAGGTTTATATTTTAACTTGCTAACGCCGCGCGGTTTCACCCGCGTGGTTTCCGTTCGCGTAAGAATAGGGGGATACAATATAACCTATAGCCTTACTCGATAAATGGGCATCTAAAACTGAAATAATTTTTCAAATCGGACCAGTAATTCCTGAGATTAGCGCGTTCAAACAAACTCTTCAGCTTTATAATATTAAGTATAGACATGAATTTTCTACTTTTATTTTAGTGCCACCATACATAGAACATCTCCGTTGGGAGAATATGATAGTGACGGCTGGAACTACTTTGGTGCTACCCTGCAATGTTACCTACGGCAATCCGGTACCTTCGACTAAGTGGGAGTATATATCTCCCAAGTTCGAAACCACTGTCTTATTGAGGTAATTAATGGTATTAAGGTAAATGATCAAAAAGGTTTAATAGCCCGATGGGTATGGCACTGAACTTAAACTAGCGATCTTGGGTTTGACCCATTTTTGTAGTCCATTCCTGGGCCAATTATTTCAATTAATTGGGGAGTATTGAGAAAATACTGGTCACATTCATGATTCAACCGACTTCAAAAAAAGGAGTTCCACATTTATCTCTTAAAAATCTTTATTTAATAACTTCGTCATTAACATTGACTTCTTATAGTAAAAGGACGCACAATCATATAGAAAATTTCACTTAAAAACTGGTCAATTTTGCTTTGACAGTTTTAGAACTATTGGTAAAGAAAAAAAACGACGAGTGTGTGTGGGAACAAACAATGTCCGGCCAAACTGACTGGGCTGTCCGGCTTTTAATTTCGGCGACCTGACAACAATAATTACAGCTATAATCGATTTATTTTACAGGAGCCAAGCCATGGGGAAACTGGATTTAGTTTTGGGAAATATAACCCGAAGACAAGAAGGGACTTACCAATGTGTAGCAGAGAATGTAGTTGGACCGGACTCAATAAAATTGAATGTGAAAGTGAAAAATTAGTAGATAATACAAAACTGTCCGCAATATACTTTAACTAAGAAATTAACTAACTCGAAAAAACAATGTAACGAACATTTTAATGTTTTAGGATCTACTGTAGGTGTCTTACTGTAGTTACTGTACCCACATATTATTAAAAGTTGCACTTTTAAAGACTGAGTAAAATACGATCGCTAATTATGTTATCGAATTTCAGAGGTCAGAGGTGTGATTCCGCTATATCATACTCGTCGATGAAATATTCGCCTATAACAAATTTTATTCGAATTTGAACATTGACAAAATGTAAATCCGCCTTTACTTAGTACTGTAGACTACGTACTGTCGTGCTAAGCACAAATGTGGTAGGTATCTCACTGAGAGTAGTTTTGAGATACTTAATTGAAGTAGGTAGTTTTCTTGTTGCCTTTCAAACAGTTATATTTAGTTATTAAGTGGAAGTCATCTATAATGTTAGGTATATTTTATCTCTCAATAGTTAAAATATGAAAAAAGTACGTGGATATACCTACCTAAATCATAATATCATATATTTTAAATTTTTAACCGACTTCCAAAAAGGAGGAGGTTCTACGTTCGGCTGTATGTATGTTTTTTTTTTTTTTTTTTTTTTTATGTATGTCCAGCGATAATTCCGTCATTTGTGGACCGATTTTGAAAATTCTTTTTTTGTTTTGAAGGGTTTGATTCCAGGGTGGTCCCATTTTTTTCATGTCAGGATCTGATGATGGCATCCTGGAGAAATTGAAGGGAACTTTCGAAAATCGTAGGGACGGCTAGTGCGTTTGTTAGTGTTTCCATAAGGTATTTTAAACCACTACAATTTTATGAAGGTTTGGAGTTGGTCTGATGATGGAGCCGAAACACAGACGATGGAACTCGTCAACGATTTACAGCAGGTACCTTTTGTTTGGGCTTGATTTATTTGTATTGATGAGTACTTTCCACCTAGATGGGTTGTGACTGTATTAAGGGTCTGATGATGAAGACGAAGGACAGTTAAGAGAACTCCTCAACGGTTCACAGTAGCTACCTTGTGTTTGGACTTGATAAATTTGTATTGATGAGAATTTTCCACCAAGATGAGTTGTGACTATATTAGGGGTCTGGTGATGAAGACGAAGGATAGTTAAGGGAACTCCTCGATGGTTCACAGTAGCTACCTTGTGTTTTGACTTGATAATTTTGTATTGATGAGAACTTTCCACCTGGATAGGTTGTGACTGTATTAAGGGTCTGGTGACGAAGATGAAGGAGAGTTAAGGGAACTCCTCGACGGCTCACAGTAGCTACCTTGTGTTTGGACTTGATAAATTTTATATTGATGAGAACTTTCCAACTATATGGATTGTGACTGCATCGGAGGTCTGGTGATGAAGACGGAGGACAGTCACCTTTCACGTTTTTCTGAATATTCATATTAGGTGTGGATAAAGGGGGAGTGAAATTTTGTATATGAGTTAAGGTAGTATTTTTAAAATTGGGATTTTAGGACTTAGATACTTATTATAAGAAAATAACGTTTCATTTGTGTTCACACTCAGTAGGTGTGCTAACACTAAAAATTAAAAAATAAAAATTTTAATAAAAAAAATTCAACCGACTTCCTACTCGAAAATTAACCTAAACTAAAAAGCAAAAAAATAACATCTTACCTATATGCTACCTTCGGATCAGTTTGAAGGCGGTGCCAACCCAGTGATGTTTTAATTTAAGCCGTTTAAATTACAAAATTTCTGTGGTTCTTCCAGAAACGGCTTTAATTAAACCATGACACTGGATTGGCACCGCCTTCAAACTGATCCGAAGGTAGCATATAGGTAAGATGTTATTTTTTTGCTTTTTAGTTTAGGTTAATTTTCGAGTAGGAAGTCGGTTGAATTTTTTTTATTAAAATTTTTATTTTCTTTAAATTCTATTATACTTTAAAAATAATATACCGCTATAAGTTACCGTTTTTAGCAAGCACAGTAGTAGTGGTAAATATTGAACAGACTTGGTACGTACTGGAACAGAAAACATATGGACAAGGCGACAAATTTGTAAATCCTTCACTAGATAACAACTGTCATCTTTGATAGACCCTTGGTTAACCAATACAACTCTATTTTATAGTGTTTTTCAGATAGGATGGGTACGGCGACAGTTCGTTTCACTATTGAATATTTGCCACGATTCACGATAATAGTACGTATTATGAACGTCATAAGGCAATTGTCACCGTACCCATGCTATCTGAAAAACACTTTAATGGTTAAAGTAGGTAACTCTTAATTACCCAGGAGTCTATCGAATTCATGTATAGTTTCAGCGTGTAAAAATAATTATGCTACGATTAATATATAATATTGTAACGAAACTTCGTCAACTTAATTTTATTCTTATTATATTCTAAGTAATTATTATCTAGTAAACGTAACTATTCAACTAAATAAATACTTTTAAATTATTAAAAATTTTATTTTATTTTAGTATCTTTTGTTACCTACTTAGACACAGTAATCTTGTACCGAATCGCACGACGTATTTTTTGTTAGACGTAGAAGAAAACAAAGATAAAAATGTAATGCCTGTGGCTCGCAAGTTTTCGGCCTTCTATTGGTATCTTTTAACAGAAAACGCTAAAATATTAATTTTTATATTGTTTCAAAATTCTAGAACTCAGAGCCGTGAAAGTAGTTAAAAAAATCAATTCTAAAAGAGATGACTTGACACTAGTTGACAGTAGACACTGACATTTCGATCTTGAGTCTTGACACTTCACTTTGTTGACATTGACAGATTACCAATACAATATTCTTTGTCGTAAGTGGTCGTAACTCGTAATGTTTATTAATGAAAAACAGGCGTGAAATTGTGAAACATTAGAAAATGTGCTAATAAAACATGTCTAATTCTAAAATATCACCGTATATCCTTCAGGAGCTGCCGGATATCACTGAAACTATAAACTGTCCCATAAAAAACATACAGCGCATTAAGGTTAGTTCTTCCATTCAAATTATATTTCGAATTTGGCACCAGTTCAAAAACTGTTCGTATTTTCATAATAATATTGTAATTATTAATATTCAATGAATGATCTAGTGACTATTTTCATAATATATTGATAGTTTTAAGAATTGAAATTTAAAGGTTTATTATGCAAATCAAGTACTTTTTTGTTCTATGCCACTGTTAACTTAAAAAATTTAAGATGAGCTTCCTTTCTTGCTTTTTACTTTTTATGAACTCACAAAAATTTACATTAAAAAAGAAAAACATGTCCTATTCCAAAAAATCCTATTTCAAAAATAATGTCTACATAATTCTCAGTTATGTATGACAGTTTATTTTTTACTCATTTGTTTATATATTTTATTTGTCCACCAAAAAAACAGGGAAACAAACTGGAAAAAAAAAACAAAAAGTTTAGGAAAATATTAGAGTAAAATATTGCATACCGTTCCATAAGATTTTTTACAACATCAGCAAATACTGACAGTAAATGTAAAAATCTTTGCATTTTAAAGAACACGTTATTTTTCGTTCAGTTAAGCCGGATTTATATTTGTCTGATGTGTTGTGTTGTAATGCATCAGAACAGAATTGGTTTCATACATTTCGCATGTGGCGCATCGGAAGCCATCATGACAACACATAAGTGTAAACTTTGCCATATAAAATGATATGCCATATATATGATACTGATTCTGTTCTGACATTACATCAGACAAATGTACATCTGCCTTTAGAGTATGTATTTGCACTTTGCAGCACAAACCCATTTAATTAAATTAGTTTGTCACAATAAAGGCTGTCCCGAAGTCAATGTTTTAGCAACAAGAAAACCTCATTGCATGCTTCATCTTCTTTCTTCTGGGCCGTTTTTGCACTTAGCCCTGTGATTGGCTGCTGTACACTGGTCCTTCGGTGTAGGTCCCAGCTGGATTCACTCCATCCAGCCGAGCTCGCTCCAAAAGCTTAGCAGGCCGCCCAGCTCGCTGTCAAGTCATTGCATCCTACAACCTCAAACTTTACCTCTTCATATGGGTGTTATCAGGATTTACTGAACCAATTTTAATTACAAATAAAAGGCAAAAATAATAAGTTTGTCAAAACAGGCTCAATATCAAATTCTCAAAAAAATCTCAAATTGCAAATAAATGTATAGAATTTGACCAGTTTTATTATAAGTATATAGATATGTATGGAATATCGAAAACATTATAAAATCCCAGAGGATGTTGCTATTTTGAGATAAGAACAGACATTTCCTTTTTTTTTCAAACAAACTGAGCATATAGTACTTTAGAGCTTACTGTACCATGGGAGACTAAAATTCTGAAGAACCACAGTATAAAAGTGAATAAATATTATGACCTAACAGATGAACTAACTAATAATTGCTATGTGGTTAGTTTGTATGCAGTAGAAGTAGGTGAGAGAGGATAACCGGCAAAATCTCTCTATAAGTTGCTTAGAGACCTGTTTAGAACTGCAGCAAAATTCTATATTAGAATGAGGTATCCAAAGCTACTCTAGTAGGATTCCATTACCAAGTTCGGCTTAAGGGAGGTAGAATAACACGAGCAGAGTAGGGGGCTGTTTGTCAAGGAATTCTTTCACCCCATGCCCATTGGTCCAGGGCTCTGCTTGGAGTTGTTCTCTCTGCAATGTGATAGACCTGGTACCCCCACACTGAATCCATGGAATGCTAAGATATTTGTCTCAATCTTCAAATGACTTCTTTATTGTCTTAAACAAATGTTTGTCAATTTTCAGTATACCTGTTTTGATGTATCAAGATCATTGATAGCATTTGGTGCAACAAGTGGCGGCATCTATGTGTTTAACAGATGGCCGTGCGAGTTTGTGCAGCTTATACCTAGCAAGGTTTGTATAAAGATTCATTTTATTGGATACTTGGTGCTTTACACAGACTTAGCCCACTTGGCCATGTGATTGGCTGTTTTGTTGTGCAATACAGAGCCATACGTTTGCTATGTAGATACTAATATTATGATTAGGCTTTACTATAGGAGCTGTGGATATGACCTCTGCCTCCGATTCCGGAGGGTGTGGGTTTGAATCTGGTCCGGGGCATGCACCTCCAACTTTTCAGTTGTGTGGATTTTAAGAAATTAAATATCACGTGTCTCAAACGGTTTAGGAAAAACATTGTAAGTAAACCTGCATACCAGAGAATTTTCTTAATTCTCTGCATGTGTGAAGTCTGCCAATCCGCATTGGATCAGAGTGATGGTCTATTGGCCTAACCCCTCTCATTCCGAGAGGAGACTCGAGCTCAGCAGTGAGCCGAATATGAGTTGATAATAATGATCTACTTGTATTTTTTTTTTTTATACATTACAGGATGGCCCAATCACACGCCTTGCAATATCAGCAGATGAAAAGCACATAGGTTTTGCCAATGGCAAGGGGTTTCTCACAGTGACAGAATGTGACCAATCTCAGAGCAATGGCTACTCATCAACGTCGTCTAAAGAACATCAGGGTAATGAAGTTACTGCTATGGTGTGGAGCAGGAATATGCTCTTTGCAGGGGATGATGTTGGCAAAGTATCTGTACTGCAATTGCAAAGTTTTATTGTAAGTTCTATTTTTCTATATATAATGTAATAGCCGCAGTTTCATCCGCGTATTTCCCGTTTCCTTGAGAATACGGGGATGAAATATATCCTATGACATTCACAAATAATTTGGCTTTCATGTAGTATAAGAATTTTCAAAATGGGTTCAGTAGATCCGGAGATTACCCTCTGCAACATCACAGACCTATGTACTATTTAGTACTACACCATTACGTTTTTGTAATATTAAGTATAGAGTATAATTCATCTAATCAAATGCCTCAATGGTCAGTGGCTAGACTTTATGGTGTTGGATCACAAGATCCTATGGAGTCTCAAGTTTGGACTTTGAAATATTGAGCTGCTTGAATGCATGCAAATGCAGCTGAGCAAATTGAGATTTTTTTTTAATATTTTAAGTATCCAGTTTCGAGAAAGAGGTGAACCATTGAATCCATTTCCATTTTTTTCCCACGCAGCTAATTTTTACATTTTTGCAGGTCCTCTTTAACACAATCTAGCCATATTCTTTTAGGTCATTCTTTTATTATTTTTACCTGTGGTCTCCATTTTGTCATCACTTTAAGCTCTCTAGTATTTGGCATCCTCTCTATGTGCCCTAGCCACTGAAGACGTTGAGCTTTACAATGTATAATTTTTAAATTTCAGGCAAAAAGAATGTTCCAGAGTTCCTCTCAAACAATCATGAGTTTAGATTCCCGAATATGCCAACTAGACTCCAGAGACTGCATGGTACTTGTCTCAACTCTCACAAGATGCTATATTTGTAACACTGTTCAGGAGCAATATAGACAAATAGGTCAAAAGCTCAGAGATGGTGAATTTGGAGCTTGCTTTGCGAATATTCTAAAACCTCTCACAAACGGTGCAATTGAGAATAAGGAACAGGATTTTACTGAAGTTAAAAAATATAACATTGTTGACGAGGACACCAGATTCATTGTGGGTGATGAATTTTCTAATACTGCTATATTCTGTGCCCGACCTTCGTCTCGATTATGGGAAGCTACGGTCGATGGTACAGTTCAAAGAACTCATCAATTCAAACAGGTTTTAGCTAAGCATCCCATTAAAGTTGTCACAATAGAATCATATGACAAAGAAACCTATCGTATAGAAGCATCTTTAGATGGTAGCGGACAATCCATTAACTTTTCAAAAATATATAGCTTCAATGACACCATATTTGCATACAATAAAAATGCAATGTACTTCCTTAATTTTCAAACTGTTGATGACACTGTATGGTGTGAAGCATACAAAGATATTGTTGAGTGCAAATTATACAATGATATGGTGTATGTGTGGTTGTCTAATGGATCTTTTATTAGTTTGAAGTTTATGAATTTAGATAGGTTTCTAGTGAAATGTTATTTTGATGAGAAATTTTTGTTGTGCGCCGAAATGTGTCAAATTTTCAAAGAATATTTGCTCTCAAGTATAATTTCTCCAAAGTTAAACATCTTAGTTGGATTACGGGATAAGTTAGATAACAATGGGATGCTAAAAAGTGTGGAGGGGGTGCTAGATAAATTTGATAGTCTGAAAGTTAGTGAAGCAACTCAAATGAAGTCTGGAATTTATGTTGTAGACAATACATATCAAACTCAATCTATATTAGATCAAAATATTCAAACAAAACATGGTGATGAAAACATATTTGGTCCTCTATCACCAGAAGCAGTGCACGCTTTAAAAGGTTTAAGCATAACAGTATCAGATAAACTTAATACAAGTAAAAAGATATTAAAAGAAAAATGGGAGGACTTAAAACACCTTAGTATTGAAAAGCAAGATGTGTCTCAGATGAAAACATTTCAAGAAAACGAAAAAGCTCCTAAATGGATTCCTCGAGACGAATATACTCTTGACGATGCACCAGTTGTGTTAAACAATGATATTATTTTCAAAGAAACTAGTCAAGATATTGTAGAAGTTGACAATCAAGTTTTAGAACAAGATAAAATATGCAAAATGCTATACCAATATTCTAGGTTAAGTCTTGTGAATAATGAGTCAGAATTGTCGAATTTGAACTCTACAATTGATAGCTATGCCTGTGATATTAGCAAGATATATGATCTAATGTTATTATTAGAAAAGTATTGTATTTCTATCGGCGCTGTTGATGAATCTACATTTGTGCCGAATAATATCTTCCTTACATATTTGAGCAATTCAGAGAACAAGTATAATTTAATTGATTCGATAATAAAAGATGAAGTGTTGTATAAATATTTCGTTGATTCGTGCATAGCCGTGAATATAAAAACGCCAAAACATTCGAATATTGGGTGCGACTGTGGTTTTCCGCTGCCATATGTGCGGACAAGTCAGATGCCTGTGTTTTCAGAGTTGATAGACGAATTCATTGAACAACAATGGTCGAGTCAGACTAAAGAGCAGTGTTACGAAGTTTGTAAAAGAATGCCTTATTTGTGGAGGAAAATTTTGTACTTAAGAAGGAACGAAGACTTGATAAATATACTTAGGATACTATTACAGATGCTCGATGAGAGTCTTTTGCATTCTTTCTTACCGCAGTTCACTTTAGATACTTGGGAACGAGCAATACAGTTGTATGCTACTTTGTATGCAAATATATGCTTGAATTGTAATAAAAAGTTTGAACACATATCCGTGAGAGATATGTTGAGTTGGGACCAAATAGGTTTGATGATCATAAAGTCAGTTGGTGGTAGAAATGCCGTTAAATTGTTGAAAAAACACGCAAACCTAATAGAATTTGGAGCGCTAACAGTGAAATTTTATTATACATGTTTGTTAGTGTCACTTTACGAGAAATATGACTGCACGATTACAATTCCCTTGGCGGATACGATATACAGTTCTTACAATTTTGAAGATTCTACGAAAGAGGTAAGATATCTTTCATTTCTACTTTTTAAATGATAATGCCGGAAAATATCCTGAGAAAGGAGGTTTTTCTGTATGACAATTTATTTTCCCTTTTTTTTCAGAGCCCCTAAAGGTGCAGCTATTTTTTTATGAGCCCCCCTTAATACACATACGAAAAAATATACGTTTTCAAAAACCCCTATTAGAAATTATCTGTTGTTAGAGATTATCCTTTATAACCTCACAAACTTTACCTTAAATCTATCAAATGGACGCATGTTACTGTTTTTTTTTTAAATTAGTTTATTTTTCGTGTTTTACAGATACACAAACTTTTACAAAGTATATCGAATGGAGTAATAAAGAACACAGCGTTGCCCCTCACTGTGGCTGCTACATCCCCATTTTGGGGGCTCAGGGAAGTGTATGATAGATTATCTAAAGATCCCCAAGAAAATCTCTCAAATGACATTTCTATGGCGATGACTATAATAAACTTAACTGACTGCGCGCTTTGTGGGTTGCCATTACAAAATATTGTTTTAATCAAAGATGGCGGACTATGGGTTTTTAGGTGTGGTCACACTTTTCATGGCGCATGTTTGAATTTAAACCAAATAAAATTGTGTCCTTCTTGCTGTATTGAATAATTTTAATTATATGTGAACATATAATGGTTTGTATTAAATATATTATCTGTGTACTATGTATATGTGTTACATAAATTATAGCCTATAGGTACTCAAAATGTTAGGGAATATTTTTTGATCAATAGATAACATAGAGGAATGTCAGTGTTATTGCATAATCTATATTGTAAATTATAGCTTTATCTAGGTAATGTAATTATTTAACGATGCTTGTTTAAAAACCAAAATTTTTATTTTTAATTAGTTCTTGCCACTGTATATGAATTTATAATTTGATTTCCAAAAAATCCATATTTTTTAAAGAGCTCAACACAGATTACAGTATTTTATCAAGTATTTCTGAAATACTATTTTTTTATGTGTGCCGTTTATTCGTAATTGTGTTTTTATATTATTAACTATTCTAGAAAGCGTCAGGTTAAAATTGCGACCAATCATAAACCTAAAAAATAACTATGTTTTAGGTGTTCTATTGTATAGTGACATATTAATCTATTATCTGCCGGTGAGTGGTTACTATACAACGTTTTTTTTAACATCTGTATAAAACTACATAAAGAGACGAACCTCATCTCATATTACATAAATTAATAAACCGTTTCTTTTATACTGACCTTTTCCTTTTGTTTACACACACAAATGCGTGTACAACACACAAATGGTTCTCGGACTGTATCACTTCAATTCTCTTTCTACAAACGCTTCGAAAACTAACAAAATGTATGGAAATGACATATCCGATGGAAAACACGATCACGTGACTCTTGACTGATAATGATTAAATGAAATTAAGTCAATTTTCCACATTTGTCCGCCTCAGTCATGATGCGCTAGTGCCTCATCTCTAGTATACGAGTAAAATATCATTGGAAAGAGAATAGACTTGCTACATGTCTGCCTTGCACTATAAAACTACTATAGAACACCTAAAGGTACATAAATTAATATTTTTTACTGTGTATTGATACTACGTGTGTAGCCTATCTTTAGCTATAATGCCTAGTTATATAAAGATTTCACCTAGGAATGAGAAATAATTTTTTTTTTTTTTTATTCTTTACAAGTTAGCCCTTGACTACAATCTCACCTGATGGTAAGTGATGATGCAGTCTAAGATGGAAGCGGGCTAACTTGTTAGGAGGAGGATGAAAATCCACACCCCTTTTGGTTTCTACCGTATCGTACCGGAACGCTAAATCGCTTGGCGGGACGTCTTTGCCGGTAGGGTGGTAACTAGCCACGGCCGAAGCCTCCCACCAGCCAAAATAAATCTGCGAATGCTTGTAATAATTTGCTTTTATATGTGATATTAATTATGTATTCTGAAAATCTAATGACACTTATGGGTCAACTTTTAGAATCTCAGAATATAATGAGACTTTAGAGACAACTTTTAGAATCCCAGAATATAATGAGACTTTTGAGTCAATTTTTAGAATCCCAGAATTATTTATGAAGCTACTTTTAGAATCCCAAAATATAATTACACTTTTGAAACGACTTTAGAATTCTAGAATATAATGGCACCTTTGAGGCAATTTTTAGAATCTGGGAAAATAATGCGACTTTTGAGTCAACGTTTAAACGCCTAGAATATTATGAGACTTTTGAGACAACTGTTAGAATCCCAGAATAACATTATCGAGACATCTTTATAATCCCAAAAAATTAAACTCTTATGTGATTATTATTTCTTATTCCATGGCTGATTTAACATTATTATTTAAAGTCAATAGTGCATAGAGGTTTACAAATTCTAGGCAAGGGCTAGAACCCAGAGTCGTAAAGCCTATTATTAAAAAAAATATATGTTCAATATTCTTATGCCTACATACAATTTGGAAGCTTAATTTATTCTAGTCGTATGTATAATGATGAATAGGATAATTATGTTAACTTGAGATGTTTTGTTTATGTAACAGGAATCTGTATTTTGTTAGTAGATAATTAACATAATTTTAAGGGTAATTAATGTATATTATGAAGTTTATTTTTAATAACCGTGTTTTGATAACTTATCGGCCTATCTCTGAACATATAGCCAATTGATTAAGTATATTATGAAATTGCATGTAGGGTCACTTGTTATACAGTGGCTATACCAGAAACAGTGGCTCAGCAACAGTATGTTGTTAGTTGTCAACATTTAGTTGTTGAGTTATAGAAGAATTACAGTCGCAGATAGTGATGAATAAAAAGCACATTTTTTTTTTAAATAACGTTATTTTGGGCGAGGATACAAAATTTTTATTTTTTATTTTAGTATTAAATGTTTTATTTGTTGTATTTCGATGCATTGAACTTTTTTGAGTCCAAATCAACCCATTGTAGATAAATTGAGTTATAGTTCATTTTAAGATAATGAGTGTTTTTGTATGATGTGTTGTTTTTGATAGATAAATGTATGTTGTTTTTATTGTAGTGTTTAATGTCTATTTAATAGTGGCCTAATACAACAAACATACAAATAAGATCGTACAAATATGTAATTCTGTGAAACATAGAATAGCACTATTCGGCATATCTCATAAATTTATTACTATTTTGAACTTTTCGACACATTTACCATAGTTATAATAGTATTGTCTATGAAAGAACAGTACATAAGCACAAATGTGTCTAAAGTTGGTTTTTGTTTCGATCCGAATTTGAATCCCGCGCAAGAGAAAGATTCAATCGCTGTAGCACGACCGTTAGAATCCTGAGCCTTGTGAGGTATTTAAAAGCAACAGAAATAAAAAACATTAGTGTTTACTCTCGTGTGTGTGTAAACACTAAAGTTTTGTGTGTGTGTGTGTGTGTGTGTGTGTGAGTGACATTACAACTTTCCATCTCGCTCGAAAAATTGCAATAGTCTGCTTTATAATGCAACAACTGTGCTAACGAGTTTAATTGGGGATGATGACTAGGTTTGAATATATTGATTTTTATGATACATTCGGGTAAATAGGGTCAATGTTAACTAATTTATACATAAAAAGCAAAGATTGACTGGATATTTGCAAAATAAATGAGATTATAAAATTTCAAAAACTATTTTAAAATATTTTATCGTAATTAGATGAAAATTCATACAGTTTTAGCTTCCTTACATTAAATGTGACATTTTTTAATATATGAACTATGAGCATAAACGCACAAATAACAAAGATATTAGTAATTTTGTTTGAACGCGCATTACATTACATCTAACGATCATTACATTGCCTATGACGTCATTATATCGTGCCATTTTGTATGGGGCGTTTTTCAGGGATCCGCGGCAGCGCCGCAAATCTGACTCTTTAAATCCCTGTAGCTCCGAAAGTAATGATCGCAGATACCCTGTTCCTTTTACAAAATTGCTTTGCTATTAGTATACTCTTAATTTATATACAATTTAAAAAACTGTCATCATCCCTATTGCTAAATAATGCTATTTTTAATGTTTTGTATGCCAGGAGTGCTGGCGTTTAGTTAAACATTACCTCTATATGTATACGAATTCTGTATTATTTTGCAATAGCATGAAATTGTAATTTAACAAGTTTTTTTATTTTTTTAGTGCCATACTTTATAAAAGTATCTATAATATGCGATATATGCCTTTAAATATTTATGCGGCACCTATTTAAGTTAAATTCTAGTTATCCAATGATTATTATTTAATATTTTAGTTGAGATCTTTATTTTTAGTATAAATTGATTTTGTATATTTTTTATTAATTTCGTTTATTTTTATTTTTAATACAATGTTTTTTTTTAAAGGATTTTCCTTTATAGCTGTTACAGTTTTTTGACAAGTGACACTTACTACAATTTTAGAATTTTAAACCATGGTAAGTGTTATTATTATTACACGGCTAAAACTCACGTGATATAAGGTCGGAGTATGCCCGACTAGTTTCGAACCCATACGGGGGCCTTAGTCATGAGCTGGTTCTTGCATCGCGGCACGATCGAACCTGACCTGACCTGATCGAGTTTTAACCGTGTTTCATAATCAATTAATTGTACAATTTTATTATTTTTAGTTCTTTTTACTTACCGGTGACCAAAACTGGAATTAACGCAAAGGGTAAAAATCTAATGACGTGGCGGACGCCATTTTGAAAAACATACTAAAATCGACAACAACCACACCCTCACCGAGATAAATTTGAGGCACTATACCTGATGTAATGTATTATTTTTAACCGACTTCAAAAAGGAGGAGGTTCTCAATTCGGTCGGTATTTTTTTTTTTTTGTACGAATATATACTTTAGTTTCTGAATTAGACCTAACTAAACGCTTAACAATTATTAAACCATTTCAAAATGTGTGTACTTTGTAAAAGAAAATATTTATATAGCCTGACGTAGAAATGTAAAAAAACCACCATTTTGCATTGGGGGCGCCACTAGTACTTTTTAACTCACTTTTTCTTTTGACGTATTTTTTTAATGTGGGAGTTTAAGTTAGAGGTTAATAAAAAACCGATGTTTATGCGAGATCGTAACTGTCAGCTTTAATTTTAGAATTGAATCCTTACAACAACTATTATTAGATGAGCAGTGATTATGTGAAATCCAATTTTTTTATATTTCTCCGTTTCTCGGCTCCGCTGCCTCGCTCCGCTACGGTGGACTGGCAGCCTTATCTGTATCTGTAACTTATTATCTGTACTGTATCGTAAACTTGAGTACTTATTCTATATATTCCACTTCATTATTTGTACAACATGAGTAAAGCTTTCATACTATGATGCCTTTGCCTTTGCCTAATTGCTTTTGGTTTTCTATTTATTTTCCGCATAATGGCAAGATTTTTTTGGCCACACTATACTTATAAGTATTTAGATTTAGATACTATACTCTAATAGTAAATAAATACTTTTGTAGACATATAAAACATATATCTTTAAGTGTTAAATTATGGAATCGCCTAACGCTTATTTTATAGACATATTATGTAAATATATATTTTTGTATCTATATAACAAGTTGTATCCATATCAACCTGTAACAAAATATAATATTCTGATGTAACGTCACATTTAACGTTAAAAATCTGGCTAATATATAATTTGAAAATATTATTTTGGTCTTTAATTTAAGTTTAACTCTACTTAGTCTTATTCTCTCTCTAGCTCTAACCTCTAAATCTACTCGCCTACTAGAGGCGATATTTAGAGCTGTGATAGCCAGGTGGATATGACCTCTGTCTCCGATTCCGAAGAGTGTGGGTTCGAATCCGGTCCGGGGCATGTACCTCCAACTTTTCAGCTGTGTCCATTTTTAGAAATTAAATATCACGTGTCTCAAACGGTGAAGGAAAAACATCGTGAGGAAACCGGCATACCTGAGAATTTTCTTAAATCTGACCTACTGGCGGTTTTCATCACTGGCTTGCACTTCATATATGCATTAATGCACTGTGTATCCTAAGTACATTACGAACCTGGACTAAGTAAAGGATTTTCTATATAGTCTGAGACGGATATGACGTCGCTCGATCTTGTGTTGACTCGTGCCGACGCTAGGTAGCGCTACTTGTTTCTGTAAAGAGTAGGGAGTTAGAGAGGGGTAGCGATCGGTTGGCGAGTACGATTTGCGATATAAGGCGCTCGTCGTACGGTCGGCTTCTGTATACTCCTTCGAGCTGTCTACATTTCTTGTTGTGTAATTCTTTATGTGTCACTTGGGATAGGCGGGGAGAGTGACTTGAGTGGACCCTGAACCCTACATATAACGATCACAAGTTCGTGACTCCACTTAAGGTCATTCTCTGCCATTCTATCTCATTTTGGTTACAGTTTGATTTGTTGATTAAGTTGTCCTGACAATTATTGTAAATTTTTCAAAGAAGTGTTCGACATTGGTTTTCTTATTTTTGTAATTAACTTTTGATTCTGCTAAAAGTACAATTTGTATGTATAGTGCATACCATAGTAAGAAATTGTGCTCGCCACTGGTTTTCATATATGTGCTTAAATACTGTGTGGCTAAGAACCTCTCTGGCGTAGTTGGTAGCACTGCTTTTCAATGGAAAGGCCTTGGGTTCGACTCCCAGCTCTGGTCAGTTGACAGCTCTGGTCAGTTGAGGATTTTATGATTTCTAAATTAGCTCAAGTCGGGTCTGGTAGAATTATTAATTCCCAATCATCATCAGACTTTCAGTAGGTATTCTTAGGTAAAACGTTTCAATTATAATTAGGTGTACGGAATCCTGAATGAAACAAGAAAGTATTTTTTTATAATTACTTTTTATTAAACTTCTGGGTTTTGGCACAATTTTTGAAGTAATGTGTCCCGGTTAATACCTTATTGGCAGTAAACCAAAAATCTGTCTACATTATGCACTGAGTGGAAACTGGGTATAACAAAATAATCTCAATCGCCAAAAATAAGTCTGTTAAAAAACCATAAAAAATGGTTAAAAACCATAAAAAATATAACAACGCAGTAATTTTTATAAGTACAATAATTATCCCGTTAACAAACTCTGCAATTAAAATCCTTGCGAAGGAATATAAAAAAAAACAGTTCACGGGCATTCTATTTTCAAAATTAAAATGAGATTCCTGAACCATAATAAATACAGAATAAGAAAAAATATCGACCGAGATCTATGCAAATTAGCATATTTAAGTATCGATCATTTATAAAATAACCACAACTAACGTTCACATCATAATATCGCGTATATACACTGGGAATCAACATAAAAATAAATAATTTAACGGCACTGTCTAAACCCTTACACATTTACTAAATATACTCCATCCATTATGTTATTCTCACAATGACAGTCGGCTTAGTGATGTACGATTTGCGCTTTACCGATTACCGATTCGATTATCGATAGTCCATAGACTAAGAGCAATAAGTATTGATGTCAAAACGAAAATAACTTAATCGATACAATATAATACACGCTACAAATATTCGATTAAGTCACGTACACAATAATTTATTTATACGCTTATTTCTCTACAACTATTCATGTTGAGTACATTATATTACTGGCATACAAATTAAAAACGGGCACACACTGTGAAACGAAAAAATAAATATTAAATTTGTGACATAACTTTAAAATATTTACAAAAGTATAGAAGAAAGAGAAAGTTCAGGATTTTTATCTAAAATATACATCAACTTCTTTTAAAGAAATTTTCTACTGACCATATGTTGAAATTTAGGTACAGTATGAAAAGTAGATCTGATTCTTAGTATGTTATGATAGTTAAGTGACTGTTCGACTAAAAGGTGTGTCCCCGTAATCAGTTCAAAAATAAAATAAAAACAAGAAAAATACAATTAGAAAAATAAATAACGAATAAAAATGGCAATTAACGACATCACTCCCTTCAGCCTGATTTTACATCTATAACTATACAACTTTGTTTACTATTATCTATATCTATTGCCTTAGATACATAACTACTTGTCAACTATGACTTATTTCTACATCTACTAAATTGCACGATTTGATAAAGCGAATATTTGTTTGTTTTTTTATTATTTAAGTATAAATCCCCACTACTCGGTGGGTCTATTTGTATTATTAGAAATTGGGAATAGTTTTTACTCGTTCTATTTTTGCATCAAATTGACAATCTCCAAATTGACCACCATTTTGTGTTCAACACCGGTCGGTACAGATAACATATTATTATTATTTCTTTTAAATACTTATTAGGTAATAATTAAGTAGCATCGAATGTTTTATATTACACAAGGGTATTTCTGTGGTACCCACTAATATTAAAGTACAGATTTTCGCTAATGAGTATTATAATTTTTTTTATTATATTTCTATTATGCATCATAGTTATCACTGGTTACAACAGTTTGTGTTCAAAACACTTAAATTTTCAAGCATTCCGCTTCAAATTTTTGGTTCGATACATTAAGTCCCTTAAGTTTACACTACGAAATTGTAGATAGTTTAACTAAGATTTACACATGGCCACACAAAAATTAAACTTGGGAAACTACGCTTAAATAGACTAAACTCTACCCCTACACTATTTATGTAGTACTAACATATACTATAGCCGAAAATATAATACGTGCATACATATCTACAAAGGTTTTGCATATTTACATTGAGAGAATTGAAGTATAACATTTAACTTATTATTTACACTTTTCTAATTATCTAAATTCAATAGATACAATTTTGGCACATTTACATAATAAGTTTACCATATGCCATCTACACGATACATTTTACGGATTACAATGAGTCGATCTTAATTCACTAATGGAATAATCTCAAATTATAATTAGTTATTTGTATAAACGAGAGATCGAGCGACACTGGCGTAATAATGAACAACCTCCGTAACTTTACTGTCTCTATTTCACTTGATTTCATCTTCGCCTGGGATGGAAAAGTTTACCAAAGGTGGTGCGAGGGCGGCATGGAGAGGGGCGCGGCGTGCGGGTAAGGCCAGCCGCGCGCCGAACCTCAATCTTCCTCTCGAGGCGATAGTGGGGGTGAGAAAGCTGGGTTCATGTAGTTCCCTCCATTGGGCGGGGGAGAGGAGTTCGAAGGCCCCGGGCTGGACAGGGAGGGCAGGAAGTTGAGCTCGCTGCCCCCGTCCCTGCACCACAGCTGTCTCATCTCCTGTCTGCGCGTGCGCATCAGATTCTTGTACTCCGATATCCGCATCTTTTTGCCGTCGACTATGCACGTTCGCTTCGGTCTCGGTCGGTATCTGAAAATTGACAACGTGCTTCAATGAAACAATGGCTTTTTGAAAAACGAGGACATTTGGAAGGATATTCTGGTGCATCGATGCAGCTACTACGAGATTATACCTTTTTATATTTTATTTAGATATTTTAGGAAAAAATACATTTAAGTACGATCATTATTATTTTTTCTTTAAATAATCTTTTATTCTTGGGCTTTACGGACTAAACCACGTCATGGATTCGAGAATGATATGAGGTATATACATTTGTCTCAGTGTAACTTCTAGGGTAAAAATATAACATCCCGATTTTCTCACTTACGCAGCCGAGTTTTTGGTTTTATGTTTATTTATTTTTTATAGAATTTCATAAAAGTTGTTTTTACCTATAATCAGGATGCTTTTCCATATGCTGTTTGGAAAGTCTTGACTGTTCTTCGTAGTATGGCTGCTTTTCAGCGTTTGACATTGATTTCCATCTTGCCCCGAGGATTTTGGAAATATTAGAGTTGTGCATATCAGGGCAAGCTTTGAGTATCTTGCGGCGCTCATCTTTCGCCCAAACCATAAACGCGTTCATTGGTCTCTTGATGTGTGGTTTGCCAGCCTCGTCACGTTTTGGCTGACGGATAAGCTTAGCCTTTTCAGATTCTTCGGGACTTTGCTGAGGCCAGGACGACGCTGTAAATAAAAAAAAGTAAGATTAGTTTCTTTATCACTAAAAAGCAATCCGATATTTGAAATGGTCGTTTTTGTATAAAATAAGGTCAATGACTGCGTAGCTAGTCATGCTTATTAAACAATACAACATTTTGAAATTAAATTAAAAAAATATTAAATCGATTAATAGTTCATAAACACCTACAGTCGATTGTAAGATATCGAATCGAATCGGTAATTCATTAGATACATCACTAGCTCGCTGTCAAATTAATTATTGGAGTAGGTATATTTATTGTAACTATTTCATGAACACGTACTTAATTATAATTATTAATTACCTAATTTTAGACTAGTGAATGTAGTATTATTAAATTTATTAGTAAAACGGACATTAAAAATATCGTTAAGAGAGAATAATACTTTCAACTTTTAATGGAATTTGTTTCATGGTCTGGAGTTGTCCCTTTATTGTTTCAAAGAACGTGAAAATATGCATCCTATTCTAATGTGTGATGCTTTGTGATCGAATTTTACAAAGAGATTTTATTACAACGTCTCCTAAATTCTTCTTTCGAAACTTAAAAACGCGAAGTAAATCACAGATTTACAATTTGATTTAGATTATTTTAATGCCGGCAGTTAAGATGGCTTTCGAAAAATATTTACAAAATTTTTCAAAGTCGCCAACTGTTATGGAAATAATATCTATGCATCAATAAATACGGATTATTTTCGCATGAACTATTGTCTAGAACAGAAAAATAGTTGCCGTCTGGGGATTTTGTGTTGGATTTTAGTCTTTATTCCTAAAGGGGTAAGAGTGTTAAGCCATAAGCCATAGGTGTACGAAGAATTCAATCGGTAGCTCACTAAGCCATGCCATAAATTATCACGAACAGTGAATGCCGGCTGTAAAACAATCGTTAAACAAAGATTAAGAATGGATCTATTCTCGAACGTTTGCTATATGGATAAGCCGAGGGAGATACGGAATGTCGAATTTCCATTTCACATTTTAGGCGGGATTACCTTGTCACGTTCATGACTTCGAAATGATGGACCGATTTGTAAAAAAAAAAAAACAGTTGCAAATGAAAATATTCTTCTCACGATCATGTTAACAAGAACTTTAGCTCTAAAAAACTAGCCATTTTACGTAACGCCACACGTACCGCCAAGCAATTTAGCGTTCCGGTACGATACCGTGTAGAAACCGAAAGGGGTGTGGATTTCATCCTCCTTCAAACAAGTTAGCCCGCTTCCATCTTTGACTGCATCATCACTTACCATCAAGTGAGATCGTAGTCAAGGGCTAACTTGTAAAGAATAAAAAAAAATATATAATACACATCTATTTAAAAATAAACAGGTACGTAGGTACCAACCTAAATATTTAGCTATAAAGAAGATTCGCAAAAATCTGTTTTTATTTAGGTAAATTAAGTATATACCTACCTTTACATACTTAATTTACCTAAAGCTCGGCAATTCCGTTGATGACACTCATGATATGCGGGCGACGGAGGGGAAGGACTGCGCGGGTGTGAAGTCGTACGCACGGAGCAGAGGGAAAACGAAATTGCCATGCCCTACCTACCTACCTACCTATTATACGTAAAGACTTCCTAAGTAGGTACCTATGACAATTGTCCAACAGGCGGGAATCAAACTTATGACCACTCACCTATAATATAATATGCTAATAAATAGGTAAAGCAACGATCAATGGAGACAACACTCAACCACCACAATAATTAGGAGCTTACAGATTGACAGAACTTTTTGCTGATATTTACAAAATAAAATAAGGACTGAAATTCTAGTAGGTACCTAATTCTAAGCAAACGAATAAATAATCCTGAAAGTAGATCGAACCTGGCACTTAATTCTTAATCTACGCCGGTAGTTCATTCAGCAAAAGCACAAAGCATAATTCAAATTCCGTTATGTAATGCAGATAACTTTGCAAGTAGGTACAGTCGCGAATAAAAGTCACTCGTCTCCAAAATATGTGGGTCAACCGCAACACATCCGCTAACATTTCGCTTGACGGATTCGCCGGCAAGTGTCTGTACAATTAATAAGCCAGCACGGAAACATCGACTTCTCAAAGTCGTGGCATTCCTCGTATTAATTTGACACGCTGTTAGATAATTTATAACATCCTACTCTAAGGCTGATTCGCGATATACGACTTCGGTACGTATTTCGTACTGGTACGCGCGAAATGTATGATATTAATGTGATTAGTGTATGCGAAAACATGTTGTGTATCCGTGATTAAGTGTCGAATATTTGACAGAAGTGGGTATACAAGTGCGCGACAATATTATTTTAGGTGGACAGTTAGAGTGAAAATAATTGACGTTATTAATTAATGATTTATACTTTAAAAAATATGTTTTGGTTACTAGATTAGTCGTCGTAAATTTAACATGAAGTGTTGATCAGAACATAACCTAAAAGTGACATTGATGAAATTATACGTTTTTTAATGACAGGAAATGTAACACCTAATAGCAAGTACTCTGTAACGTAATGTTCTTTATTTCTCTATCGTCAGTGTGAAAAAAAAAATGAAAATTAACTACTGAATCACGTTCAAAAAAGTATGAAAAAGTTGTTATTTTTTTCTTTTTTACATATTTCATATTTATGTAGGAAGGTACTGAAATAATTTTACTATTCCATGTTTATCGTTATTTAGATAAATCCCAAGTTTTTATTCCTTTTTGTCACTATCTCTAATTTGTCGAAGGTTTATATCATATCTTCGTAGTTATTGTAAAGCACTTGTGTACGCAACAGTACTTTCAGCGAAGATCAGCGGAGAGCGGAAACGTGCGTCTCCAACGCCATCTATCCCATATTTCTTGCAATTCTCTTGTTTTAAAGGAAACCAAACGACATTATGTTTTGTAACCATTTTGGTTTGGGTACACGCCAACTATTTAAAGTGTGCTCTATTAAATTTATTCGCGTTATAATTTACATTAGATATTATAATAAAAAGTCTTTGTGAGCGCGTTAGATAACTGGTTACTTAACATAATTAAATGGAGTAATTTTATTATAAAGAAAACAGTTTTTTGTCTGAATGTACCTACGGGGATTCATTCATTTACCAGCCTGTTTTTGATGGCCCACTGATATTCCAGCTTCTAGACATCTTTCCTTATAGAAGCGGAGATTTAGAGTCTTAGATTACTACCTACACTAGACGCCGCGCAGTTTCACCCGCGTGTTTCCCGTTCCCGTAGGAATATGGGGATAATATATAGCCTATGTTATCGATAAATGGGCTATATAACACTGAAATAAATTTTTCAAATCGGACGTGTAGTCCTGGATTATCGCGTTCAATCAAACAAACAAACAAACTCTTCAGCTTTATAATATTAGTATAGATTTTAAACCCACCTCACTGCTGCAATGCGGGTAAGCGGCTCATGGGTAAGGATAACTCTTTTTTTATTCTTTACCTGTTAGCCTTTGACTACAATCTCATCTGATGGTAAGTGATGATGCAATCTAAGATGGAAGCATACTAACTTGTTAGGAGGAGGATAAAAATCCACACCCCTTTCGGTTTCTACACGACATCGCACCGGAACGCTAAATCGCTTGGCGGTACGTCTTTGTCGGTAGGGTGGTAACTAGCCACGGCTGAAAGCCTCTGCTAACTTGTTTAAATTAAAATAAAAAAAAACCCTTCAGGTTTATTAATCTAAAGGTAGATACCGATCAAATCAAACATAACGAACAACGTATTTCAAGTGACTTTTGCAACTCAATGTAATGTGAAGCATCCCTCAACCCACATGCAAACAGGCGTTGACACAGTGTAACATCTCTCCGTTCAAGTGGACTGCACACACGATGCAATTGGAAGCCGACAACGTGACCTATATACCCGTGTCACACGTGGCTTTAGCGCGGGGTCACACTACGTCACGATTTTCTTATCATGGGGGACTAGACACATTGGATAGAACTTTTTTCAATCGAGATCATCATCATCATATCAACCGATGGACGTCCATTGCAGGACATAGTCCTTATGTAGGGACTTCCAAACATTACGATACTGAGCCACCTGCATCCAGCGAATCCCTGCGACTCGCTTGATGTCGTCAGTCCACCTGGCGGGGTCGCCATTCCAGCACTTTGGGACCCCAACATCCATCGGCTCTTCGAACTATGTGCCCCGCCGATTGCCACTTCAGCTTCGCAACTCGTTGAGCTATGTCGGTGACTTTGGTTCTTCTGCGGATCTCCTCATTTCTGATTCGATCACGCAGAGATACTCCTAACATAGCTCGTTCCATCGCTCGTTGTGTGATTCTGAGCCTTCCTATGAGGCCCTTAGTTAGCGACCAAGTCTCGAATCCATAGGTCATCACTGACAACACGCACTGTTCGAAGACTTTTGTCTTCAGGCACTGAGGAATTTCGGACGAAAGACGAGTCGCGAAGCTGAAGTGGTAATAGGCAGGGCACATGGTTTGAAGAGCCGATGGACATTGGGATCCCAAGATGCTAGAATGGCGAAAGCGTAATGTTCGCACGGTCAATCCCTATTAGGTGGACCAACGACATTAAGCGGGTTTCAGGAAGCTGTTGGATGCTAGCGGCACTAGAATAGACAAGGCTGGTGTTTGGAAGTCCTTACAAGGGACAGTAAACGTCCATCGGCTGATTATGATGATGACAGACTGCCAATTTATAAACAGGACGTATGTCACTTTGCTTCAGTTTCAAAAACACGCGTCTGTAAACCTAACTAATACAACGTCCGACCGTCTTTCAAAATAAAATATTTGTAGTCTTACTCTATTAAATTCATAATAATCTAATAAATAAAGCTAAAGAGTTTGAACGCGCTAGTCTCAGGAACTACTGGTCCGATTTGAAAAATTATTTCAGTGTTAGATAGCCCATTTATCGATGAAGGCTATAGGCTATATATTATCCCCGTTTTCGTACACGTACGGGAACCACGCAGGTAAAACCGCGCGGCGTCAGATAGTGAAATATATTAGGCCCCGCGGTTTCATGCACGTTATCCATTGCCTATGACATTATCAAACGTGACTTTCTATTGGTAACATAATTTTTAAAAACGGTTTAGTAGATTCTAAGATTATCTATGTCCTACAAATTTACACTGAGAAAGATAAGCTACTTAAATGAGCTACTTACATAAGGAGTCTTGCACATTACTACTTACTACAGGTGCAGCATACGTACAATAGATGCCGTATACTTAGTTGTGATGCAGCTGACTGTGCCATTTAGAAGCAACACTGTTACTTAGGGAGCTTTAATTACAACATGGTACCTGCTATAAGTGTAATAGTGTCTAGTTTGCTATGTATTTTAAGTATGGCGCACCAGGATTTTTCTCAGTGTACGAACTCACAAACCTCTTTATAATATTAGTAGGCATAAATAGGTAAGCGTTTTAGTGTGGCCGAGGCCTTACTCTGTATCACAGTGTATCTGGATTCTGGAATTAATTATATTTAGCAATTAAACAGCCGAACATCAAAATGTTTGGCGGCGACACGGGACATTTCTTGGTTTTCACATTTCGCGGCGAAAGAGCCGGGCTATTTATCTAATTCCTTGTTTATTTTCGTTGGTGTTACGCAATGGTGTGGGTTTTGTGATGTTTATGATAATGTAAATATTGATCACAAGCTTTCGCACTTGGCTTTGTCTGTGGTAGCGTGTGAGTAGCTACCACTTTCTCCAGGCCAAATGACAATCAATCCGTCTGTCAGTTTATACAGGTCATATGACAATCCTTCTTTCACTTTATCTAGGTCCTATGACAATCCTTCTGTCACTTTATCCAGTCCAAATGACAATCCATCTGTCACTTTATCCAGTCCAAATGACAATCCTTCTGTCACTTTATCCAGTCCAAATGACAATCCATCTGTCACTTTATCCAGTCCAAATGACAATACTTCTGTCACTTTATCCAGTCCAAATGACAATGCTTCTGTCACTTTATCCAGATCATATGACAATTCTTCTGTCAATTTATCTAGCCCAAATGACAATACTTCTGTCACTTTATCCAGGCCATAAATGACAATCGTTCTGTCACTTTCTACAGGCCAAATTACCACCCTTCTCTCACTTTATCCGAGCCAAATGACAATCCTTCTGTCACTCAATCCAGACTGCAAAGCTACCCAAGGGTACAACAAGTTAAGGGACTTACAGTGGTTTTAAATTAAGTTTATAAGTCAAAGTGTTAGTGGAGATTGCTTTCCCTGTCCAGCCAATTTTTATGTACGATCCTACTAGAGCAGCTTTGATTACCCTTTCCAATATAGAAAATTCTGCAGGCATAGAATAGAAAATATAATATGCAGGCCAAGGGATTTTGCTGGTTTGCCTCTCGCCCGGACTTACATACACAAACTAACCATCATCATTATAGGTACTTAGTTCATTTGTTACGTCATAATATTTATTCACTTTTATGGTGTAATCCTTAGGGATGTTTGTTTCTATACCCACAGGTCGCGAAGGCACATATAAGCGATTTCTTTTCTCATAAACACTTTAAAGACCTGCAGCTTCTTACCCTACCACCATAATACAGATTGGTAATTCTAAATAGGAGTAAAAAAGCTCTTTAATATTGGGATGCCCGTTCCATCGTGGACTGCATCATATTCATAGCTTGTATAAGCAAGTCGGAAATGTCTTAAGGAGTCAGTGTATCCAAGTTTATATTGAGTTCACGCCATTGATTTCAGATGGTTTAAATCATGAGGGGATCATTAGGTTAGCGTCGGTATTCACGTTCTAAAACTAAACGACTGTTAAAGATTTTTTGCGATCTGTATAATATAATCGCAGACGGTGACACAGTTTCCACCGAGACGAACACGTGCCGTGAATCAGTGGTAAAGCTGAGCGTCCAACGGATAGATCTTATTGTAACTTAGTGCAAACTTAAACTCACATTTTGACGTGACAACGTCGAAAAAAGATGACGTCATGCGTCGTTCCCTTTTTTTTACAAGAAAGTATATTCTGGTATATGAAGATTATTAACCAGTATTTTCGAAAAACGAACATTTTCTTTTGAAAAATGCACCATTCCATTAGTATTTTCTTATGACGTTGTCACGTTCAACTATCGTCAGTAAACCGACTTTATAGACAACCGATTTTTTTATCTATATTAGGTGTACCTATATTTTTGTGTCATGGTGTTTGGAACCTAACTCCTCCGAAACAGCTTGACTGATTCTTTTGATTTATTTTGTGCATATTCCGTAGGTCTGAGAATTTAACTATTTTAGACTTCATCGCCCCACACCCACTTTCTAAATCTCGATTTTAGTCTTATTGTATGAAACAAATTTATATGGCAGAATAACGTTTGCCGAGTCAGTTTTTCGAATTTTTCAATGAATTTTGACTTTATTCTTATTCAATTTCAATAATAAAAGTCATTGTAAAACAATAGATTGAAGTTGACCCAGTGAACTTCGTACCATCCAGTAAATTAATAAACAGATTTAGCTGTTTTTTGAGTTTTCAAATTATTTTGTTTTGTTTTTCATGCACCCTAATATTAATTAAACAATAATAAAATATCCGAATTAAATCTAACCGTTTCCGAGTTATACTCGTACATAACGAACCGAAATTTATTTTTAAAATTTACACACAATCATTTTGACTGTTCAATAGAATTTTTGTCTGGATAGCTGCTGCTGGGATTCGGCGAGTATATTCATCTGCCAGTGAGTTCACAGTGTGGGTTTTTTAGTAAACGGGTTTCGATGTAACACACCTACTCCTGTATCTTTCTAAATATTTTTAAATAAAGTGTCTTTCAAAAGTGTTCTACTGTTTCATGGCCGCACAGCTTTAGAATTGTGACGTAAGCAAGCGTCACAACTTACGCAGGCGATTGAAAAATATTCGCGCGGCTGCCTGATCTATTCGTTTGTTGTGCCTACAAATGTGTCTAGACGCAGCCCATGAGCAGAGCTAATATTAGATTTAGATTATATGATCTTTAATACAAATAGACAGTCCTATGGAAGGTACAGAACAGGTAATTTGTTAAATTACTACTTAGATAAAAAAATAATAAAAATTGTTGTTAGGATCCACATTCGCCTTCGGAGAGCAGTGATAGCCTAGTGAATATGACCTCTGCCTTCGATTCGGAGGACGTGGGTTCGAATCCGGTCCGGGGTTTGACTTGGAAATTGATAGGTGTCATGTGTCACAAACGGTAAAGGAACAATCGTGACCAAACCTGCATACGTGTGTGAAGTCTGCCATTCCAAGACGAATCCCTCTCTTTCTGAGAGGAGACTCGTGCTCATCAGTGAGCCGAATATGGGTTGTTAATGATGATTATAAAGAAACAATAGCTATGCATACTTACTGTTGCAACCAGCGTTGAAGTCGTCATCCTTCTTCATGTACGGGCTGTTTTCTTCCATCGGAGGGTAGGGCACGAATCGTTGCATCATCATGGGCGGCGCGGGGGAGGGGGAGCGCTGCTTGCTGAGGTTGAGGGGGGTGTCCGGGTCGGGGGGAGGGGGCGAGCGGGCGCTGGCCGTCAGCTGCGCGAGCTGGGCTGTGGCCGGCCAGGCTGGGCTTGGTACCACCTGGAAATTATGATTATAGTGTTTAATAAGATATCATTGAAGCACAGCACAATATACAGATTATATAGATATAAATTTAGAAAAAGAAAATATTACGTTTTAGAATTTAAAGTATCGTGAGTGTTATTCATATTAATTGATTAGGAAACACGGCTAAACCTCACGTGATATTAGGTCGAAACCTTGTTCTTGCATCAAACCCTCTCCCAGCGCGCAATGCGAGCAGCAGCGCGTCGCGCTTCGCAGTTTGGCTTTCGTGCCGCGATGCAAGAACCAGCTCATACTAGGGGCCCCGTGTGGGTTCGAAACTAGTCGGGCATACTCCGACCTAATATCACATGAGTTGTAGCCGTGTTTCATAATCAATTAATATTACGTTTTATAAAAAAATATATATATTAGATACAGTAAAATATAATAAATTAAGATAAGATTTATGAAAATGTACAAAAAAAAATATCGTAAAATCTGACGGAATAAACAATAGGCTTACTTGATGTTAAATGAAAAACTGTAAGGTAATTTTCGACAAAAAATATCGATGGTTAAACAGTTTTGGACCTCGAACATAATATTTTAATAATTAATTTTAAATTTTCCTTTTTTTGAGTTAGGTACCTTCATGTCAGCTTCTATATGTCCAGTAAAATATTGAAAGTTGTTCCAAGACTAATTGCAGCAAGCAGTGATGTTTATGCAACGAAATAATTACACATTTCCGATCCTAGGGGTTAGCAGGTATCTCATCCGTCATCCATTCTGACACATTATGAATAAATAATGAACTATTTCACGTAGAAATTCAAAATGAAATGACCAACGTGTCTTCATCATTAGTCATTCTAGCTTGAGCTTGAAATTTAGTACGTGTTTTGCAATGAGATTTTTTCATGTAAAGCAGTAAACCCATAATATTCGATAGAGAGATCTAATATGATCTTGCTTCATCATCATCATCATATCAGCCGATGGACATAAGCCCTTTGTAGGGACTTCCAGACATCACGATACTGAGCCACCTGCATCCAGCGAGTCCATGCGACTCGCTTGATGTTTTCAGTCCAACTGGTGGGGGGTCGACCAACACTGCGCTTTCTAGTGCGGGGTCGCCATTCTAGCACATTGGGACCCCAACGTCCATCAGCTCTTCGAACTATGTGGCCCGCCCATTGCCACTTTAGCTTCGCAACTCGTTGAGCTGTGTCGATGACTTTGGTTCTTCTGCGGATCTCCTCATTTCTGATTCGATCACTACGATCGATCACTTCGATCACTTTCTAAGATACTCCAAGGTTAGCTTTTTCCATCGCTATTTTTCACACGAAAAAATCCAAAGTTCAAGCGGAATTTGTAAAAAACCAAAGTTCAAAGTGTTTAAAAGCGCAAAAGATGATAATTGGCACCAAATAAGTCTATCTCTTGATGGTTAAAATAAAGTTCAATGGCTTTATTTTATTAAGCACCTTGCAGAAATTATCAAACTAGTGTTGTAAGTGCAAGAATTTTTTTTTATTTTATTTGTAATATCTATTAGATATAAGATGAAATCTCTGTGCTTCGCTGTGTTTCCTTCAAATTATTATATTAATTATATTCCTAAAATTAATATATTTCCTTATTTATGAGATGAAAACGCAATATTCACAGATTCGTCAAATTATTAAATAGTGAACTTAAAATAGAATGGACGTCGTTGTAAGGAAATTTAATTTAGACAAACAAATATGGCGTCAATTAATTCAAAGACCGACACGGGAAATTGGGCAACGTTCACGTTGAAACGCAATTAATTATTTATTTATTATCTATCGTCCGCTTACTTGCCAAGTCGATTGTCTTTCATAATTTTTGCCCGATGACGTGTTTGTTTATTTTCGTTTTTATTTATATTCCTAGATCCGGCTTTCTGAACGTTTTAGCGTGCACAAACACGTCTTGATGTATTAGACAAGACAAAAATGGTCACAAATTATTTATATTATCATCATCATCACATCAGCTGAAGCATGTCCACTGCAGAACACAGTCCTTTTGTTATGAATTCCAAAATACCAAGAATCTGAGCCGCCTGTACCCATCGACAGACTGTGACTCGATTGATGTCTTCAGTCCCACTAGTCCATTGACACTGCGCTTTCCGGTGTGGGGTCGTTATTCCAGCATCTTGGGACCCCAACATTTATCGGCTCTTCGAACTATGTGCATCGTTCATTGCCACTTCTGCTTGCTCATTGAGCTATGTTGGTGACTTTGGCTCTTCTCATTTCTGACTTGGCCATGCAGAGTTCCTCCCAGTACTTAATTCTGGGCTGTTACTGGGAATTTCTTAGATGACAGAAAATCGTCAGTAGGTACCTATTTGATAGCCCGATTTCAAGGTTTGAAGTAGGTCGTAGTAAGAAGAAGGTAGGATTTCATGGTCCCTAGGCTAATCAATGGACCCACGAGGCAGTTTCATTAATTAACCTGACAAATCACGCTTGTACAATATAAAAATAAATTTACGTTAGGTGGTGGAGGTGGTTGCGGCCGCATCTGCTCCAGGAGAGGGATGAGGCCGAGGGGAGGGCCCGGATACAAGGAGTGCCCGCGCCTCACCATCTCCTGCCTCCGAAGGTGCTCTTGCTGAAGTCTTTGTAGCTCCAACTCCGCTGATACTGTTCCGATATTCTGTGGAAGAAAATAATCTGTCAATGCTTTACATATTTTTATGCTTAGATAATTTAGGCCTAAAGGATGAATTTATCAAATGTTAGAAGAGGAATTTTTAGGCGAACGATACTGAACCAAATTCACGCCATTCTAATGAAAGGCCAGGTCTAGAGTAGCCTAAACCGACGAACTTGTACCTAACGTTTGATCAGGATGGAAGAAGCAAGGGAATAGGATCGTAGCACGTGGAAAGACGTGGTCTCTGCTTGCCCCTATGGAACGAGGTGTGATTATATGTAGGTATGTAGTATTGATCTAAAATATTTTATACATAAACAATTCCAACTTGTTTGCAAAACAACACAGTACAAGATCTACCTCCAACTTTTCTGTTGTTTGCATTTTTAAGAAATTAAATTAGACGTGTATCAAACTTTGAAGGAAAACATCGTGAGGAAACCTGCATAACAGACAATTTCTTAATTCTCTGCGTGTGTGAAGTCTGCCAATCTGCATGGTTGACGATTGGCCTAACCCCTCTCATTTTGAGAGGAGAATCAAGATCAGCAGTAAGCCGTATATCGGTTATTACTTAAGATCTTGGGCTAAAATGCAAGTGAACAGCTATTTTAATTATACTAAGGATTCGAACGTTTCTGAGGTTTCAATAATCTCACGGTCTTTAAGCTCTTCAATTAGGGACATTGTTAACTTCGCATAAACATTTTCCTCTTCAAGCACTTATGTTGAAATGCCATCTTAAATGTTACTCCCTTCCTCGAATCAGTGTAATTTATCACAGCACAAAAGAAGCATTCGAATAGGAACAATCATTCAGCAGAATGAGATACTTTTGTAAATCGCATAAATGAGAGATCTTTCCTCGAGAAATTTGTTCCTCACGATATATTGCACAATTAAACTCCAGCAGTGACAAAGACCGCTAAGTTGTGTGCACAAATCGACCGGGGGACGTTGCACTAAATCTCTGCACCCATAAACTTGTACCAAAAAAGAAACCCTCGATTAATTGCTCGCGAGTAGTGACGAATAACACCATATACATTTTATCGGCTCTTCATTAAGACAGTATTGAATTGTTAATGGTTATACACCGCACGTTATTATAAGGCGATGAAAACCAAATACCTCGATGAATCTTGCGTCCGGAGATTCAAGTCCTCAGCGCAAATTATGAAAAGGGATCGGACACTACAAAAGGTTTTGGCGAGTCGCCTCAAAGTGTCTCCGGCAGCGCGTACGTTTAAGTGAAATATAGCCAGGAAGATAAAAAGGAAGATCGCTAATGGAAGACAGAAGCGAATACATAAATAAACATGACATAATCACACGAATAAAAAGCGTGGTGCGGTTGTAATAGGTACCCGGTGCCGATATCGGCCGGAGCGCCACTGGTAGGTAATCGACCAAGTTTTTCCATTCGGCAGACAAATTGCCGTCATAACCGAACGGATTAAACTTTTTATTAAAAACAACAAACCGAGCATAATGTATGGCTGTAATCGGCAAGGGACAGATGTTCCCGAATAACGTGCGCGATTTATCTAATGTAAAAAAGACTTTTATTTAATAGCTTCGCGGAGATGTCCTAGCGATGAATTTTATACAGCCGACCATGTTTTCGGCGTTTCCTCGACAATTTAATGACTCTATTAACGTACGAGACGATATAAAAAATCGATTTTGATGGAGATGACCAGCTGCGTTGGAACAATTTATTGTTTACAACGCAGGTGAGGCGGACCATCGTAAATGAAACATGAAAATGTGTATTTACGCACGGGTAAGATGGAGTGATACCATTAAAGTGGTTAGGTCAATGGATGTCGTGCCAATAGAAATTGTTGGGCGTGATCTGGCGCTGCGTGGTGACTAGTGAGCGTTCGCGCCGATGTCCGATCAATAAAGATGGCCGCTGCTATAATTAACCTGGGTAAACACACACCATCTGTCACTGCGTCCTTGGCACTCTAACGGTGCATTTGATACGATAGTGTCTCCGCTTAAGAGATTACTCGTCTCTTAACATTTCAAAGATGTACATTAATACTTTAGTCTACCAATAAATCGCCATTAAGCTATTGTCAGAGCATAAACGCCGCTTCCTAATGATAGAGATGAAAGAGAAGATTAGGTTAAGGCGTATATCAAAAACGTTCGGTTGGTAGAATATGAAATCGTAGTAGGACCTGACAAAGAGATCAGAGATGACGACCGGACATGCCATGACATAATTTATAAAGTCGGCGCCCATATCAAAATAGTGTGTTCCTAATTTTTGAGGCCGCGGAAGACGATTTTAATCCTAACTGCCATTGGATTTAGGTCGAAGTGGTAGGCACGGATTTGGTGAAAATATATCGAAAGCTGTATAATGAAACGGACGTCACATTGACGTAGGAGATGCAAGATCTTGGGTGAAATCATAATATTTACTGTCACTGGATGACATGTCCTCATTCCTAGATATATTATTCTAGGATTCCATTTAGATTTTGTGTATTTGTGAACAGCGACTGGTGTAGCATAAATTACAAAAGTCTTTAAGCTTATGCGTAACAATGACAAATGTTTTAACCGATTTAAAAAGTCACGAGTTTCTAGATTTGTTTTGGTTTCACGTATGAAATTTCACTGTTTGGTTCGATTTCGTTTCACACTTTTTATAGTCTAGTTTAGGTGATCTTAGATCTAATCTCTAAGATCTAATAGCTTAATCATTCGCCTTGGTCCACAAGAAATCAACTTTTAAAATAATTTTAATTTCTTCAATTTTTAAAAAAAACGGATTTGTTGCGCTTAATTAGACAAACAGAGAAAAGTTAATCATCATCATCATTCGCCTCACTGTTGAGCACGAGTTTCCTTTCAGAATGAGAGGGGTTAGGCCTTAGTCCACCAAACCAAATGCAGACTAGTAGACTTTAGCAGACACACGTAGATAATTAAGAAAATTGTTCACATCCTGAACAACCTCACGATGTTCTTCCTTCACCCTTTGAGACACTAGATATTTAATTTCTTAAAAGTTATTATAACGCGAAGAAAATTCGCACAGTTTTACGCAACTCGACAGTACAAATACAACAAAAAAGCTATTTTCCATCATGAAAAAAGGGATATTATATTTGAGAAAATCCGACTTCCAGACGAAGAATCCGTCCGCTAGTGTAAAAACAATTAGTTTTATCGTTATTGTGTAATTTTTAAACGCATATAACATAAAGACAGGTTTGCGGTTTGTTGTGGCAACTGATATCACCCTCCTACTTGTTGGGATGCGTTGATGTGTTGATAATTTAAATGTAGGATTATAAAAGGGACAACAATAGGCGTGGAGCGGCGCGGGCTGCACAAAGCGCAACACAGGCGGTGCGCTCGCCACGATGACATATCAAAATGAATCGCTAATGCATAATCCTGGCTATGGGATGCATAGAGTCGTACGTCCATAATTTTTTTTTAAATTTTACTATTTCTGTTTTGCGTTGCGTTGTGAACTTTATTGGACAAGAAGAAGACAAAATAACTGATGTCACAATGCTGATAACACCCATGATTAAATCATTGCAGGCATGACAACTGGTCATTGTCTGCTCAATAGAAGAAAATTAAGGAAGATCCATTGTATATCAATATTCCATCCTGCTGACTTGAATCAATCATTTTATAGCTGAATGTTCCTCGGTAAAGAGAGATGCAAGAAAAAAGATATGTAAAGAATTCTCACCAATCTCACCATAGGTGATATTATTAGGTTCATGAGGCCTAAAGATAGGTTTGAGGGAGTTTGATATACTATCAGAACACCAGTAAATATGACTCATACCATGGGAAGTGGATGGGATAGTCTTTACAAGGGACTGATCATCCGTCTGACCCCGGCGACTTCGCAGTTCCACCCGCGTGTATCTCGTCCTCGTGGACTATCTGTCCACGAGGACGAGATACCATAAAAAACCTGTATTCTATTGTAGACTGTATTATATCTTCTATCAAATTTTCGATCGCGAAATAAAATACAGACTGATGTTAGTCTTAATTGTCTGAGACCGAGGGCTAAAGTCACCCTTTCTTTTTTAAGGGTTACAGACAGACATGCTGTCTTTAGGAAAGGATACTGTTTGTAACTTTTAAATTTGAATAAATTTATTTTCTTTCTTTATTTATTTATTTATTTCTTTCTTTCTTTCTTTCTTTCTTTCTTTGAGACACGACTGTAACACCTTACAGGTCTCAGAGACCACCATGTAGACCACACATGTAGCAGCTACTGAGAAGTTGTAGAGAGTAAGAATTACCCAACATTTCATAGCCTGCTACTGCTGCATAGGACTAGAACCATTCATATTAATCCGCAGTCGAACAAGTTTACCACTGCACTGAGGCAGTAGCAACGGAAGATAGACCTACATACACTAACAGTATTGTTTCGAAATGCTAAATCCTTTTATATATCTTACAACATTCAACAACAGTACGAATAAATTGTGTTGAAACAGTGTTTATTTTTATTAGATAATTTAAAATTCAAAGAACTTGTCTGTTATGTTCGTTGTAGATTAAATGAGAAATTTCCTCGATTGTGCAGTTTCCTGCTGTCATGTCGTTATGACAGAATTTTAATTTCGAAATTAAATAACAATATTTTTAGTAAAAGTATATTTTACGGTCCGCTTTGATCGAGGGCCGAGGCCTTCGGTGACTTGGTGAGAGAAGAGTGGATTACGACGTCCGATAACTTTTTTATTCATACTGATTATTACAGCAAGTATTGTAATATCGTTTAGTGGTATTGTATCATTTATAACACATAAGTTACCGTCAACCAGTGGCGTAGCTTGCATTGGAGGGGTCCTGTATCAAAGTTAGTTTGGAGGCCTTATAGACGAGTGGCAAATCCCGAAAATTGCTTATTTTTTCTCCTTCGGGAAGCGCCAAATTAAGTGAGATTATGGTTTAAATTGTACTAACTTTTGCTTTCACACATAATATTGATACGGCGGTAGTTACGCCCCTGCCGTCAACACATCATCACTTACGCACATATGCCTTTTCACAAATACCATTTCTTCTTTCTACCTCTTTCTTCGTAAAGAAATTAATACTTCCATTCTTATATATCGCTAAGTAGTACCTGTGTCAGACAGGTTGCCGATGAAATTACAATAGGTAAATTAAGGTCTGATACGCCTTAATTTATGGGCGCAGGACAGCGTCGTAGATCGTGTATGTTCTTCTAAGATATTTTGTTAAGCGCTATGATATTCCACTAAAGTACCCATCTCTTCTGCTTCTGCCTTCAGGCTCCATCAGGAGGTGCTTCTGCGCTCGCCCAACCCCCCGGTGACGCCGCTGAGGTTCCATTAACCTACGGCGCCTATGCGATTAGAATAAAAAGTGCAATCACTATTTAAGAAGAATTTTTGGCACTTTTTAACACGCAGATTTAATCTGTATAATATATTTTTATTTGCCAAAAATTACTATACTATTTTTAACAAAAGCAGAAGAAAATTTATAGCACCAATGACGACTCCACACATTTTGTAAGGAATACTAAAATGCATTTTAATATTGAGACCAGATTGCACAATAATGCCTTGAATTAATTACAACATTGCAATACCATGACTCGTTTTTATCTGCGGCCGATGGGGTCGCAGATTAGCTGTAACATTAAGTAGGTATACCTACTCGGTAAAAGGGTTAGGCCATATGCAATTATAAACTTTGATAAAAGTATGATTTGGCATAAATGTAACGAGCTTTTTATAAGTTTAAGGAATGCTGACTGTTGCCTGATTTAAACTGTTTTATTTATTCTATTTTTTTATTTTTAACCGATTTCAAAAAAAGGAGGTTATCAATCCGTCGGATTTTTTTTTATTGAGAAACAAATAAGGAACTTACGCTGACTTATCTACAACTATTATGTCCTACGGTTTTCACTATATATAGAAAATGCCCTACCATCATGGTTTGCAACTTTCATAATTTTTTCCGAATTTCCATGAGTGTTCTAAATATATTTAAAAGCAAAATATCGAAAATAGCTTGACATACAATGATAAAAATAAGCAGGAAGGTAATTCTGTTATTAGACGTCCGCTAAGAACGGATTAACACGTTCGCTGCGGTACGAGGTTAATTGACCTCGTAACTCTTGAAGATGGTGGATCTTCAAGAATTACGAGGTCGATGGACCTCGTACCACACCACATAAAGTTTTAGCATGAGGTCAAAAAACCTCGTAACGCACCAGAGTAAAGTACAGAAAAATCAGTATATGTAATAATAAGGTGGTCTAAGTGCGAACGAAGTCGCGGGCTTCCGTTAGTATTACAAACACAAAGTTTCAGCATGAATTTTACTTCTTATGACTGTAAGAGAAAGTTTTCTAAACCACCACATTTTCGAGATACCTACCACTGACTTTCTTTATTGAAGAAAAAACCCCTCACTAAAGTCAAAAGGAGTCTTAGCAAACATTTTGACAACCGCCAATTAAACTGTCAGATCGATCGTGCCACTTGTCGGCACACCAGTCGGCCGATCGCCGCAGGAGATCCCGTGCTCTGATGGGTGAGTCGCGATTTTCAAGCGATACATATCTAACATCGGCCGGTGATTATGCATTTGCGGTATAAAGGACTCCCCATGTTTTAGCGGGTTTATTATGTTTTGTCAGAACTTTGTCGTGAACCCCAAGTTTCTGAGCTTATCGTTAAGCGTAGATTAATAGCTTAAAATGCCTATAGCTCAACCTATAATGGGCGGTAAAAAAAATCCGAGCGATCTTGGATTCGATCACAAAAAAAATAAACCTTGGTTGAGTTTGTTGTGGGCTCTCGGACCAAGGCGCGTTTGGAACCCTTGTATCTTTAATTTTAAGTTTTCGACTATTATTACCACCATTAGTTTAAATTGAATTATGACATAAATTTTAAAAGTGCTTGTAAACTGAGCCTAATTGAAATAAATGAATTTTGAATTTTGATCCCGGACCGGAATACAATTATCATCATTATCAACCCATATTCGGCTCACTGATGAGCTCGGTTCTCCTCTAAGAATGAGAGGGATTTCCACCACGCTGGCCCAACGCGGATTGGCAGACTTTACACACGCAGAGAATTAAGAAAATTCTCTGGATGTTTTTCCTTCACGGTTTGAGACACGTGATATTTAATTTCTTAAAATCCACACAACTGAAAAGTTGGAGGTGCATGCTCCGGACCAGATTGGACGCCACATCCTCCGGAATCGGAGGCTGAGGTCATATCCACTGGGCTCACGGCTTAATATAATACAAATTGTCGAATCCCGAGGAAGGAAAGAGTCCTTATACTGGTAATGTATAAAAATATTGCCTTGTTGGTTGGCTCGAGTCCTAGTTCGAACTATGAGCATTTTAAGTACTTCCATTCTTACAAGAAAAGCTAGAAGTCCTCGGGCCTCGAAGAGCAAGTTAAGTAGTCGATCCCGATCATTATCATTAACACGATGTGATTGTAATCGTTATAGATACAAACATCATTAGCCCGCATTGTAGCAGCGTTCTCGAGCTACATATTCCGTCAGTTCCTCTTGCACATGGAGGACTCGTCCTGTAGTGAACCGTCAAAATATTCTGATAATGATGATTAAAACACGACTAAAATTAATCCTTTTTTAATATCGGTTAAAAGTAGTACATATTGCAACACTGCTCAGTGGTCATAATAACTATTTTTTTTTTAAACTTGTAATATAATATCTTTCTTCGGCAGTCGGTTAAAAGTAGTCCTTATCGCATGAATACGATTATTGAAGTTTGAAGTATAAAGCTATAATAAAGTCAGCACGTGTCAGGCGACGTGCGGCGGAACCGCCGGCCGCGCTAATTTGACGAAACCGCAAGCGATAGGGCTGTCATCGCGATAAAGATGACTTTATGACGTCACTGTTCTAACATTTACTTGATTATCGATATTTATGACGTCACTTTTCACACATTTACTCGAGTATCAATATTTATGGCGTTATTTTAAATTTTAATATTTACCTGACTGTCAGTGAGGTTGTACCCTCCGCTGACAAGCATACGTCTTTTAGCGCATGTATGTAAGTAATCATAGGGAGACGTAGGTACTACCAAGCTTATTTTTTTTTAAAGAATATTTAAATATGAGCAATATTCCCATTAGTTTATCAGGCGGAGATCGAACCACGATCTCTCGAGGATAAGTTCAGGCTCTTTAACGATGAGCTATTGAGGCTTTTATTTCGATCACTAAGCATTGTTGTGTTCTGATTTCCGAATACTTTATTTAAAAAAGTAAGATAGACAACCCTGTTGTTTGGCTACCGGGTTGTGAACCAAAAGCCGCCCCTTGGAGTCTTGTCTTTTTGAGTGTTCAAACTTGATTGTTTGCACTTTTGAATTAACAAGGGTGGTTGTAATGGGGGTCTATTTAGATCGTCAAAAATACTAGTTAATTATTTTTTGGTTACTATTTTTTTTCTTAGGTGTTTTGTTTGAAATATTTGGACAAGTGTTATAATATAAATAAAATACCCTTAATTTGTTTTTTGAGGTACGAAGGCACGTACATTTTTAGGATATTTCTTCAAGAAAATCCCCGTAACCTATTAGGGTTCCAAACGTACCTATAGGTATGTACGAACAAAAACGGAAACCTTATAATATCACTCGCGCACATTCAGATGTACATCTGTTTCTGGACCAATTAAGGTGAAATTAAATTTTCACATTTTCCGAAACATGAGGGTGTGTATCAAATTAAGATTTTCATTTAAATAAAATCTCTGTTAACTTATTTTTTTTTTCGTTACCCTGATTAAAATCCTCATATTTTTTTCTACAAGTGCGTTTTCTAAAACACAAGGGTGTATCTAAAAAAACATTGTTCTTTAAAGAAAATCCCCGTAACTTATTTTTGGTTAGCCTACCAAAGGTTTCCTTAACTGTTATAGTATTTTAAAATAGTACTAATTCTGAAACTAACCATTAACTAGCTAGATCATAATAAATTCCCTTTGTTCCGTACATAAAATTGATAGAACGTGTTTCTAATATGAACGTAAAGTCCCGCCAAAGGCCGGAAGTCTAAAATTGCTTTGTTAAACTTTGATTATGATAGAAATGTCGTAATCCCTGTGATGTGGCGCGGACCTAATTGTTGATTTACTACGTGATGCGTTTTTTAAATTTAACAAAGGAAGTCATAAAAATGTATATCAATAAATATTATGTTGGTGCATCCATACCGATGTTACTCTTTGTAGATCAATATTTTGCAACATCGTTATCAACCCATATACGGCTCACTGCTGAGCTCGAGTCTCCTCTCAGAATGAGAGGGGTTAGGCCAATAGTCCACCACGCAGAGAATTAAGAAATTCTCTGGCGTGCAGGTTCACGATGTTTTCCTTCACCGTTTGAGACACGTGATATTTAATTTCCTAAAATTTTTTGCAACATAATAAAACTCAATAATATTCTATAATTTTTTATTCTGTTTTGTCATCAGTCGTTGCCAGAAGCCCGGATATTGAGTGGATTTAATATTTCCAGGATTCAGTTTTGCATGTGCGTTTGTCATAATTATACCTACCTTTACTTTACCTTGATTGGCTTGTTCTACAGCTGAAAGAGTTTGACAGATTCCACCATACCTACTTGGCAGTAGCGAAGGCTTTAATTTTCTAGTAGGTAATCCGTGCATATGTTTTTTTTAGCCTGAAAGACCAAGCTAGTTTCATAAACGTTTATATTCATATAGATAGTATTAATATGTACTGTTTTTTAAGTTTGCAACCCTCGTAACTTTAATTTTAAGTTTTAGAATGATTGACCTGACGTTTCGAAAGAGCTTGTAAACTAAGCCTATTTAAAATAAATGAATTTTGACTTTGACTTTTGAGCGGTTGAATTTATGATTTTGTTAATTATTTAATTTTTACTATTACTTGTTACCTTTACTTTTGCACTAATCAAACGCAATATATATCTATATGTCCTTTACTCCGTGAATAAGCCTATTAGTTATAAAAACAAGCTAGCCAAGCGTATCAGGTTGAATAAATAAAGAGACGGTAAACAAAGGCGACCCCAAAGCCGGAGGGACGCTTACAGACCAACTCTCGCGAGCCTCCCCTCCACCCCCTTCTGCCCTCCCCCTGTCTTGCCTCTTTCGTTCTTACCTACCCGGATGCTCGTCCCACTTCAGCGTTTCTTTTATTCCTTGCGTACTCTTCTGTTTGTTTTTTGTTTTCTGTTAGACAGCGGAAATAATGGCGTTAGGTTTATATGGATGTGCTTTTTTCTCGTACCAATAAAACCCTTCATTGGTAATTCTATAAACTAAGGGTTGCACGAGAATTCCCAATGATACCTAATGATGAAGCTGATATTTGCATTTAAAATACTCAGTAAATTTTGCTCAAAAAAGAGAGAGAAGCTTTCAGAGATTAGAGTAAAGCAGTCAAAATTGTTTAATATTGGGTTCTTTATTTTTGAGTACATATACAGTATTTTATAGTAGGTACAGTAGTTAATTTTCTACTGTTTATAATATTTAGAATATACGTTTTTATATGTTTAATGTAGAATTCTGAAATGATGATGTATGTTGTCTAAAATCTGGAAATGCAAATAATTCTATGAACTATTTAATCATCACGTATTACGTAAAATTCCATGTAACCATTATTATGTATTACATTAAATAAAATAGTTGTGAAAGAGAAATTTATTAAAACCGTCACGAATGCAAAGCAAATCTCCGTGATGCATAATGGAGCATTTGTTTTTCTCAAATAATATAAATAGCTGAATGAACATAAATTTTGTTATCTGTCTTGAAAAAAAAAAATAAAAGCTTTACATTTAACATCCAATGCAAGCTTTAATGTTATGTGAATGACGGTAGTCGTAAAAACTGTAATCCCCTTATCCCCGATATTCTTTCCCCGAGTCAAGATTTGTGGGCGATAGTCTGTTTGAGAGTCATTATGTGGCTCTGCATTCAATCTTATAATTTACCTCGTTTTTAAACAAACCACGTTCTATGTAAAAATATGTATAATACGAACGTATAATGGAATCGCGAATCAAGAATAGACACTTGTGTTTTTAATTATAAATAGCCGTGTAATAATAAACAACGTTATTCTCAGCTGAAATTATATTTAGTTGGGGACGGGAGGGAGTTATTTTGACGGTATTTTGACGCATTTTGAAGTGTTTATTGCGCTCATTTGTATAATTATCTTTCACGGAAACTAAGGAAAATTGCTGGAGTTTGTTTATCAACTATCTAGGTACAATTGACTACTTACTTTAATAATAATACTATATCACAGGGGCGATGTATTCTTAAAACTCGATTCCTATCGGCTAACTTTTAAAAATCCATACCTACATATCTACTCGTACATAATCATTATAATAGGTATATCATATTACTAGCAGCATTTCTACAATCTGTACAAGAAACGCCTGCGCAACTAAAAAACGCAACTAACATATGTGATCGGGTTACCTATTACAAAATTTCAACCCTCGGTACTGCTATATCACCATAATCTCCTGCTTTGGAGTAGCGTGGTGGGCCCAATCTCCTCTCCTATAATCAGTTGCGTACATAAGGATGTTACCGAACGAACCATGTGTTTTTCTAGGTCCAAAAGTGGTAGGTGATGATGCAATCTGAGATGGCAGCGGGCTAACTTGTTAGGAGGAGGATGACAATCCACACCCCTCTCGGTTTCTACACGACATCGTACAGAAACGCTAAATCGCTTGGCAGAACGTCTTTGCAGGTAAGCTGGTAACTAGCTACGGCCTAAGCATCCCACCAGCCACCTTATCTATAGATAAAGATATAGGATAAAAACAAAACCATAAGTACAGTATTATTCCTAGCGCACATTATTATTTCCCCGTCGCATTAAGGTTTCGCTCCACATCACCGGACGCCACAAAAGTGCGAAACCGCTGAGAGAAAAGATTAATAAAGCTTAGCGCACACGGGCGCAACACCTGTCCTTTGTCGCTAATGGACGCTGTAATCTCTGGGGAAATGGGGAAACAGGGAAAAATAGTTTTCGTTAAAATATTTTTCATTTTTCACGCGTTCTTGGTTAAATTGTTGCACTAACGTAATCACTGGGTGTTAGAAAAAAAAAAAAACATGTTAAGTAGATCATCATCACTTATACCTCAGACCAATAACCTCTTACAGGACCTGGATTTATTAGATCATGATCAAACCTATTCATACAAACTGCGTTTATAAAATCGATGTTTCACTCTATTAAAATTACACGTGTGTGTTACGATTTAAATAAAGTTGTGTGTAGTGTAAGAACGCAGGATATATTTATTGGTGTTAACTATTCTCGACGTGTGAGTCTACCTCGTCCCCCTCAAAAATACGATAAACAATTTTGTTGGTGAATTTGAGTGCGATACAATTAGTGCATTAAAAGGTTTGGTCTGAGCTTATACTACTTAGATCAACACTTCACAGGTGATGCAAGGAACATGACATCCAATGGGTCAACCTGTTTCCGCCAATCTGAGGCAAAGGTGTTAAGTTAAAAATGTCAGACAATTTGTTGGTGATTTTGAGTGCGATACAGGTCCAATAGAAGGTAATTGGTCTATGAGCTTTTATTAGATCAACACTTCGCAGATGATGCAAGGAACGCAACCTCTAATGGGTTAACTTGTACCTAAGGCAAAGGCCTCTACCTATAAGGCTATTAGAACGGACCACGACAATACTTTTTGGCAGCAGAAATACGAATTGATAGCTTTTCCCCTGATGAACTCTGATACAATCTCCAACTAAAGGTAGGTACTATAGCTACTTCCTTATAGAAAAAAGGTTCTTTGCATTTTGTTTGACTAAATTCATATTATAAGGATTTTATTTTTTGTTTATGTTTGCTACAAAACTTCTGTTACCTGTAGAAAACCACCTTCTCAGAGAGTCACATATGCTAATATCTCCCGTAATGGTAATAACGAGGGATTTACTAGTATAAATATAAAAGTATTAATTGTATAACCAAGTCGAAAAAGCTTATGCCCTTTGCGTTCCGAATTTCGCATGAAAACGCAATGAAAATGGAAATAAAAAAAACACAAAAGCGCATCCCGTGGCCCGTTGCACATCGTTACGTCTTAGGCTCGTTAGTCGTTACCCGGGCGGCTCTCAGCCGGGTATAGCTCGCTTGTTACCCGGATACTTGTTACCCGGATAACTCGCCTGTTAGCCTCATCCGGCCGGTTAGGTCGAGTCTCCTTCAATTACTCCAGCACAAACTGTGTGGAAGGCAACTTTTAATTTTCAGCTTCCTATATCTGTGTTCCGGGATTCTCTAAAGTTGCGATAGACCTTTTTGGAGTGGACTCGAGATTTCTTTCAATTATTTTCAGCTACAACTGCAAATGTGCTTGTACAAACAGGTATAGACCAAGACTCCAGAGCGATTTGATACATTTTCACAGAGATGAAATCTTAGCTTTCAATAGCGTCTTATGTGCTTTGATTCCTGCGTTTTTGTGGAGATTTGATCTGTGGCACCTGAGGCCTAAACCATGTGGTACGTCATTTCTCTTTCTACAAACGCTAACGCTTCAGCAACTAACATAATGTATGGGAATGACAGATGCGATCGACAACTTGATCATGTGACCTGTATTAGTGGCCGATGACGCAGTGGCAGACCGATACGACCGTCAAAAGATCAGGCGCAGGACCGACTGTTTTACGTGCTCTACGAGGCACGGGGATGAACCAACACTCCTTTTCCTACAAAAACGTCATTTATAAGAAGATTTTACTGTTTCCAAGGTCCTCACGTATATAACAAAATAAACGCAGTATTAAATGTGTACCCACTAAATAAAAGGAATTGCAAAAAAACTTTAATACCGTATTTATTAAACCTGTCATATGAAGATACTGAAAAGTTACTTACAGTTGAAAAATAAACATACACTACTCATCTATCTAAATATATATTTAATTCGGAACTCTCCACTTACTGAAATAAATTATTTTTTTCCTTTTACTAATATTTAGCTAGTTTTTTATTATTAAGATTTTTATTTTCTCTTATTTTAGATTGTTGATTTTGAATGTTGTAATCATCTATAATGAGGGAAGAGCGATGGAAGTTGCGACACGGTTTATACTAGTGCAACTTCCATCACATTAATTATTTGGATTTACGCATTTAATTTTTTGGATTAAGTATATTAAATAAGCATGTAACTTTTAGTAATAAAGCTATTGTTTATTGTTTATTATTGTTTAACATGGTCTTTAATGATCCTTAAATAAATACTCATTATCAGCCTATTCCCGCCAACCCACATTGGAGCAGCGTGGTGGGTAAAATAGTCAAATAATAATGATTTTGTACTGCAAATACTAGGTAACAGTTATTAAGTAGGATCCATTAATCTGCCAGCTCTTACTACAACTGACGACAGATGTCCATCAGTGTATGATAGGACTCATACTTGAACCTTCATACTCTGTTGTTTATTAAACAGTATAATAGCTTCGTCGATCGACATCGATAGCTTGGTACTTACTCACGTTTTTTTTTTCATTTTATTAATAAAATCTCATCATAATAATATATCTGTGAACCCCATGAAATTGTAAAATAGTTTTGAAGATTATCGTGAACCGTAGAATAATTTTGGTTTGTTTGTAAGGTCTCTTCTTCTCTCTTCTCTTCGTTTATGACTTCTCTTTTTAACCGACTCCAAAAAGGAGGAGGTTCTCAAGTTGATTGGTATGTTTTTTTAAGTACATTTTTTTAAAGTGAAAGTGTGTAAGTGTGTAAGTATGTTTGACCCTTAATCCACGGTACCCGCGGGATTTGTGAAAAATTGAATTCCACGCGGACGAAATCGCGGGCGTCCGCCAGTCTACTATAACTGTCAAATGATAGATTAAATTGATAAAATACCTACCTAGAATCGGTGACGAGCACAAGGTAACTAGGGTAGGCCTTCATCATCATCATCATATCAGCCGATGGACGTCCACTGCAGGACATAGGCCTTTTGTAGGGACTTCCCGATACTGAGCCTGCATCCAGCGAATCCCTGCGACTCGCTTGATGTCGTCAGTCCACCTGGTATACTGTGGTGTGTGGTGGTGGACTGGGTAGGCGTTACACGAACAAAATACCTTTCCAATAGGTAAAAATGTGTAATGACTTCTCAGTGTATGCAGTACATTTTTACAGTACAGATCTTTCACAATAATCTCTACTGGTTATCGTCTACTAATTGTTCCGATAGTCTATATAAAGGCGCGTCCATCCTCGGCTGCGATCGCCGCGCGGCTATTTACAGAGATATTAACCTTTCGCTAACAATGTGCGGTCAAATGTAAATATTTACATCCACACAATCGCACCGGCGAAGCCGCCTCAACGAATTGACTGGTACATTTGAATGCGCTTAGGGGTGATTCACACTGGATCGTGACTAATATAATTATGTTTTTATTACTGAGTAACAGTTCCTCCAGTCGATTAATTAACAGTTTTTTATTTACCTGTTTTCATTGAGCTCCGGACCGAATTTCGTGCGGTTTTTAAAAGTATATAAAACATAAGGATAAGCAATATACAAGCTTGATTTCCAGAAAATCCGACGTAAGAAAATAGGCAAGTTGACCGACAGTGCGTTGGTGCAACTGTAACTATGGTGTGATTCCGCTATTTTACATATTCTACATATATTACATACATACATACTCGTCGATGTAATATATCGTCGTCTATAACAAGTTTTATTACAATTTGAACTCTATTTCAAGGGAATTCAGAATGGCATGCCAAAATCAAAATGTCACTAACTTCTACGCTTACATAGAAACCAATGATGTCGCAGCGCTGTAACTTTACAGAATGCGAATTCAAAATTTCCTTAACGAAATGCATCTTCAGTATACGCACACAAATGCGTTTGGCCTCATCTTACAACTACATCCAAAAGTCAAACGGATTTCCTGAATAGAATGACTGTATTATGCGTATTCTAGTAAGTCAATGTGAATCACCCCCAAACATTTAGTTGAAAAACGCACCGCCGGCTCGCCACTTGGATTTAAAATAAACACGCTTTGTAACGTACGTACGGGCATTACAATAAATGTGCGCGTATCGGAACACTTCATAAAATAACAAACAGGGTGCTCTGTTCAGTGTTCCGACGGACAGATCTAAATACTTTTCTATCTAAACATTCGCATTGTCTGATCAACATTTGCTATATAGTACACCTTTATACAACTTTCATAATAAATACGGTTACGAAAGATTATTTAAGCCCTGCATTCTGTTAAAAAGCGCTGTGACAGCGTTCGTTTCCATGGCAACTTCATTGTTAGTAATATTTTAATTTTGCCATCCAATAAACATAAAGTTCTGAATTCGAATAAGACGTGTTATTGGTGAAAAGTTCGTCGACGAGTGTAACATAGATAAATCTCATGTTTTAGTGAGAAAAACAGAGGGTAGGGAGGGATTTATTTTTGAGGTAATATATATATATATATATATATATATATATATATATATATATGTACCTTTAACACTTTTTATAGCAATAATTGATGGACCAATCAGATATGCCTGATAGTATCTGATAACGTCGCCTATTGTACCTAATTAATTTATTGCTTTTGTATTCTTCATTTTTATAATTTTTCGGTGTAGAGTATTTTCATTTTTTCATTTTTCATTTCATTATCTAAGTGAGAAATATTCGCCTATAGACAAAGAAACACTATAAACCAGCAACCTAACATTAGATAAATATTGGATAGAAGCAGGCGTTACTTTGCGGAAGTTCATCATGAATATAAAATAATTTATTTATTTACTGACGAACCCATGCGACAACGTCACCCAGGTCCGCCAAAATACTCTCTACATATGTTTCACCCCGAAACCAAAACGGACTTTGCAATTTCATTTTGCAATTGCACGTTGAAGAGTCAACATCTCCTGAGGATGCTCCGGTTTCGGGGTGAAACGTACGTAGAGAGTGTTTTGTCGGACCTGGGTGACGTTGTCGCATGGGTTCGTCGGTTTTTCGCGGATAATAGCAAAATAAATAAATTATTATATATTTATATTTAGATAAGTATACATACATAAAATTATTAGAACTATAGGTATAGATCAAAATTTCATATATTTCAAGTAGTTTGTATTACGTAATACTGAATTGCGAAATTTACGGTCTTCAGATATGTACCAAAGCTGTAAGATTAGTCGGCCATCTTAAGAGGGTATTGGATGGGTGTCACATTAAATAAATCCCCCCTTTCTTTCGTCCGCGTCGATTTTAATAACAATATCTCCGCTTTCTTTATACGTTCTTTTGAAATCTCTTTAAAGTTGGAGCAAGTTTATTACTAGTCAGATCAGGAATTCCAATCTCACATCCTGAGTCAGCTGCCTTTGATGTAACCGATATAAACTTGCTGGTGAAACTTCGACTTTAGTGTCACAACTTTAAGGTTGCTTCTCGATTAGTTTGTTGCAGATTTAACCCCTTTTACTACGTGATGCTTTGCGTAACTGAATTTGCACCGCAATGGCAGATCCATTGTGGATCATTAATACCGGATTCTATGGAACTCGATTGAAAAGTTACAATGTTATTTTCCAGATATGCGCTTTGAAGATTAAACTGTTAATTTTAGAATGTAATAACCAAATATTGTCTGGTTGGTAATACATTTGAATAAGCTCGCTTTTAATGAACTGTGATTCCGCGAATCTAATATTATCGGTTTTGTATTAATTTGTTGGGAATTGGAAAAGCGATTCATTGGTTCAATCGACGCTAACAATTTCCGAGATTACAAAGAACCCGTAATTAAAATTGAATACTTTTAGGGTTCTGTTTTAAAAGGAAAAAAATACGGAAAACTTAGGTTTACTATGTTTTCGCTGACTATGGGCCTTGTTAGAAGATTCAAAGTCACTCAGGGGTGATGAAACGAGCTATGTTTGGAGTATCTCTGCGTAATCGAATCAGAAATGAGGAGATCCGCAGAAGAACTAAATTTGCCGACATAGCTCAGCGGGTCGCGAAGCTGAAGTGGCAATGGGCAGGCCACATAGTTCGAAGAGCCGATGGGCGTTGGGATCGCACCGGAAAGCGCAGTTTTGGTCGACCCCCCACTAGGTGGACCGAGGATATCAAGCGGGTCGCAGGGAGCCGCTGGATGCTGGCGCCTCGAGACCGTTGTGCTTGGAGATCCATGACAGAGACCATGCAAGAGGCCTATGTCCAGCAGTGGACGTCTATCGGCTGATAAGGTAAGGTAAGGGATACTATGTTTCCAGTTTTGTCCAAGAACGCGTGGAGGTATAGAGTTAAAATTACTTACTAAATCATCATTATCATCTTTAACAACCCATATTCGGCTCACTGCTGAACACAAGTCTCCTCTAAGAATGAGATAGGTTAGTCCACCACGCTGGCCAAATGCGTAAATAGTAAGTTAAACAATTAGTTAAAGTTAATCAAACAATAATTAGTTAAACAAATTCTCGATGTGCTTTTTGTAGTTTTTGTAGTCTTTCGAATAGTCTAATTTTCACAGTGAAAATAAATTTAATATTCAGATTAGAACAAAAAGAAAATACTACAATACCACCCCATTAATGGTAACAAAATTTACAATGGGATCCATCGTAACTATTACCCTAATCGTGCCTATATATATAGATTTAGGTTTACCAATACGCAATAGAGGATACGGTCGGACAGCCAAACACAAGGCGGACAAAGCATTGCCTTTCAGTGAGGTAGCTTTAGAGGGCCATTCATCACCAAATGCAAAATACGCCATAGAACTTGGAGCAGGGTAGTTGCCAAATATATCTTATGTATCATCGATATAAATCGTTTGATGGGCCCCTCCATATCAGAGAACGCACAATTTTATGTCATTACCCAAAGACGTGCACGCACCTCTTATCTTAGTATGCCATACATGACATGTCAGACAAATATAATTCCACCCCTAGTCTCCCTTATGGGCATATTATTAAAAAGAAATAAAATTTAATCAAAACAAAAAATTAAAATCGCTGCCAAAAAAATTAATTTACAAAAAAAAATCCATTAAAGAATAAGCAAAATAGGCAGACAATTTCAAAGACAAACACGTTATTATTTCCACGGAGCACATCAAAAGGGAAAAAAATGTCAATACGTCTTCATTCATAATAACGTTTTATAATGGGCCTCGAAAAAATATACCAAATTAATTTTCCCCGATTCATTCCTCCACAAAGGAGGCTATCTCTTTGATAGACTTCGGGTACAATAATTTATGCAAGTGGACATCAGGGTCCTTTTAATCTTTAAGTAATTTCCTTTATACAAATAAGTAACTTCGATGGAAAGATATCAGGGGGAAAGTTCGTGAAAACCACAAGGTAATTAGGAGATTGGGTTTGAAAATGCATTCCTAATAACTAGGCATATATAGACTACAAGCCCTTGAACAAAAAATACCTGTGAAATGAACCAACGTGAATAACGCTTAGAAGGCTGTTACTATATCAGAAAATAACTCTGAGCACTATGCCGTCATTTCTGAGCGGTACAGTGGTGAGTACGCGAGTGATAATAGGCTTCCCAACTTCCCAATTTTGATAAATAAAGAAATCTTACTATTAGACTACAAGCCCTTAAACAAAAATTGCAGTGGGTTCAGCGAGTGATCTGTATCCGGCCGTGTCGGTCTGCCGTCCCATCGAACTTTGAGAGCGAGGGAAAAGACAGTGCACCTGTGCTTGAGCACACATTTGTGCACTCTGAGGTACGAACACCACCATATTTTCAACAACTCTAGGCTTTTAAGAATTTTCTAGGAAGAAAAATCCCAATAATGTATTTTTTTTGTTGGCCCGACCCGGGATTCGAACCCTGGACCTCATTGTCCGTAGCTGAACCAGCTAAACACGGGAGCAATGAGGCAGTTAGTCAACCCCTCAAGCATAACTTTAAAACATTAAGTCCCAAACTCGATGGAAACTTCGCAATTGGTTGAGAGAAAACAAAATACCGCGGAGTCGCGTAATTTGCAAAAGCTACTTATCAGTACAATCAAATACGTTTTCGCCGCTCTTTGATTCACGAAACGATTATGTACCTACAGAGGGCTAATAACGTCACCATTTTACGGTGATCCCTTTACGAGGTGCTATTTCATTTGAGAAACCTCACAAACATAAGACAAAAGTGTCTTGGAACAAAAAGTTTACTTAAATTCGTGGGAATAACATTAGTACGTATAAATTGATGGTGTGTAAATAGTCGCACACTTTAAATTAAGCCTGGTATGGTTCCAAATGCATTTTATTCTGAGAAAATCCGACAAGTTCTTAAAAGTGACAGAAGGTTAACTTATAAATGATTCATTACAATTTTAAATTATGTACTCAAAATTCTCGTTATAGCATCGACGCTTAAGTTACGCTTAAGACGCTTACCGCAGACAAGTCTCGTCTTTATCATTGTAAAATTATGTATGTAATGTAATGTAAAATGTCATAAAATAGTTTCATAAGTTATTTAACTAAAAAAGTTTTACAAAAACATTTTTTTTTCCAAAACGGATTCTATAATAAGAGAGATAAAATCTGTGCTCAGTAGACCATTCAATCCAGCTTAATTGAATGATGTTGAAACCACGACAGTCTTGTTGTGTCTTTCCTTATATTCTATATCCTCTGCTATAACAGCAGAGAGGAACCATATGCTCTGTTAGTGGGCCATTAAAGCCAGTCTGATAATAATGTTGAAGGCACGACAGTCTTGTCGCAACTCTGTGTACATTCCAACACATTCAATAGACTTCAGAGGCCCCAAGTTGTTCGTCTTTAAATTCAAAACAAGCAGAGCAATGTAAACAGACAATCAGCAACGATTTTAAAGATGAAATTGGAATTCACCAACAAGGAGGGTGCCGAGTAATTTGACAAACGCTTTGAATCGAAATCGACTTCGATTTGTGTTTGAATTCGGTATTAATAATGTACAAACATTAAATACATATCCGCGATATAATATATTGGAATTATATACGGCGAAGTTTCTTGAAATGAAAATGAAATGAACTTTATTTGCCTTAATACACTTAATAAATATACAAGATGGACATACAAAATATAAAGTCACAGTGTATTGCCATACAAATGGCGCGCAAATTTTACAATTTATATGATTGTTTGAGTATATATTACTTACCCACAATCATACAATTGTTTTAATTTAGTGATACAATTTAAATTTGAAATAAGCATACATGTCAAAACGAAATTTAGTCTACGTCAGAGTACATAATACACGGTAAATAATAATTAAAAAATAGAATAATTATAGATTAAAAGAAAGTCAAGCATTAGTCGTAATATTAGAATGTCAGACAATGATTATAATTTATTAGCAAGAAATTCATGTACTGTGAATGCAAAACATTGTTGTTGATCTAAGCGTATAAATATAAATTGTTGTCTTAAAGTACACAGGTTTTTACGCAAATCAATTATTTGTTTTTAAAGGTTTTCTACATCTATAAATATAAAAGAAAGTCGTGTTTTAACTCGAGATCGGCTGGACCGATTTAGCTGAAAATTAGAGGAGAGGTAGCTTAGAGCCAGGAGACGGGCATAGGATACTAAGGGTAGGAATAAGATAAGGATAGGGTAGGGGTTGGGTTTCATGTGGAAGAAGTCGGGAGCGTCCGCTAGTTAGTCTTTTTTTGGAAAAAAAAACATTAAAAGCGACATTCTTTTTTTTTCAGTTCACAATATCTCTGGACCTGCACATTAACGATTTTTCATATATTTTTTTTTAAAGTGTCCATATAATCACAGATCCCACTCAAAAGCTCACCCTATGTAAAGAGTCAAGTAAACCGTGAAAGATATCTTGCAACGTATAACTTACCTAACTTAGTAGATACAACATTATGATTAGAATTAAGCTATTATGTATCAAGGGATGACTTATTTGAATAAGCACAAATTGTCAAAGAGATTTTATCTGGTTAAACAAAGACGCCGTGTACCCCTGCCCGGGGGTTGCTAATGGGATCGGCTAATACGGTTGATGATACCTACACCCCACCTTATTAATAAACACGCTTTGTTTTTTGTCCCTCTCTAACTATAGATAACGTTGATAGGTATGATAAGGACGGGTTTAGTCGATGTCATATTGTTTAAGCTGCTTATGTTGGTTTTTATGAGTGTAATAATTGCGTGTTTATAATCGGCCTCCACTTTGTAGTGTCGGATTTAGTTTTTCTAGTGAATATTTGGACTGAGCTTTAAGGGTAAGGGTTTACCTTTTTATCTTTTATTGTGTAAAATAAATTTAAACAATAAAAAATAAAAAGATAAAGTTTAAAAATAAAAATTGTTGTGTAAGGCTCCTTAATAGGACCTCAGCATCATCAGGGGGGTTTGGGTGAGTGCACAATCGCCTGATGGGGCTTGAAGGCTGAAGCAGAAGAGATGGGCGGAACGACTCTCTAAGGTCGTCTCAGAAGGGACGCCCAGTCGGGGGTCGGTTTAGTTAGGTTGTTTTGTACCCAGTGAACGTATAGCTTAACAAGAGACATGTGTCAAATAATCAATTAGCTAATGTTTGCAATACTGTATCTATATAACTGCAATTAACAATAGACGCGCGTATATTATAATTAACTACTAAAATGATATTTTAAAGTGAGAAGAATCCTACTTAATATTATAAACCCGAAAGTTTGTGTGGGTGTACGTCTGTTTGGATGTTTGTTACTCTTTAACGTCGCTGCTATTGAAGCGATTTAGCGGAATTTAGTATAGAAATAGATTTTAGAGAACACATAGGCCCATGGATTCCCAAAATTTTTTCGAAAACCTGATGATTTTGATGGTATGAATGTTTGTTTTTTGAAATAGATATATATTTGAAATAGATATATATGTATTTGAAATAGATATATATGTATTATAGTCTGGATTAACAAATAAGCTACTTTTCATCCCGGAAAAATCCATGTTTTCCGCGGGATTTGTGAAAAACTGCACGCGGACGAAGACGCGGGTATCCGTGAGTCATTAATAAATGTTGTCATGAATACATACCACATATTATAGGTTAAGTTTTGTACCCCGTGGATGCACAGCTTAACAAGAGACACGTGTCAAGTCAAGTGTGTTCGCTTACGGGAGATGATCAAAGCAAAAAGGTGTGGTAAAGATGAAACGGTATACGCAAGTAAGTTGTAAACTTTAAATTAAGACTTATATAAGTTTTGTTTGGATATCTCTCTGGCAGATACTTGGGATTATGGTTTTGTAAGCCAACGTGACGTCACCAGCTGCTTTTAGAGTGAGTAAATAATTATTGATTGGTAATTGAAGTGTTGGTTAATCATTATCATGTATTTTCTTTTTTGGCAAGGTAACAGCTTTGGGTAATATGGCACACAATAAGCCTTTTTGAAAATAAAATGCGAGATTTTTCTTTCAGAATGACTAAGGTTACTTTTTAATTTAGAATAACTAAGGTTAACTAAGCACTTAGTTTTAGAATGTATTCGAAAGTCAATCTTACCGAAGTTACTCTTCCTTGCCAACTAATAATTGCCAATTGGTAATATGGCACCGAATAAGCCTTTTTGGAAATAAAATGCAATTTTTTTACTAACCTACAATCTAATACACTATAAGAGTTTACTAACTACGTCTAATTAGTTTTTCCAAATTAAAAAAAAATAATTTAAATTTTAGACTTTTGGAGTTTTTTGATTTTGAATTTTTTTATTTTTTTTACATTATATAGGCTAGCGCTTGGCAGCAATCATGCTTGAGAGTAAGCGATGATGCAGTCTAAGGTGGAACGCGCTTGCCTAGAAAATGCCTATACACTCTTGACTTGACTATACCCATGTTGTAGGTGATAGGGAAAACGGATGATGGAAGATTGGAATGGTTGAATTATTAAATACTAGATACTACTAGAAATAAATATACATATTTTGAATTTGATAAGTCTGTTGGAATTGGAAGGCAGTATTGTACCTATACGAATTACACGCCCCAGCGTCTATAGAAAACAGGCGTACATTTTAAAACATCAAATATTTGTGGGCACAATTGTGGTGCTGTATCCTTTGTGGTCGGCTTAAAATAAAACAAAAACAAAATTCGAAATTCAAAAAGCAACGGACAATCATCAATCCCAATCAATCCGCCATCAGCGCCCCAACGTGAGAAAAATCGAACAAAAACATGCGCCGCGCGATTGGCCACAAAGGACTTCACCCCCCCTTTTTTAAACCATTTTTGTCCCCTCCGACGGCAGAGATTTTTCCGTCATTAGCACAGACCAAAACGCACCGTCATCCAGCCACGATTTGTCTATGCTTATCTGTTCTTTTTTTTTGACACGTCCCATCACACGTTTACAATATGCGGGAATTTTTCGCGCGCTAATGTGTTGGAAGAAAGTTCGGGAAGATAACGTTTGAAAGAGACTTGCTTGGTGGCTTTTTCCGTTTTGATTTTCTGTTTTATCAGCATATCTTAATTTTTTTATGTGGTAAGCGATTTATTGGACACAAGGCGTGTGGTGTGACTTTTTTGATAATTGATGATTTTCCGCCGTAATTATCCAAATTTGGTTTATTTTAAAGTGCTTGGAATTAATTGGACTTGCTATCTGTATACAAGATGAAGCTAAAAATAATAAACATTTTCGATGGGTACATTATTTTAAATTATACATATTGTAAAATTTTAATAGTTAAATAAAAAAAATCAAAAGACTTTATACCGAATTTTCAATTCTATGAAAAAATATACACACGAATTATTACGAGTATTTTCCGGAAATGTTTATTCAGTCACTATCACACTGTTGTGATAGTGACTGGATAAACATTTCCATCATTTAACCGTTTGACCGTTTGACTCTGTAGTCAAACGGATAAATTTTTACATGCCAGCAGGCAAAAAATATATACATATTACACGGCAAGGTTTTTTTTTATTATTTAAAAGTTAGCCTTTAACTACAAACTCACTTGATGGTAAGTGATGATGCAATCAAAGAAAGCAAACTTGTAAGGAGTTGTATGAAAATCCACACCCTTTTTAGTTTCTACACGACATCGTACCGGAGCGCTAAATCGCTTGGCCGCACGTCTTTGCCAGTAGAATGGTAACTAACTACGGCCGAAGCTTCTCACCAGCCAAAGGCTTTATATAAAAGAACATACTCAAGAATCCACAATTAAACAAATTGTATTGTTACAAATCTTTGCCAGTCGCTTGAAAAAAATATCATCATCATATCAGCCGATGGACGTCACTACAGGACATAGGCCTTTTGTAGGGACTTCCAAACATCACGATCATGAGCCGCCTGTATCCAGCGTATCCCTGCGACTCGCTTGATGTCGTCAGTCTATCTGGAGGGGGTCGATCCTGGGCTTTCTACTGCAGGGTCGCAATTCCAGCACCTTAGGACCCCAACGTCCATCGGCTCTTCGAACTATGTGCCCCGCCCATTGCCACTTCAGCTTCCTTGAGCTATGACGGTGACTATGGTACAAAACTATTAGAAAGACTAGCTATCCTGGAACTTGGAGCATGTCATGGACTGACAGGTAAAAAACTATTAGAAACAGAGCTAGCTTGGAACTTGTAGCATGTCATGGACTGACAGCTTTCACAATATGAGCATGGCTATTATATCGTATAGTAATCTGTCCACATCATCATTATGAACCCATATTCGGCTCACTGCTGAACTCGAGTCTCGGGTTAGTCCACCACGCTGGCCTAATGCGGATTGGCAGACTTCACACACGCAGAGAATTAAGAAAATTCTCTGGTGTGCAGGTTTCCTCACGATGGTTTTTCTTCACCGTTTGAAACACGTGATATTTGTTTTCTTAAAATGCACATAACTGAAAAGTTGCATGTCTCGGATCGGATTCGAACTCACATCCTCCGGAATCGGAGGCAGAGGTCATATCCACTGGGCTATCACGGCTGACTATCCACATCACTGGCACTGTAATACTAGCCGCTGTCCACATATTCTCTGGTATGCAGGTTCCTTCACCGTTTGAAACAAGTGATATTTAATTCTTTAAAATGCACATAACGGAAAAGCTGCATGTCTCGGACCGTATTCGAACGGAATCGGAGGTAGAGGTCATATCCACTGGGCTATCACGGCTCACTATCCACATCACTGTCATTGTCTCACTATCGGCTGTCCTCAATACATAACCCTCCTTCAGCAGGTGGGTAAATGGGCAAAAAAAAAGGAAATAACAATATCTATGGAAACCTTCGTGAAGTCGGTCCATTATGAGGGGAGCAAGGGTAAACACGGGCACTAAACAGCACGAGTGGGCTCAAAAAGGCACGCGTCACGGGCCACAACAAACGCACATAACGACAATCGTAATAATTTTAATTAGAGAAAAATTGCACGAAATGCGCATATGGAACGTCAGCAAAAAAAAAATAAAAAAAAAATATGTTTATTTCATGCCTTGACCCATAGTTGTTAGTGTACAAAAAAAGACAATAGCTTAAATTATATGTTAGTAAAGTAAATACATCCAAAAAACAAAATTAAAAATAGAAATAATAACATATTTAGGTATAATACTTACTTAAGATATCTACCCCTACATACTGACACACCGGGCGCGCAGGTATGTGTGTGCATCCAGTGCCTCAGTATGGGACAGTCATACTTTTCGCTAATTACCCTCAGGAAGGTGTTAGTGTTAGTTTTAAAACGTTAAAAAAAATTAAGCGTATTTTACCAAAGCACAAACAAGCTTTTTTAACAACTTCTTCAGTCTGTTTGTCTGAAATAATCTCTGGAAAATAGGGGTTTAGAACAACATATAATGTACTTTTAACCCCGGAAAAATCAATGTATCCCACGGGATTTGTGATAAACTGAATTTCACGCGGATGAAGTCGCGGAAATTCAGTTTTTCACAAATCCCGTGGTTCTGAGAGGAGACTCGAGCTCAGCAGTGAGCCGAATATGGGTTGATGACGACGAAGTCGCGGAAGTCTGCTAGTAGCCAATATTTTCCTATCTATGGTGAGGAAACTTGTCTACTTACCTGAGAATTTTCTTAATCATCTAAATGTGTGAATTCTGCCAATCCGCATTGGACCAGCGTGGTGGACTATTGGTCTAACCCCCCTCATTCTGCGAGGAGACTCGTGCTCAACAGTGAGCCGAATATGGGATGCTAATGACATGACATACGTTGCTCAATGTCTTCCAGTGAAAGTCATTGAGCAACCTATTAAAATCGGTTCAGCTGTTCCAGAGATTAGCCCAGACAAATAGACAGCCATACAAAAAATTTAAAATTATGTTTGTTTGTGTTTAAATATCGTGAAAAAAAAATATTTTGAAATTACAGACAGACACTATAGGTACCTAATTTTATTTATCTATACTAATATTATAAAGCTGAAGAGTTTGTTTGTTTGTTTGATTGAACGCGCTAATCTCAGGTACTACTGGTCCGATTTGAAAAATTCTTTCAGTGTTAGATAGCCCATTTATCGATGATGGTTATAGGCTATATTATCCCGGTATTCCTACGGGAACGGGAACCACGCGGGTGAAACCGCGCGGCGTCAGCTAGTTTGTAATATATTGATTATGGAATATTTTTGCTGACCGTACAAACTCAGTAACAATACTTGAGGAACCCTTTCCGCAAACAATTAGCGAACAAGTGCACTCCCGGAACAACGGCAATACAGCGTCCCTTGCTCAAGCGCTTCAATCGCTTTAAACGGCTTCCGACTCGCAGCTCCCTTTGCGTTGCCGCCTCGGCGTGCGATCTTTTGTTTTTTTTTAACAAATTTATATTTAAACACAAACTCCTTATTAAAGGAAAGGCGTATTTTTACTTGCATTTTTAATTTTTGTTTTATTACGTTATCTATCTATATATACTAATATTATAAAGCTGAAGAGTTTGTTTGATTGAACGCGCTAATCTCAGGAACTACTGCTCCGATTTGAAAAATTCATCTAGTGTTAGATAGCCCATTTATCGAGGAAGGCTATAGGCTATATATTTTCTCTGTATTCCTACGGGAAAGGGAACCACGCGGGGAAAACCGCGCGGCGTCAGCTAGTCTTTGTAATAAAGATAATTATGCCGGAAAACAACAATAATTGTGTTAGAATATCCGGTCGCTGCAATCAACTTCCGGTTTAGTGATCATTCATTATTTGTTTAGCATTTGCTATCAATCGTTAACCAACTTAAGAAAAAGGTTGAATTTTTGTCCAATTTTTCGTCCACAAATACTATTCATGTTTTTTCTTCAGAAGAAGAAAATCCTCGATGACATCATTATCTGGGTACTGAACTTCAACCGGCTAAATAGCTCCTGTCTTCATTGCGTTGGTGTTCTACCCTTTCAGCCTTCCGCCATATTTTTCGGGCAAAGGGAATATATTTAATTGGTATAGTTACTTCGTTTTTATTTTAAAAATAGCTGACGCCACGCGGTTTCACTCGCATGGTTTCCGTTCCCATAAGAGTACTGGGATAATATATAGCCTATAGCCCTCCTCGATAAATGGGCTATGTAACACTCAAAGAATTTTTCAAATCGGACCAGTAGTTTCTGAGATTAGCGCGTTCAACCAAACAAACAAACTCTTCAGCTTTATATATTAGTATTGATTATTATTATTTTTAAACCCTTCTGTATATACTCTAGAGGTAATAACATCTCACTGTATAATCGCGTCGTAAAATGGTACAATCAGATCAAAAAGTCATCCAAAATAATATATTTTATTTATCGCTCACAAGCATTGATAAGGGACAGTTTCGTATTACATAGAGGCATATCCGAACGATGTACTCTTTACCGTAATAATGAAACTCGAACACTGGACGGATTCCAGAAAGCCTGAGAAAACGAAACAAACGAAGTTACAAGTAAAGGTGCTTACAGACAAACCTTGCCGTTGATATAGTCAACGGTTACCGTTGAAATTACTCGTAGCCTGGCTGTGACTGTATGAAAGTGACTGTAAGTAATAATAATCGACTGATAATTAAGTATCGGAGTTTTTTCAATAGTAATAAATAATTATAAATAAAATACTTTTTCATTAGCAACGATTTGTGGAAGATCACGTGAACAAAGTGACCTAAAGACGTAATAGTTAGTGAAAGACTAAGATTAAGTTATTGGACATTATCTTAGTATAATAATAATATACTATAAGCTTAGGTTAAAGTTAAATTACTAATTAGTCACATAAGTAGGCTAGATCGTAGTTTTATGAAGTACCAAATTGGTACTTTACAATAGAAAAAAAATAGCAACGATTTGGTGGCAACAATTAAAACAAACTTATATTTATGTCTACAACACATTCTACAATTTAATTTTGTATCTTGATTTTTTAATTTAAACATATTGTCATGTTCTGTTATTCTATTGCATAAGTACATTGTACAGTAATTTTTTATCCGTATTTACTAATTGGTAGATTTTTTTTTGTAGAGTACGATCCAAAAAATTACTATGAATTTAAAAAAAAACTTTTTTTTTTTAATAAAAAATTCAAGTATTATATCTAACAAACTAAAAACTTTAAATGGCTAAGTAAATGGTCGGGTAATAGCCAAATGATAGTAGTTTTTTCTTATGTATTTTACATATACCTACAACGCCGTAGAACCACATTATCCACAGTACCATTAACCGTGACAACGGTAACCGTCACAATTACAATTCACAATATCGTCAACATTTCGTGTGTAAGCACTCTTATACCAATACCATTGGGGGAGCGGACTGGAAATTACCAATTTCGAGATCCGTACCATTTCTCACCTTATAATGAGTGTAACGTGATTCTAAGAATTATTATCTTATACTAATGTCGCCTCCACTTAATGCTAGCTCGTAATTCGAATGATGTGGGACCCCGAAACTTAAACCGGTTTCAAACGCCGCGTCTCCAAAAATACAGCACACAGCCGAGATCTTATTTCAGTTGGTGTTTGTTCTTTTTCAAATGCGTACTTTTTTAAATGGCATTCCTTTTTTGAATTAATAGAATACGTATATTCGATGGCACGTGAAAAGTGCGCTAGGAAAATAGTAACACCTTTAATGCATTAGTTTGACCACGGTGTTGGCATATCAGTCTAACTACTTTAAGAGAATTATTTTTTGCAGAAGTTAAACAGTTTAAATCTTGTCTGTCTTTCTGAGTACTTATAGAAATATTGCAAGTTTAGAGTTTTTATTTGGCCAGTGATGTTTCTTAAGCTCGGCTCTCCCATAAGCCACTAAAATTAAATATAACACAATAAACGTCTTTGCCCTCAGTGCATTTTTTTATATTAGCCTAAAAAAGGATACAAGCTGGAAATTCCATCTAATCCAACCTAAAAAGCAACGTCTACTTGAGCCAGAGAAAGCAAAAGTATTGACATGTACCCGTATATAAAAAATCAGTGCTCTTTTTACCTGACACAACTTATAGGTATTTTATCGCCGAGACGTCATCGTCGCCTACTAATTATTCCCAATGCGTTGTTTCCTAGTGTGTTGGGGACATTATGTGTGATTTGATCGCGCCTATAATTCTTGATTTAATGTTTTTGGACGCTAGTTATGACATAGTGGCTGGCGCAGAATTTGTGGAAGCACATTAAACACATTAAACTACCCACGGATCCGAGATTAAATACTTTATTACCTCTACAAAGGAATGAGAAGTGTCGAGGAGTTTCGTAATTAATTTCTACTCGAGACTCGTTGGAGGATGTGCGTACATTGTAATTATTGGATGAAAGTAACCTGGCTCTATGATAAATGAGGTAAAGACAGGTCGCCATTGTCTCGCGGATGAAAGGCCCTTTGTCTATGGTCGGGACAAAACCCCCGCTCGTTGTCTATGCGGCTCAACTCACTTCTTTGTCGACGGTCGCGGCGTATTGTCGTGCCAGCGGAATCATTAAACGTAAGAACAAAAAAGGTTTTGCACATATCTGCGATGTTCTCACTGTGAAGGGAGTAAATGTAGCCGTGCTGCAGTTTAAATATCAATGACATTTTTTTTTAAACATAGCTCAGTTGAGTTAAATATTTGAATGTATAGTTTAGGTAAAATTCCGCTTTACCAAATGAACTTTTAATTGTGATTAATTGAAAATGTCCTACTTGTTAGATTGAAATTAACAATTTACAATAGCCGTTTAGTTTAGTTATTGTTTTAGTAAGATGAAGCAAGATTTATCGAAATATTAATGAGTAATTACTTTGTCTAATAAAATACAATTTTAGAGTCTAAATATGCGATAAGCTTGACTCGAAATTCATTTATTTTAAAGCTAATATACCTACTTAGAATTTACAATACACTTTTAAAATTATTACAATTTCTTTTTTATTTTTTTTTTCGCTCTCTCTTTTACCACCACGTGGGTCTATGACCTATGCTATCTTTTCCTCTATTATGGATCAATGCTTAATTTTCTTCTATTAAGAAGGCGAAGAAGAAGAAGATGGACTGCGATTTTCTGTTCTGAATTTTAGTAGTTTTGGTATACGATATATAAAATACCAAAAGTTATTAAAATGTCAAATCAGAAAATTGAATAATTCCAAAAGTTTCCCAAGCTTTTTTCAAACCTTTCTGTAGACACAACTTCACCATAGTAAACAAAACCAGTTTTCGATTACCTTAATTAATTAATGTTAATGAAAGTACGAATAAATTCAAAATATTTTTTAAACCGAGATAAAATCAGTTCAAGAACTAAATTAGGTACATAATTAACGAAGATAATTATTCATAATGTGATTTAAAAATAAATTTATTGTGTAACATTCAATGCGCTTTAAATATAGAATTTATAAAGTGTTTTATAAATAAACCAATAATTGTCTCATATTAAGATATGATAACTTCATAAGAAATTGCAACGATTACATTTATCTTAAATTATTACAATAATTTAGGATAATAAATATCATTTGCTAAAGCCTTTTTCGAAAGTGCCAACATAATTAATATGGAAATGTTGATTAAATGACAAAATTAAGTAAAATTTTTGACATCGAAGTGTATCAAGATATCAAAATTTACTTCCAGTTAATACACGATTCTATTGAAATGATAATAAATAACGTATTTTAATATTATTTTTTTCAATATTACATTAATAACTAGTGCATTTTTGAAACCGGGGTAAGATATTTTTGGAAACGGAAACATTTAGGTAATTTTTGATAAAAATAAAGTTAATAAATATGATTGTTGCATAATTAAAACACTTGTTTTTAAGTAATAAATAATAATTATTTTTAATCACTGAAATTATTTTCACTGAAATTACTTAAGTAGGTTATTAATTAATGTAAGCACTTTACTCACGAACAAAATGGAAAATTCCATTTCCAAAACAGGTCTATACTAATGTTTTAAAGAGGAGGAATGTGAGTTTTCAGTGGGCAAACTCTGAATTTAATGCACCAATTTTTAAATTCTTTTACCAATAAAAAGCCACATTATTTGCGAGTGTATTCCCGTGAAACCGCAGGATATCTATTAGTAATGAATACTCAGGGTAGACAATGCATCTTTGTATCTATGAAGTGCATACCACAGTCACCATACACCTAAAGACTGGGCTATAACTGACCCATTGACCCACTGAGATTTATATTATTATCAACCCATATTCGGCTCACTGCTAAGCTCGAGTCTCCTCTCAGAATGAGAGGGGTTAGGCCAATAGTCTACCACGCTGGCCCAATGCGGCAGACTTCACACACGCAGAGAACTAAGAAAATTCTCTTGTATGTAGGTTTCCTCACCCTCCTGACTTTTCAAAAGTGCTTATAAACTAAGCCTAATTGTAATAAATGAATTTTGAATTTTGATGTTTTTCCTTTACCGTTTGAGACACGTGATAATTAATTTCTTAAAATGCACACAACTGAAAAGTTGGAGGTGCATGCCCCGGACCGGATTCCAGAGACAGAGGTCATATCCACTGGATTATCACGGCTGATATCACGGAAGATTTCATCATCATCATCATTATCATATCAGCCGATGGGCGTCCACTGCAGGACATAGGCCTTCTGTAGGGACTTCCAAACATCACGATACTGAGCCACCTGCATCCAGCGAATCCCGGGAGATTTATATACCCGTAATTAATTTAGTATTATTATTACTAATCCTTTCCCTGCATCACAGTGTTTGTACACTCATTATTATCTCGAACAATGACCAAAGACAAGGAAATCTAAAAAAGGCTAAGACAGAAACAATACTGAAAGAAGGAATACGCGATTTGTAAAGATATGCGCGCTTCACAAAGAGGTTTTGTGCGCCCATATGGGAAAATATTCCATGTTTTGTCCCGCCTATTGTTGTTGACAGACCGACGGACATCTGAAAAGACAGCCTTTGAATATATAAAACCTCCTTTGAATATGAGTACGCAGATTATGTAAAACATTATAGTTGGTGTTGTTGTGTGTTTGTTTTTGTTTAGTGTTGCCATGTTTTGTCATTTCAATTTGAGCTTAGTTTTGTTAGTTTAGTAGTAGAGTATGAGCTTTGTTTTGGTGCTCGTCTGGGGATGTACTACCGCGGTTTTTTTATCTGAAAGGTATGGTGGCCGATGCTTTCTAAGCCTTTTGTTTGATAGCAGCAGTGCAAAGTACAATTTTTGGTGGCAGCTCTTCCAGGGAAGAAGTAAATCACGGACTTAAAATTAACTAGATGCCGACCATAACCATTCATCCAAGAGTATGTATCCGAAGCATTTAGGTTTTCCTAATACTTAATTTTCTTTTTCTACACCACCATAGCGTTATTACAAAGGCAAAAAACCAAAAAATATTATATTCTACTTGGACGAATCGCCATATTGTACCTACTCTCCGGGGCACACGATTGTAGCATCAACTTCACCATTCCGACCCGAGAAATTTTACTGAAAATTTCAAAACAAAAAGAATCTCAGTATTTCACCGCTCAACATGACCTTGTGGTTGTAAAGCCACATAAGTTAACCATTGAACAATCGAGATAGTTAAATTCTAATATTTAATTTACAGTAGGTAATTAACAGTGCGTGTTGCCAGTGATGACTTGCGGGACTTGGTCGCTAACTATGGCCCTTATAAGAAGGCTCAGTCACATAGCGAGCGATGGACCGAGGTATGCTTGGAGTTTCTCTACGAGATCGAATCAGAAATGAGTAGGTGCGCAGAAGAACCAGAGCTACTGTACTTAGCGAGTAGAGAAGCTGAACAAACATCACGATACTGAGCCACCTGCATCGAGCGAATCCCAGCGACTCGCTTGATGTCGTCAGTTCACCTGGTGGGGGGTCGACCAACACTGCGCTTTCTAGTGCGGGGTCGCCATTCCAGCACTTTGGGACCTCAACGTCCATCGGCTCTTCGAACTATGTGCCCGCCCATTGCCACTTCAGCTTCGCAACTCGTTGAGCTATGTCGGTGACTTTGGTTCTTCTGCGGATCTCCTCATTTCTGATTCAGCCAGAGCAGAGATACTCCTAACATAGCTCGTTCCATCGCCCGCGGTCCCTTCTTGCAGTAAAGTAACGAATAAAACCGTACTCTCCATAGCTAGCCGTATCAATGCCATCTTAACCAAATAATAAGTACTCACGGAACGGGGTTTTTTTTTATTCTTTACAAGTTAGCCCTTGACTACAATCTCACCTGATGGTAAGTGATAATGCAGTCTAAGATGGAAGCGGGCTAAGTTGTTAGGAGGAGGATGAAAATCCACACCCCTTTCGGTTTCTACACGGCATCGTACCGGAACGCTAAATCGCTTGGCGGTACGTCTTTGCCTGTAGAGTGGTAACTAGCCACGGCCGAAGCCTCCCACCAGCCAGACCTGGACAAATTAAGAAAATCTTAATCTGCTCAGCCGGGGATCGAACCCAGGACCTCCGTTTTGTAAATCCACCGCGCAAACCACTGCGCCACGAAGGCCGTCAGGTTACATAATACGTCTCACCTGTCGCATATCACCTGCATCTCGAGGTTAATTCATAAAACTTTGTTCAACTGAAAAGCGGCTGGTTTTGTTTTTAATTTATTCAGTCCAGGTGCGGAGATTTAAAAGCCAAACAAACAGAACACTGTGACGCATATCTACTAGTACTGCTCAGTTCTGTATCGAGTAAATACATCACACTAATATCAAGCAAATTATTTACTAAATACCTAATGAAAAGAAAGAAAAGTCTATTTAGAATACACATCACATAAAAGAAAGAAAGAAGGAAAAACAAAAACTAAAATAGGTAAGAACTAGCATGATGTGATCCTAAAAGGCTCTCCACTCAGCATATTTCTGTATCCATAAGGGCTGTTCTTCCATGGCGCCTTTAAGGTGACAACTCTGGGCTGAGACTTTATACTGAAAACCTCAGAAGAACTTCATTCTCAGTATTTTAGTGTCTCAAGACTCGAACCTAAGATCTCGAGACCCAAGCCACATAGGCTAACCACTGAACCAGAACAATTAGGCAGAACATATATGTATTTTAAACTAATATAATAAAGAGGTAAAATTTTATAACTTGATTGTTACGATTTAACTTAAAAACTACTCAACCGATATTAAAAATTCTTACACCACTATAGAGCTACTTCGTTATCAACCCATATTCGACTCACTGCTGAGCTCGAGTCTCATCTCAGAATGAAAGGGGTTAGGCCTTAGTCTACCACGCTGGCCCAATGCGGATTGGCAGACTTCACATACGCAGAGAATTGAGAACATTCTCTGGTATGCAGGTTTCCTCGCGACGTTTTCCTTCACGGTACGAGACACGTGATATTTAATTTCTTAAAATGCACACAACTGAAAAGTTGGAGATGCATGCACCGGACCGGATTCGAACCCACACCAGTCATATCTGGGCTATCACGACTTTTATAGAGCTACATCATCACCAAATAACATGGGCTATATTTCATCTCCGTATTTCCACAAGAACGGGAACTATACAGGTCAAACCAGGCGTCTGCTAGTTTCATAAAGATGGAACGATCTGTCTTTCGGAATTCCCTCTCAACACTACAGCTACTAAATAAACGTACCAACACCGGGAAGAACGCAATAATTCTTAACTAATATATGAATTAATCACTTCTAAACGGTAAGTATTTAACGTTGATTGTGATAGGAAAGCATTTCGTTTCCTCCGCTATTAACGACAGCGCTGATAGGATCAACTGGGAATTGGGGTTCCTTGGGGAAATTGATGACAATGTTATTACCTGTATAGTTCAACTTGCTGAACTGGTTTTGGAAATATCAACCTTATTGTTGGTTCGTGAGCTCACCCTGGGGTTATGCCTGAAAATCAGCACTACAGCTCTCAACTGTAGTATCGAGCTGTGGCAGCGCCCCTTTCAGCTGAATTTCTTTATTATATTATTATACTAAGTACAGACAGAGGAACTTTGTAATTTAAATAGGTATCTTTAAGTAGTTTGTAAGCTCTGTTAGTATTAGTTTGTAATTTCTTCTTGATTTTTTTAATTTGTTTTTTTAGCTGAATAAAGGATTTTATTATTATTTATTATTATTATTGTTATTAAAATTTGATTGATTTTCCTTAAAATTATGTAGAGTACCTAATGCACGATGACCAAAGAAACTATGATGGCCAGTTATTAGTCAAGAAGTTCCAGCGAATCCTGCTTTTAAATCTGACGGTAGAGACGCTAGAAATAGTCAAACTTAACACTATAAAACTACAGAGAACGAAGTGAAGTTGAATAAATTAAATTTAACAATCAACAAAAAAATAAAAAAAATACGTTTGCTTTATAATTAGGGACTGGAAATGCAGTTCGGAAATTCAATATCGAGTTTTGCTTTAATTTTAAAAAGAAAAATATACAGAGTGTGAATAAAAGAAGTTGTTTATTTGACGAAATAAATAAATAAGGTACAGAACCAATATTATCTAACGCCGATTCGAAAAGCATCGCATAAATTAATACGGAAACAAACAACCCGAGAAAAACATTAAGTATGGGACACACTAAATTATATTACAAAAATTTTATTGTATAATGACGTATGGAAAATTTTCCGTATCTCTAATAGTTATTAATGGGCATAGTTTGTTAGATTATGGTGAAGTGGGAATAGCTACGAAGCGTGGGACCGAAGCACGGTGTAGTGTGAACGAGTCATTACTAACTTTTATTGTTTATACTCTGTGTATTTGAATATTTTATTGACACTTGAAAACGGGGCACGGCAAACTGTTCTCTGCTTTATACACCTGCGTTTAGAGTTCATTTCTGTTTGTGTTTCATGTTGAAATCGTATAATGCTTTAGGTTTTCGATGGTCATATCGCCGTAGTGGGTCCGTTTGTATTAAGATAAATTTGTAATTAGATTTTTTCGGTTCCAATTTTAGGTGCGTTTGTTGTCAATACGTTTTATGGACACTCGAATTTGTTATTGTCATTGAATATTTATTTTTGGAATCCAATTTACATTACAAGTTAAATTTTTTGGATTGTCATTTCAACTGATGAACGTTTTCAAGATAGCTTGTTAGAATTTATAAAGCAGACTTGTATCGTCTGTTTTATAAATTCTTGGTGACTATTTTGAAGGCCTTCCAAAAAATTTGTCAGTATCATTAAGTTCACTAAAGTGAAGTGATCGTTCGATGTTCAACGTTCATTGAGGGTAGTTAATCGATCTTCGGAACTAAATATACACTATAAATGTTATTTTTGCTTACATTTACTAATTTGGCTTTGTAAATCAATAATCAACAATAAGCTATATCTACTAAAAACTACCATACACCTATATGATTCTGGAAATGAAAAAGCTGATTTCATCCAGCTTTTTCATTTCCAGAATCATATATTTTTCGTACTTTTTGAAACGCGTTTTGGTAATACAGTAAAAGCTCATTATTCGCGGTGGATATTATGTTCTCTAAATGTGACGCGAATACAGAAACCGTGAATATGGAATGGTATTTTATATGGGATTATAAGGGATATGTTCTTGGATGACAAAATAAATAACAAATATATAAAGAAAAAACAATTAATTGAAGTTATTGATTAACTATCTTACCTTTATTATTTTTTTTCTTGCTTGACATTTTTTAAAAGCTTCTATTCAGCGTGATTTTAAGCAGTGGATTTCTTAAACCATCCATTCACAGTTTCGGCAATAGATATTTGCAAGTTAAAGTTTAAATTTGCAGATTTTACGTCAGTTTCGTCAGTCAGATCCGCGAATAACGAAATATTAAGCCGCGAATATAGGAATTGGGATGCAATTTTTCAATCCGCGAATAGTGAAAACGTGAATAAAGGAAGCGTGAATAAGGAGCTTTTACTGTAAAAAAACGAGACCGACATATCGAAAGTGGAAAGTATAAAAGAAAATAAAAAAAATACTTATACGATTTTCTTTCTTTCATTGTAACAAGCTTAATTTTCTCTAATGGCGGCCTCAGGTGTAATTATAGCTAACTATCTGAGTAAAAATGTTTTAAGCGATGATTTCTTGGTAGCGGTGGGAAACTTGTATTAATTACTGCTTAAGAGCTTGATGGCAACGTCCCAATTTTATCTGATCCTTTTTATAGCTCGCCCCATTTGAAATATAATAACGCTTATGCTTGCTTTTAATTAGCTTTCTCTTTACGTAATCATTTAGATTGAGATATTCCAAATATTGTTTTGAAAGACAGAGTATTAAATATAATAGTTTAAAAAAGTAAAAAAACACGACTTTAGCGCACACTAATTTTCGTAATTCTGACAGTAATGAAATGACTGAAAAAATACATAGCATCCACACCATTTTTAAGTCCTACAGTTTTGATATATGATTTTTTAAGGTTTGTTTGTAATGAATTAATTGTATTTTTTGTTCTCCATCTGTTTATGGACATAAGACCATAACTTACCCGACTTCAATCTCAAAATAAAGATGTTTTACCTGAAAAAATGAAAATAATTATGAATAAATAAATACTTATGACATGAATACAGGAATAAAAACGTATCCCGGAAGAGAGATCGTTTCAATTATAAAAGTATACCACAAAATGTTTGAAGCACCTGTTATATAACATACCTACATAATATAACCTTCAACAAAGGCCTATGATATAACAAGCTGTTACCAAATGTGCCTATAAGTAGGGTTGCCATCTCAAAAATTTGGCAACCTGGATTATAAACATAAATACCGGATTTTGAAGCACAAAACTAGGACATACTCGTACGAGTATCAACAATATTTTAAAAATTAACGTAAATTTGACGGCCTCCGTGGCGCAGTGGTATACACGGTGTATTTACAAGACGGAGGTCTTAGGTTCGATCCCCGGCTGGGCCGATTGAGGTTTTCTTCATTGATACAGGTCTGGCTGGTGGGAGGCTTCGGCGGTGGCTAGTTACCACCCTACCGCAAAGATGTACCGCAAAGCGATTTAGCGTTCCGGTACGATGTCGTGTAGAAACCGAGAGTAGTGTGGATGTCATCCTACTTCTAACAAGTTAGCCCGCTTCAATCTAAGATTGCATCATCACTTACCATCAGGTGAGATTGTAGTCAAGGGCTAACTTGTAGAGACTAAAAAAAATATAGTAATTAAAGAATAGTTCAATAACCAACTTATTTTATATTTTCAAAAAAACTGTTGCAGTAAAATGTCACAATATCTATACTAATATTATAAAGCTGAAGTGTTTGTTTGTTTGAACGCGCTAATCTCAGGAACTACTGGTTCGATTTGAAAAATTCTTGCAGTGTTAGATAGCCCATTTATCGGGGAAGGCTATATATTGTCCCCGTATTCCTACGGGAACGGGAACCACGCAGGTGAAACCGCGCGGCGTCAGCTAGATATCACATATTTTAGATGTTCTACATTTTGAATTTCACCTTAACTTTTTTTCTACCACTGTCCATGACTTGAAAATTTTAAACCTATACTACAAATTTAGCCTCGCCTGAAAGCTTTCCAGACGTTCTCAAAATTAGGACAAATCCAGAAGAAACCAGGTCGGTTGGCAACCCTACTTATATGATGTCAAACTTAATAAAACACATGGCGCAGCTGTGCTGTGCTGAAGAAAAGGTGGAGTCAAGGAGTGCCATCGTCAACGTACAAGGTTGGTTCGTCTAAATGTCAGAGGTGAAGCTTTCTATTAGAAGACCATTTGCCTCGCCCTGCACGCCCTTGGTATTGATTAATTTATTTAGATACTTCCGCTATACGATTGTAATTTTCCGGTGATTTTATTAACCGACTTCAAAAAAAGGAGATTCTCGAGATTTTTTTTGTATGTATGTTACCTGATTATTCGAAGACGCGTGGACCGTTTTCAATAATTCTTTTTTTGTTTGAAAGGGTATACTCCTGAGGTGGTAACATTTTCTTCATGTCAGGATCTGTACCGCCTTCAAACTGATCAGTAGGTAGAACATAATTCGATGTTATTAACGCTTTTTAGTTAGTACGTTTTATGTTTTCGAAGTCGGATGGATTTTATTTAATAAAATTTTTTCAAGTTCAAAATGGTTTATTTATAAGCAAAAACTTCTTGTCTATGACTTCAACAGCATACAAACACTATTTTCTATGTTTTGTGTCTATGGTACAAACAACGGGATTAATAAACGCAAAGGCGTTAGCTTAATAGTTCTCTGTTGTATATACGAATTTTCAAAAATAACGGTAGAAAACATTAGATGCAATAACATAAAATTTAAATTTTTGAAAATCCCCGAATATCATGACACTATTAATTACACTCTCGATCAAGCCGTCATTATTCTCTTTCAGTGCGCTTTCATTTTAGACTCGAATATATTTGAAAATTCAGTTGTTTATCCCCACTTTTAACCCCCATAACTTTTAAACGGCTCAGCCGATTTTCATCAAACATATCTAAAAACACTAGCCTGTAAGTCACCTTTGATATAAAAAAAACTAAATTGAAATCGCTTCAACCGTACAGGAGCCACAGACAGACACGAGTGATAATCTCGATTTAGTCTGACAATTTATCCTTTTGCATTTAACATTAATAGCGTTCTTTGGAATAGGAAAGTACATAAAAACACTGATATAAGGATGAAGATAATTATAATAATGATGATGGTGAGATGGATAAAAAGTATAACAAAATAACAAAGTACTTTGATGTTTGTGGTAAAGATAAAGCAAGTATATGGAGTCTTCGGAACGAGGAGCACTCGTCATTCGCTATTAAAAAAACGTTTATAAACCGCAAAAGTTAAATCCTACCGCATAACAAGGGTCTGTGGACAAACTTAAATAAATGCCCACTAATGAGCATAATATTATAATATTGTGCCGAGTGAAAAGAGTCTTGTTAGGTCCACATATAGAGTGTTGGTAAGGAGCAAAGCTATTAAATTCTAACGCTAGGGTGCGAGTGGTGACCGTCTGCAAGTTATAAGCGATAGCGGGAACAAATTTTACTTTATTAACCCCTGATGGAAAAAGAGGGGTGTTATAATTTTGACGTGTCCCTCAGTCTGTCTGTGACACCATAGCTGAAGAACGGATTTTAGTATTTTTTTTTTGTATTAATGGTTACTTATGTGCAAGTGTTCTTAGACATGGTTCATGAACATCGGTTGAGCTGTTTAAAAGCTGTGGTGAAAGTGGGAAAAATAACCGAATGTCTGCAAATATACTCCCTCAAATGAAACGGCACTGAAAGAGAATATTGATGACTTAATCGAGAGTGTTCTTAGCTTCATTTGATGAGAAAATTGGGACATGCAAATCCGATTGTTCATATTGAAATAAAAATAAACAATTTTCTTTGTTCCGGCTCACATTCAATGATGAAAAGAATTAGTGGCATAAAATTCTTTAATCTTTATAATTTTTTAATTTGTATGTTTTATACGCCTGGCTGTCTGGGCCGCATTCACCGTCATAGAACTAGTATGCTCATAGCAAATTATACATTGGTCGCAACGACCAGTCGTGCTAGCCCGGTTAGAGCCAATTGGTGGGTGTTACCAAGACGTTCAAATGTTTTCATTTCAAACCCTTTCTTAATTCTTGTGTGCCTTACCACAAGCTCTTAAAGCCGTAGCGTTTCCATTATGTTTCGATATTTCATACCTTCAGGCTATAAAGCTTATAGCGGAATTGTTTCGCATAGCGATTTTGGTAGTCATTAACCATTTCATTCACTCAATTTGTACCACTTACTAGTTTAAGATTATGTTGATTTTGCAAAAGGTTGTGATAAGCCCCCTGGTCGACGCGGCCATAATTCGTGGTCGTGGTCGCCGAGACCGCGGTTTCCCTTAATGGCGTTTTTAATTTCCGCTACATCTCTTGACTTGAAGACGGCGATGTTTTCACATATTACGGGGTAAAGCCTACACACATGTTGCCTTGTGTGTGCACAAAGACGCATAATAATCATAAGGCGACTCGCAATTAAAAAATTTAAGGCACTTTGTTGAGGCGCCGCTCTTTTGGCAGAAGCTTTTCATATGTAAGTAGCGGACCGAGACCGGCTTCAGAAACTTTTTATAGTTGTGCCTTTAATATTTGCATTAATTATTTTTTTATATATATGTTTTTTTGCTCTTTTTATCTCCCTTGTGCGGGTTGTGTGCTCTAGTTTATTGCTGAGGTGATAAGTTTGCGTTAATGTTTGAGATTGTAATTGGTGGTGATGAAAAGTGACTTTAGTGATTCATCTGAAGATCATCTTCTTAGAATTTGCTTTTGGTGGTTGATAAAACTAAGGTTACCTATAAAAGCGAGACCTTTTTCATAGTTATGCCTTTAATTTGCATTGATTAATTTTTTTTTTTGCTGATTTTTCTTTGTGTGTGTTTTAACTATTATTGAAGGTTTTGAGTGAGTCATACGAGGATACTCTGATGACCTTCTTAGAATTTGCTTTAGGTGTTTGATTAAAGTTGGTTATGCAGATTTTAATTTTAATTAAGACACTGATTATTACCGGATTAATTAAAAAAAAACCTTGCAATTTGTTTAATTCGTATAAGTTTAAAATTACATCATGTCTTAACGTTTTTAAAGTAAGATAGGAAATAATAACTTAATAAAAAATTTATCTACATGTAAACAGTTAAAATATCACCGTAAAATTATAGTAAACTGCTAAACAACTAATGGTACAAAAAATCATTTGCTTTAATTTTTGTACTTACACATAAAATACACACACAATACTAATTATTATACTAAAGGTGAAATAAAATATTACTGTATTGAATATCTATTATTAATAAAGAAAACTGTTCCCACCAAAAAAGCTTAAGAACCTATACTTATAATAGCACTAATATAAAACCTTTCTCTCAACCAATAAAACTAAAAGGTTCCAAGTACCCACAGTTCCAGCATTTGCATAAAAAATGGCGTCCATTTAAAAATCTGTCGAGAGCCGATTAAAATAAGTGTCTACAGAAAAAAGAAACACAACACTTTTCATAATCTAAACAGCCTATCAAAACGGGCAACTTCACACAAAACTAGTTCATGTAAACATAGAATAAACAACAACAGAAGTGTCAGTTCGCGGAAACATCTCAGAGGATAAAGCGATCGCGTTTCGCAACGGTGAGGAATACTCGGAAACGCGTTACGATCTCCATCTAGACGGGATACGTGCGAGAGATACTCGCACTCTCTTTATTATTCCAATAACAATCCGTAATGAGTGCTCTGGTCAAACGTAAATAGCGGCTTCATACATTTGAATGATGGCAATGTAAACTCTACTCTGTGAGCTACTCTGCACTCATTAGGGTTGTCAGCGCATAAACAATTCGACGTGTCTAATCTATGACGTGTAATATAAAAACTAAACTTGCGAAAAGTATTTCTGTCATAATACACTTAAAGATTGCTTGTAGTAGATTCTTTTTATTATTATTTGTAACACTGATATGCACTTTATATTAAAAACTATCTAGCGATTTGTATTTTTTTTCGGATTTGTCTATAACTGCATAGTTATTATGTGTCACAGAAGAGAAATTGAACTATTTATTAAATGTGGCTTATTCATAAAATTACAATACATAATACATAATTTTAAATAAATTGTAAAGTTGTACATGAAATGTCATGGGTTTTTACCTTCATTTTCAATTTAATTGTTGACGAAAATTGCACAGCGTTTTGGTATTGACTTTAGTACGAAAAGCTTTTATAACGTGATAATGACTGATTAAGTAACGATAAATCAACCTATTAAATACAATTATGTTTGACTTAGCTTTATAAATAATAGTCAACACTATCCTCTCTCTTTAAATCAATAAATAAAAATGGAAGTATCTACCTGTGATTTTAAAACAATTGTGTTTTTTCTAGTGCTTATAACTATTTACATGATACAAAATCATAATTAACGTTTTTGTATCATGTCAAACTGTCTGTCTTTCTGTTTGTCCAGGCCAATAATTGGGTTTAAACAGTACTGTCGCTGGTAGTTAGGCGATGTTATTGAGCATACGAGTATAGGCTACTTTTTATTTCCAGAAAAAAAACCATGCAGTATTTTTTAAAACTGAATTTCACGACGACAACGAAGTTACAAGTGTCCGCTAGTATAAGTACCTACTACTTGACTTTTAATTAAATCGAATTAAAATATAAATTGTGTATTTTAATTCGGATAAAAATAAAATCAATCGTATAGTAAATAGCTGACGCCGTTTCACCCGCGTGGTTCCCGTTCCCGTAAGAATACGGGGATAATATATCTCCTATAGCCTTTCTCTATAAATGGGCTATCTAACACTGAAAGATTTTTTCAAAATCGGACCAGTAGTTCCTGAGATTAGCGCGTTCATTCAAACAAACAAAAACAAACTCTTCAGCTTTATAATATTAGTATAGATTTTAATTTAACTTTGTCTGGCAGCCCTACAGTCACACACGGGTAAGATCAAAGACACACCTCGCATATCCAGTGTAGCGCGTAGAGTAGTGACCTCCCTTCAACACCGGATATTGATTGTCTCGTCATTGCCATTTGCGAGCGCTTGCGCATCCGAGACACTGACATGACCACTTTGTAACTGTTTAGATAGATATTGTTTGCTCCTTATTTAGCTGTATGTTTAACTAGCTGACGCTACGCGGTTTCACCCGAGTGGTTCGCATTCCAGTAGGAATACTGGGATAATAGTTATATAGCCTCTATATAACCTTCCTCGATAAATGGGCTATCTAACACTGAAAGAATTTTACAAATCGGGCAAGTAGTTACTGAGATTAGCGCGTTCAAGCAAACAAGCAACAAACAAACTCTTTAGCTTTATAATATTAGTAACAAATACATAGTATATTTTTCTGATTGTGTATATAACCTTCTATAAGGGTCCGCAGAAAACGCCAAAACTGGAGTCATAGTCTTTGGCCAGCGTAGAAACTTCTAGAATCGAACACGAAGACTAAAAGAATGAAACGGGCAATTTAAAGGCGTCTCCTGTGAAACTTGGACCTCGGTATAGAGGACCTAACTTAACCGATAGGAAATAAGTTGCAACGTCATTATGAGGTACTATAAATATTGACCTCTTATAGTAAAAGGGCGCACAATTATGTAGAAAATTTCGCTTTGACAGTTTTAGAATTATTGGTAAAGAAAACTATACCTAAAAGCCTTTAAATATAGTCCAATATTTAATAAAATCCCAAATTCAGAGCAAATTCAACCTTAATTATTGAGTTTAAGGTTGAATTTGCAAATGCGCTACTTAAATTGGGTGCCAAGAAGTTGTGTTTGGCACTCATTGAGTGGGGACGTTTTTTAGTCGCTGATTGTGCATCCACTTTTAATAGAAGATCAATGATTATAAACTAAGTATTTTATTTATTTGGTAATAATTAAAATAAAAATAAACATTAGCGAAAGGTTCCTAAGTACTTTATTCATTGAATCAAAATAGTCAATGAACAAACTGTTATAAAACCTTACCTCACTTAAATAATCATACAAATTAAATGTTATTCCAAAGGATAAAAAACATGTACATGAAAAATAAAGATAATTGAAAGATATTCGATGTCCGCAGATAAGACGGTAGGCAATAAAAACAAAATTACATTAAAGGGTCGGCTTATAAAAACGTTTGTGTAAGTAAATGGACCAATCGATCAGCTAAGATAACTCGGGACTTTAATCTTTGCTTTACTTGGCGGATACCTATTAATGTAGCGGCCCGGACCTTTTATAACTGTGAGTAAATACAAACATATACAATGTTCGTTTTATATTAATACTAGCAGAGGCTTGCGACTTCGCCCGCCGATAACAACTTTTTTTTTCTTCTTGTGTAAGTGCCGTAGGCTCAATGGACGGCTGAAGAAGAAATGGGTGGAACGACTCTAAGGGCGTCTCCTCTGAAATTTGGACCTGGGCTTAGAGGGACGTTCTGGTAGGGTGTTTTGGCCTGAGTGTTGTACAGTCCAGGCGCTCCCGAGGCAACCTATACATCAAATCACATAACGCGTTATTACTGTAATACCTCATCATCATCATCATTAGCAACCCATTATCGGCTCACTGTTGCTGTCTCCTCTCAGAATAAGAGGGGTTAGGCCAATAGCCCACCACGCGTATTTATATTATTTAAATCAAAGGTACATAGGTATTTTACACAAATAATTTTGAAAGATTTTTTTGTAATAAAGACTTTTCGCAAAATATTACAAAATTAAATATGTCTTTAATATGTAAAACGTACTATTTTCTTAAAAACATCATAACTCGAATATTAAATGACAAATATTTCTTAAAATACGATTTAACCTTTACGTAAATAAATTATTTTCGCTGGAGATTTTTAACGTTTTGTATACATAGATTCTTGCGTAAAGATAGGATAATCAAGCGAGAGGCTGATAATTAAGAGATTTTATTTATTGTTCCTATATTTTTTTTTTCCATACCTATATTACGAGGGTTTCATTTATCGAAAATATTCGTCTTATGCTTAATTGTATGTATTATTGAGGATCGTGGTTCTAAATAAAATTTATATTTAAATACGCAATAATTAAACATTTACAATCAAGATAAATACTGTCACTGACGCATGAAAAATGAGGCTCAAAAGAGGAAATTTATAAACAATTCAATGTTTGTTGTGGTCAAAAACGCACGTTATTTAAACAAATAATACCTAAATATCGTCTACAATGTCGAGTTGTGTGTTCAGGAAGTATAAAAAGTATATATACATAAATATATAATGGAATTAAAGACAAAATTGTGCTTGTGTGCGCTCATTATTGTAGCCTGCCATTCGGATCACTTTTTGCGGTGATTTTGTTAGGACGTAACCGATCTATTGTTTAAAATAATAAAACTGTATAAATCGTTATGATGTTACCTACATATAGATGAGTATAATTACAACGATATCCGGAAATATATTTGAACTTTTATATCAATGGCAACCAGAGCACAACAATATTAGAGTCACAATAGTTCTGGGCAGGCCGTAAATCTGTCGGGAGCGAATAAAAACGTATTCCTCCCAGAATTTCGGCATACGGCGAATAGGTGCGATGACAAATGAAAGGTTATGGCTGGAGGTGACGACGTCCTGCTTGATATATGATTTGTATTTTTGTCTTCTGATCTTCATTGTTTTAAAAATTTTATTATAGTAGTTAATAAGTCGATGTATAGTTCAAAAGGAATTAACAAACAAGAAGGAGGTTTTAGATTAAATCCCCAACGCAGACAAATTAAGATTCTAGTAGACTTCGATTGTCGATAAGTACGATTGCTATACCTACTAGTACTAACAGCCAAGAACTGCCAAGCGGTGCAATATGCACGTAGCAGTCAGTAGAGATATAACAGTATAACAGTTATTTTTGTGTTGAGTTTGCTTGAGTTGAGCATTACAGGTGGAGCGCAAAGGAAGTATTAGTATTCGTTGATTTCAAGAGACCTCGAAGTCTTTGTGAGGATCAAGGAGGTTTTTGTGGGTAAAAATTCATGTCCAAACACCAAAAAACAAGAGTTTAAGGGTAAGGAAAGATTGAGAAGTCATAGATTAAATTCCCATCCGTTAATTTGTCATACTCGTTTCTAACAGTGATTACGATTGATTGGACATGAAAAAAAATGCTGGTTAAAAATTAATTGGTAGCTTATGCAAATCTTCTCTTAAGTTACAATTAGGTAGATAAGTTTGTAAACGAACATAAGTTGGACTTTTTTTAAGTTGGTTAAAAATGTCTTTTTATATCAGTTTGCCGTTGAAAAACTTTTCACAAGGCAAACCACTCTGTGAGCATATAAAAAATAGCATTCAATAAATCAGACGACAAAATAAACGCAAAGCAAAAGGGGAATAATGCAAAACGTCTGAATAGCCCCGGAATTACTGATTGCCAACCTCTGACGTCTATTACGCTAATGGGAGATGATATCGGGGAATTACAGTGACCGCCGATGACAGATCTATGCGCCAGACCGCCAAATGGCGCTACTGTGGACCAAGAGACAGGCGGCAAGCGGAATACTTTCGACAGCATTTTATGCTCCATGCAAAACGTTTTATATTGTGACTTTGGTATAAAAAAAATGAATACCTTGATGTAAGTTTTCTTTCGCAGATATATAAAGAGATAAAGGGATACTTAAACAGCATTTTGTGTTGTAAAACTTTTTACATTGTGCGTTTGATAAAGAAAGAAAATTTGTTAAAGATTTAACTAGATTTGTTATAGCTTCGGTCTAGTTAAATAATTGGCTTAAAAAAGGGCAAAATGTTCGTCGGTGTATCAGGGTGGCGAAATAACATTAGAAGCTGTATTATTATTTTCTGTTACCAACAAGCTTAACAAATAAGAAAACCAACAAACAAACTAATCAAAAAAGTCAAAAAATATCGTTTATCTCAGGCTGTATGGTCGACGATCATAACTTGTCCCCGTTGTGCATAAAATTATGATGAATTTAAAATGTCGTAAAACATTGTAGCAAACTTTTTTTGATTAAGTATTGATTTAATTATGAAAGTAAAATTATCAAGATTTTTTTAGATATAAGTAAATTGCCGAGTGGTTAGTATAGGCCTGGGCCGGGGATGGGCATTCCCCTTTCAATATTCTATTGTAACATGCAATTTAACTGTTAAAGGTTGATGGTATTATAAATAACATAGTGCCCTTGTGTTAAAAGTTAGCATAAGTTATATGTTGTTTATCACAGAGTTGTTGTTGTCTGAGGTCCTCATTGATTTACATCCAAAATAGTTGTCAATAACGTAATCTATTACTGGTCAAAATGTTTCGATCGAATACGAATTCTCAACGTCGATCGTCAACGCTTAAAATCTATAGATAACGCTTTCAGCTTGTGACTTTGACAAAGAAAGCTCTCAATAGAGATGCTATTCCTTTGTAACGGAGAGCATTTGACAAGTTTATTTTTCCCGGATGCGACTATTTCACAGTAGAATGGACTGTCTTCGAATCATATAATACGAATAGTAGCCCGTAACTTTGTCACTTATTTTCATGTCTTTCGAAAAAAGGCATTAAAATGACTTAAGATTGGAATACTCGTACGATAGATTGACAAAATATGCATTTAGGTGGGCGGAAAAGCGAGATAAATATTTACTATATTTTGCCTTAATAAATAAAATAGCTTACGCCACTTTAAATAAAATAGGTAATAGATAGGAAATAGTCTAACTAAAAAATTTTAATAAAAAAATACAACCGACTTCAAAATCACAAAAATGTTTCTACTAAACTAAAAAATAACATCGTATGTGCTACTTTCTGATAGGCGGCGGTACCAAGTTATTGCTGTGTTAATTAAAGCTGTTCCTGAAAATCCTAAATCTTTATGGTTAGATCTTGCTCGCAATGAATACATAATAGTCCAAGCTACAGGCTTTTTCCATATTTTGCAAGGAACAGTAAAACTTTAGTTCAAGTGTAATGTTAGTTGACTAATGACCATGACCATGACCAAGAAACGTGTTGCAGGGAGCTGTTTTTTTAAGGGTTGCTGGATGCAAGAAGTTCAAGACCGTTTTGGAAGTACTTACGGCATAGATCCAGCAGATCCATCGACTAATGAAGATTAAGATAGAATTCAAATGAGATGTACCATTATGCAGCATCCAACTTAAATTCTATTTTTCAAACTCATACTTAAAGAAATTACGGCTATCAAATACTAGGGGATGCTATATAGAGTGGCATTCACTATCTAAGACGCTAATAACGCTGTAAAAAATACAGAAAGTCTTAAGTCCACTCGCATTTCAAAATCAGAACACAAGACTTTTGTGTATACAAAAATATAAAAAAAAACAAAACGGAAAGTCCGATTCATCCCTGGCCCTCGTTGCTCGCTCTATTCAGCAACAACTTATTAAATAAATTAATCGCAAGTTGCTAGAAAAGGAAAAACTAAGCGGTCTTCTCATTTACTCGTGGACAAAGCGCGTAATTCCTTAAAACCCGACGCCATTCTGTTGGGCATTCAACGCGGACTGTAGCGAAGAAAGCCCGCAAAAATAATTGGAAAGTGACGGGAACAAGCGGACTCTAGTGGTGCGCCTTGTCGTTTATCGATATCTTGAACTGGATTACATAACTGGACATATAATATAAAATATTATTACACATCGGTTCTCTTTCTAAAAACGAGAGTAAATGTTACATTTATTTGTTATAAATAGGTCACATGATTAACCTGAGTATCAATCGGATATGTTATACCAATACATTTTTTAATTTTCGAAATTATAAATATATCGTTTAAGTAAGAAATGTCTTACATTTGGATATAAGCAGTTAATAAGATTTATTTCAAAACAATTAATATGTGGACTTCAAATGGCGACTTACATCAAAAACCACAGTCTTTATGTTCAAATCTAGGTGAAATGACGACATCGAGTTGCAGGATATTTTTGGATGCAGGCGACTTGGGACCGGTAACTTAGAAGCCTACATAAAAGGCCCATTTCTTCCAGTGAGCCCTTATTACAAGCTACGCTTTTGGGTTTTCTGGCGATTCTTTATTGCATATTTCTACTTGTAAGTGTAAGAGATCTTGAGAAGAAGAAAATCATGTCTTAACATTAACATCGATAAGCAGATACGGTGCCAGCCCTACTAGCCCCGGAGCGCGGCCCACATTCCCAACTTTTCATCATTCTCCTTGCCTTCCCAGCTCATTGTGTCCGTGGGAACCTTTATTGCCCCCATAGAAAACTGTGAAAGCCGTCCAAGAAAAGCATTTGTGTACTCCGCCTGAATAAAACTGACAAAGAACGGGTTTCAGTGTTGATTCCGTACCGGTTTCAGACTTTCCTTTCATCCGGCACCTATTTTCCGATTCAGGCAACGAGACTCTATTGGTCGGGGTCTTGTTTTGTATCGGTAAATGAGTTTCGTTCTGTGGAAAGGTTAATTTGCTTTCCAACTTCGGTTTTTGTTGCGGCGCCCCCTTGACGTGAAAGGACTGCCGTTTTTAGATCCCTCATCAATATTGTATTGCGATTCCAGATATTATTTTGTTTGCTGGGTTTGTGTTTTTATTTTTGCTTCGTGGAAATTTTCAAGGAATATTTATAGGTATTCATAGTCAATATTTTTTTTCAGATACCTACTTTTTATTTACTTAAATTAGTGCCCTACAAATTTCTTCTACCTCGTCGGTTCAATGATTAGCCTATTTTGGAGTACGAAGTCCTGGATCGGGCTATGATATTATATTGATATTTTCTTTCTACTTAGAAGTTTTCAGTAAAAACTCTCAACTTAGGTACATAAAATATTAGGACAATTAAAATAAAACAAAACTAACAATTAACAGTATATTAAATTTAAATTTAACTCGTGTTGGAAAGTTGGTAGTATTAAACTTCTGTGCCTCGGAGAGCACATCTCCTAGCACTCATCATCTACCTTTTTCATTATTCTATGACAAATTAACCCTTGATTAATATCTCATCTGATGTTAAATGACGATACAATCTAAGATTGAAGCGGGCTTTCTTGTAAGACGAACTAGTTTATTCCAACCATACTTCTGAAGGTTTCTTCGTAACATACCTACTGGAACGCTAAATCGCTTGTACGTCATTGCCGGTACTGTGATAATTAGCCAGCCCCTTAAGCCAAGTGGTACGTCCATTCTCTTTCTACGATTTGCGATCGTACGATACGTACGATATGTACGGTCTGAAACTGATGGCATCTTCGATATTTACAGCTTTATTTGACAGGATGAGCGGTATCGGCCCTGAACCTGTAGCTAAATGGCACATCGATTCTCTTTCTACGATCGCAAACGCTTCGAAAACTAGAATAATGTATGGGAATGGAAGATTATTATCACGTGACCATAGCAAATATCATTCCCATACATTTATTCCCTGTCAAATAAAGCTATAAATGTCGAAAGTGATATCAGTTTCAGACCGTAACCTAAATGTAACTGAATGAATTGAATTAAAAACGTAACGATCATACCCAGTGCTAAAAGCACTGCTGTCAATTAGCTTTAATTATATGTCAATATGGATAATTGACAGCATGACCTGATATGTTGCTCAAATGTCTCAAATTCACTAAAGATTTAAAGAACTTAAACAGTAATTTCTTTAGTAAGTAGGTACCTAATTATGGCCAACACTTTTAATATTTATTTTGCATGCAATTATTATTTCCCTTTCTATATCAATTAAAAAGTAGTGGTGAAAAAACTATATTGTAATGCATGAGGGTTGATCTTAGAATCGCTTTGCGGTACGTCTTTGCCGGTAGGGTGGTAACTAGCCACGGCCGAAGCCTCGCACCAGCCAAATGATAAATAATTAATTAATATAATCATCATCATCATCATCATCATCATTATCATCATCATCATCATCATCATCATCATCATCATCATCATCATCATCATCATCATCATCATCATCATCATCATCATCATCATCATCATCATCATCATCATCATCATCATCATATCAGCCGATGGACGTCCACTGCAGGACATAGGCCTTCATCTGCATCCAGCGAATCCCTGCGACTCGCTTGATGTCGTCAGTCCACCTGGTGGGGGGTCGGCCATCACTGCGCTTACTAGTGCGGGGTCGTCATTCTAGCACCCCAACGTCTCAAACTATGTGCCCCGCGTATTGCCACTTCAGCTTCGCAACTCGTTGAGCTATGTCGGTGACTTTGGTTCTTCTGCGGATCTCCTCATTTCTGATTCGATCACGCACAGATACTCCTAACATAGCTCGTTCCATCGCATCGTGTGACTCTGAGCCTTCTTATGAGGCCCATAGTTAGCGACCAAGTCTCGGAACCATAGGTAATCACTGGCAACACGCAACATTAAGAGTGTGCAATATGTAATTTGGTGGTTACAAATGGTTCTGGATCTCAGATTCTGGAAAAGTTAGGAGCCTGATATTTGGTTAAATAATATTTCAAAGTGTTAGCTTCGTTATGATTATACAAAATACACAATTTGTAAAACTTTTCTCGATAATTTATTTTTTTGAAAAATATATGTTTTGCTCACATTTTGCTTTCAATCTCAGGAAAAGCAAACTTATTTTCTTAAATTTTTGTTTTGTATAGAAAATTAGGTATATATCTTAAACATGGCCATTTTGTTATTTGTTATGTTGTTTAATTTACTTGCAATTAGGTAAAAATGGTTTTGGCGCTCACGTCATAAAATTTGCGTCGCGCGTCAATCGCTCCGTGCTTTTCATTCACGTGAAAGTCATAATTCGGCGTCTCGTTTGCGCTTCGAATTATATCCATATCGTACCGACGCGCTGCGCGCTCTTAATATAATAATGTTCAATAATTAAAAAAAAATAGACACTCACAGAATCAACTCACTGTATTTTTACACAAACAGTGTACTAAAAAAACGCTCTTAATTAACGCGTTCAACAAAAATAACAAGACAAACTGCTAAATTAGTAATAGCACTCATAATGTTGCATCTCGAAACGACGCGATTCGAATTTTCCTTACAAACTTTTCACGACTTGTTCACGTAACTAAGCGTACACTATTTAATTATGAAACACCCCCTCCCCTTTCTCGTCCCCCTCCCTTGCCCTCCACAAAGGGGCAGAAAATATAATTTTCTCAAAGGCTTCTTTCTACCTGTCTCACTAAAAGTAGGTATCATGTTTTTCAGAACGCGGTCACTGAAGTCTGACAAGTCTTTTGAAGCATTTAACAGTAGCGTCTTATTTTAGCCCCTTATCTATACTAATATTATAAAGCTGAAGAGTTTGTTTGTTTCTTCTCATGTTTGTTTGATTGAACGCGCTAATCTCAGAAACTACTGTTCCGATTGGAAAAATTATTTCTGTGTTAGATAGCCTATTTATTGCGGAAGGCTATAAGATATATTATGAACATGTTTAACAATAGTTGCATTAATAACCTTGTGATTAAGAACCTTGGATGAATTTGAAAGTAATAAGGCATAACTCTAACTACACATACAAATATAACTTCGTTCGTTATCAACCCATATTCGGCTCACTGCTGAGCACGAGTCTCCTCTCAAAATGAGAGGCCAATAGTCCACCACGCTGGCCCAATGCTGATTGGCAGACTTCATACACGCAGAGCATTAAGAAAATTCTCTGGTATGCAGGTTTCCTCACGATGTTTTCCTTCACCGTTTGAGACACGTGGTATTTAATTTCTTAAAATGCACACAACTGAAAAGTTGGAGGTGCATGCCCCGGACCGGATTCGAAACCACACCCTTCGGAATCTGAGGCAGAGGTCATATCCACTGGGCTATCACGCATCCACAAATATAACTTAAGCCGTATCCATTCCAGTATTATGGGAAACAGTTTATAATCCTAATGATTTTCCTATCACCATTCGAGATCGTTGTTGTCCTATTTAACAACATTGTTACGGAAATTGAACGATAAGAAAACGGCGACTTCTACTTTGTAGTCGCTGTTCGTAGTCGTAGTTTGTAGTTTAACGTTCGTTGGCTAAAACTCCTGTCATTTAAAGTAGGCGTGATAACATTAACATTTTATCGTTAATATAAGATGTGTAGTAAAATGTACTGGTTTAATAATTTTAACTAGCGGATGCTTTGTACTTCTTAGTGAAATGCGGATGCCTTTAGGTGTTTTGCTTTTTTTTTTACAGAAACAGACTGTTTGAAAGGATGAAGGAGGAAGGAGGACTGTTTGAAGATTTTAGGGTTTAATTTTGCTTCTTACTTATTTCGATACTAGCTGACACCGCGTGGTTCTCGTTCTCATAGGAATACGGGGATAATATATAGCCTATAGCCTTCGATTATAGCCTATATTCCTCGATAAATGGGCTATCTAACACTGAAAGATTTTTTGAAATCGGACCAGTAGTTCCTGAGATTAGCGCAATCAAACAAACAAGCAAACTCTTCAGCTTTATATATTAGCATAGAAGTATAGATTTATCGCAGGTTTTAACTAGTAATGCTTTGCTGTAAGGTCGTGGTTAGTTACGATCCCATGGTAAAAATGCAGGCACCGTTAAAACTACACCGTTAATTACCTACTAACTACATAATAACACCAAGAATGGTACGTGCTAAACTTGTGAAATAGAATAAAGATCTCGATAGCTCCTTTATTTAAACGTTTTATGGCGAATTCTTCGGAATTCTTAAATAAAAACATTGATTTAAACGTAAATTTTGTAAAAAATTTTGTGTTTTACGTTTTATATAAAAGGTAGTCATGTTATTGAATAATAACCAATATTCAATCAATGTATACCTTTTAGTCTTAATTACAAGTACCTAAATTATTGATATTTATAATTGATTTGTTTGTATTGGTAGTAAAGTTTAAAGTAGGCTAGTACCTACCTTAAAGTTATTTAATAATTAACATATTTCGTGTAATATAATTTTAATTAATAATCAATAAACACATACCAGTGCGTACATAAATATCGATAACCGTTTTGACAGCACTATTACGCTCGCTCCCATTAGATGCACTTTGATTGACCGAACATCATATATTCACGGATTTAAAATAACCACTTACACGCTCTGCACAAATTAAACGCACGACTATATAATTAATCTTTACAAGCACAAGTACTGGCAATCGGCGAATTGCTAAATATTGCATAGTGATGTTGAATTTACATCGATAAATGTATAATTAAATACGAAGAAAAAAACTTTTTCTTATTACCTTTTTGCTGAAGGTTCTCATTAGATCGAAGCAGCGTCTCCAAGGTTTGAGCAAGCTTAGAAGTTCCACCAAAATCGAGCTCGAGGGCCAGAAGAACGGAACATAGGTACTTTGAGAGCATCTTTCATCATCACATCTTTTTAGATCGACATCTTACCTCAGAAAGACGTTAGGCCGTTACACTTTGCCGTATTGCTTTATTCGGATATTGTCGTTACTACGTCCGATATTAATGGCACAGCCTTTAGGATGTTAATCCAAGTAAAGCTCAAAATTTCTAAGCCTGTATAAAAAATCAATGACAAAGACTGTCTCCATAATACATAACTACAAAAAATTCAAGCGTAATCGCTGAGCTATAAAATTTAACAACACTTTTTATTTCAACGTGAATGAATCGATAAATCCATCCTGTATCGATAAACGAAATTTCAACATAAAAATTTCCCGCCACATCACTATTGCGGCGACGGGAAAATTCATTCGGAGAAGAATGCAGACGCTATTGCGAAATTTTATGCATTCCTAGTACATCAAGCAAACCAGTTAGATAGAAAACGGCAATACGAAAATAAAACGACATTGCTTATACAGCAAATGGGCTTGATAAGCGAGCACTTTTGAACATATTAAAATATTTATGCATTTTGTTGTTAATATAAAGTGCCATGTAATCGTCTGTCTGATTAATTAGTCTTCTTTGTCGCTGCGCTCTTGACAGAGCGGTCGTGGTCTTTAGGACGTGTTGGAGGCAGATGTAATACGCCTCACGAGCATTCGCCACTTCTCCCTTTGTGTAGTGAGTCGCGTACATTCATGCAAGGGACCGCCTACAGCAGATTTAATCTGGTCGGTCCATCGCATGGGTGACCTTCCGCGTTGCCTAGTTCCCTCCACCTTCCCTTGCACAACAAGGCGTTCGATACAGTCATTCCCTCGCCGGGAGACATGTCCAAAACTGATTAATTAATTAGTAACTGATTAATTAGTAAGTTCATTACAAGAATCATCATCATTATTATCAGCCGATGGACGTCCACAGCTGGACATAGGCCTCTTGCATGGACTTCCAAACAAAACGGACTCGAGCCGCCAGCATCTAGGAGCGGCGCGCTTGATGTCCTTAGTCCACCTAGTGAGGGGTCGACCAACACTGCGCTTTCCGGTGGGTGGTTTCCAGCACCTTAGACTACAAGAATACAAGTCATATAAATCTGAGACGTTTAAAAATATTTTTCCAGGACCAGTAATTTGTTCTGGCTAATTCACTAACTTTGGCGTATATTAGTTGACATAACGAAATTGAGATACTATGTAACAAATGTCATACGGTGCCTACTTTTATACGATTTTAATATCTGGTTTCTAAAATCATGAATGATTGTAGAAACCAGATAAAGGTAAAAAACTGTCGTTTCTAAATTGGTTTCTATTTCTAGAGAAATTGACCAATTTAGAAATAATAGTTCCTTAAATTGATCACCGCTTAATAAATAACCTACCTACACAATTTGATCGGAAAAACTTCAAAGAAAACTACGATGTAGATAAAAGGATACATATACCTATTATAAGAACATAATCAGACATCATAAAGAATCTACAATATAATATACTAGTTACTCGCACCCACCTAATAATAAATACATATATTAGTTAGGTATATGTAGACAGTTAAATACATTCCTAAGGCGGATTTTAATAACAACGCTAACACGTTAAACACAGCAATTATCTAAAGGACATGCGCAAATAACGGATTACATGGAATGAGAACAAACGTGGCCGAATGGAGGAAAATACTACAAAGGCGGTGCCCATTTCCACGAGCATTGTGTTAAAACGGGACGACCTCATTCCGCGTCCCTGTCTAACAATAACCGTTGCCTGCGATGCGCAACAGAGATAGTCACCGACAATAGACAATTGTTATCCCCACCACAGCATCGAACTGCCCTAGTGAAAGCGATGCATGCGAATTTCACTCTTTTAACTCGCGATATTTGCTTTATAGAGTCGTGAATCGCTTGAGGAGAATCTGTTGTAATGCAGCCAATAATTTGATTCGGCGGTTATCATTGGGAAAACAATGGATTGACGGTTAGGTATAAATGGGTTATGGTCTTGGATAGGAAGTGGATTGTGACGCAGGGCGTAGGCGGGATTTTACTGTGAAATCACGGCGCGATTAATATTGAAATAGATTGTTAGTTTAGTAGGTTTGGTAGGTATGTGATTGAGTGCAAAACGTGCGTTTTGCGTCTTCCTTTTTCATGTAGTAGCAGGTAGTAAAGTTATGTTAACGAAAAACTGGTATTTACATAGTTTCGTTGAAATAATCATGTAAGATGATCGTAAAAACAAAGAAACTTTACCGCTTAATGTAAAATGGTGCAGTTAAGGTTATTTCGTTGAAATAACTATTTTAGGTCACAAAAACGAAAATATGATAAAAACTATGTGACTCATTATGTCAATGGTACACCGAACCGAAAGAGCCGTGATAGCCCAGTCTCAATCGGTGAAGGAAAACATCGTGAGGAAATCTGCAATTTTCTTAATTCTCTGCGTGTGTGAAGTCTGCCAATCCGCATTGGGCCAGCGTGGTGGACTATTGGCCTAACCCCTCTCATTCTGAGAGGAGACACGTGTTTGAGACACGTGATATTAAATTTCTTAAAATGCACACAACTGATAAGCTGGAGGTGCACGCCCCGGACCGAATTCGAACCCACACCCTCCGGAACCGGAGGCAGAGGTCATACCCATTAGGCTATCCCGGCTCTCACTTATACCTACATTTGTGGTAAGCATTATTTTTAGTTCTACAGATCCCATAAATCAAAAACTTCGCAAGGGATCATTGAAAAAGACCCCAAACCGTCGCGAAAGAACTCGCACCGTCCACTAGAACCTAATAAATATTTAATTAACTAATTGCGCCAGCCTATTGTAAGGAGGATGCAAAAATTACTTCCTATTTTAAATATAACTCCGCTCTTTGAATATTATGAAGTGCCAACATAAAATGGTGTTTTGAAAAAGTCGTTTTGCCGCCCGCTCGCTCCTCACAGCGCGTCATGTTGGTAATATTGACAAAATTAATTTCACCATCCATTTACATGATATTTTCATGACACTCGAGTCCCGCACTTAACCGACATGATGTTAAACACTTACATAAAAAAAAGTACGCGCTAAAATATCATGTGTCAACGAGGCGCTTTCAAAAATGGCTCTGAAACGGAAAAAGCCAGGGGTTAACGTCAGACCAATTAGTTTGTGAAAGAAACCGACGGACAGGGCAACGTTTTGATTAAAAAAAAAAAAAGTTTCAATATTAAAAAGTTACGGCACTTTGCCGCGTCGCGCTCGCCATACAACGCAATTGGATTGGAATTAAAAATATAAATGAACGCGCGATCGTTTTGTGTCTATTTTCAAATATGGAACGCGTAGCATGACGAGGTTTCATACTCTTCACTGATTTGAAAATGTTATAACTACTTTCACTTGGGAAACCGTGTGTACGGGGTTTGCCTAAGGTATTAACCATAAGTGAATCCCGTACTTTACCGAAACTTTAGATGAAAAATGATTCAGGTATCTAATCAATTAAGGTAGGTATTTAGAAGCTTAAATAATCACTTAGAGTATTTTTAAGTACACAAGTACTCGAAACTTCATCATTTAAAAAAATAGTTTCTTTGTTGATGTTTTATTAATTTGTTATTTTCCGAAAAAAGCCGACGAGCTTAAACTCCAGCCAAATCCGAAAAAACATACTTACCATGTTAGTATCTTTGGAGTGAAATCCAACCATTCCTAAGAGACTTTTCCAGAGAGAGCTTATTAGAGTTAGGGAAAAGACCGAGGGGCTACTCACTAACCCGATGGGCTGATCAGCTGAAAGAGGATAAAAGACGAATTTCTACACGCTAACAAAAATGGCCACCAACCAAGCCGGTGGAAAACGTGGACCCGTAGGAGATTAGGATCAAACCATCAAATGAAGAAACGACCGCAGAGAGAGAGAGAGCTTAGTAGAAACTTTTGTACAAAACAACTACTCTCCCAGTTTTCCATTTCGATACCTAAATATATGTAAGGCATGATAAAACATCCCCACGGTACCCATAGGTAACAGCATAACGATACGGGTACGCGAAAAAAAAACAAAACAAAGAATAAAAAAAAAGTAGCCACCCCGTTAATTTATTTTGTCTTTAATTTTTAAAAACGGAACGTGGAAGCGGACCAATGAGACGCATCCCTCGGCTGATTGTCAATTAGTAAACATCAAACGGGCTTTTTGCGAATTAAGCGCTTGTGTTCATTTTTTGTCCGGCCGCCGAGCTGTACGGACGTGTATACCGGTGTTTGATGCGTTTTTCCGTTTCGCCGTTTCATTTTCATATTTCCGTTTGTCTGGGCGCTGGGGGAGGCACAATGTAGGGTGTTCCACGTTATCAACGCACTCTATTTACGTACGGATATTTAATTCGAATGAGTGCCTCTACATATGGATAAAAATAAATCGTGGCTCTGATTTGGTATTGCCCTTATTTAGGTGCATTGACTTGAATGGATGAATGCAAAGATTACGAAAGAATATGAGTGTTCGTCGTCCTATGGTTGCGTGTAAAGTGAACCAAGGATTTTTCTTGTATGCGAATTGTTTTGTGCGAGTTTCGCTGCTAATTGACCCTTAGGTTAGGGTTGACAAATTCAATAATAAATTCGACTACATTTGCACATAGTCGATTTGGTTTTGTTACTAAACTACTATGTATAAGTTATAGTTTTTCTAGGTTCAAACTTAGATTACAATGACAAATATCGATCAGATGAATTCAAAATAATAAAATAAATTAAAATAGTGTCTATTTTATAGTTAAAATTAATTCAATTGAGTTAAGCTAAGCTTCAAATAAGTATGAAGCGAATAATTTCACTTCATTGATTTTACAAGTAAGTATGAACAATTTGTTATTACTATTTTGATCCGTTAATACTTCTTTGATCCGTCCAACTCCTTTTCAAATTGTATGTAGGATAAGTATACCATATAAACATTTTGAAACGGAGTTGGCATATTACGATTATAGGTAGTACATAACAATTATTAGATCTACACCACAAGCTCATTCAATGATAGGTAAGTACAAAGCGATCTATGTACCGCGTAGAGAAGGCATGCAAAGCAATTGGGCCCAATCGAATCCTAAACAAACCTGGCTGCAAAGACAGAAAACAACAAGCATTCGTTGGAAAAAAAAAACAAAATCCAGCCAGTATCGAACGCGCCTATTCGAAATGGATCCGGAGTCAACAAAGGGACGTTCTGTATTTGAAAAAAAGCGCGAATACGAGCCGCCATTACCCGTACCCATTTGCGCATCTATGGCAGGCCTCTTCAATCTGTACAGTCAACAATGTAGGGTTGGCTCGCGAGCTAATCCAGACAAAACGTTTTTTTTTTCACAATAGCAGGCAAAGGCCACTACGCTTTCTTCTGTTGTTGGAATGAAAATATTTATCGTTATGTTTTTCTCTCTTTTCATTGACCATGAGAAGGGACCACTCGTTTCATTTCAATATAATATATATCATTGTATATATTATTACAATATTTTATTTTAGTCATTTGATGACATGCTAATTTATTCATTGACACTTTAATTTGTCTACTTAATAGTAAACCTCACCTTTTTAAATGCTTGCATTATTAAGTACCAATTTTTAAGTAAATGGTTATAATCCGCTTAACTTTAGCTAGTTATAAAGTTAAATTAAATTTATAAATAAAATAGGCAAACAAAGAATGCATGAGCAAATTTAAATAGCTACTTTTTAAACAGCAACAACAATATTACGCTTTGTGTTGGATCTCCCGAATAAGTACTTATATTAAATACAAGTTATATTTACATATCTGTGTCAATAGTAGTCAAAAATTTTCACCTCTTTGACTAGTACTCTCTAAGTAGTAACTACTTAGAGAGTAGACAACAGTTTCCACCTCTAAACATTATTATCATCAAAATAAATTAATTCCGATATCCTAAACGGTTGCACTCCTGAGAAATCTTTGTTTCGGCTTCTAATTCTTACCATAAATTTAGTAATCTATGACAGTTGGGCCTTACGAACTACTTCACTTATCGGCAGCCCTGGCACTGGGGGCATGTGATCGAGAGTTCGAGTTTTTATCGCTGATTCATTAGTATGAGAGTGTCTTTGTTGCAGTCGGCGCCCTAACACTACCACACCATGAACGCTAGGGATGTTCCTCTTGAATTCGACTACGATCGTGTATTATGATGATTAACAGTGAAATTCAGCCGCTGAGTGTCGAATTTAACCTCTATTTTTTTAATAACTTTTACACTCATTTAAACGATCCCCTGGGGGTGCCCCTACAAAGTCAATGAATTCCACTGTAAGACTTTTAATTAAACCAATGAGAGAACGTAAAAAGACTTTCAGGAATTAAATATCTCATCCTTGAAAGTGATATAGGGTATATTGTGAGAGTGACATCTAAGGTAAATTACCTGGCTAAATAATAAAGTAAAGCATAAAAAATATGTTTTCTTTAATTTGTAATTGAAGATTTTTCTAGGCATATAATGTACCTAAATCGTAGAGAAAAACTCAAGATTGAATTCTTAACACACAGTAAACAAACTTTACATCAAAAAGTAGAGTGAAAAGAAAAAAAAAAGAAAAAATTTTTCTTAGAAGTCAGTGGATATTTTTACTAACTTAAGAGCATTTAAGGGATATGATGTAATAATGACAGAAAAATAATACTTTAGAATAAAATCGCAGCTCACACGCACAAGATTCGACTACTGACTAGACTAGATTCTACTTTGCACACAACACAACGGAACAACCCTAATGTATCGAATGTATCTGGATACACTCATATTCATACAACCACACCATGCCGTACATACATGAAATTGATTTGAGATGAAAGGATTTTCATTACTATTGTATCTGAATCCGAATTAAAGACAAATTGCACGTTCAATGCGCTTCACAATCAATACACTATTCGCAATCAGATATTTTTGTATACGCCTTTTTTACCTTTTATGCTTTATGAGTAGCGTTTAAATTGATGAACCTATGATATGAGAGAGCTTTTTTTGTAATGCGGAGTCACAGCTGTTTCATTGGACGCCTTTCTGCGTAATTGTTTCATGAATAATACCTAAGTGTTTTCTATTGTAGATGTATTAAAAAAAGCATGAATTATTAACAAGTTCCCAAAAAAAAACTCGTGTGTCGACTGGTTTTGGCTATTAAACTTAATTTGTTCAAATATTAATAATTGATTGAGGATTATCAAAGACAAAAGATAATTTTTAACATTTTTAACAATTTAGATGATGTGGAATTCAACAATTAATGATGATTTTAACCAATTACGAGAAATAACGTGAATCAGAGGTCTAAGACAATGTAACTTAATTCCGCCAAAGCTCAACAATTAAAATGAAGGGTCATTACACAAAGGATTAAAAAAAAATAACGTTATAATGATAATTAAGAGGTGTAAGGGTTGTTTACTCTATTCCTTTCAAACTCAACAATTGAAATTGAGGGTCATAAATTATAATAGATGAATTATCAACACACTAACAAAAATATCATGAATCAGAAGTACTTGATGATGTAACTTCATTCCGTCACATCTCAAAAGTGAGATTTAGTATCATTTAATCAAAGAAAAAATTTGAACTCTCTTTTATTATTTGAAGTGGTGGTTATTTTTGGTGATGTACTTACTAACTCGTAACTTCATGTGTAACAACTGAGATTGGGAGACAAAGAATATTAAATAGAATTATTGCAATTATAAAATTTATTTATAGAATATCACAAAAGTCTACTTAATCTTGACAATTGCGTAACATGAAGCAAATCTAACCCCAGGTGCAAAAAAAGAATGAACAAAATTGATCATGTTGTTACTTGTCGAGATAAATCTGGTCCCATTCAACCCCAATGTCCAGACAGTCACTTAGGATGCAAGGTCACGAACTTCAAAGATTTGAATACAAGGGTCCCCTTTGTACCGGAACTTACCCTTTTGTGAGAATGTGATAGGAAAAGTGGAATAGTGAGACCCACTTTGGAGAAAAGCCATGAATATTGTTGTTGACTAAAAAAGAAGCCGGAGACAGTTGTTTATACGATCAAAGATCAAATAAAATATCTAATTTAACTAATATAACAAATGTGAAAATTTTGATGAATGGATGTCTGTTACTCAATCACGCCAGCTTTACTTATCTAGATAAAGTTAGGCACCGAGATAGATTAAATTCTGGAATAGCATATCATTATCATCATCATCATATATTCCCAAATTTTCTACAGGAATTGGAACCAGTTCCCGATAGAACTATTAATAGCTTACATACTATGATGTTAAAATACATGAAAACCTGTATATTTTAGATATTTCACTAGAAAACTAAACTTTTTATTCAGCTCTACAACTTATTATGGCTAACTATCACTAGCTTAAATATTCCTTCTTTCTTCCCATCCATACCATTGAATAATACTGTATCTTGTATGGGACAAAAAATCAATGATATGTAGAATTAATAAATCATTCCCACATTAACAAGAGGAATGCGAATATTAGTGATGAAAATGTCTCAAAAATGTGAACAGTTACGACCTGTAAAGATAGAAATAGTCAAGTTGGTAGTCATTTAAATAAAGAATATCATATTTAAAGATATAACATTTCTTTAACGGTCATAAATTTAATAAAATGATTTAGCTAGCGATATATGAAATATATTATGACGCTTGATTACCATAACACGATTTCTGTTGTGACCATTCGGGGGCATAAAGTTTTATAAAAGTCAATAACCGACCGATCGCGTCATCCGTCCAAACTATATCTATAGAAGTCACACACACACACAGAACTTAGAAAAACTTTAAGCTAATGCTTGTCTGTACAATCTAATCTAATGTATCAAAAACTAACTTTAAAAATTTTAAACTTCTGATCAGCTGCTAAAGATTTTTAGATAATGGTTGCCTTTATCAGGATTGTTATTGTCTATTTACAGATAACTCAGATGTCTGAGATAGTTATAATTTTTTTGATTTAAGTACCTTATTTGACTATAATTTACTGTATAATTTTAAAGTATTTCATTGGTTAAAATGCAGCCTGTAATTCGGAATATAAGTATTACGATCTTAAGCAATAAACCAGTGAAGAACACAATAAGATTAAGATAAATAATAATTAAGTTAAGATTCGTTATATATCAGATTAATATAGTAAATAAGAATTTAAAAATACTTAGGTTCAATAATCAGCTCGTTAGTATTAACGATGTTGAAATTCTTACTAAAAAGGACCAAGGTCTTCCATTGTTTTAGACAAAGATAAAATACGCACATGACATAAAATGGTGTTAAACATATAATTAACAAAGCGATTGAATAAGAATTCTTTGATTTTATTCATACTGGTATACTCGCTACTCAAAAAGGTCGATTTAAACAATTAAAAACTGAAAACTTAGTGTTCAATTGATATCAACTTTATTAAACTCAATAAAAAATCCTATTACGAGTATACTCTGTTTTGAAATTTAAACTTTATAAAACGCGCTTTGACTATTTTACATAGCAATAGCAAATACTAGTGAACCTAAGAATTTGCTTTGAAAGTCTAATTTCCGTGGAGCGCTGTTTTGTTTACCCTTTTTGCAAATTAAGTTTGTTGCGCCTCGTTCCGACGCCGAAAGACTTTGTTGTCGGGAAAAGTTTAAATAGGGTCGTCTGTTCGTCTGTTGTGATGTTTTTAAATTCAATTTAAATCTTTACTCTGTTGTTTGTTTTAAGGAATGACGGTCCCTTGTGATTACATCTGATGTTTTAGATCATCTGATCTTTGGCTGAGACAATTTATTCGGGTAGTATGTTTTACATACCTGGATCTTTAATATTGGAAATCACTATGATTGTAATTTTTATAACATAAAAATTGAACTAACTTCAAATACGTATTTCAGGTATTTTGATTTAACCCGATAAGTATTTCTAAATTGATTTTCATGAAAATGAAATGGAACCAATCTGGAAGTAAATAAAGTTAATACTCTTTCACACAAAAAAGATTATTCTAAATTGGTTCGTAAAAAACAAAATTATGAGGTAACAAACATAAAAAAAACATACGCGTCGGATTGGAAGCCTCCTCTTTTGTGAAGTCGGTTATAAATACATCTTGGTGATTACAAAAATTTAAAAATTGGTACATTTTTTTGAAAGAAATGTTAAAATCCGAAAGTTAATTTTGAGGTTGATACATATTATGATCACAGTACAGTAGTCTGACCAATTTCAATTACTTTTTATAATTTACTAAACTTCTTCATGTTACCTTAATTTACTACAGTAAACGTATCGGTAAATGGCTAAGATTTACGCGAATATTGTTTCTTCCTGTTGCGAAATTCAATTAAGCTTTCACTGCGTGAGATAATGATTAAAAATTTCGTAAGAACGTTGTTAATCATTACCTCTGAAATTAAAAAGAACTCTGTTTTTGAGTCTTAAGGCAATTTTTTAATAATAATAATACATAGTGTGAAAGCATTAATTTGTAGTCTAAATTCTAAAATAAACTTACCTTAGTATGCTCCTGTTGCGCTAACAGTTGCTCCCTAACCATCTGCAGCTGCAAGATCATCTCCGATAATTGCCGTTCTTTTTCCAGCACGCTTTCTCCTGCCAATGCTTGCAGCGCTGCCGCGTCTAGCACTCCTCGTCTATCGCTGAAACAAAATGAAACTTTTAATTCAACTGCATTTTAAATAGCTTTGGTTATAGAGGATTGGATTTCCAGGTCGCGTCAGTTTAGGATTTAATAATTTCTAAATTGGCTCAGGTCAGGTCCGACCCTAGCTAGTTACCACTCTACCGGCAAAAACGTTCCGTCAAGCGATTTAGCGTTCCGATACGATACCACTTAGAAACCATCTGAAAAAAACTTGTATCTCTCCAAAGTAAGCACATTTTATCGTCATTTATCATCACGTGAGATTACAAAGTCAAATCAAATCTAACCTAACTTGAATTAATGAATAATAACGGTGAAAAAAGTGAAAGATTGTCAGCTCTTCTCTGTGTAACCTTCAGAAGCAGTGACAGAAATACTGCAAATAGATACTAGAAAAATAACTTGACGTTTCAAAAGTGTTAGTAATCGTAATTAGACTACTTGATATAAACTTGAATTTGAAATGTTTATAAATCACAATAATATTATGTTAACAAAATAAACCACAAATTTCTTCTTTCCACAATATCCAATATCTGTGAAACAAAATTCTACATAATTATCAACTTTGTATTGGATAAAATAAACATCGATGACAATTTAAATCTCATTATGATCGGTTTATTAACAAAAATTTGAATAATCCATTTGCGTTCTTATATCTATCATAACGCATCGCATTATATTTATAACTAATGGTCATGAAACCGTGTAATTTGTTGATTGATATTTGATCATTAAAATCAAGTTTGTATGTAACAGCAATAATTAACCTAAATTGCCATAGCGGAAACAGTTTTCGCCAATTATGTCTTCTATTTGTGTTTTACATATTTATCTATCAGGTACACTTTCTAAGTCAGAGTACATAAAAGGCGAATCAGCATCACTGACCACAGTTTTCCCTAACTGCATAGGAATATGACATAACAAAATTATTCCTTGCATAACGGTTACATTGCAACTCACTTTGTCGTTTTGCCGCCTTCATCATTTGAAATTGGAATGCAACGTTAAGCGCAACGCAGTGATTGGCTCATACAATATTCAGGACGGCCAATCGCATCGGGGCTGTGTTGCCAGTGCATCAAAAATTCCATCTGAATATATACAAGTATGGCGAGCACTAAAAATGATAATACCGACATGGCCATACAATTTGCAATGAAGAATTCATGTAACATTTCGCCTTTACATTCCGTATGTATACTTTTATTGAACGTACAGAATTGAATCGTCCGGTCCATTTTATTTATTGGCAATGTATGCAGTACGTTTATAGTCGTTTCTACTAAAGCAACTTTTATTAGATGACCGAAACCGGTTATTCTGAAGCGGTACTGGACTCGTATTATAATCGTAACACCGAACAGTAAAACGAAAGTAATGGACTAATAACATTTATGTATACCTAACGAATAATAACGTATCTTCGCAATTTATGTTTTTCGAGGGTAGATCGAGAAAATTTTCTATACTTGAGAATTTTTTTTTAAACCTGAAATTAAGACATTCAGCTAAATTGGTAATGATATTTTTTTTATTATTATGTGACTTGGTGTATTGACTGAAATGTTTTGTTAAATTTAATATTATTAAAAATAATCTAAAAGTTGTAAGTATGTTTATATAAGAAAGTTATAAGTATCGACAGAAACATCGGAAGTTGATTATAAAAAAACAAATTATATTTATTAGTATACTTGTTATACTAATTACAGCAAAAAAACAAAGGATTACAGTGGCAACACCATTTAGAACTAACCTATAATAAATAACATACATTCCCAAATCCAGAGCAACCTTAAGAGACATTGGGACTTCATCAATGTTCAGTTCTAATTGTATTTCCAAGTTTATGGTTTTCGCCTTACGAAGCCGCCATAATTTCCCGATTTTTTTCGGAGCAAAATGAATTTTTCATCTTCTTTGTAAACGAAAAACTTATTAATACAATAATACTATTAAAAAAATATGTTCAAACGATATTAAGAAAAGCCGTTTTACTGCAATATAGAGTGAAAATTGTGTATGCAAAACCTAGTTAAATTTGAACTGCCATCTGACCTTAACCTGCTCTAAAATGCTATCACTCTCCCCTCTGGAGTACCTACAGCAAACACACAACATCAATAAAAACGTAGATGACGGACGAGGCCGGCGACTGCCTTTAAAATAATAATGAGTGCATTGTTGCCTAAAGTCATAATGTGGATAAGGTTTGTTGACATTTCTTGATCACATGTTAATTTTATAGCTTTTTTATGTTAATTAACGAAACGAAATGCTTGTCCGTCCGTTGTGTATCAGTAAAATATACTATATCTAGAAGAGTTCCGAGGGTATGTAGCCATGTCGATTCTCTTTCTACGATCGCAAACGCTTCGAAAACTAAAAGAAATGTATGGAATTGATCGATTCGATCGATTACTAAATCACGTGACCTGTCGTTACCGAATAAACCATTAGCCACATGGATACAGTCCCTGGTTATTAGGGTTCCTAAAGTACGTTCTTACAAAAACGGAACCCTTATATATTTTTTTTTATAATAAAGTAGATGTTAAGGGTATCTACAAGTACAGGTACACAGAAAACCAGTTTACTAGTACTTATGGTTCTCAAATATGGCGTAGCACCTATTGAATGGTAATAAATGACCTTCGGAGGAATGTTATAATAATCACTCACTAAGGTTTTAAGAGACGATAAACAAAATAAGGACATTAAAGTTATTTGAAAAAAATAAAATTTACATAATCATGCATTTTTTTTTTAATTAGACAATGTAAGTTTTGTTTCTTTCCAGAAAATATTTGTTTTTAAGAACGCTCCCCAATGATTTTATCATATTCTGATTTCTAATAATCATCGACCTACCAAATCCGCATTCAGGTTATGTATTGACACATTTCTAACTAATACTAATTTTTAGTCTTCTCTTTTAATATTTAGACCTTAGGGCCAAATGTAGAAGCCTAAATATTAGCCTGACGATTAATTATTCAAGTTTAAAACAAGTAGGCCCAAAACGATGACAATTTTCGAAAGCGTCGATTTCTTACGGGAGAAAACCAATTCTTTAATGACACAACTTTCATTATCTATTAGCAATCTCTTATTTATTGTTCAAAATTATTCTAATTAACAGCACAATGTGAAGTGACTGCAGGGATGACTGTTCACAAATTCGTTTATTATGTTTGAAAGTGAGATAAATTAGTAGATGTGTAAAACTGTTTCACTAGCATACTGACAAAGCATATTTGATAGAAAAGCCAACAATCTTGGTTTTCTTAAAATAAATTAATAATTAATGAATATTTATGTATTAGTTTATAACTGTGAAAGTAGAGGTAGTTACAATAGAACCTATAGGTAGAAAGTTTGGTTTAGTGACCTTATCATTTTAATATGCACCTATAGGTAAATGCTAGGTAGGTAACTAACCTAACCTAACATTTAGTCACATATTAAGTATATGCCTTAAATGCCAACCGCTTCATGTCTCGAAACGAAAGAAAGTCAAAGGAGGACGAAATAGTTTAACATCATCATTAACAGATGGACGTCCACTGCTGGACATAGGCCTCTTGCATAAACATCCAAACAAAACCTTCTCGAGCCGCCAGCATCCAGCGGCTCTCTGGCTCTGGATGCTTGATATCCTCCCACTTGATATCCTTAGTCCACCTAGTGGAGGGTCGACCAACACAGCACTTTCTGGTTTCCGTTCCTTGCGACTTCAACGTTGACGAAAAAAATAACGAAACGTAGGACGAAAAAGTTGGTCGACAATAATTATGTTTTTTCTCTTCGGGATATACATAACGAGAGATACACGCCAATAGAGATTGTCGTTAACACTCTAGGCCTGCAGGCAAACAACTAGCGTCAGAGGTAGGTATAGGTAGAATTAGCTTGACCCTTCCAAGTAAGCTCGTTGCCATTGTAGACTCCTATGTACCACCGTCACCTTTTTACCATCGCACTGCAAGACACCGGGTAGGTTTATATCCCTACGTTCTCTTCTTCGTTTCTTATACGCATGGCTAGGATGTGGAACTCTCTCCCGAAATAAGTATTTGCTAATTCTTACAACCTGGGCATCTTTAGAGCGTGGTCAAGTGCGAGCTTATAAAAAAAAGACTGCATCTTCACTTAACATCAGGTGAGATTCAAGGGTTGAAAGTCATTGATAAAAAAAATAGAATCTCCTTTTGTAAGAATGTGTCAATAAATATTGAGCGTATCCATACAAAGCCAACGCGCTACGTCGAGGGGCGAAGAAGACGGATAGCCTGGCAACTTACCGTTGTCTGGCGCTAAGGGATTTTTTATTGTTGCCGCAAATTGTGTCGGCAACCCTACCGCTGCATACTTTATGTCGCCTCGCGCTACAAGGGCTGTCACCTCTGCGATCTGAACTATTAAATATTATAAAGCGTTAAGATTCGAATTTTGTTTGTTTGTTACGATTTCACTTCCCAACTTCGCGATACTGCCTAAAGTATTTTTAAAACAAAGAAAATTCTAATTTTTCATACGATTTTCTAACCCAGGATCATGCCGTTGTTAAAGCTAATTAAATAAAAAATTAACATAATTGTCTACATTGTATTATATTTTTATTAAGTTATCAATCATCCCTAATATATTGAGCTTTATGTAAATAAACAAATAACCATTATTTGTATTTCTATTTTTCCTCAATTGACAGCCCTAAGTAATGGTGCATAGTTTATGTTAGCTTTCTCATTCGTACTTCTACATACACTGTATCTATAGGGTTGAGCACTATAATTACTGTCCACACGTTTACAATGGCTTGCTCATAGAACGCATGATCTCTATATCTATGACGTATAGTCACAGATATAGATATGTAAGTAACCCTATTCTTTCATCATCATCATAGATCATGATGATGAAAGAACAGGGTTACTGTATAAGTAACCCTATTCTTTCATCACCATCATCGACCTGATGAAGAAGCGATGAACTTTCTTCTTTTCTCATTATAATAGCGGTCTATATAAAATGCGTCACCTCATGTAAAGTGACCACTGGCCATAGACTTTGGCAACGTCAGATAGGCGGCTATAAATTACAAAAAAGCAAAAAAAAAATACCTAATTAATACACTTATTTTTTATTTTATCGTAAAATATAATGTCACAAATAAATGACCGTGCTCGACACATTTAATATTTAAACAAAATATGTATCTGTAATTTATAAACAAATAAAATAAAAAGTCATGGGCGCAATTTAATTTTCTAAAATCCATAAATTAACAATTAATTTCGTAATAAATACCTATTTAATTATAATTTTATGACGAATAAGTGTGGGAATCGACCTGAGACCATCAAGTTCAATAAAAATTTAAATTAATAATAATTCTTTAAGGAAAGCCGACTAGAAACGCCATTATAAAGTAAAATATAACATTTAGATTACAAGAGAATATAATATCTGTAATAAAAATAAACTTAAAAAAAAAGATGCCGGTCAACTTGAGAACCTCCTCCTTTTTGAATTCGGTTAAAAAGTATAACCAGACTAAGTACTTTTTTTTAATTTATATACCCTAGCCTTTGACACCCGTGTTATTATTACGAACCCTTTGACATCTCATTCATTAATTAAAATCGGTTTAGCAGTTTTCGGTGTAGCAGGATAATAATCACGACACATACTCGTAGTTCGAAGAACCGATGGACTTTGGGTTCCCGAACTCTCAAAGTGCTGGAATGGCGACCCCTTATCGTAAAGCGCAGTGTTAGTCGATTCCCCACTAGGTGGACCGACGACGCAGGTTATAAGTAATAGTTACATGCCGGCGGCTCAAGTATGTGGTGTTTGGAAGTCCTTATAAAAATCCTACATCCAGCAGAGGACGTCCATCGATTGATAATAATCATCATATCAGCCGATGGACGTCCACTGCAAGACATAGGCCTTTTGTAGCGACTTCCAAACATCACGATCCTGCGAATCCCTGCGACTCGCTTCATCGGTCGACTGACACTGCGCTTTCAGAGACGGGGTTAATGATGATAATGATGATCATGATTAAATAAAAATTAATCAATCTATCATCATAACATGGGCCAGCGAAAGTCTACTCTGAACAAATATCTTTTGTAGGGACTTCCAAGAGTTCAGGATCTTGGTGGCCAAAGAATATCTACGATTTGTTCTAAGACCATTCTCTACTTAAAGAGAGTGATGCTAATTATTACAGATGTAAAGTGACTATTCTAAAGCCAGCGAGTAGATATAAAGAAGGTGAAAATTGTTGTCATTTAAAAAACCTCACCCAATATATGAAAAAGATGAAAAAAATTAAAAAAAAACCTCACCCAATATTGTAAGACGATTGTACTTATAATTCTTTGAAATCGAAACTGTAGCGGTGAATAATTAAAATCGGTATTCATTACAAAGGACCGTGCAGAATTAATTTCCTTCGTTTCCACATAATTAATGAGAAAATGAGCTTAATATCTTAAGAATTCAAAGAAGCCCTACAAGAAAATAATAGGAACCAATTTCTCATTTGCTCTTCCTTTGCAGCCATCAAATGACCGGCGAAATTTTGATCGAAGAAAAATCAAAGAGAACTTTAAAAATGAATGAAGTTATGAACCGCGAGCCGGTGAACGATTCGCTTACAGAGTTTGTACCGATCTAAAATTAACAAGAGACAACTACAAGTAAAGAGCCAACTAAAACTAAACTATACTATGTTAAATATACTATGTATATTGTATAATCTATAATTTATTCCCAGTAAAAAACACAGATTACAATGATCATTATGTTTAAGTCTTAGTTTTAGTTATTTTAATTTAATTTGGCATGTCATAATGACTTTGTACAGGTATCTGTTGTTTTTAGGTAATCTCGTATTAAAAGTAGGTATATATAATTTTCACTATACCTACATATATTTATGATACTGATATTACGACTTATGAATCTTAACAATATTCTTTGTGGAAAATAATACCTGTAAAGTATAAACTGAAAACAATTATAAGCTTCTCAAAAATCCTGTTAATTATCTTATAAATATGTAAATATGTAATATTATTGCACTTATATTTTGAATAAGAGATAAGAGATGTAATGTGTATCTCTTTATCAAAGCATAGCTTAATTATATTTTAAAATTTCACCTATTAATTTTGAACAAATCGTTCACTAGCTCATGGCGTATAATAAGAAGGACATGTTTTTCACAATTATGACACCGTCAGGTGGGCGTGACGGTTAATATTGGATATTTCGAACTTTTTTTAAAGTCGTACAAAAGTTGTACAAGGTACGTGATCGAGTTTTATACAGGGTGATTGAAAAAGCTTTCTCAGCACAACGTAATAAGAAAAGCTTTGAAACATATTTTCATGTTTATTAAAACTTTGTATTTCTATTTTTCAAAGATAATAAGATACCGAAGGATAATTTGTTTATAATAACATATTTATTTCTGTAATTATTTTTGCAACCAGCGGCCATTTGATAATTTTTTTAGAATCTAGTACGTCGTAGTGTAAGCCGATCCTATAGAAACAGCGCGACAGCCTCTAAAAGAGAAAAGTTCAAAAGGTGGGTAAAGATCAATAAAACTCTGGGACAGAGACTCGAAGAATAGAGGATAAATGGGTGAAGAAAACGATTCCGTCGGTATTGAGGTTACCACTAATTTCAGTTTTTTTTTTTAAAAATATTTGCCATATCTTTTTAAATATGACCAATATTCCTATTCCGCTCCAAGACTGTACTAGGAGTGGGTACGACAATAGACCAAAGGGGCCGGGATCGAACCACCACCCCTGCGTGTTAAGTTCGACCGCTCTTACCGTTGAGCTATTGCGGCTATAATATATTGCAGTTATCAATAATCTGAAATTTAAACGTAATTTTGTACATTTAGATATGGAGTTCTTTAACTATCCGTGAATATTTTCAACAAGCAGTTTATTTTAAACTATAGTAGGTAAATGAAAACTGTTTCCACGAGTGTAATGCGTAAAAGTTGTTTGTTACATATTAAAATTCTTCTTTGGCCTCGCATAAACGGGATAATATGCTGTATAAGTACAAGGGATTAACTTTCCTGATTATGCGATATCATTTATATAACCTCATATTTCATGGCATGTATCTTACAGTCACCTAACAACGGTCGTAATCATAATTTAAAAAATAATTATAATTTCAAGTAAAAGAACACGCTGTATAACGTCAAAATCCATCTTGTCAGGCCCCTCGCATGCATTTTAATGACGTCACCCTCTAACCCTTGCGAGATTTACTCGCGAGTCGCGAATACGTGCCGCTGCGTACGTCCTTTGTTTTTATTTGGCAATTCTCAGGGCTGAAATGAATTCCTTTTCTACCAAGTGAAACAAAGTAAAAAAAGTGATATACTTAGCATAACATTAATAACTGAGGCTTTTTAGTAAAACCTTTTACTGCCTAAAAGGTGGCCTTGCTTTTTGGTCGTTAGGAAAATCTGAATGGAGAGTTTAAGTATACGACCTCTTATTAACAGAGGTAGCCCAAAGAAGCAACTAATATGTATTGCTCTTTTCTGCCTATAAACAAGATAACTGGATTTTTGTTTGAATGGTATGATAGCCGTTAAATAACAAACAAGATTCAAACATTTGAAGATATTACATAAATATATCATATTTTAGAACAAAACGAATATTTGTCATATATTTTAAATATGACCAATATTTCCCCCAAATTAGTGGGAACGCTGTATCAAGAGTGGATACGACAATATTCCAACCGGGCGAGAATCGAACCCAGGACTCTCAGCGTTGAGACTGGCCCTATGACATAGGACATAGAGTAACGTATTGTAAGATTTGTTCCCAACAAATGCAGTGGCGTGTACTAAAAACACGCAAAAAACACTGCATACTCTAAGGATTCGAAACTGTATTGAAGAAGGAATTTTTCATTTTGTACAATTTGTACGCATAATGCGTACCCTAGTTAAAAATCTCGTGCACGCCACTGGCGGCGTGGTAGCCCTGTTAAAGTAGTTAGTTTTCTTTAAGTGAACCATACGCTTTATCCATTATCCAGTAACCATTATATTGTTAAAAATAAAACTATGTATATAAGTAGGTAAGCCTATATGAAAAGTTCATTTTCTACACTAGTGAAACATCGTGTCCCCTAGTCCGTACAGGGGTGACTAATAGAGCATCCAGTTCGCGACCATATCGATTCAATTACACCAATTTGGAGACCGCTGCTGTATCGATTCCGGTTAATTTAGCTTTTTCCCTAAAAGGTTTTCCGATAGTAACATTTTTATCTCGTATTATACCTACCTCGTATTATACCTTATACCTCGTACTTATTGTCTAAATAAAAGTGAATCAAAACTACAGTTTATGAGAAGTATTAATTTATTAAAACAAAGTAGTTATGTCTTCAAAACTGGTTTTATGATTATAGATTTTTTCAGTGTTTTAAAAAATCGGAAAAATTAGTAATTACCAAGCCCGTAAGCCGTGATAGCCCAGCGGATATGATCTCTGCCTCCGATTGCGGAGGGTGTGGGTTCGAATCCGGCCCGGAGCATGCACCTCCAATTTTTCAGTTGTGTGCATTTTAAGAAATTAAATATCACGTGTTTCAAACGGTGAAGGAAAACATCGTGAGGAAATCTGCATACCTACCAAAGAATTTTCTTAATTATCTGCGTGTGTTAAGTCTGCCAATCCGCATTGGGCCAGAGTGGTGGACTATTGGCCTAACCCCTCTTATTCTGAGAGGAGACTCGAGCTAAGCAGTGAGCCGAATATGGGTTGATAGTGATGAAGCCCGTAAGTCGAATAACGATGCAGTCGATGGAAATCTTATGTCAGCCACTGACAATCAAAAAAGCTCACATTCCTGCAGCCGAGAAAACTGATCGTGTGTTGATCTCGATGTGCATGACACCATGCCGATCGCGACCAATACACGATCAGTTTTATCGTCTGTCAAGCTGTTAGTATTGCAGGCATGTGAGCTTACTTGATCATTAGATTGCATCGTCACTCGATATGTGAGAACAGTCAAGGATTAACTTGTCATTAAATAAAAAAGTATATGTCGTACTTCAAAGTCGTCATTGTCGTCACATCGTATATTTTAATTTTATTTCATTGTTGTGGCCTCACTGTATGGAATTAAGCCATAAAATGCCTACAATCGAAGTACCAGCAATCGGTGTAGTGGAAAAAAAGCCGCACTTAATATCGCCGTACAATAAATTACGAGTGGCGTCCCAGTGAACAGGAAAATAAAACATTGCCTCGCCCCGCTTGTACGGTTATACCACCGTAGAGGTAACTTTTTCTTAAAGCTGGTTCACATGACAAGCGTTTGACGCGCGTTTTGTTTTTTATTCTTTACAAGTTAGCCCTTGCAGTGGCGTGCACTTCATAGATGCAAAAATGTATCGCCTGTCGTGAGGGCCCATTATGAAGCTGTATTGGAACAGGAATTTCCCATTTTGTTCTATTTTTATGCACGCCACTGAGCCCTTGACTACAATCTCACTTGATGGTAAGTGATGATGCAATCTCAGATGGACGCAGGGTAACTTGGTATAAGGAGGATGAAAGTCCACAACCTTTTCGGTTTCTACGCGACATAGTACCCGAACGCTAAGTCGCTTGGCGGTACGTCTTTGCCAGGGTGGTAACTAGCCACGGCCGAAGCTTTCCACCAGCCAATTTAGGCCGTTTACAACCATAGCCGTTAATTTAAGGACGTACTTACGTTCTCATTAAGCGCAATATTTTAACGCGGATAGACGTATATACCGACATACCGATACGATATATAAGTTCTTTTGACATGTTTTTTTTATTTTGTTTGTTGACTCTACTTACTATTCGAAGGGTAATTTTATGTAAAATAGGTACCTAATTGAATATTTCTCAAAAAAAAAAAACAAAATTATACATAACTGGCTTTCAGTCGGCCTTGGGTGGATTTAATGTTACAATATTTCTGCATTCAAAGCGCGTTGGGCGCTTATCATCTGAATGTACCCTTAAGAGGTGGACCGTTTGACAAGTAACTGTGCGCATCTTTTAATTATCAACGAACATGAGAATAAACTTAATTAATTAAGACAAAACTTTTACTAGTAAGTGTAGTGGTTTTATACTGAAAACTAGTAAATGGAATCTAATTATTGTTGTACAACTTAAACATTTTTATCTTTTTTTTTATTGAAATCGGGTAAACATCAAGTTTTCATGTCATATTCAAAAGAAAGATGCATCTTTATAATATTGAACTGAGAAATATTCATAAAATAATTTTCGATTGAATATTGCAAAAAATATTTGAAACTTTTTATCATCATAATGTTGTATCAGTTCAAGTATTTTTTCACAACTTTTAAGTATGAAATGGATTGACATAATTTCCTTTCCCCTTAAATTAAGCGGAAATCTTGAACTTGTGTAAACAAATAATGACATTAATCGTTCGTTTTATACAGTTCGTAATTTATTTTACCTGAGGGATTTTTTTATTTATTACAAGTTAGCCCTTGACTACAATCTCACCTGATGGTAAGTGATGATGCAGTGATGATGATGGAAGCAGGCTAAAAATATTTTCTACACGGCATCGTACCGGAACGCTAAATTGCTTGGCGGTACGTCTTTACCGGTACGGTGGTAGCTAGCCACGGCCGAAGCCTCCCACCAGCCGAAATGGCGGTGGATGGAAAGTAGTAGTAAGCTAATTTTCGTATTGTATTTTTAAGTATATTTTCTATTATGTACTTTATTTGTGACTAAATTTTCAAAAAATATCTGTTTTTACATAATCCGACTTAGGCCCCCTGCCTACTAGAGATATTTTTTGTTTAGTATGTCATTTTGTTCTTCCGTACTATTAGTAGGACAGATTAGGAGGAACAGGTAGGAGGTTAAGCTAAATGATGAAAATATTAAAAAAAAAATTCTTGTAGTTTCCCACGTATTAAATCCATTAAATCTATGCAAGTACCCATTTTTTTCTTGAAAAAAACATACTTAAAACATAAAGCTAAAACTACAACTTTTCCTTTTAGATTTGTCGTAGATAGATTACAAGTCGTTACATTGTCCTTTGCATCGCACGGTATTTACGCACCCATGTATGTCGAACGTGTTGTAAAGTGAACGATATTTTGAAGCGTAGGCCTTTAATATTTTGCGACAAAAAATAAGTCACTTAATTAGTTCTCGTTAAGTTAAATAAATGATTGACAGCCGCAGGTTGTGGCCACTGGCCAGTGAAAGTGCTGCCATTGTGGACTTCATTATAACTGTGTTTTTTTTTTTTTACAAGAAAATTGGATACAGTGCGCTCGACTGTTTAACTTTTGATGTAATTAATGAGATGTAATGGACCGATAAAAATATATATGTGACATGATTATTTATAAATCAAAATCAATTTTAATACGTTATGTGACATAAATATCGACATTTTTATTTTATTTAGTTAATGCGCTTAATTAAATAATTGATATGTCGAAACGCTCAATTTTTAACCGACTTTAAAAAAAAAGAAGAGATTCTCAATTCGACGCATATATTTTATTACCTCATAAATTCGTCATTTATTATCCAAATTTTAAAAATTATTTTTTCGTTTGAAAGAGTAGGTAGGTATACCTACTTCCAGAATAGCCCCGTTTAATTTTCATGAAAATCGATTCAGTAATTTTGTGTTCAAATCAAAATGACATTAATGAACAAAACTGCCCTTCTGTGGTGCTTTCGGTCACTATGGCATCTAAAAATAGAAAAAAAAATATTTTTTGTTTACAAAAAAGAATTGCTTTAAAAAAATTTAACCAATTACAAAGATGCATTACTCTAAAAAGTGAAAAATAACATACCTTTCTATTGATCGATTTGTATTATAGCGGACGTTAATAGCAATTATCAACCTATTAAAATAAACATCAAATCAATAATTGACAATATATCATTTACCTACTGTGTGATCCACCAGCATACGCACCGGATGACATTTTAACATAGAATCTCAAATTCATGTCACCTAGCATACGTCAAAGATAGTGAATAAACCTGCTTATAGTGTTTTAACCCTCTCATATCATTCTAAGCACATCAACCCATATTAAAGCAACTTCGTGGATTTCAACTTACAGAATAGTCCCACTCCTTTAAAGCCTAGACATTATATTGATGACTCAACAAAAACAATCGTTTGCACGCTACTTCACACCAACTTTATAAAAAACAGCATAAACTTTTTATATCTCTTGCGTTTTTTAGCTTGTAATAAAATTAATCTGACAATGTTACATGCTGATAGAGTTCAAGGCTCAAGGGTTGTTCCAACTCAATTTAATGTTCGTAACAACAACCCTTGTGTATTAACAACGCTTCGCCTGAAACGGGCTCGCATGAATTATTCACGGGCTGAAAGTGAACTGTGTGTGCCTGTAATTTTGACTGAAATATGTTAAAAAAATGTTGTTTGTCTGACGAATTTTATACAATGAACTACCAGTTACCTTGCAGTTTTACTCGCATAGCTCCCGTTACTGTGGAAAAACGGGGATAAATACAACCTCGCTGACGCTCACAAATAACGTAGCTTGTAGCTTTCTATTGGTAAAAGAATTTCAGTGCTCCAAGAGACTACTCCCTACAATCTCACAAACTTTACCTCTTTATAATAGTCAATAGTCATTATTCATTTATTTCAATTAGGCTTAGTTTACCTTTTCGAAAGGTCAAGTATTAATATTAAATGATAATGGTGATAATAATTAGTCATTATCTCATTGCTCATGCCTGGCGCACGCACATCGTCAAGCGACCATGTCAATTAATTAAAAAAAGCACTGCTATACCTAACCTAACCTACCGTTACATTGATTACCGATAGACCTATTATCAAAGTTACCGACATAGCTCAACGAGTCACAATGCTAAAGTAGCAATGAGTAGAGCATAGTTTGAATTGCTGAGAGATGTTAGAAATTAGTGGAGCTATGCTCTAGAGTATCTCTGCGTGAATCAGGTATTAAAAGATCCGAATAAAAGAAAAAAACAGAGAAATTCACAACTCAAAGAGTTGCAAAGCTGAAGTGGCAATGGGCGAGGCACACAGTTCGAATAATCGAAAGACATTGGTGTTCTAAGGTGATGAAATTGCGACCACTGTTGAGCTCAAGTCTTCTCTCAGAATGAGAGGGGTTAGGCCTACACTTTTACCCACGGCCCGATTATTAATAGTCCACCACGCTGGCCCAATGCGGATTGGCAGACTTCACACACGCAGAGAATTAAGGAAATTCTTTGATAAGCAGGTTTCTTCACAATGTTTTTTTGTTTTGGTCCTTACTAAGTGTAGCAGTGATTGTCTATCATCTGATGATGATGATGACGATGACGATTACGATGAGAACGACCATGATTATTATGATGAACATGATGATAATGATTAGGAAGAGGATGATGAAGATGAGTTCAATTGAGGTAAGTTAATCCGTACTACACAACCCTACAGCGGATTGTGAAAGAAATGAATCGCGATATTAATTGTTTGTGATGCAACGGCGGAATGATATCTGGGATATCGCGGCCGGGATCAGGAATGCGTCACACCGATTCCCAGTACTGACTCGCTTTATTGTGAACTTGTGCATGAATGAAGAATACGAAACTTTGTCTTTATTTTGGTCGCATTATTTTCGGTACCGTGGTCAAATGAGGAATCCATGCTTTTATTTTTGTCGAGATATCTCAAATGTTCTGAATGTAATGATAATAAGCTGTCTAATTGCTTGGGCACTCAAATGTCCCGCAGCGGAAGGGTTAATTTTTTTTCATAAATTTTTAATAGTGTTTGTATTGAGTATATTTTTATATCAATACGTTAAAAATGTTAAAAAAGGACAATTCAGGAATGTAAATGAATTCTCTAATATTTTTTCAAGTAGGTACTAATTATATGCAACTTTTCCCATCCATGTAGGTACACAACTGGTTCCAAAAATTTACTTCAAAACTTAAACAAGTTACCTATTGGTAAGTAATTTCTTTATGCTCAAGTTCTATTGTCACTGTTTGCGTGAGATTAGATACTTAATGAAATTAGAAATAGAATATGAAACGACTTACTTCTATATTCGTTTAAAAATTCTCTTAACTCTCTCTATATCCAGCTTACTTTGTTTCGTTTAAGCACTACCTACACTCGAATTTTAGAAACATCTATTATGTAACCCTTTTATAATCTACTCCTCAAAAGTGTTACATAACAATTTATTGTTTTATTATGCTTGTTTGACCTAAATCACTTTCAACACCGCAATCATACAATAAACAAAGAATAAAACCAATTGAAAGTTCTTTTCTTACATTAACATCGTAGTTAAACAATACAAATAAAGACGCAATATTAAAAACAATTAAAACAATAAAACAAACCATAACTCATATTCAATAAGCGTAAACGTCTATGGGAATAGACAATTCCGTTTAACAGCATCCTATTGTCTATGCGCCGGCAAATCTTCGCAGAATGCCACTTTGTCGCGGCTGTAAAGAGTTATTGTGGAACACAAAGACGCATTGTCGTGAAGCCTTGTCGATTGTTAAGCGACATGTCTCAGATATTAGGTATTCAATTTAGTACTGACGTAAGCGTGGTAGAAATAAATCTAACCTGATATTATAAAGCTGAAGAGTTTGTTTGTTTGGTTGAACACGCTAATCTCAGGAACTACTGGTCCGATTTGAAAAATTCTTTCAGTGTTAGATAGCCCATTTATCGAGGAAGGCTATAGGCTATATATTATCCCCATATTTCAACGGGAACGGGAACCACGCGGGTGAAACCGCGCGGCGTCAGCTAATCTTATCTATATCTGGAACAAAGATGTACCGCCAAGCGATTAATCACTTTGGTACGATCATTATCATTCGATAATCATTAACATCCTATATTCAGCTCACTGTTGAGTACGAGTCTCCGTTCATGAGAGCGGTTAGGCTGGTAGTCCACCACGCTGGCCTATTGCGGATGGGCAGACTTCACACACGTAGAGAATTTAGAAAATTCTCACGTATGCAGGATTCCTCACGATGCTTTTTGCTTCACAGCTTGAGACACGTGATATTTAATTTCTTAAAATGCACACAACTGAAAAGTTGAAGGTGCATGCCCCGGACCGGATTCAATCCTACTGTTTGTGGATTTTCGTCCTCCTCCGAAAAAGTCCGATTCCATCTTAACATCATCACTTACCATCAGGTGAGATTATAGTCAAGGGCTAACTTGTAAAGAAAATAAAAGAGTATCTGCTGGCCCTTTATTAGTAGAAAAAACGGCCTTGCCTTCCGAACCGGTCTTTGAATAATTGTAAATTAAGGAACAAAGTATTTATAAGAGATGCCACTAAACCGTAACAACCCAATGAATATGACCTCTGCCTTCGATTCGAAGAGCGTGAGGACGAATTTAGTCCATGGCATGCACCTCCGACTTTTCATTTATGTGCATTTTGAGGAAACCTGCATACTTAGAAATTTTCTTAATTCTCTACGTGTGTGAAGACAAGATTATTCTACCCATACCTGTGACGGTTTTCTACGCGGCATCGTACCGGAACGCTAAATCGCTTGGCGACACGTCTTTTTCCGTAAGGTGTAACTAGGCACGGCAAAAACCTGATCCTAATCTGATATTGTCATGTTGGGAATCGATCCCAGGACCTCTGTCTTGAGAATTACATCTCTACCAACTGCGCCAGAGGTCATCAAACTTGTCAAAGAACAAAAAAAAACACAAGTTACAAGCAAGTAACTGGCAAGTGTAAACGAACTCAAAATATTTCTATTGTCTCAAAAAAAACAGTCGTAAAACACCGCCGCAGGTAAGCGATCACTCACAGCGCTCATAAATAAGATATTCATATTAAGTAACTAATGTTACCTGCCTTCTATAATTTGGAACATTTACATTGTGCTTTCAAAATATATATATCACTGTACAAATTACGTTTTCGTCTATTGTTAACAATTTGGGTTATTATGTGTGGTACAAGTAATGAGCGATTATTTAAAATGCTTAATTTAAATTACCTTATATGACGGGCATTAAAACCAATTCAAGATATTGCAAGAATCAAGATTGAAGCAAGAAACAACCCCTATTGTTTTACTTGAATAGATAGATTAGTACATAATGTAGGTTTTATTGTTTATTTTTTACACGTGTTGTATAATTAAGTTTTCGACTTTAATTATCACCATTAAATCATGACATACCTTCAAAAGTGTTTGTAAAGTAAGCCTAAGTTGAAATAAATGAATTTTGACTCAGACTTAGGACTATAGGACTCGTAGAGTTGATTCTATCGCCATTAAGTCTTCTGTTGAATACCCACCTACTGAAGAATGGAAGTTTTTTCTTTACCCCTCACAAAGATTTTGTAAAGTTAGTAGAGATAATTTATTTTATAGAAAGAGTAAAGAAACAAACAATATACCTACTTAATGGATGATAGCAACAAGATCCTATTTAGTTTCTTTATTCTTTCCATAATCTAATCTATCCCAGCACCTTTGGTAAGTGTAGAAGGCTTCTAATATTATAAACGCGAAAGTTTGATTGGATGTTTGTATCATTGTTTGTTTGGATGTTTATTACTCTTTAACGCCGCTACCACTGAAGCGATTTTGCTAAAATTTTGAATGGATTTTACTCTGGATTAACACATAAGTTTTTTTCCATCTCGAATAATTCATGATTCCCGCGAGATTTGTAAAAAACTGAATTGCACACAGATGAAGTCGCGTGCGTCCACTAGAAGTAGATATTATGATAATAATCCAACAATATCAAAAACAATTTTTAAGTATTTACACATTGTCTATATTGTTTCATTTCTCAAACCGCTAACCGCCTGTGACTTGATCTTCACTGAGAACAACATCATAACGTAGATGGATTGTTACACATTACGAGCCCAATCTTAATCCCCGGCGATTAGCACTGCGTTTAATTAGTGGATACCCGCGGGACAATGGCCACGCATTTGTCATTACACGGGCCGAAATAGCCCCGACCAATTGGCTCACATCTTATTCCGAACTACCGCCTTTTATGTCATTAGTAGATGTAACTTTAGTTAGATGTAGCGTTACAAAATACTTGTAACGTGATTTTTTTTTCTATTTTTTTTTGAAGTGATAACTTATTTTGAGAGAGTACACCGCTTGGTAACGTAAAGGTAGCATTCCGATCTTGGCGACCGCGACCTGCGACCGCTACTGGGTCATGCGACCAACTGCTTAGTATGAATTTGTGTGGAGCACTAAACAAATCCCGAGACCGTGTCGCGCGACCGCCAAAACCATTTTTACCTAATTGCAAGTAAATTAAACAACATAACGAAAAACAAAATGGCCATGGTTAAGATATATACCTAGTTTTCTACACAAAACAAAAATTTAAGAAAATAAGTTTGCTTTCCCTGAGATTGAAAGTAAAATGTGAGCAGTATTTTTCAAAAAAATAAACTATCGAGAAAAGTTTTACAAATTGTGTATTTTGTGTAGTCATAACGAAGCTAACACTTTGAAATATCATTTACCCAAATATCAGGCTCCTAACTTTTCCAGAATCTGAGATCCAGAACCATTTGTAACCACCAAATTGCATATTGCACACTCTTAAGTGCTCCATATAAATTCATACTAAGCAGTGAGTCGCACGACCCGGTCGCGGTCGCGGGTCGCGGTCGCCAAGATCGGAAAGCTACCCGCGTTACAGCTGACGTTCGCACGCTTGATGCGTATACTTGACAGAGCAAAATTCGGACTAACTTTACAACCACAGACTATTTTTAAAGTTTCTATGTTGCTGCTGTCAAGATGTTCTTCACACCTCTCCGACAAGAGGATTCTTAATTAAATTCTTATAATTATTTCATCACACTCATATTATAAAGGCGAAAGTTTGTGTGTAAGTGTGAAAGTTAAGTATGTTTGTTCCTCTTTTACGCTGCGGCTACTGAAGCGATTTGGCTAAAATTTGGAATGGAAATAGATTTTACTCTGATAGATAAAAACTGTTGCAAAGAAGCTTTGCAGATGCTTATGATATTCAATTAATTATGCAAAGAAAAACAATATGTTCCATAGTAACCTAAACATCCGCGAAAACAATATAATAATTATCGCTTTTAATTACCATGATAATACGATAAACAGCGCTAAGTAAATACAAATATTGACATAGATCTTCATCGCATTAACCTTTACCACCTATTATTACATTATCAGTATCTAATTTTAATTGTGAACTAGACCAAGTATAATAGTTAGCGTAGATAAGGAATGTTATCCACATAAATACCTATTACATAGTGTTATCTATGGTCTATAGTCTATAGTATGTAAAGAGGTAAAGTTTGTGGTGTTATCCCCTATAACCTCTCCAATGTTGCGCGGATCTCTCTAATCTCTGGATCTACTAAACCGACTTTGAAAATTCTTTTATCACTAGAAAGCCACGTTAGTTGAGAGTGTCATAGGCTACTTTTTATTATTTATTTTTGCTTCCTGTATGAAGTGCGTGTGTCCAAGTATAAATCACTGAGAAATTCTTCAATTCATTGTGATATTTAGTTAGTCACAAGTTTAGAGGAAACAGTTTAAATATAAGATATATTTTGAACAATATTAAGATAAAATTGATAACTTCTCAATATTCTCTTTCAGTGCGATTTGAGATCCCACTCGAGTATATTTGCAGAAATTCGGTTATTCTTCCCTATTTCAACCCCCAGAACTTTTAAACGGCTCAACCGATTTTCATCAAGCATGTCTAAGAACACTCCTAAATCACCTTTCATACTAAAAAGAAGAAGAAGAAGAAGAAATACTTTATTGCACACAAAAATACAATTATAAATTGAAACATTAAAAACATAAATTAAACTTAGCATGCAAAGGCGGCCTTATTACTATAAGTAATCTCTACCAGGCAACCCCTGACGAGAGAACTTGCGAAGAAAGAGCGGGAAGGTGCAATACATTATATGTAATTATATATATAAATAATTAAAAAAATATATATATATAAATATAATATAATATATACGTAAATATAATATTAAAATTTACATATGTATTACATAATATATTACAACTAATACAAATATATAATAAATACCTCGAAAAATGAAATTTTAATTCAACGACAAATAATGTCGTTTCAAACGAAACTTAAAAATGGCAAGTGAATTACTGGCACGGACAAAAGACGGCAAATTATTCCACATTTTGACAGCCTCAGAAGTAAAAGACTTGCTAAAAAACTTTGTCTTAGAACAAGGTAATGATCGTGTGGGTAAGGGAGGGGGTGGAGTAGCGATCTACTTACGATCTTACATTCCTTTTTCTATTGTTAGTTCGTCTACTCAACCTCCTTTACCTGATGCAGCTGAGCATTTATTACTGGAAGTCGAACTTTCACATATTAAAATTCTTCTTGGAGTATTTTACTGTCCCCCTTCTATACCTAATTACTTTCACTCTTTTGAAATTTTATTGGAAAATTTAATTCCTCTGTATAGTCATTCTATTGTTTTAGGTGACTTCAATACATGTTTACAAAAGGATGACTATCGTAGCAAGAAGTTTTTATCTATTCTTGATTCTTGTAATTTATCTGTCCTGCCTCTTGCTGCTACACATTACTCTCCTGGTTGTATTCCTTCACTTCTAGATGTCATTATTGTCTCATCTCCTGATTTCGTTTTTAAGCATGGTCAATGTCCTGCCAATTCTTTTTCTTATCATGATCTGATCTATCTCTCCTATAAAATACGTCCTCCTAAAGCTAAATCAAAAATTCTTCTGCAGCGTAACTTTGCAGGGATTGATAAAGGTCGCCTTTGCGAGGACGCAAATAATTTAGATTGGACTGCCATTACAAGTGCAGACACTCTCGATCGTAAAGTGGACATTTTTAATACTTTGATTACTCAACTTTACGATATGCATGCACCAGTAAAACCTGTCAAAATGAAGCACTTGCCTGCTCCTTGGCTATCGGAGGAAATTAAATTGTTAATGCATAAAAAGAATACAGCTAAGCAAAAGTACAAAACGAAGGACTCCGATATTAATCGTCTAAAATATCACAAAGCCCGGAATCGCTGCAATACATTGTGTAGAGATGCTCAACGACGCCACATTTATAAATCTGTACAAAATAGTGACACCGCTAAAACTTGGAAATTTCTTAATACACTTGGAGTTGGAAAATCATCTTCGAACAATCCTATAAATATTGATTTAGAACTTCTCAATAAACATTTTTCTACTTCCGATACAATTGACAGTACCGAAAAGGAGTCCATTCTTACCACTCTTTCTTCTATACCAACACCAGATTTTCTTCCGTTTACTTTTGAATCTTTTACCGAATGTGATGTTAAGAAGAGTGTTTTGTCTATCGCTTCGAATGCTGTTGGTTCTGATAGCGTAAGCCGTAATATGATTATTCCTATCATTGATATTATTTCCCCAGTTCTTACACATATCCTCAACTATTCCATTTATTCCAGTGAATTTCCACAGGCTTGGAAGAATGCACAAATTATTCCTCTTCCTAAAAAAATTAGTTCCACAACGTTTTCTGACTTCCGTCCAATTTCTATTTTGCCGTTCCTTTCTAAAGTCCTTGAAAAACTTGTCTTCCAGCAGTTATCCGTATTCATAAACCGAAATTTACTTTTAAGTCCATTACAATCTGGTTTTCGTCCTGGTCATGGTACGGTTACCGCTTTGACTAAAGTTACTGACGATATTCGTTGGGCGATGGATAATAGACAACTCACTGTACTAGTTCTGCTTGATTTCAGTAATGCTTTTAATTCTGTAGACTATGACATTTTGTTGAGTCTATTACGCTCTATTAACATATCTCCATCGGTTATAGACTGGTTTCAGAGCTACCTCAAAGGCCGTAAGCAGCGCATTCGGGTTGATGACTTCTTTTCATCTTGGTGCGATGTTACGGCAGGGGTACCTCAGGGTGGCGTGTTATCTCCATTACTTTTCTCTATTTTCATTAATTCGATCACTCAAAATATAACTTCTCTTTACCATATGTATGCAGATGATATCCAAATATACCGCTCTTCATCTCTTGAGAACCTAAACTCAACTGTCTCTGCTATAAACTGTGACCTTAGCGCAATTGATATCTGGAGCAGACAGTATGGGCTTAAGGTAAATCCCCTAAAATCTAAGGCCATTATTATTGGTAGTCCTGCCCTCATCTCAAGAGTTGATTGGGTAGATCTCCGGCCAGTTTTGTATAATGGTACCACTATTCCTTTTTGTGACACAGTTAAAGATCTTGGGGTTCATCTTGATAACCAGTTGTCGTGGTGCGTGCATGTCAAAGAGTTGAGTAAAAAGATGTTTGCTACTTTTGGCTCACTGAGACGTTTAAGATCATTTTTACCAATTCCTACTAAAGTTATGTTAGCACATTCTCTTCTTCTTTCGGTTTTAGATTATGCGGACGCGAGCTATCTAAATATAACTGAGGACCAACTCAATAAACTTGAACGACTTCAAAATCTTGCTATTCGGTTCATATTTAGCCTACGCAAATATGACCATATTTCTGAATTCCGTCAGAAGCTCAAGTGGCTCCCTATTCGTCATCGCCGGGATCTGCATGTACTTTCACTTTTGTACTGTGTGTTGTTTAATCCAAAATCTCCTGTGTATCTGAAGGAGAAATTTACGTTCCAGGGAGTGCAGTCTGAACTGAGACAGTGTCGATTACTAACTCTATGTTTACCCGTGCATAAGACGAAATTTTATAAACATTCTTTCGTTGTGCAAGCCGTTAAGTTATGGAATGCTCTCCCTTTAAACATACGGCAATCAAAGACACTGGTCATTTTTAAAAATGCCGTAAAGACTCATTATCTGGTGCAGTAAAGACGATCTGTATATATTATTTCTTTTCAATATAAGGTATTTATTAGTATATTTTGATATGTATTTTATTCATTATTGTAGGTATTTGTGTAATATTGTTTATGTATTAGGATGTAAATTATTTGTATGTATGTGTATTACTAATACTATGGTTATTTTTGTTTTACGCCACCTGCTGATGTCCTTAAGTTTTCCTAAACCGAAGGTTGCCTGGAAGAAATCGCTACTTAGCGATAAGGCCGCCTTTTGTATGCTGATCTCTTCTTAATTTGTTTTTTATTTCACTTGTTTTTGTCTTTGTGGTGTGCAAATAAAGTATATTTATCTTATTTATCTTAAGGTAGGACCAAACGAAACTAATGCTTCATCCGTTCGGGAGCTATGGCGCCACAGACAGACTGACAAACATATTCAAACTTATAACACCCCTTTGCGTCGGGTGTTAATGAAATATGATCGTTTCCGTTATCCAAGGACATAGTAAAAGGTATAAAAGGTGAGTTAAAACCGCGCTTAGCTATTACACGGATCGTGGTGGTCCTAACATTGTTTTTAACTGCCCATTATATGGCCAATTAAATAGAAAACGTCTGAGCAACGGCAAGCACTCGCTTTATTTCGGTGTGACAGTAAAACTGGTGGTAATTAAAGTGGTAGTTACGACGTTGTAATTATGTGGTGACATTTAGTAGAATTCGGGAAGGGAAGTTGGAATATTTAAACACTTACATATGTACACAAATTAAGATGGAAGTACACACTTATAGAAGCACAAAAAATGTGCCTATTAAAAATTAAGAATTAACAAATGAAGTAATAAACCATACCTAATATAATGAAAAAAATATCTAATTGTGTTTCGAGGTTATTTACGTTACGTCTTATAATTCGATGAAGCCAGATGCAAACTCGAAAAAAGATGACGTCATGCGTTGTTCCCTCGCTCTAGGGTTACCAACTTTTTTTACATGAAATAAAGTAAATCTTGCTATAGGGTTACCAAATTTTTTTTACAATAAATAAATTATATTCTGGTCTATGAAGATTATTAAACAGTATTTTAGATAAACGATTTTTTTTTAAATGCAACCATGCCGTCAGTATTTTCTTATGACGTTGTCACGTTCAACTATCGTCAGTAAACCGACTTTACAGACAACCGATTTTTTATTCAAACGGGTGACGATGCAATCTAAAATGGAAGCTGGCTAAATAATAGGTACGACCTTTCGACGGTTTCTACGCGACATTGTGCCGGAACGCTAAATCGCTTGGCGATACGTCTTTGCCGGTAGGTTGGTAACTCCACCAGACCCTAATCGACCAAGCTGTTTGCGTGATCGAATCAGAAATGAAAAGATCCGCAGACGATTCAAAGTCACTGACTCTCAGTGCTCAGCGAGTCGCGAAGCTGAAGTGGCAATTGGCAGGTTACATAGTTCGAAAAGCTGATGGTTGGGAACTCAAGGTGCTGGAATGGCGACCCTGCATTGGAAAGCGCAGTGTTGGTCGACCCCCCACTTGGTGGATGAGGACATCAAGCGGATTGCAGGAAACCGCTGGATGCTGGCGGCTGGAAGTCCATGCAAAAGGCCTATGTCCAGCAGTGGACGTCCATCGGCTGATAATGATGATGATGATATATATAATTATCCCTCAAAGCAGTAGACATTTAGAAGGCTGGGACCTTCTTAGTGATCAGTTGCTAAGGCAGACAACGTAGAAAATTCTAAGCACTAATTGTGAGAAAGATAATCTTAGGTCACCTTTATTGGTAATTTCCTATAATTCATTAATCAAATGTTTTGTTTCTCAATGTTTATACATACGGAAATAATTATTATAATCATAATATAGTTTATAATGCATGACATTGTAGATAAATCAATGTTATTCCGTCTCTTACGTGCAAATGTTGTTTACCTACGATAAAAAAAAATATGAGGTCGTCTTTTGCGGTAGGTCCATAGATGTGATAGAAGTTGATATCTTCCATATAAAATACTTTCTAGAACATTGATTGATTTATTTTTTGATAGTGTAAGGTACAGTCGCCAAGTTTCGTCCCCGAGCCTAATTTCCCCGTCGGTATCTGCTTTTCTAAACATTCTTCTTCTTAAAGTGCCTCTCCATTACTGAAGGTCGGCGGTCAGCTTTCTAAACTTTTCCTTGTCCATGGCTAGGCGGAAAAGTTCTTCGACGGTCTTTATGCCAGTCCACTCCCTTATATTTCGTAGCCAGGACTTCTTTCTTCTTCCTACACCTCTTTTGCCTGCAATCTTGCCCATCATGATGGTTTGAAGCAAACGGTATCTTTCGTGTCGCAAACGTTTCTAAATTGCCATCTAGTTTTAATGCCTCATATATATCTAGTTTTAATACCTGATATAAATCTAAAGTTAGTTATGTCAGTCGGCTTCTGCAAAAGTTTGTCAGTGACACGGTTGAACTGAAAACCGGTAACTCTGATGTTTAATTTATTCCTTCACATGTCATATTATTCTAAAAGTTTGTATTTCACAAAAATGGGGCGGTAATTGGAGACTTTACCTTACCTATTGCTAAATATTTTTTTAATTTTGTATTAGTACTTCAGTTTATTTAACTACCAATTAACTTGGCTGTGCGATCTCACCTGTTGCTAATTGACGATAACCCCTGATTGGCTTCTAAACGCTCAATTAATGAGTGTTATGTCTCTGCATTGGCAGATACCTTTGACAATCGGACCTTATTACGGACTCGGACTTAATCGGACCTTAAATAAAATTATATACGAGTAGGTACAAATAACCGTAATATTGGAGTTTTAACCGAAAATTCAGACACAACTTATTCCTGGTCATAATGCAATAAGGTCATTAAATTATGTGCCATGTGTTTATTGATTATCAAAATCGAGGCATGTTTAAGGCAGAAGTGCATAGACACATTTTAGGCAAGCGCAATGTGGTCATGATTAGTATCAAGTATTTTGCCTTGTAAAAAATTAGGGTGATCCCTTGTCACTCAGGAATATTAATAATATATATTGGCAGATTCTCAGACCTCCCGTATATGATTTCATATAAATCGGTCCAACCAATTCGGAGAATTTATAACAAACAATTGTTTATTAGAAGATAAAAGAGAGACAGTTACGAGAAGACTTATTTCAATTTCAATTTCAATTTCAAAGCCTTTATTATTCCTTACATTATTACATTAAACAAGTTTTTCAATTAATAGTGTATTGTTAGTGTATCTGTTTTAAGTAACGAGAAGACTTATAAGAAGACTAAATAAAACTAAAATATAGAAACCAAGCCATACAATTATAGAAAACAGTTGTATAACTTACTTGTTTTGCTTCACAGGCGTCGTAGAAGGTGTGGGCCTCTTCTCCTCTTTGATGGTGCTATTATTCATTTTCGACGTTAATCTCTTCAGCACATCATCCATCGACCGCTTGTGAGGCGCCGATAGCGACAACGCGCTATTGTGATTAAGCAATGAATTGTTATTGTTGCAGAGACCCAAAACTTTCGCTTCAGCGCCTGGACTACTGCATTCCGAGGAGCCGCGTCTTCTTGCTTGGAGATCGCTGACTTGGTGGAGACTGAGGAAGGAGGATGGGACTAGGAGGTTGTTGGTCATGTCTAATGTTTGGTCGAATCTCTGTCTCTTGCTCGGCTGTTCTTCCTCGTAGGTATCCTCTTCGCTGATGGATGTCCTGGGTGAGGAGCTCGGGGAGAACTTGTAGAAGGTCTGGTGGTCGTTCTCGTCGGACTCGTGGTGGTCAGAGAAGTCCAGGTTGGCGGGACCCGGTTCCTGTTTCTCGGTGTCGGCGGATCCTTCTTGCAACTTTGAGGGTGGCGACTTTCTTTTAGATGACATGTTTCTGGAAAAGAAGAAAGGAGCTGTTAGACTCATAATAGTGACGTATTAGATAGAACTATATGATGCCTATTTCAGCCTTCGCTACTGGTACCTACATATATCTTTTAAGGCTTCGTAGCTCCGTAAAACCACCCTCCTTTGTCAGCCGGCCTATAACGCAATTTCTAGTGTCAGTGTGCCGTTAGCACTTTATTATATTAAGGGCGCCAGACTTCCGACCTGAAGGCGACATCGATTTTATTGTAGGCTAGTAGAATTTGTAGCACAGAGTAGATTGAGAGCCTGTCATAACCTGATTATATAAAAGCTAAATATTTGTTTAGTCAAACTATGTCTTATGATATTTACCTATTATGTTTATTATACTATGTATGGTATATAGGGTAGGCAACTTAACGCAGTGTTGGTCGACACCCCACAGGTGGACTGATCACATCAAGCGAGTAGCAGGTATTCGCTGGATGCAGGCGGCTCAGGATCGTGATGTTTGGAAGTTCCTACAAAAAGCCTATGTTGCAGTGGACGTCCATCGGCTGATATGATGATGATGATGATGAAACAACTATGAAAGTTGGACCTTTGATGGTTTTAGGGGGTATCAGGTTTCACGTTTATTTTAGCGAGGCTGAATTAAACTTATAACACCCCTCTTATTGCGTAAGGGTTAAAAAATTTACTCTTATTACTCACATATATTCATTACTCATATATACCTACTCTAAACTCTTACTCACAATCACACAACTCTAATCGATACATAAGGGGTTCCCAATCGTCTTCATTGGATGTGCCAACAAATGAATTTCTTGTTCAGACAGCGTCTGGCTTCGTTTGATGTCTGTTTGTCGGTACATACCGGCTTAATTGGGCTACGAAATTGACTTATTTCATTAACTGATTCTTAATACCTACTTCGGTGTCCATAGAACTTAAGAGATCGAGAAAAGCCAGATTGTAGTGTATGTGTGTCTTTGACAATATTGTAAGTATGGCAACATTTATGCTGAATGTGCTTGCCAGATACGATCGCCTTCAAAACAAGAGCGAATACAAATCATGTACTTAGCGTAGCTTGATTATTGTCAAGCTAGCCCACTCATTAAAAAGTACATGTATATCAATTCCAATGCGACACTGAACTTTGCTCAAGTAATTTAATAAAATAAACATACATCATTTCAAACGAAAAGGAGCGCAAGGTACGTTGCGCGAAAAAACGCAATGCTTTTTTGGTAACGCTTATGTACCTACAGTTAAATTCACACACCGAGCAAATAATATGAAAATCATTCCTTAAGAAGTAAACTCCAAAAACGTAAGTGATGAATTGCAGTTGGCCATAGTCCAACAGTGGACTTCTATACCTAAATAAATATGTAAACACTCTGATAATCTCATCACAAAGTAGGTCCAAAACGAGTGCCGAATCAGAAGCAATTAGCACAATCAGCAGAGCCCAATTAGATGCTTTAACGAACCGAGCTCTGAGCCTCGAAGTTCCTGACAAATAAGACGCCTGTCCGACCTGAGAGAGGATGTGTTTGTGTTTGCTAACAAGCCTGATACCTACTGGTTCGCGAGTTTTACGTGTTTATGTTAAACCAATAGATTAAAGTTTGTTTGTAAGTTCAATCTAGAGTGAATAGTGACCAGATTGAATATAAATCCTATCTACGTAACTAAGATTGAAATTATTAAATAAGAAATCAAAATAATTAAAGCAGTGAAAGGAAATAATAATTAAATTGAACAGAACTGTACATTGAATATCAAAAGTCGAAAGAATATTGTTAACTTAGAGTTAAAAGAACACTTGAAACCTCTTAAAAAAAACTTTGTCATACTATAGACAACAATATCAGAGACTACTAAAAAGAATTTCCATACTGTTTAGCTTACATCGGATTTTCATCTATAGAAAACAGAAGAAAAAGCTGTAATTGACTATTAAAATGAAGATAAGAATTAAATTGGGTTCTATAAATACAGGTAGATATAAAACGCTAAGTTTGAAGATATATCATAATACCGCTTATATTTTGATAGTTAAAGGTATTACTAGATCGAAATATAGATCCACAAATCCAATTGTAAATCAAATGAATAACCAATCTGCACTTGACAATAATAAAGTGTAAACGCGTTGGAATCGAAATGGATTTGCTGTTGTTGTAGTCACTCCATCCCTTGATAGTTCTCAACCAAACCACATTAAACTTGACACGATTCACGCTAAAATAAAACTTATCTTTATAGCCATAGAGGCTTTGTATTGTGAAATAGATTTGAAGTTTGTTACTATTAATTTCCTTTCCATTACAAGCACAATAACATCACGCGGTGGCGGGAACAATATGGCGATTTGGCGCGAAAACAGTTAAGTCAATTACGTTCGGAAAATTGTGTAGGAGTTACATGAATAGTCTTGTGATGTTCGGAAAATATAACAAATTATATGTTTGGATTGTAACGGTAAAGCTTTTGAAGTATCTATATTGTTTTCTGGGTATAACGTTGTTTCTGGCAGTCGATCAAGCATATTTTCGTGAGTAGATGCTTTGATTTAGAAAAAAGTTGATAATATTTGCCAGTACTATAACATGAGTCATTAATGTTTATTATTTGTATATATGTACTATGTATTATATTGGTATCACGAAAATATCTAGCTTTTACATCTAAAACCGTTAGATGTATAAAAAAAATCAAAACAATTTTGTTTTAAATTTTATAATCAATAATTATTATAATAATAAATGTTAATATCGTTGGATCTATATACATACAAACCAATGTTCTATCACGAAAAACTAATGTTTGTGACCTTTTAAATAACGTCGCTTTTGGTTTTATGAGAGTTTTAAGATTACCAAAATGAAGGTGTGAATTTTAGTTTACCTATTATTGCTCATTGAGATCGAACTTTATTTTCCATAATTAACTGATATGGCAATCTCCAATAACAGCAGCTATAGAATTTTCTTTTTTCAAATGGTTTTATTTATTAAAAATTATCTTACAAAATTCATTGACGTACAATTAACTAGGCATATTAATGACAATTTAATGGAAGCGCTACAAAAATATAAGGGTAAGGTTCAATAGGGCACAGCTGATTTCAATTTGAGAAGGGGAGCGCCAGGCGGAAACAATGACGTTACTAAATTGACGGTAAATTGTTTTGTTAAAAGCGCCGCCAACCCTTTCGCACGTAGAAAAATCCCTTTTAAATGCGCTGATGAAAACTTTGTTGCATTTAGCGAAGCGTCTCATTCAATGGAAGAATATCTTGAGATTATGTACGTCACTGTTTTAAAAGGGTCACCTACTTTTCTTAGATACACGAACGATGAATGGAATTTGTATAAACACGACTAAAACACGAGATTGAAAATGTAAATCGATTCTTGTAAACGTAATAAACTTTACATTAAAACGGAAGCAGACGCTAGACTTATTTATTGAGAATGCATGTATATTCAATACTGTTTATAATAAATTCATGTGGATTCAAGATAATAATTATTAAGAAACAATAAATAAATGAAGTAAAAGACACGATTTCATGATTCAAGATTTGTTCTAGTAGAACAATTTTCAACAAAGATGTTAATTAGTTATGGATTGAGGGAGATCCGAAGCCTTCCAAGTCAATTAGTGGAATGGCAGTTGGACTAATTTATATATTAACATGTGCATCCGTTTAGGAATCAACCTGAGATGGCCGGTCCAAGTCAGCTTCCAGTCTATTAGTTAAGGGAAATTGCTACGCCCCGTCTTAAATAAGTCCTCAAGATGAAATCTTCCACTGGACGCTCTCAGATATGATCTTAGTTAGTTTTCAACTTGTATTTATCTGATAGTTATATATTTTAAATACCTACTACAAGTAAGATTTTTTGTTGTACTGATGATTAGATTTATATTTTGCATTCGTAACACATTGTCGAAAATAAAATCCTTTTATAAATTTGATTTATATAATATGTTGTAACTTTCTATTATGATTTTCGTTTCAAATTAGCTACATCGATAACAAAAGAAGCAAAAGCTATTACAAAATCGGAAACAGAAAAATCAAATTAAACGAAAGTCGGAACGTACAATGCAAAACAGGAATTTATAAGAAATATTGTGAAGGTTGCATAATCCAATGAGGAACGCGGATTTTTCCCTCTTCCTTAGAAAAGTGCCCGAGTATTTCTCTTGGCCCCGTAACTGGATTATTCTTTTCTATAATAAGTTTATTCACAATAACAGAATAAATTTTCCAAGCGTTCCGTGTAAATAGAATTTTCAATGTGCCATTTTCATCTTTTCAATTCGTAAGCGTTAATAATGGCTGTTCCGAATGCTACTGTGTTAGACACTTCTTTTTGAATCTATACTAATATTATAAATCAGAAGAGTTTGTTTGTTTGGTTGAATGCACTTATGTCTGAAACAACTGGTTTAATTTGAAAAAATCTTTGCTATTTATCGAGGAAGGATATATTTATGTATCAATGAAAAAGGTGGCATAAAACGGGAAATCAATATTCAATTGACTTGCGTTGTCTACGTTGTGTAAACAGTTAAAGATAAATCATGTGACTGAATAATTCCTTAAAAGTTCTAAAAAATAGTCGCAAGTCGCGGCCACCTAGACAGTTAAGATAACATAGATTCGATTAAAAGATAATTATAAACATTGATTACGTATGTATCGAGAAGGAGTATAAACTCGATAATTATGATTTCTTCTAGACGTTTATATTCATTTGAATTGTATACACAAATGATTCCCCGCATCTCAGCATAGATCTTTTAAATACACTACGGTCCTAATTGTCCGTCTATTTCTTACTTACTTGCTTATAATCTAACTAGCAGACTATGTCTGCGTGTAATTTAGTTTTTCACAAATCCATGGATTTTTCCGGGCTGAAAAGTAGTCTATGTGTTAATATAGAGTAAAATCTATTTTACATTGTAAATTTCAGCCAAATTGGTTCAGTGATTGCGACGTTAAATAACAAACATCCATACGAACTTTCGCGTTTAGATTATTAGGAATTATTTTATCGTAAATCTCCTAAACATTTACATTGACAAGTAATATAGGTACTTTGTCAGCAACTTTTTCTTACTTTGTATAAAATTGTAGGGTAATAATCATTTCTAGTGGGAGGTGGACATCTTTGTCGGAGAGATTTTCTTGTGACTGACAATAGGGGAAATTACCCATTGGGCACGCGACAATGCGTTCTAAGTAGGCAAGCTATAAAAGTAAGGAAACGGAGTCTGTTTCCTACGTTTTATTTATTACCTATACTAATATTATAAGGAGGTAAAGTTTGTTAATGTAGGGGGTAATCTTTGGACAAACCAAATAAAAAAATCTGTGTTAAGAGTGGAGTACGACAATTTAATCGAAATCTCACATTTGTTTTTTTTTTATTCTGTGACACCTTTCTATGGTACCTTTGACTGCGATCTCACCTGATTTCAAATGACGATGCAGTATATGATGGAAGCAGACTATGGTACAAATTGATTGTGTCTATTCTATGTTTTCTACGCGGCTACTTACCGGAACGTTAAAACGTCTTCGTTGGTAAGATGGTAATTATAGCAACGGCCTAACTACCATCTCATAGCATAATCGTAACTTATACTAATATATATATTTATTTAAATAAGTGTGAATTTGTTTGTTAGACAGGCCTAATCCACTCTTCGAATCGATTTCAAAATTTCGTCCACCAATGCAAAGTTATATTATCTGCGAATAACATTGGCTATATTTTATCGCCATATTCCCACGGGAACGGAAGATTCGTGGGTGAAACCGACCGCGTCCGCTGGTATTTGAATAAATTCGACTTCTTCTTTTTTATCATAGAGCTTTTAAATGAAACAATTTAATCCATTTCCATATTAGCCAGCGCCCTCTACCGTGGGGTAATAAGAGACGTTATGATTATGTCGTCGCAAACAATGCCGGTAATGTCGCGCGCACAATGCTCAATCACCGGGAAGATTAGTCAAACATCTTTTTGTGCCCCTGTACGTGAAATGAAGGTAGGGAACACATTTTTGAAGTTCACTTTTATAATACACTAGCAGACCGTAGTTCTCGTGTACGTGAGAATACTGATAAAATACATCTCACACTCACCAATTACGTAGCATAACATTTAGATAAAAGAATTTAGGTTAGCAGATCCAGAGGACCAGTGGTTTTCCTGTTATTTTAGTTTAAACACTAAAGGAGTCTTGGTCTGAGGATAAACACACAAAGTAAGCCAGAATAAACCTACAGTTTGGCCACGGAAAGTAGAGACTCAAATAACCCGGCAAATTTAATAAAAAATCTTCCAATGTTTGTTAAAACGCACTTACGTGAAAACCTCTAACCCCTAACTTCTAAAGTATCAAACTGAGTTATTCCAATATTTGCACTATAATTTTTGTAATGCTTTCCGATTTTTTTTTAATTTAACGGGTGATTTTTACTTTCATTAGCCAAACTCTAAATATGAATATCACTAATGAAAAAAATCCCTAAAACCAAACAACCTCTAACTTAAAAGACGCAGTTTTGCTTCATAACATTGAAGCACCGACTCACGCGACCTCTTTCACGTCCTCACAATCTTGGTTCATTTCCCTCAATGACCTCAGGACAACACAATGCATTCATCAGGCCCTCTTGTTTAAGATAATCGGCGAGGATTGCTACCTCCTAATATCTTATACTTGTAGGTATATTATTACAAGCTTTTATTTAGCTTGTCGTGTTAGTATTGTATAGAACGCGTGTTATAAACTGAGTATAGTATGCGCATTATCATCTGAGTCGTCCGGTCATAAAAGTCAAAAAAGATAGGAATGTGCAGCGCGCCTACCTGCGCACCCTAATTATCGATAAACGGCTACCTGCGCACGTGCTAATGATGAGTCAATAATGATTTGGACGATTCTGATTGGTCGGTTTCTAATGTAATTGCATTGCGTATTTTTTTTGCTATAAATGTGTTTACTGCAATTAAATAAATACATTCATGTGTTACTCGTTGCGCACTATGGATACTAATATATAATAAATTTGGCAGAAGACGAAGATTCTGATGATGAAGACTCAGATGAAGATTAATTTTATTTAGTTAATAATTATATAATATGAAATATGTATTATATTAAATCAAATATTGTTAATTTTTTTAATTTTGTGAACAAGATACGATAATAAACTTTACTTATCGATAATATGTCTTTCATTGTTACACCCTTCACTAGACGGCTCCATAAGACCCATAAGTGCAAGCGAGATAGATATAGAGAAATGATTTATGGCCCTAAGACTCAGTTGTTAATGCTATTAGTATAGTCAACATACCGTAAGTGCGTTATCAACTGAACCGTCGAAATTTGATCGTCTGTTGCAAACTACAAGGTCAGGAATTCAATATTCACTAAGACAAATGTTAAGTAAGTTATATACATACCTACGTACCTATTGAAGACCACTAATTCATCAACATAGAGATCGTTCTACTAATAGAAATTAAATTAAATTAAACACCTAGGAAATCTACTTATTGTAAATGCTATAACAAAAATCAATTGCGAAAATACTTACCTACCTATTAAAACATGTAACGACCATGAAATAAATATAATTTTAAAGGTACAGATTATAGTCATTTACACATTTTTAAAAATCTAAATCAAAGGAAAAAAACCTAATGTCATGATTAAAATTTGCGCCTTTACATTAAATCAACGTCAGATTTTTCAAATAAAATTTTTAGCAAGAAAAAAATCATAATATTAAAAATATTTAAAAGAGCTTTTAACATGAAGTTTTTCTATTCAATTACGATGGTACATTTTGAATAAAAATTATTGTGAAACAAACGCAATCCACTCGAAAAGTGCACAAAACACTTCTGAATGAAACAGTGGAAATAAAAATGGCGGGCTTATAGTTGAGCATGAAAATACAAGTAAGTACCCGAGTTCGAGTCAAGATGCCACTACATTTCCGCACAGTTGCCCGCAAAGGAAAGCTTTCGATAGAGAAATTTTGTTCGGAGCGGTACTTGAAGAATTTTCTCAAACCAACACGAGAAAACACAATATTTTTGTAAGAGATGGAGCTATGGAGCTTAACGGAAACGTTGAGCGACTTCAAAGAGCAGAGCTTTGAAGAAACAAAGAAGACTAAAAGTTCAATGTATCATTAAAATGATATTGTTTATAGTGCTCCCCCCTTCGCTAGCTGTCGTCGCTTAAAACAAACAAGTGCACATCCTTTGACAGAGCAACACAAACAATTGTCCAAATCATAAACAATGGTGTACATCGCAAATATTATCTGCGCCCCGCTCAAAGTATCCCTACGTATAATGAACCATTCATACTGCCAAACAAACTCCAACCAACCATATGCAATAATTCTACACAGACCGATGCAATGCTCAAAAGTGGTAATCCCCTATCATGTTACAAAGGAAATTAAACCGAAATAGAACACAGTAAAATCCAAAATTAAACGTATCACTGCATAGATGTTAAATCCTTGAGCAACTGACAAAGAACAGAAGCGATTTCACGACATCAAAGTGGAACACGACATATTACGCTTCAAAATAAACACCAAAATAAATACATCGAAATGTTTACCCTGAAATAATCGGCAATGGGGTGATCATATTCGAAATTATCCGGTAGCAAGGGGTAGTTTCGCAAACCCCTTTGATAGTGAGGATTAATTTGTTGTTTGTGCATGAGTTTGTTTCTGTATCGGGATTTTCGAGTAACAAAAGACAGAAATAATTTATTGCTGTGTATATTGTCAATTTGCTAGTAATTAGTGTACCAATCATATTTTTTTTACATAAAAGTACTTATTTGGTTAATGAAAATGTGATACATTACAGGATAATAATGGTCACTTATTGCAATGACGTGGTTCCACTTAGCAGAAATTATTCACTTTACATAAACTCACTTGCAGATAAAATAATACTCTTTATTGTAAAATTGTAAACGCACAATACAATATATTTACCGTTGAATCTCATATATCAAAATTCACTTTACATGCAACGCTTTTATCACGTCCCAAAACGCACAATAAACACGACATGAAACTTTTCTAACGAAGCGAAATTGTTCACGGGAAGTTGAAATTCGAGTTAAAAAATGGAAGCCTATAATTTGCACATAAAACACATCCTAATGGCGTCGTACGTGATCACTTATTCGGTGGACTCACAAAAGCGGGGCATCTTCATCTGAAAGCAGACTTTGATTTAAATACATTATTCTTGTAATAACAGAACCGGACGGAGGGATCCATTGAAGTCGTAGAATACATTATTTTAATTCGTACCACCTCTTTGTGACCCCATCAGAGAATTAATGGATTCAAAGCCTTCTCTTCCGTTCGACAAAGAATAATTTGCTAAGTAAATGAACGGGCAGACAATCCTGTTACGATCCCGAGTTTTGTTTTCGATGGAAGATTAAAGAGTAGCGAATCAGTGAAAGGTGCCCTTTTCAATCAGTCCCTTTGTGAGCGTTATCTCTGTTAATTTCGGGAGGTCAATGAATGATGTATACAATACGATCTCATTTATGTTTATTATTCATGTTTTTGATTTATTTGATTGCAGCGCAAGAGGCAAGGTCGTTTTTTGCTCGAACACTCCGCGCTGCTCGTAATATTCCTTTAAATGATATTGCATTTAGTCGACGAAGCAATAATCTAAATTGAAATATGTTGTCTGCAGTCTAAGATGCAGGGTGCCGTCTCAATTCTGTATTCATTGGGAGCGGTAGAATAGCTATAGAGAATTATTGTCAAATCTCAGGGGCATTTCGGACGATGCGACGATCCCTTCGAACAGGAGTTAGGAAACATTGCGCAGTCGGTCGGATAGTCTGAACACAGCACATTTTAATTAATGTACTGTTCAATGTTTATTAGTACTAGCTGTGTCTTTAAGTAGCTGTAGCAATAAAGGCAAAAAAGTAGAGCTTGCTTTCCTTCCAGATTATAAACTGATTTGTACTAAATATCATCTGGAGTCAATAGCAGTTAGGATAAATGTGTAGAATGAATATCTACACATTTATCCTAACTTCCGTTCCGTTTGTCATACTAACTAGTTGAAAAAACAAATTGGAGGTCTCTATTTTTTTCAAGTGCCAATATCCGTTGAGGTTTTTCTTGTGCGTCTATATCCATTTAAAAACTAGACTAATCAGGTTCATAAAAATCCAAATTATTATTATTGTTTAATAAATTCATCATGTTAGTATCATAAAAGTTAAATTTCGATGTTATTATTTACTAAAATAAGTCATATCCAACTTTTATATGCACACCCAGAATCGTTGCCTCAGTAAGTATGTTTAAGGTGTATTTGGAGGTGATCACTGCGACCCCAGTCACCGGTCACTTATTGTTACCTAACGACATCTGGATATCTGCGTCTTGGGATGCCACATAACTTTACTGACCTTTTTATAGGTGTAAAATGCCCCGTTTACATTTCTGTGTGTTAAAGTAGATCTAATATTATCCATGGTTATAAATATCAGCTGTAGTTATTAGTGAATCATTGTGATTTACTAAGTTTTTATTCAAAATCTTAAAGGTGTGAATTTTCATCATAATTTATATTATATTCACATTCTTTAAGAGTCATAAATCGTTATTAATTCTTATTAAAATGCAATTCTTTTAATATAAACGTTTAGATTAAATTTTTTGTGTTTCTGTATAACAATAGCATCGTATCGTCAATAACAATTTTCTATTCCTGTCCGGGTATTAACGTTTTTATCATAATTTTAGCATTTTTTGTCAGCTTTTATAGCGCTGCGCTTAGCAAAAACAATATATCCTTCATCATCACCTTGTCTAAGTAACATGTAATTTAATGAACAAAAACTAAGGTAAGTAAACAATATTAGTGCTATTGACTTTATTAATATCATCATCTCACACTTCAAATAATTGAAGATCATGTAAATTCAAGTAAATAATGAAAAAATAAAAATTGTTGAAAGTGATCAATTTGAAAAATTAATAAAGACTACATTAGGATTACATTATAGTCATATCAACAGCATACGTGCAAATTAAAAAAAATAATATCACGTGTCTCAAACGGTGAAGGAAAACATCGTGAGGAAACCTGCATACCATGATTTTTTTTTAATCTCTGCGTGTGTGAAGTCTCCCAATCCGCATTGGGCCAGCATGGCGGACTATTGGCCTAACCCCTATAATTCTGAGAGGAGACACGAGCTCAGCAGAGAAGGTGGGTTGATAATTATGATGATGATGATGACGTGCAACAATCATGTATATTATAATAATAAGAAAGAGACGTTGACTTGTGTCAGTGACTGGATGAGTAATTTTTTGTACAATATGCGTCTTTATATTATTATTATTATTCTTTAGTTGATGTTTAAACCATCCAACTGGAACCCCGTCAATTCAGGCGAAATCGAAGCAAAAAAATAAAAATAAACTCCTTCAATCAACTGTTTCCTTAAACGTATCCTCGATGAGTAGTTACAATGATTGCTGAAAAAGCCAATATTATGTCATCTAAACGGCAAATGTAGCTGAATAATATCAAATGGTACATATATAATTCATAAGGTCGCCGGCAAAGCCACTACCACCTTTGTGAATAATTTAGACGTCAGACACGTATTATTTTTGCAGGGGCCGCGGTCTGCCCTCTTTGCCCCATAAAATATCATTGAAGGGGATATAAAAAGGGACATTGTGCAAATCTTCTAAGTTAATCCTTTCGGCAGGTTTTCTATACTATTCTATAGGTTTTTCTTATAAGAAGACTGCTTAGTGAATAAAGCATTTAAAATCATAATTTAGCGTAACTGTTTCCTACGAGTACAATCTCAACATTTTTTCCAATTAGATTAACTCTAATCTTATTAGAAGTCTCGGTTACTTACAGTCACTAAGTTAATAGAAACGAGAAGGACAATTTACATATTACATTTTGATTATAAATATCTTCTTTCGATATTAAAAGGTAAGACGATGATTATATCTAATACAGAGTCTAAATTTAGTACAAATTATAGTAGAAATAAAACAAATGTATTACTGTAGTAAATGGAATAAACCTTTAAGGCACGGGTATGGTGATGGTGAAACAAGAATAGTTCTAGCTTGATTAATATATTGAAACAAATGCCACACATGTGACAGTTGACAAACAATTAAACATCATACATCCAAGCGGAGCCTTGCTCGACTCACAATAGCTCAATCTACGCTTTCTAACCGAATTACATCCAGACTCCGCACAATCCCACGCCATCAAAGCCATTATTAACCCTTTCAAGGAGTCACAATCACAATTTGCGGTTATTTGTCAGGCCGCGTAAATCTGAGACATTTCACTAAGCATTATGAACCGGCGTTTTCGGTTAAACCTCTTAATGTTTTTGCGCTAACTGTTGCGGTGTTTATGATGGTAATTGAGTCTCCACAATGACGTCTTTAGAGATTTATTAGATATGTTTAAATTGTCGTTCTCACGGGTCTTTTATTTTAATGTTGTTACCGTTTAGTAAGACAATTTGTTTATTGTTGTTTTCTTGCCTTTCTTTCTGATACATATAAATGTTATACTTCCAGTCAAATACGTATGTATAGAATAGAGATTTAATTTATCATTTTAAACTTAAACATGATTGGACAGAATTTTCATCTCCATGTCTATCTAATATTAGAGAATTTCTTACCATTCAACATAACCTGAATTTTACATAATTTATAATTTTTTTGCAATGTAATCTTTTTATTTCACAGTTTTTAGAAACAAATTGACTTTCAAAATTAACTATGTAAAATCAGAACATCATTATTTCGCTTATCGAGAAATATGTTTATGTTGCAAACAAAGTCATGCAGACAAAGTTGCAAGTATCTTTGTGTAAGCAAATAAATTAGAAGAAAACATTAGCAAAGTGGTTTGATATTTCGAACCCAGGGCTTGTTTCGTAAGCTGAGCCACGTCGGTTATTAATTTTCTCGTAGCGTACAGTAACATCTAGTTTAACTATTCAAGCTAAGGCACTATTCATACTAAACAATGGACGCGTGACGTCTAATTTCGCAAGTGCCATAAATAAAGTGTCAACTCCACATTACACTGTGATTGTGTTACCACAATAGGCTTTCGCGCAGGCCACGTTTTCGAGGCCGAATCTATTCATACTTTACCCTATAATACCCAAAATCGTAATCACGAATTTCGCGTATTATCAGTGTTTCTGTTTGATATTACTATTTTAGATTGCGTTAATCCGCAAATTATTACTCTACAATGCACAGCGATCGTGTTGCTATGTAATTTGTTCAATAAATTCAACACAATTTAAATTTGAATTCACAGTTGCGAAAACAACGATTTATAATGACTCATTAAGCGTTAAAAGCAACGTAAAAAGAGCTTTCGCCATTTCATTTTTAAGGTTTAAATTAGAAAAAAAAAACTAGATATGGGATCTGTTAAAAACATATGCATCCAAATCTACCAAATGAGAGCTACGTGTGAGTCTATATAATTGAAGTAAAAATAAAGAAAAACATAAGAATCGTATGTATATTATTCGTTTAGTAAAAGTTTTAAGAGATTAGCTTGAACAGAAAGATAGACGAACAGACAAAGTAATTAAAAAAAATATCGTCTTTTATCCCCCTAATTTATTTCTTGGTAATTTAACTAAACATAAACAGATACTCTTCTTCGAATCTCTTATTATAGACTAGCAGTCGCCCTGTGGTTTCACCTGCGTAATTTCCGTAGCCTTGGGAATATGGGGATAAAATATGACACCAACAAAAAATTTAACTTTCTATAAGTAAAAGAATTTATAATATGGGGTTAGTAGATCCAGAGATTATTCTCATCAACCTCATAAAATCAACTGTACCTCTTTATAATATTAGAAAAGAGATGACGAGTATAATAAGTTTAACCCTACTAATATTATAAACGCGATATTTTCTATGGATATTTTTTTATTTGAATGATTGTTGCTATTTAATGCCGCAGCTACTGAACTGATTTTGCTGAGATTTAAAATGAAGTTAGATAATTCCCCGGTTTAACACATAGGTTACTTTTTATCCCAGAAAAATCCATGCTTCCCACGGGATTAATGAAAATGTAAATTTCTCGCTAACGAAGTAGCGGGTGTCTGCAAGTGTTGTAATAAGCAAAACATTGTCGTTAGCTGTAATCGATATCAGACAGACGGTTATGGAAGTGGAAGCGACGGAAATGACCGAATCCGCAGAGGCGCAATTCATTATGTCTCTCCTATCAACAGCTCTACCTTTGAGCAATTTACAGTTGACGATTTAGAAACTATAATAACGGTAGATGTATATGAAAGGTGCTAATTGTTTGTTACATGTAATAAACAATTAGCACCTGCCCACGTTGATTAAATATGATATAAAAAAGAAAACAATCAAGAACCCTTTTTGTTTACAAAATTATGCAGACCTAGATAAGTAGTGAAAGGAGACCAGCCCAAGCGGTTTTTGAGATTTTGTCATTCATCACGAAATCTTAAAAATCGCTTGACATACAAAGATGAAATTTAGCAGGGAGGTTGTTTATAGATAGTAGAGTCAGCTAAGTACGAATTTTGCAAGAGGGCCGGATTAAGGAGGTCTAAGGGCGGATGAAATCTCAGACGTCCGCTAGTAAGTAATAAGCACAATTGAAAGAACGAGATTGTTAGTCATAAAGCACTAAATAAAACACTACTACTACTACTATTCCTAGTTTTGTATTATGATACAACAAAAACAAGGGTGCTATATTATTACCTTGTTTGTACCCAATAAGCGTTAGATGAAGCGGAATAATCGAGTCGACAAACAAGAGGGCTGAGAGATAATGCGTCCCAATTCATCGATACAATTCGATGGATCTAGATAAGAATGTGTTTATTACCTTTCCTCTAAAGAAAACATAATAAAGAGTTTGAATTTCCTTAGTTGTAATAATATGTACACTAATGTCTGACTGTATGTAGGTACCTACTACGTGTAATTCATTGTCAAGCGTCTAAAGCTGTTTCACAAATGGAGGCTTTGCCATGTGAATTCTGAATATTTACAACTTAACACCTACATCTATCACGTTAATAAGAATAGAAAGCAATCAAATTAGCAAATCACTTACAACACGGATATTGTAACGGATATGTATTAATATAAAAATTATGATTTGTAAGATCACACGGTCCCCACTTCGACCTTTCGACATCAAAAAGAGGCGTAAATATAAATATGTTTTCGCAGTTAACCATTGATTAGTTCTCTTGTCACATCAAAGAACTAGGGGACCATTGTGGGCCAGCTCTAATAATGATATTTCCTTCAATTTTTCTATTCGAACATTCGCTTTAATGTTCGTAATGAGAATATTTGTTAGTTGTATTTATGGGATTAACTTTTTCATTCATATTATTTGTACTTGGAAAATGAAGATTATCTAGAATTAAAATGATTAATTCCAAGGTATAAAAGCGAGCTATGGCCAGATCTTCATAATTTATTTATAGAAGCTGAAGGTCATGCTACTCCACTCTACATGTAAAGTAGGTACGGGACAGACAACTCATGGTTGCTTTACAATATAGCAGCTAAAAAAAAGGTCTAGGCCAATTTATAATTTAAGGCGTATTTTTCTATACTTACTTTGAGATAACACGAATAATCATGCCGTCAGTTACTTACTTAGTTTCGGGGTTACCCATGAACAACAGCGCTAAAATTACTTTAAAAGATAATTATCTGATAAAACGCAACTGCATCAGATGTATTTTATATTTTGAATACCTACATTGAGTTCTTTAAACTAGCGGCTAGGGACCGTTTTATTTGGAAGTCCATGCAAGAGGCCTATGTCCAGCAGTGGATGTCCATCGGCTGATAATTATGATGATGAGTTTTTCAAATATTACAAAATTATAGTGATGCCAATATATAAACGTTGCAGTCTACTGAACCATGTATTTAAAAATAAAAATACTTTAATTCTAAACTATGTATATACACACATTTTAGATATATTAGGGTTTTTATTTTAATACAATAAATGGAAACTTTTATCAAGAATGACGAAGCAAATTGTAACAAACCAAACAAACTTTTGAAACTAAAATAACTTGAAATGTTGGAAAAGGTACCGAATCCAACGTATCGGGTATTTTTACTAATGCAATGCATTTTCATTAAGACCAGAGTGTCAGAGATCAAAGAGGACAATTGGGAAAAGTGCACCCGGACAATATTACAAATGAAGCAAGAAAACGCCAAAGAGCCAAATTGACGACGGAGCATTATTTATTTTTATGATGTCTTATTACAGAGTGATTTACTGATGACAGTTCATTTTACTTTTTTATTGCTGAGTAAATCTTTTAACAATATTTGTGAAGTAGAAAATATCGTTTGTACTTACATCTTTGAGGTTAGCGGAGTGGTGTGTTTTGGTTTTGTGTTTTAATAAAACTCAAATATATTAGATAGCTAGCGAACGCCCGTGACTTCAGTAGAAACCCTTGTTTACCAAAAAAAAAGCTTTAAACCTTTAAGGTAGACTCAGACCTTAAAAGAAAGACACTTTATGTCCTTTAAGGTAAAGTCTCTCTAACCTCTTTTAAAAGACGTTAATCTTAATTAGAACTTTAAAACAGGTACAATCGTCGAATACACTTTTTTGAGTAATACACACACGAAAAATTACTAACTAAATGAACAATTTGCTATTACTCGTATCATGATTTACTCGTATTATATTCTATAGCTTTCCTCGATAAATGGACTATCCAAAAGAATTTTTCGACCTTTATGGACAACAAGAAGGAATAAGTAGAAATAACTGCGAATGTTTTATAAGAGATTACATTGCAATTGAAAACATAACTGATGTTCTCAAATACTCACAAATTCTGGAAAATGTTAATATCTATTTATGACGTAAAATTATTCACCTCATCTATACAATGCAGCTGAATAGTCAAATTAAACACACAAACATAAATTACGTCACTTTTAAATGTACATCAGTATAATATACACACTTTAAAGAATGCTACGCCGACGATAAGATGTACGGTCAGTATTTTATGAACAACATTTTTGTTACGAAACGATATAAAACATCAAAAAAATACTTTAGACGTGAGAACAACAATAATTCTCGAACCGCAGAAATTTTTATATCACTCAAAACATTGATTGATAACAACTAAGATACATGGTCTCGCATTGGTATGCTTATAAAACTAATTTATTTAAAAATACACACAAAATACGACTATCACTACTTTTAATAAGACCTAGATATCTATGACATGATTTTGTCAAAAAATTAATTATTAATAATCGTACCTAAAAATCAGTAGTTAGGATCATTAAAACATTATACACTTTCTGTACAAGACTTCGCTTCAAATTGATCTTTTACGTGATATAGAAACAAATTGAGTAAAGTAATTTTTTTTTAATTCGTATTTTTTTTCGGAGACATGCCTTTTTTGTTTTTGAAAGAAAACTTGCAATTAAAATTGTTTCTCATGACAATAAAATGGAATAATAATTCCCAAAGATTTATAATATTTTGGATAAAAATACATATATCTATCGTGACTAAATTGTGAATAATAGAAATTACGACTGAAAAACACTATATTGTAGATTTTTATAACAGTGACTCAAACAGAACTTGCATTTCAAAAATCCTTTACGAGAACAAAGTACTGTAATCAAAAATTCTCAAATAGAACATATTGGAATAAAAGAAATTACATGACTAAATTAACGATGATGATTAAAAAGAGAATAAAACTTCTAAGAAACTCTGTATCGTAGATTTTTATATCAGTGACTCGAACATAGCCAAATGTGCCGCAAGTACTACAATACAAATAGACTCGAACTGTTGGCAAGATCTTCAGAGGAAACAAAGCAAATGACAAACGAAATTATTGCGTACACGCAGTGCCGTGACAATATCATACATTGTGTTAGTATCATAACGTGATCAGTGGGTGTACATTGTTGATTGCATAATGGGACGAGGACGTGTTGATGGTTTGGTAACTGGAAGATTCGACTTATATAAATGGTTATGAATGTAAGAATACGCAGTAGCGTGTACAAGGTTAAAGCGTGTATAAGTAGAGCATGCACAATGTACAAATTGTACAAAATGGATTTCTTTTCCAGTTTTTCGGTTTTATAGTTGAAGAAAATAACGCTTGATATTCCATTCTATAAATTATCCTTTTGATTAATTCACTAAATTTGACGTATATACATTGACTTTATATAACTTTGGTATAAATTCAGATTCTATGTAACAAATGTCATCCGGTGCCTACCTACAACAAACAAACCTTACAAGGATATCATACAGTAGTTTTTTGACATTTAACACTTGATTTAATGTTTATTTTAATAGGTTGTTAATGAAGACCAAATTAGTGAATAGGGCAACTGTACTTTGCATTGACATCGTGCTATCCTGCTAAATCGCTTGATGGTAAGCCATTATCATGGTATCTAGCAAACTAAAGAAGACTAGATTCAATATAGTATTGTAAAATCGTAAATAGACCAGCTGGCCTATTCACTATTTACTTACCCTGACCACTACTTAATGAGCCTGATGTAGATGTCTAAACTAAATATTTTATCATATAATTTGTTATGATTTCTTCGGATCATAAATCTAAATCTGCATAGGTATTATTTTTTCAATAACATGTCTGGCAAATTTTATTAGAAACTAAAAACTCATTTCAAAAACAAAGTGGGTATGTGAAACAACATCCTTTTCCTGTTGCACTGAAAAACTGTCTGTTATCTTGAATAACAGAGGATTCCGTATTAATATAAATGTTAGCACAGATTTAATATTTATTTAATCAAAATAAAACTAAAAGTGATCTAACTAAATAATTGAAAGTTGTGAAAATGTCACTGTCAATGTCACAGTGACAGCAGGTATCTATTAGTATTATTTAGGGTCTTCAAAGGTAGAATCCAGAGCTGCAAATAAAAAAAAACAAAATACACAGCCTACATACGCATTCAAACTAAAACATAATTAGGAAATGCATCACTATATTGAATTTAAATAAACAGTAACAATAGTCACAGTTACAAGAACTGATAGTGAAACAAATAAGCCACTGTGTGAATTTATTAAAAGCGAAGTTTACTAACAATACAGAACAAAATGATACGATATTGATAACCTTACACAATAGTTTGTTCAAAAGAAATAGGGAAATAAAACAGTAGATGATAACATACAGACACATTTTTTCCGTAAACATCAGTAACAATAAATTTTTTGTTAACAACTTTATGACTCACGAAAACATACAAGACCCCATGTTTTTTATACTAATACTATAGAGGAGAGATTTGATTGTTTGTTTGTTTGCATTAAACACCCTGAATTATTATGTTGAAGCACAACTAATAACTATTAATTGTTAATTTTTGAAGGAAATTCTCCCTCGTTCTGAAAGGAGACTCGAGCCCAGCAGTGAGGCGAATATGGGTTGATAATGATGATGATGAAAGGAAATTATTTAAGTATTTATAAAGAATAAATTAATTCAAATGCGGTTATTAATACTGTAGTATTAGTTGTACCGTTGTGCGATTACATTTTAATTTAATTGTATTTTATTCATTGGTTTGTTTAAATATGCCAATAATAAAAGACTTGCTTAATTAAGATTATGTAGCAACAGTCTAAACATAGAAACTTATCTAAATAAAATATAATTCGTCTGATTTATCTCCGTAACCCAAATAACCAGACACAATTCAATTGATAATGCTACCGAATTGAAAACAATTAAACGATTCAGGCATAAAAAATTAACTTTATCTTTGGGTCAGCGATCGACTAGCGTTTGACCCAATTCACAGTTATTTTCATCAAGACAAAATAAATCTTATATTACTTATTAAACGAACGATTTGTTATATTTCGCGATTTCGGAAGCTTTTATTTAGATACGATTTTGCTAAATTATGTATATATAGCTTTATATACATAATTTAAGCAAAGTATATAAGCCTTTTGTAAGCCATATCGTTAATTTTAGAGGTAGCACAAAAAGGTTTGACAACAATTTTAGCAATAGCAGATAAAATTTCTAACGTTTTTTTTGTTCTCAATAAATTAAAAAATATTATTTAAACTAATCCTGATAACCAAGAATCGAATTTTTTATACTTATAAAAGGTCTCTACTGAAAATTTTACTTAGCGTTTAATTCCCCAAAACCGTAGCCATCAAAACTAGTTGGGTTCTTATAAGAAATGCCGTTTAACAATGGCATTGTGAGGAAGATGTAGCATACCCCTTTGTCCACACCCGAGCACGTGTGTTTCGACTACTGAGGAATTCCTACCTTTTGTGCTCCATTATTTGCATATCAACTGGTCCATGTGTACCGTCTATACGATATTAATCAAAGGTTTTATTAGTGAACATCAAAGAATAAACACAATGCTAAGATCTCTTATAAGGTACCCTCAATACCTTTGTTACTTTTGTCAGAGGTTGATTTATGAGCGGCCACTGTTGTTAGACCACTCCGTATTGTGTTGTCAGTTTTTGTTTGGACCTCGCCGACATTGTGCTACCCCTTTGCTTCGTCCAGCTTCGATGCCTTTATTCACGCTGATCTCACTTTGATGCTTCTAAACTCGCGTTCAATGCTCTAAGCGGCTGTGTGACTCAGGATTCTATAAAGCGGATTTTGCATTGTACGAAAATATATTATTCAATGAACCGTCGATTTATTATTTAAAATTCATTTTACAATGTATGTAATGTAATATAATATTTTAAACTGTAAAAATTAATATTGACATTTTAGTCAAACTTTTTCGTAATTCTAATAAGAAGTCAAAAACAGAATATTAGCTTCTTCAATTCCAATTCGAAAATGACATAATTATATTCTTACAGGATTTAGATTTTATTACTCTTTTTAATCCATGATGTAGATAATTTTGAAATAAAGAATCCCAAGGAGACATGATTGTAAAAATTTTTACAGGAGAATATGTTTTTCGTAAATAGATACTACATTGCAAATATATTTAACTATTATTTAGATGAGGTTTTTTAGACAATCTTACATTTGTGTCTACAAACACAATTTTAAATCTAACATTCTCTTAACATGCATTATAACAAAGGCGTGATTATTATTGTTATAATACAGTATAGGAGCGCAGTAATCTTTAACAGAGTGCCGGTAAATCAAATTCCCAATTCGGCAATGGGATTTTTTACCACGCCTCGCAACCCTTTGTTGTCGCAATCAAGTCCTTGACCGCTTCACATTGTCCGACACAAAGGAGCGGCTGCGATTGAGCCTCGCCTGTAATATTCATGCTCCGTTCCTCACATTCACGACTCCGTACATCCACTCTCTTCCGAATCATTACGTTGTATACCACCTTTGTCTGGTTCCCCTTTATTACACTACGCGTACACATCTTCAATACACAAAGTATTGTGAGCTTCTACATCTTGATTGGCTCTTAATGTTTTTTTATCGTCTGTTTTGAAATTTGTAATATTTGCGTCATCAATACTAATGATTGCAACGAGCAGCACAATAGTCATTGTTGTGTAAGCTTGTTTATTGTTTTTTTATACGGAATCTACATCGTCATTATATTTAGTTGGTCTCCCGTTTCTTAACAACAATAAAGTAATAATGGATGTCAAATAAATTGCACGTTGCGCTTGTACAGTTGTTAATAAAATATATGCCCAATAAACATGACGTTGAGATGAGCACAATGAATAGGCCACGAGGATTAATTAGTGTTTAAGTATAGCTAGTATTTGTGAATAGGATCTCAGTAGGTTACGATAGCGAACGCACAATAAATGAACAACCAAACTACCGAGTTAACAGTAAATCTAATATTAGCTGTATGATGACTTTATTATGTACTGTGAGCAATAAGGAGTTATCAAAACGCTTTCGATTTACAAAATCTGTTGCAAAATAATTTAAAGAGTATCGAAAATTTATCATAAATTTATTATAGCTTCAAAGATTAAGTAATATTAAAAGCCCCCATAAGGAAGATTATCTTAAGGCGCCACTGTTCGGACATATCGAAATAAAAGCCATAAAAGTTTCATTATAATCTGAAGATAGCAGAACAGTCGTGTGATTGAAGACTACGCATGAAGTGCGCATGTCTGACTTCCGAGGTTAGTGAGACTATACACTTATCGAAACGAGTTATTTTATAGTTATAATTTTGATTTGGTGTTTGTAGATATCATTATTATTGCAAAGCTCTATCTTCCTCAACTTTTGAGAACAGTTCTGTGCAGCTGATAAATTAAATGTTTAAATGAGAAATAATTAACATATTCAATATTTTCTGTGTACACGATAACCAGAGTAAGCACTTTGTCATATTAAAAAAATATGCATCAACATTTTTCTCAATATTTATATTATATGTTCAGTATTTGAAAATTAATAGTGTAATTCATTATAATTTTATATGTTAAACATAAAATCGTGATTGCTATTTAAAGAAGCCTAGTATACCAATAGACTTGTGGTTGTTGAGTTTCTTCAGTATAACTAGTAAAAAGTTTTTTCTTTACTTACGGTACTTTTTAGATCTGGGTCTTCATTTCAAAATTATATCAAGGAACTAACTTGAGATCCGAAACTTAATTTAAAATTTATATTTGTTGAAAATGCTCCATTATATTCCAAATCCGAACAATCTCACCATAAAATATTGCTCCAACAATAAAACAAGAGTGGATGTGTGTTGGCTGGCGAAAGTATCTATATTCTTAGAAGGATGAAGTTTTTATTGCGTTCAGTGTTTAATTTCATGACAGTTTCACAATATATGGTGAATACGTGGATAAATTTAAAAACTTCAGTGAATCTTTCACAATTCAGTGAAAAGTCTGTTTTCGAAAGACTTAAAGAAGATTATAATAATGCATTTAAATCTTAATTCAGAATACTGAACAAGAGAACGTAAAATGATGAAAGAAGAAGAAGAGTTTGATGTAATAACTTTTAGAGAACAATTCTTAAGAAGACATTTCGTATTTTTTTAAATTGAAAGTTAATATTGGACGTATTAGCCTTTAACATATTTCATTTATTTGTATATTCAATACAGCTTAGGTTGTCTATTTACTAGTAACTGCTCCCTGAAACAATCCATGATCGTTACAACTTCAGTTGCTGACTGCATTATGTAACTCAATCTCTCAGTAAACGTAGTGCCTGTATCGAAACGTTGCAGCGATTTATAGTTGAGAATGGTCCATTATGTTCTAAATCTGAACACAATCCAGTCATAAAATATTGCTCTAACAATAAAACAGAAGTGGATCTCGATTCTCGGTTGTCTGGCGAAAGTGCCTGTATTCTTAGAAGGGAGGATGAAATTTTTATTACGTTCGCTGTTTAACTTCTTGACCGTTCAAAACAATATGGAAGCTTATAGAAAACGCTTCATTCTATACACATAGGTACCTATAACCGATATATATCTCTATAATTTAGGTATATCATCATATATTTTCGGCAAGTTTGTGAGGAAGTTTTGTGTCATCAGCATATGATATTTGAACGGATTGGATACAATTTCAGAAGCGATTGGTGGTAGGACGAAATGATTAATAAATGAAATAGATTCTAAGGAAAAAACGTAATTGAAATATATGTTACTGGAAAATGTTAGCAAAGCTATTTTTTTATCTTTCTACAACAGATACTAGTAACTTTCTGTGACTAAATTTGTATTTAAAAAAAGAACATCTAATTATTTTAAATTAATATTGACTGCAGCAACAAATAAAAAATAATACCCAATACAATAAAAATACAACAAATAAATAAACAAAATATAAAATGAGCATGAATTAGAAAGAAAAAGTTTAACGTACAGAAAGTCCGAATCGGTAACTCACAATTTTTTACAATTAGGTCAAAATTCTCTAACCAACGAATTAAGAACAATATGCGCTAGCGCATAATCCACATTGGAAAATAAAAAACCAAAATGAAATTCTAGTACATTAAAAACTCAAATCACTGTATCTAATTGAAACAAAACAAGAATAGTTCGTCGCAAGTAGACGCTATCTCGCCGAACAATGCGTCCGTACGAAATTACCTCTTATTATTGTTGTTTTATGAATTATCGCCTACATCTCAGATCTTTTTCTTTTGAGCCGACACCGGTAGCATTTATCATGTTCTCGCGTTATTGTTCCAAGATATGTACGGATAGCAGAAAAAAGTTCACATTTGCATTCTGTTTTGAATTTTGACGATCATCAATCTGGGGATGTCGTGTCTATGTTAAAAAATCTACATAACACATTACAAGAGGTCATGGTTAATTTTTATGTATTGATCATCATATCAGCCGATGGACGTCCACTGCAGGACATAGGCCATTTGTAGGGAGTTCCAAACATCACGATACTGAGCCACCTGCATCCAGCGAATCCCTGCGACTCGCTATGTATTGATACTTCGGTATAAATATTAGAAAAACATGCTATATACTAACCTAGCAAAAAACTAGATATAATCTGCGTTTTTTTATAAAACCATGATACTTTTAATCTATTTGGATTTTTACAGGCGTGGCGTTTTCACTCTTTTTAAAGGTAAAGTATATGTGTTTCTATTATCTACTCTATCTATTAATATTTTTTTGTTTATTTTAAGGGTTACGATTATGCTTATCACTAATAAATTAATTAATTTTGTTTTAAAACAATTATAATTTTACTTCAAATTTGTCACTGTTGACCGTACTTAGTAAGCAAAGATGCACATTAGTCATCGGATTTGGTCTTGTTTCATGGGAATAGCTCGTTTGTGTGGATTAAGAAGTTCAAATCGTGCTCAACGCCCTTTGTTAACGATTTCATCAAACGTGTGTTAGATTGTGACTCTATTGTTAACGTCAGTAAAGACCCGGTGAAAAATTGTTTCCGTAACAAGCGATATTGACAGTAAAAAAAACAAACAATAATGAAAAAATATTACGTAATTTAAAACTATTGATAAGCATTTAGGTAAAAACTTTAGGTATAAATAAAGTAAAAGAATATGAAAATGGAAATTTTAACAACTTCATAAACTTTAAAGCAAAAACTGCTTTCGTGCCAATTTTTAACACTACAATATGAGAACTCTAACAAAATCTTACTACGATCAGTTAAATAGATAGGAAAGTTATTTCCCCAATAAAATGCAAACTTTAAACACATAAATATTCAAAACAGTGTTAAACACTGTTAACAAGAAAAAATTCAAGTCAAACATAACTACAAGATAAGTTGAATGGAATTACTAGCAATTTTTCGACGATAAAATACAAACACGTAAATTTACATAACAGCGTAAAACGTTAGTAAAGTATTAACAAGATACTAATTATATTTACGCAATAACAACAATCAGTTAAGCTATAATACTAAAATCCCGCGTTTAACGCCCCTGAATGAGTGTTATAATATTCGCATCTAAACCCAAAATAAACCAAAAGCCGAACGGAAACGGCCGATATATTATTAGACACGACAATTCTATTATTTTTATTCGTAACATATCTCGCGAGAGTTTCAATCATAAATCTGGTATGATTCCTAGAACGCGGGGATATATTCAAACCCGATTTGGAAATAAAGTAGTGTATTTGAATAATTAGCATATTAAAATATTGTTGTTCAAACGAAAATTTTTATTCTTATTAAGTCGTCTAAATTAGTCATTCAACCTGTTTATGAGAAAACGGTAGCGTGAAGTCAAAATTTAATAATTAATTTGATAACCTTTGGTTATAATACTTAGTTTTCGAGACGGTTTGGGTTTAAGCGTTTTATCGATGCTAAAGATTTTACGATTGTAAATGTTAATGATAAAGCTTCTGTAGTTACAATTAACAAAATTATTTCGGACAATAGAACATTTCGTCAAACTAAACTTACAGTGCTAACAGACGTACTAGACCTACCACGAAGATAAACAAAAATCTAACTAAGCGAATCCGTGTTAAAGGAAACTCCCGTTTAGTGTTTCGGTTTCGAGCATTGTCTGTAATGTCATTTATTAGCAACGTAACACGTGTTCGAATCTATATCTCAGCGGTAGACCGATGTCGCCATTATGACCGGGGACATCTCTCACTCGCGCCGCAACGCATTATTTATCAGGAACACCATTCTGCTCATTGTTTCATAATAAAACATTAATTTTGTCAACGGCCTCCATGGCTGAGCGCGATACTCCAATATTAGAACTTCCGCTGACATTACAACAAGAAAACGCCACTCGGCATCCGATAAATCTAATTCTTTATCTCCATCCGCGACACGCGGCCAACGCAAGAATTTATAGAGAAAATAAATTGACATTCGCAAATGACATCCTCGCGATCGGCTGTTATTCCAACGACCGTTCTGAACACATGCAAATCTTGTACAATCTTCAATAAAAACAAAAGGCCCTCGATGAGTCGGAGCAAAAAGTAAAAACCACGTGCGTCGAGAATGGCAGCAAAAAGATCAACAATATGCCTAATCTACAATCCATGTCACAGGCTAAAGGTTACGGAAGGTTGCACAAAAAATCGTCTCAAAACGAGATGTGTTCCTGTGAATTCGACCGTAATTCCCAGATCACCCATTCAACTCTACATGTTAATGACCACGATTTAGAGTCCAAATTAACATGTTCAGTGCATCTGGATTTAAAAGCGGCATTGTTCGTACCTTGGGGAGTAGTGACAACAGATTTTTGTTTTTTTTTTTCATTTCATTTCACATATGGCATCGCAATCCTGGACGATATGTGACACATGTGTCGGTTTTAGGTTACTTCACAATAATGACTGCCTCTTCAAAGTTTCTCATATCTGAAACGTCCATTATATTTCGTGTTTTGTGGGATTCTAAAATCTAAAACAAGAGGCCGTGTCCTGTTCTTTTTCTTTGATGTTTTATAAGTACTTTTTGGCGGAACTCGATATAGCATAAAGCTTTCTTTAATGCAATTTGGTTATCAACATGCGACATTAAAGCAGTTATTTACTTAACATGATTGAACGGCAGGTAATTCTAATAATAACCTCTGATACGTTACAGAGTAAAGCATTATGGTTCTGCTTTTTACGGCCAAGACAAAAGCAATAAATCGTGCGCCCGCTGCAACTGAATAAGTAATTCTAAACCGAAAAGCTACTGAAACTTATCTGACCAATAAATTCAGCTCCGCCATAAATAGAACTATAAAAATTATTTTACGATACACGAGTGAGATACATTAAGACAATGTTACGCGCACATTTCACAATGGGCACATTATGGTTTAATTGATTCGACCACAATGCTCTTTATGTGGGCAACTGTTCGCCACAAAGAGATTATTGTCTATGGCCGGGCAGACGTCTGGTAACACTTGACCAGAGACAAAATGGCTTTGTGATGTTTGCCCGAAAGGCGCCATCCGTAATTCAATATGGAGTCTAATTAATGCAGTTTGATTTTGGAATACATTCGGCCTCGTATCGTTCTTTCGTTCGTTCGTCGCTTCTGAATAAATCTTTTGTTCTAAATTAGGGAGGAAAATAAATATTTAGAATCTGTTTAATTATCATAGACTACTAAGTAGGTATATCTAAGAACAAAGACATCGATTTTTGTTTTGCAATTAATATAAAGACGGTTAGGTATCACTTACATACTTAATCACATAGTTTGTTGATGCTTCTGTTTATGATATGTAATCAAACCAGCTAATAAGTACCTGAAATAAAAAGAAAAATATAATTGATTAATAAGTACTTACATTCATAGTAAAAAACGAAACGTTTGCGTCTCGGGACGCTCGACAGATGATCATTTAAACCTGCACGTATGCGTGAGAGAAAGGGAAACCAGACAGAGTGGCAAGTAACGCGTTACGTTATAAAGCGGTTTACTCAGTAACGGTTTCCTCACGATGTTTCACCTTCACTGTTTGAAGCACAAGTAATTATATTTTTTTCATATGCAAATGAATTAAAAGCTGGAGGTGCATGCCTCGAACCGGGTTCGAAGATACGCCCCTTCGAATCAAAGGTAGAGGTCATATCCACTGGGCTATCACGGCTTGCCTAGCCCTGTAGTGAGCAGTTAAACTTAACATGATTTGTTAAGTTTAACGGATGATCATAAGAATTTTTTAAATTCTTTACAAGTTAGACTTTGACTACAATCTCATCTGATAAAACGTACTCCTAACTTTGTACCGTATATATATATTATTTATATTAATCTTACTCTGAATCGCTAGAAAGCCACGTTATTTGTGAGTGTCATAGTCTACATTTTATCCCCGTATTCTCACGGGAACGGGAACTACGAAGGTGAAACCGCGTGGCGGCTTGTAATATTATGAAAAGGTAAAGTTTGTGGTATTGTAGGGGGTAATCTCTGGATCTACGGAGCCGATTTTGAAATTTCTTTTACCACTAGAAACTTTATTTGTGAGTGACATAGGCTACATTTTATTCCCATATTCTCACGGAAACGAGAACTGTGCGGGCGAAACCGCGGCTCATCTAGTAACCAAACAAAGGTGAATGCGCCGATTTGCAGACAATTTTAGACAACAGAGACAGTTGAAAGTAAACATGTTCGAATATCGACATCTGCTTGTTTGTTCACGTAAAAATGGCGTCCGGAACTAAATCGATTGACATATTGATCGCGTATTGTTTTGGGATTGATTTAGGATAAGTTAATTATAACTTCGTCGAGGGTGGTGACTGGTGTGGTACAGTTTCGATAGTTTCCTTGTTCTTTTTATGTCAATTAGATAGGAAGTAATTGTTGTTGTTTTTTTTGAAAGTATTGTTTTAATTTTAGATTTTTGTTGAGTGTTGTGCTGAAATGTTGTTTTTTTTTCCTGTTTTAGTCAACAGTGCATGGTACCTACAGCTCGTGCGGATTATCTTGACACCTGGCTCGAATGATGTTTGTACTGTGTTTGTATGGATGTGTTTGGTAGACAAAATTCAAAATTCATTTATTTGAATAAGGCTTAGTTTACAAGCACTTTTGAAAGTGGCAGGACATAAGAGGAGAGGAAGGCCAAACAAGAGATGGTTGGATTGTGTGAAAGAGGACATGTGTGTAAAAAGAGTGGATGATGAGTTAACGAGTAATAGAGACGAATCGAAAAGATTGACATATTTTTCCGACCCCACTTAAGTGGGATAAAGGTAAGGAGATGATGATGATGATTACAAGCACTTTTAAAAGGTCAAGATTATGTCATAATTTAATTTAATCTATTGGTGGTAATAATAGTCGAAAATTTAAAATTTTCGCGCTTTGGTCTGAGAAGAGCCCACAAAAAAGTTGCGGGCGTCCGCTTGTATTCTTGCAAAAGAATCTAAGTAGCTAAACTAAATTTAAATTATAACTTAGTTTTCTATATTTAAATTTTTTTTTTCTTCTTTTTTTTATTTGTAGTCATTGGTGTATTATGTGTGTGAGTCCAAATAAAATATTTTCTTTCTTTCTTTCTGAATTTTGTTGATCATGAATGTTAGTTGATCCGACTACGAAATCAAAGCTAAAAGCTAATATAAAAGAAATTATATTGTTCTACGCATCCTGCATCCTGTGGAAGCGAGATAATATATTTTTAGTAGCGTTCGGCATAAACTCGTAAAACTATTATAAATATGATACGATAGTTAATTTTATGGAAACGGTTACAATAATAATCAAACACGCTTGTTGTGGACTTCCGTGGAGGAAAGCAGCTGGTGGGAACACTTTTATTACAAAGAAGGCACTGGCGTGCATAGGTTTGTCGATCAGGGTATGCATTAATAAGAAATTAACCAAACTGGGAAAATCGTTAAAAAACACCTTTACATAGGTAAAGATTAAGTATAGACCTAGGCCAATTATATTAAATAATGTTAGATGTGTTACTAGCGCATGAAAAATGAATCACTCAAAAAAGAAAATTTATAGTCAACTCAATGTTAGTTGTGGTCAACATAGAACGTTATTTAAACTGATAATACCTAAATATCGTCTCTAATGTGGAGTTTTGTGTTCAGAAAGTGTAAAAACTATATATACCTATACATAAATATACATATAATGAAATTAAGACAAAATTGTGCATGTGTGTGCTCAGTATTGTAGCCTATTCTTCGAATCACTTTTTGCGGTGATTTTGTAGGGGCGTAACGGATCTATAGTATAAAACAATCATTGACCTATGCAAGTAAGTTGGACCAAAATGGCGGTCAACTGCGCTGGTACAATTATAAACTAAAGTGTTAAGTAAACGCGAGCTTTATGGTTTCCCTATATTTTATTAACTATTTTGGTCTTTATTTACAACCTTTTAAAATAAACATCAAATCAATTGACAATGTGATGTCCACCAGTAAGCATCGGATGACATTTTTACATAGAATCTCTTTTTCGTATGATAATATGGCAACTAGCATACGTGTGTTAGTGATATGATCGGCGGATTTAAAAGTCCGAGGTCCTGGGTTCGATCCCCGGCTGGGTCGATTGAGATTTTCTTAATTGGTCCAGGTATAGCTGGTGGGAGGCTTCCGCCGAAGCTAGTTACGATGTCGTGTAGAAACAGAAATGGGTGTGGATTTTCTTCCTTCTCCTAACAAGTTTGCCAGCTTCCATCTTAGATTGCTTCATCACCTACCATCAGGTGAGATTGTAGTCAACGGCTAACTTGTAAAGAATAAAAAAAAGTGTAATTTTAAGCGTGTCAGGAATATTAGCGTAACGTACACCAATACTGAGGCAATCGTACGTCCCAATACAAGACCCCTTTCACACAGAACAACACGTATCGCAACACGTGCATGCTCATTGTGTAGACGCCATAATGGCCGTTTCCTCTGCTATTTGGTTTGACAATTGTACAGGAAACTCTTTATTTTCCCGATCCAGACGCGCGGGCAGTGGGCACGTTTGGGTTCAATTCAAATTGTCGTCGAACTGGCTATTTATACGAACTAGTGGATGCCAGTGACTTCGTCCGCCCTAAGACCTCCTTAATCCGGCCAAGTCGCAAAATCCGTTATCAGTAGACGTCTAGTACCTACCTAACTATAAATTAGGTCCCTGCTAAAGGGAAATGCCCACTTATAAAATTACTCACGTATCGTCAACGTCGTTATCAACCCATATTCGGCTCACTGCTGAGCTCAAGTCTCCTCCATGAGAGGGGTTAGGCCAATAGTCCACCACGCTGGCCTAATGCGGATTGGCAGACTTCACACACGCAGAGAATTAAGAAAATTCTCTGGTATGCAGGTTTCCTCACGATGTTTTTCCTTCACCGTTTGAGATACGTGATATTTAATTTCTTAAAATGCACACAACTGATAAGTTGGAGGTGCATGCCCCGGACCGGATTCACCGGACCGAACCCACACCCTCCAGAATCGGAGGCAGAGGTCATATCCAACTGGGCTATCACGGGTTTTTTTTTTCGAAAAGTACTTATGTGTAGATGAAAACATGATGTTTAGTTAAGGATCTAGTTAAATAATTGGCTTAATAAAAGTATGTTTCTTAATCTAAGATTAAGTTCCATAGGTGAGGTACCTACCTTTATTCCTTACAAGTTAGCCCTTGACTAAAATTTTGGAGGTACCTCTTTGCCGGTAGGGTGGTAACTCGCCACGGCTAAAGCATCCCACCAGCTAGACCAGGACCCATTTAAGGAAAACCTCTTTCAGCCCAGCCGAGGATCGTACCTACGATCTCCATCTTGTAAATCCACCGCGCATACCACTGCGCCACGTAGGCTTTCGAAATCTACTTATTTAGAATACCTTATTAATAGTGTCTAATTTATTTATTTTGATAGGTATTATACGCGAAAAACCGAAGAATCGAAGCGATTCTTTGTTTCGAAAAACAACTCGACTTATTTATAAAATCCTTTCACCATTAGAAAGCTACATCATCAACGAGCAACATAGGGAATATTTTATCCCCGTATTCCTACAGGAACGGGAACTACGCGAGCGAAACCGTGTGGCGTCTGCTATACTGTAATAAACAACCCATGACAAACAGTCCGTGAATTATTCATACACGATCAGACTTTCTTTCCCATTCTGTGTCACAAAGAGGCCTTCCTTACCATGCACTTGGCTGGCCCCACAATGATTGTGTTGTAATTGCGCCATAAAACACGTGCTCAAGCGAAGGGTCGCGACTACAATGGAGGGTTAAAGCCCACTACACCTACGGGACCTTTTGTACTTTTGGTTCAGTGTTTGACCCAATTCATGAACTTAAGCGTTATTGAATTAATAAATATTTGATTTATTTTGCTATTACGAAAATTTACGTTCGTTTTGTTTGGAAACCAAAGAACGATCATCATCAATCCATATTCGACATACTGCTGAGCTCGAGTTTCCTCACAGAATGAGGATGCGGATTGGCAGACTTTATACAAGCAGAGAACTAAGAAAATTCTCAGGTATGTTTCTTCACGATGTTTTTCCGTCACCCAACGAGACACGAGATATTTAATTTCTTAAAATGCACATAACTGAAAGATGGAAGTGGATTCAGAACTTACACCCACCCGAATTGCAGACAGGGGTCATTAAAAGGGTCATGAAAGATCGTCGGATGATGTAAATTGTACATTGTTCAGATATAAATTGCTTACTAATCTAATCTAAATAATGGATAGTGACTACTCAATTTCCATTTTTAAATATTATACAATCAACATTCCCTAATGGAATAGCGCTGTGAGGTATCGAGTGTGCATAATTTGAGGACCGCATTCTGTTTACAGTTTTGAAAAGCATGCAGATTACCTACGATACTGCATGATACCAGGAGGTTTATTGCAGGAGGTTTGTTGGTCCATTTTCTTGTTATATTCTACCTCCTTTGGTGTCCAGTGAATGTATATGGACTGAACAAATGCTTTGTAACCATTTTATTGATTGTTTTATTTGAATAGAAGAATTTCAATCTCTACACAATTTTATAATCATGAAGAAATTGAAAAGGGAATGTATATAAATAAATAACGTATATTATTGGTCTTTATATTACATCTTGTTCAGTGGTTCCTTGCTAGGTACATAATAAATAAGTAGGTATTCATATTTAACAAAATCGCTCACCGCTCTTAACTTGTACCACAACTCTGCCCACTAAGCGAAAGAAACGGAAGGCAGTTGTCTCCGAGATCGACAAATAATAAAGGATTCAATCCGAAGGGCGGCCATTGTTGTTGGACGGGGTTTATTTTGTATGAAAATCGGTGTAAAGTTTTTAAAGGGGTGTGAAATCAAATTAAGGGAATGCTCAGCGTGACAATAATTGGCCAATCAAGTTTATTATGACGAATTGCTTGGGTGAATTTCATTATTTTTTATTTAATTTTTCTAAAAATATTACCTATTTTTTCAACATCTATCTACTATTTTACAATTCCGGTGTTTATAGAAGGGATTTGGAAATTAAGCTCACAATGAAGCCTTAACACGGAATAGTAGGCTTAGGGTGACACTTTATGATTGATTGTGTAACGATCAAAAACTCTGCTCTAAGATCGGAATGTTACGCTACCAACTGTCAAACATAAATTAATTTACTAATTCGGTGTAGGTTATTAATTTTGTTAGAAGTGAATTGCACTGTATTGTGTCGTACCGAGAGTCGTTATTTATTTAAATGACGCTGCGGAGTGAATCTTCTGTACTTGTACCTACATATGTATTCTGTGGTCTAGATACTTATGACAACTTAAATTATTTTTATGACGCTACCTAACTAAAATAATTCGGTTACCTGAGCATAATTATTATGTTATTTACCTACCTAAGCTTGTTTTATTTTTTAACAATTTTTTTTTAATGTTTGACAAGCTGTTGAAAAGGTATGAATGATAAATATCTCAATAAAATAAAGTAGGATACAAATTTCATATTCAAAACACAGTGGGGTTAGCATAAACAAATTCTGGACAAAATACACGAAGTCGATACAAGGTGAAACTCCTTCTATCACTAACGCGTTATTCACAATGGGATGAACAAAGACGCGTCGTGTTCAGACGTGTTGGGAATTAATAAAAAAATCGAGGGCAAAACGACGGGGTGGCGACAACACTGCCAGCTAGCGTGAATCACATGTCACAAAGGTGACGTGTTACGTGACCGACCTACTCAATACTTGTCGGATAACCATGCGATTTCTTTTGCAAAAGATTATTACACACCATATATAACTTTGAGCAACGTATCATTGATATGTAACATATAAAAACCTTTTTTATAAGTTAGCGCTTGATTACAATCGCTATTGATGATAAGTAATGATATCGCGTGAGATGTGGAAAGGATATTGGGTTATACAACAATACCCCTGTCAGAACACGGCATTGTAAGTACCTGAACTTTACCCTACTAACTTACTACTATCCATCTAAGCAGACGGAAAAACCTTCTAGAAGCTATTACCAGAATAGATTTAAGCTAATTTGAACATTATTACTATATCTATGTAATTTTTTTTAGATATTTTTAAAATATTTTTAATGAGTAAGGTCTATACTTAGTAGGTTATTGAAATAGACTTATAATGATGATGATTTTAATTCCTAAATTTACTACCGCTGGGAATCAAAGCCAGATCCTGTCATTACAAACCGACATAATGTTCAGAGATTTCAAAGTAGTAAATACTCCTAAATATCTATTATTGAAGTAATTTACGGGTACATTTAATATTAATATAACGGTGACGGAAACTATAGAAGATCAAAGTGCATTTCAAAATATCACTCGCAAACGGAGTCAAGATACGATTTCAGGTAGGCAACTAATAAAATCATCATTATGATGTTCAGTGCCAACTTTATAGCATTACATTTCAATAAATAAACTCGGCAAAATCAAACGTATCGAATAGGTAGCGCAGTAATCCTATATACAAACTTCGCATATTGCCTTTGCCTAAACTTACATATCGACGGAGACGAGTTCTAACTTGGCGGGATCTTAGGCATAAAACCATTGATTACCTACATAAGTACTAAGGTACAAGATCTTATCCATACCTACTCGTACTCGTAAGAAGAAACGTGCTAAAAAGTTACAAAAATAATTGATGATGTTACAATATTACCTAAGAAAGGTTTGACTTAAGATATGTATGCCAATCAATATGTCTTAAATCATGAATTAGGAAAGATAAAAATAAGCGAAGTAAGCGAAGATATCGGTATAATTTTCTGAAAAGGATTTGATCGTAACTCGATGTTTAAACGTAATGTCGAAGGGAAGAACATTTAAAATAAACAAGCAACTTAGATAGCGTCTATACTGGAGTTTACCAAAAATAAAAAATATTAAGTAATATTTAAACACCGTTAACAACTCCAGTTACCATTAATTCCAATAATATTGTTTACAAGCAACTAACAGCTTTTTAGGGCGCCGTATGTACCGACAAGCACTTAAACATTTTATTAGCTTTGAAATTTAAATGACGTAACTCCTTTAAATCTCCCTTAAGCGGTCGTCAACCTGAAATAAGCAGCATAACACACTTCATTAGCCCATGGACCGTAAACTCTTTTAAAACGCCATAACAGACCACAATGTTTGATTTAATCGTCGCGATCTTTAAGACCAAACCACATCCTATCGATTTTTTAGAACTCCATAAATCGGTTATTAAAAATCGACCACATCTTCAGATGTTTACGTGCCGTATCTTTGACGTTGCCTATTTAGTATTTCTGTTTGGTTGAATAGTTACAATTTTTTCTTTAATATCCGTGGCATCCGGTACGTGTGCTAGGGTTTACATTTTATTGGATTTACGACTGTTTTCATTGCGGGCACTGTTTAATATAAATATGCTAGACGGTTTCCTGTTGGTTAATAAGAAAAATTATAAATTAAAAACAATTGGACATGTTGCACATCAAGTCTTTTATTGATGGGAGCGAGAATATTTTTGTGGCGAGATGAAAGTATGAAATGTATCAAAATAACTCAAAACTAATTATAAATTGCACTAACATTTATTTTACTTTGCCTAACAATCTCGGCATCATTGAATCTAAAATTCATGTAAAAAGGTAAAATAAAAATGCCAGTTTAGTTGAATTATACTAATATCTCATGTATTTAAGTAGCACATTATTTTAAGTAACGTTTTCCTTTGTCACACAAAATCGAACCGGTGGACAAATTAAAACAAAATTTAAAGCCAATAAACTTTAAAAGTTTTTCCCGGTAGGTAATGGACTGTATCTACCGAACAACGGTAGCAGATATAAAATATCATTCTTTACTGCTTATTATATTTTAGCACTTTACTTCGGTGATATATATTTTTTTACTGTAGAGCTTAAAATGCAAAGATAAGTGTTCATCAACCAAGAATTAGAAGCGAAATAGTTGAATTGTTGAAACTTTTCTTAATCACCACTAAGTCTAGATTAGCTTAGCTTGCTTAGTTAGCATTTTCTTGACAAAAGGGACATCCAATTAAGGGTAACTCCTTTGTAATGACAAGTATTATAGTGATCTTAGTCATCTCTGAATCTATCTATGTATCCAAAAACTCCAGACAGCTGAAAACAGTAGCGAGTCAAAATGTAATTCAAATCAGTTCTTTGGCAAATGATAGATCTACATCATTTGAGATCACAACCAGGATTGTATATACTTTAGTAGGTAGTTACGTACCAATCTATTAAGTATTTTATGCAAATATTTTAAGACTTAATAAACTTCAAATTATTGAAATAAAATGAAGTTTTTGGACTCTATTTTATTAAAACGTCACCTCTTTATACAACGCTTCTTTAAAGTTCGCATCAAATACGGTAATTATAACAAATTGATCACCTACCCTCTCATTTTAACGTATTTAATATGCTAATTAGTAATTTATGCGGTTATCCAAACTTTTCAAGGTGTCAATAACCCAACAAATTATAATGTAAATCTGTAAGCGATGCACCGCAGCGGCTATTTAATGATATTTGTCAGAATAGACAACTGGAAATAACGTAGTTTTATGGAGACATAAATAAAATTAGTAGTCATTAGTATTTAAATAATTGAAAGGGTTATCTAATGGTGTGCTTTTAAAAACAACGAATCAAGCAATTTGTCTTCTTATAAAGAAGATAACGCTACAAGTAAACAGCCTCTTAGAGATAATTACACTGATGTTCTCACGCGTAAGAAATGTCGAGGTGAAGTGTATTATTTAAAACTAGGTAATAAAACATGAGAGATTATAAGAGATTTATTTTGCTATGTTCAACGAATTCGAGTAGCAAACACGCATATTTTCACGGAATAATTTTACTTATTATTCATGTACAACTTTGATTACACCGTTACTCTTGTCAAGTGCAACAATAGAATTTATATTATTATTTTTATTTTTATGAAAGTCAACATTAAGTAAAAATAATAAAAAAGTTGCACACTGTTGCTAAGCATACCACCGGGCGGCCAAAATTCCGACAATTACTTCTTTTACTTTTATATACCGCAGCTTAATTTTGAAATTTAAAACGGTATAATTGTCAGTTGAATTCGACAATACCGTAATATGCATTATTCTTAAAGGCGAAACCGCCGCGGGCCGCAATTAACAATTGTCACCCATAAAATAAACTCGTTATTAACAAAATGATGTTTTTGTGGTGATTTGGGTTTTCAAAAACGTTCGTTCTCAATTGTAACGCATGAAGTCGTTTACCATTCAGTTATATGCTAACCAGCTGCCAAAAATGCTAATGAGAGCCTGACCCATTTACTTCTCTGTTGGAATTGCTGAAGACAGGCCGTGCATTTTAAACAATCCAATCCAATGTATTTTTTTAACAATTTAAGAAAGAAAGAAAATAAATGTATTTATATCTAAAAGTTACAGACAGTCAGTAACCTCTCCTTATGACAGCATATCTGTCTGTAACCATTTAGATACGTAGGTAGGTATACTTGAATTTTGTACCACTTATGAAAGTTATATAAAAACGTCATAATTGATAACAATCGATATTTATATGTAGAAAAACATGGTCTAAATATAAGCACTTCTAATATTAATATATTTTTTGTTTTAAACAAAAACATTTCTTAAACATCTTTTAATATTTCAGGCACCTGTTTTACTAACTGCAATAAGCTAAGCTCGCAGAAGCATTTTAAATTGAGTTAACTTCTTTCTATATTATTTCTTACAAGATCAGGCAAAGGCATTGAAATCGAGAAATAAATGAGAGATATTGCAAAGTTTCTGTGTGTACGTAGGTAGTTGGGTAGATGCCTACGCAATTAGCTCTTTACCTTGTTATCTAATTACTGTTATTAATCTTTTATTTCGATTAATTGTTCTTGTAACTATTAAAATAATTTGTCGATTATAAAGTTTAATTAAACACTATTAATATAAATGATAATAATTGCTACATTTACAACAAACACACTGATTGTTAATTAAAATATTAAATCAAAGGTATTGTTCATAATAATCTCAAGCTTTTAAGTTAGTAGGTAGGAACATACCTACTACGTAGATATTAGAGTAATATTAATAAATAATTGAGTTTGACAAGACACTCATATTATAAATAACCAAAGTTCGTGTGTGTTTGAGATTTTGTGTGTATTTTTGTTACTTCTCTACGTCGCAATTACTGTACTGATTTGGCTGGAAATTGAGGTAGATTATAACCCTGGTTATACAGACTAGGCATGCAGTAGGAAATAGACTACTTTTTAACCTAAAAAAATCCATGGTTCCATCCATGGAGGTTTTGTGTAAAATAAAATAGGTAGGTATCATGCGAATAGAGTCGCGAGTTTCCGCTAGCTTTAAAATGGGTTTAAGTATTGCTCTCGTCTAATGCAAAGATCTCTTTTGATCTAAGCTAAAACCTATAGGTATAAGTATATTAATAAGTACCAACTTAAGATAGGTATATTGATTTAAAATGGACACGAATAAACATTGGGTCTAATCCAGAATTAAGGATATGTACCAACCTACCCTATGTAGGCAGGTTAGGTTAGGTGCCTCCTTATAATTTTGAGAAAGTAAAACAATGTGTTGTGGCGTGGATCCGGGTAATAAATTAATAAATAATTTTATTAAATTATAAGCAAAATATCTCTTTAAAAACTGACAAAATTTTGTCCAAATTTTTTACCATTAAACCACTGTGCGTTTAGAAAATCGCCTAGCGAATCAATTAAATGTTTTATTAAGTAATTACTGAAATATTTATTACATTTTTAAGCCTACTTGTTATTTTAATATCATGCAAAGTAAGTCAAAAATAATGACTTATTAAAAAAATTACGAGTAGGTAACTCTTGCCAAATAAAGCAAAAATTATTTTAGCTGTTCGTTTTCTGTAAATAGTAACTAAGATTTTGTTAACTTTTTGTATTATCTTAAGCGCTTACACAGTATCCTATGTGTCCTAACTCTACTACACACAATATCACTTACCTTCAAGTGCGTTACCATTGTTCCTGTCGCCTTTGAAGACATCGGTGTAAACGAAACGATAGATAGACCAAAGCAAAAAATCAAAGAAAACAAAAAAAAAAACAACTCAAATAAAACAAACACGTAAAATCGTCCTATCACAACGATTCTTTGGCATCATTACACACCAGTCTTATTAACAGTCACAAATTATAAGAACAACACACACAACAAAAAAAAATATAGTCCGAGACACAGAATAGTTCGTACGCGATCGTGTTCGATATTCAAACGCAAAACGCGACACGTCCGTCTATCGCGCGCAGTGAACACACAATGCTGGCAGATCGAAGAGCTTCGACAATACGCGCGCGCTACAAAAGAACGCCCCGCGCCTCGCGCGTGCGACAAGGACGCACGGAACTAATGTCACTGCCCTACGAACAATGCCGTCCTTCCACCACCTTACACTCAAACTTATAATCGAACCTTACATTCTAACACTAAAATACCATTCTATACATCATCTAGAATTTCCTAGGCAAAGAATTTCAGGACCTTTTATTTAGAAATGATCAAAATCAATTGTCTATGCGGAATAACAGCGCGGTATCTATACAAAGGCGTAAGGCCGTCCCGTTCTCGCGGACGACACTGTGTGCGCGGTGTCACTGTCTCTTTCGCGCGATGCGGTTTTCTGAATAGACGATGCGCCGTCCCGCTCTAGGCCCCGCCCCGGAGCGTCTTTGCGCTGGCCCGGTGCAGTGTGCGTATAACGATGAAGTCCATTGTGGAGTTCGCACACAAAGCGATCCAGGTGGGAGTACGGTCTACGAGGGCGTTTAAAAAGTCGATACAATCGCTCCTTTACATTCTCGGGTGTATTTGTGAAGAAAATTTTCTTTATTTCGACAGTCGGGTGCGCTGGGCGTGCGGCTAGCGAGGCGTGGCCGGTGGAAACTCCATTGTCCGCCATTGGCGCTCCCATTGTCATCGCCACAACGGAGTTTCCCATCGGCGACGTCGGCCCGTGAAATACGATGCCGCCGTCGAATATTTTTAGCCTCTGCCGCTTCTACACAATACATTTGCATATCTGTAGTAAAAAATCGCATTATCCCATAGTCGCGCTTTTGATGGAACCTGTACTTTTGTATGAGGACTGGTTTCGATTGTTTATAACCGACTTAGGGAAGGAGGAGTTTATCAATTTTTTTTTTAATTTCTGTGACAGGTTTGCGCTTGACTACGTTACAGACTGTACACTGAATATGTCTAGGTACTTATTGTGCCTCAATAGCTCAACGGTAAAGGAGCTCATAACCGAGAGGTGGTGGTTCGATCCCCGCCCTCTTCACTATTGTCGTACCTACCCACACCTAACATGGAAGGGAATAATTGACCATAATTAAAAATATGGCAAATATTATTTTATAAACAAAAAGAAAACAACTAATAGCAAAATAAATCTTCACCTACCTAAAAGTTTAATGTTTTCTATGCTACTAATAAAAAAAAACACACATTTTTCAATTTCCTATTCGACCTGACCAGGAAATCGAACTTAGGATCTCATAGTTTATACCTAAATGTTTTTTTAATTTTCGTTATGTCCCTACCTAGCCCCAAAATAAAAAAAAATTGAAAATTCGTTTGCCAATTGCCTACTCGCAGCGCCGGACCGAGGTAAATTTTAGAATGGAGCGAGATCCAATTATGGCGCCTTTTGCGCACGTAAATTCATCACATAAATTTCTTTTCGATCTTGTCTTTACCATTTCGGCGCCCCCTAGGATTTGGCGCCTGGAGCGACCGCTCCGTTCGCCTACTTCCGGCCCTGCCTACTCGTACCTACAGGTTGGTTTATAGTCTTCGGAATAGGCAGCGCAGTCTTGCTTCTATAAAGTGCACTTCATTGGCGATAAGTATAACGAACCAAGGCCAAAGAAAAACATTTAACACATGTTGGGATTCAAACCTAGGACTTCTATGTTGAAAATCCTGAATTAACATAAGCTGGGACTCAAAGTTATTGCATAAAACCAAAGCATCAAATATGCCACAGAGAGGTCATCAGAAATCCAAACTTCTAAATTCGCTAAATGTAATATTATAAAGAAACTACTGAACCGATTTTAAAAATTCTTTCACGACTAGAAAGCTACTTCTTTACCGAGTAACATAGGCTATATTTTATACCCATATCCCCACGGGAACAGAAACTACACGGGTAGAACCGGGCGTCAGCCAACCTTTGATAAAATCTACAACAGACTTATTTTCTCCATCCTTCAGAGCGCTATTTTAGGGGCATGGCTATCAGCTGAGCCGAAACTGTAATAATTCTATTTTTGACACTACCATTGACATTTTGAGGTTGCCGCCAGATCGTGGTGTTAATTAGAGATCATTTTCACTTCGAGCCAGAGTTGTTTGAGATTGGATTTCTTTTTAGAACACAGGAGAAGGGGAAGATTTAAGAACATAAACAGAAAATGCGTCTTTTAAAATGTGTAATATATTTTCTTAGATTGTTGGATTCATAAGGTGTTTAACTAGGGTAATACGGATAAGTAATGATTTCTTATGACAATTCAGTTAGCAATGACCCAACGCTTATAGTTCTTAGCATATAGATTATAGATACCTACATCTACTGCTCTAGATAGCTAGGTAGGCTACCAACCTATAGCGAAAATTTTCCACTAACAGTAGATCTAGTCTATTTGTTTTGTCACCTCTATGAGTATAAAGAAATAATAGTCACTCATTGAATAAGATCTTCAATAGATTTGATTAGTTTAAGCCTATCTAATTCTACAGTGCCTACTATCACTTGGGAACAATGATAATTTTTATACTATAGATCGGTTACGTCTCTAAAAAATCACCGCGAAAAGTGATCCGAATTTAGCTACACCACTGAGCGCACACGTGCACAATTTTGCCTTTAATTCCATTATATATTTATGTTTATATAGTTTTTACACTTCCTGAACACACAACTCGACATTGTAGACGATATTTAGATAGATAGATAGATATATAGAAATCATTTATTTGTTAGCACAACACATAACTACTTAATAACTTACAACCAAAACATTTAGGTATATCTTAGTAATGACAGAAAATGTGTTGTGCCAATAAAATGGACCTGACTCAGCTATTTAAGAGGTATTATTTGTTTAAATAACGTTCGTTGTTTAATAAGCGACTAAATTTAAATTAAGTCAATTTTCCACATTTGTCCGCCTCAGTTTTGATGCGCTAGAACCCTATCTGTAGTATAAAATATCATTGCTTGGGAATATCTTTAAAACATGAGTAAATTTGCGTGTCCCATCTTTTACCATTTCTACACTTACCATCAGGTGAGGTCGTGGTAAAACGCGAAAAAAAACCGAATATAGATCTAAAAAACCTCATAGCTACACACTGGAAACACACACATAAAATCATACAGTAAGCTAGACATACAAAAAAACTCCATACAATTCTAAGCTTCTTCACATTTTACAAGGTTTCTTTGTAAGCAGACAATATGTCTCATATAGGGCGCAGCGCAGGCGTAACGGAATGTGTGTCTCGGGGTATCACCCCCCGGGAGTGGGGGGGTTATTATCTACCCAGGGGTGGGTGCAACCCCCCAGCTTTATTATACTGGTTCCAAGCGAATTGCTTTTTGTTTGTGTAAGCTGAATAGCGTATTTAGTAATGGAACTTTTTGATTTCGATCCCGGCTTGTCTGCGTTTAGGTTTTTGAAAATTGTTGTTTTTAGTGTTATTTTATTTGATTAGTTATTTGTACAGAGTTATAGTGCAATTGGGAAAGTGTTGGTTTAGGTATATTGTAAGCGTTTGCTTTCGATTTCCAGCGTGGCTTAGGATTTTTTATTTTCTTTATTGGTTATGGTTTAATGTGTGATAGGTAGGGTGACTACTACTCGACTGGACTGGCATAACCGTATTGTCAAGCGGTTTAACGTACCGGTACGAAGCAGCGAACAAACCTTTTTTAAATCTTTACAAGTTAGCCCTTGACTACAATCTCACCTAAAGGTAAGTGATGATGCAATCCAAGATGGAAGCGGGATAATTGGTAAGAGGAGGATGAAAAATCCACACCCCTTTTGGCTTCTACACGACATCGTACCAAAACGCTTGCTTGGCAGTACGTCTTTGCCGTTAGGGTGGTAACTAGCCACGGCTGAAGCTTCCCACTAGCCAGACCTGGACCAATTAAGAAAACCAGTCAAGGGGTATAAAATCTATTGGTAGGTATTAGTATTATAAAGAGGTAAAGGTAGTGAGGTTATAAGAGGTTTATTAAAATATAAGACTTAGCACTAAATCCAGGAACACGTGATTTCAAGCCACCAGTCTTACCACTGGACCAGTGAGGTATATAAATTGGTATTGACAAACTTGTAACACCCAATAATCTTTTAAATACCTACTTAACTACCTTTGATCAAAAGGCCTTAGGTAAGCTTTTCATTAAAATTAGATAAATATACCTACTACTTACTTACCTACTACGGTTCCAAAGATATAGGTACTTATCTATTTGTGAACACACAATATTAAAGTGTATAAATTACAAGTAATAACAGGCACATACGAAACATAGAGATAACATTATAAAATTAGGGCCTGTATTGATGAAAGTGAAAAAAGACAGCGCGACAAACGCAATTCGTGTTGTGACGTAATTTATGTGATAGTTAGCGACTTAACTAATAAAAATCCGACTTATTTGTGTCTTATTACCATAAAAAAATCGAGAATTTGTCGCCTACCTACAACTGCTTACTTGTTATAGCTCTGCCAACATGACAATTGCTTTAGACATTAGGCACTAAGTAGGTTGGTAGGTATCTTTAAACTGTTGTGCTGATTTCGTTGAAAAATTAACACAATTTTTGTAGACAGATTAGGTAGTAGGTAGTTGAATGATTACAACATTAGACACTTTTAGGCACCAGCTGATCCTTAACACTTCCAAGTCAGAAATGATATGCATATCATACATATCATTACTAGGGCATAACTTTGTCACAGCTTGACCAGTAGGCCTAACAAACGATTTATCTCCTGTAGAGAAATAAGACAAATTGCATAGAAATAAAAATTAAAAAATAAATAAATACTTAATTAGATTAATAGATTGCATCATCACTTACCATCAGGTGAGATTGTAGTCAAGGGCTAATTTGTAAAAAGCAGTTGTGTATAAAAAAAATTAGACCTCTTTGATCGCGTTTGGGAAAAAGAAATGGAACTGGGACAACTCCCCGCCATTGCTCGACATTTTGTCTATTTCTGCTTACGGAATATGTTATTGGTCGCATGTTAGGCTTACAGTAATGTTTTGATATGTTTATATGCGAAGGTTTTAAATATCTTTGCCACTGTTACCACAATTACCTACATACCGATTTGTTGTTATAAAGTGCGATTTGTAAAGTTGTTTCAGTCGCACCGTCAGGCTGGTGCCTAAGCTGTAGAAACCGAAGTTTGTAAGAGCATCAAATGAAACAAGTTGTCAGGGCTGTACCAGTTTATACGGTGGGGTGAAGTTAGCGCCGCGGGGCCCTTTATACAGTTCACGGATACCTTGCGGTTTGTGAATTGTGATTAACTGGAGGATTCCCTTCTATTAGAACTTGCGACCCTAATCCCTATTTGTATCTATATAGAGATAGATGGCATATTGAAGGAATTAGTTGACTTTATACTCTATTGACTTTATTTATTTATTATTCTACAAAAATCATATTTAATTTAAGCCTAACCATAGTGCAACACAAACCACAGTTGGTTTTACTGTGCAGTGGTTATTACATCATTACATAATACAATATTTAAGAAAAAAATTGAATAAAAAACAAAAAGAGAAGAAAAACAAAGAAAAATCATTAGCGGGTAGTTAAATATCATAATTATAGAGTGAGTAAACCGCTGCTTCGACGATACACGGGCCAAAAAGTATTCCTTTAATTTCCGCTTAGTATGTACGTTCGTAAAATATATTCGTATATTTTAAAAGATTTTTGACCGTATCCGGAAAATCGTTAAATATTGTTGGAACAATATATTCCAGCCTTCGCTTACCATACCCATTTAAGAAATTAGGTACATCTAATTTAAATTTGCGTAAATTGTCAATCATTCTAATTCAAATATGGTAGTGAAACTTAGGTTTTCAAGAAGCAGTACATAGGTAAGCAGGTTGCAAGCATTCGAGATGACTGGATGGCAAATAAACAGGAAGATGCTTAAGATTTCTTGGAACAGCTTCGAACCTAATAGAGTAGGTATCGACTGAAACTTACGAACAAAATAAAAGAAAACTCATGAAATATTGAGCTTCTTTGACACTAAAGAAGCTTAATTATTCATGTTATCTACATGCTATGATACAAATTGTCAAATGTCATCCGGTGCTTATGGTGGATATCATATAGTATGTAGATTGTAGATGACACTTTGTTGTCCACATCCATAGGTTGATAATAAAGGGCAAAATAGTGAATAGGCCTACAGGATGGTATCAATGACACTGGCACCCATAAAACTTAACCTAACTTGTACCCAATACGTAATCAAAAGCGGAAATCTCTACACAAACACTCTAACAGATACTTCCAAGAACCCTCAAGACAACACTAACAACGGACCCAATCAAGTAATTGCTATTCGCCTTGGAAAGTTAAATAGGTTGGAGTTACTGTATCAACTATTTAATTGGTAGATATCCCTTAAAACAAAAGGGACTCTACCAGCTTTATTTACAAGGCGACTTATGTATTATTACGATTACCATCTGGTTCCGGGCTGCTACTGAGAAATTATTGAAAAAAAAAAAAAAAATTATTAATAGAATATTTGCCATTTCTTTTAAATATGGACAGTATTCTCATTCCCCTCCTACTAGTCGAAAAAGACTGTAGGTATTAGGAGTGGGTACGACAATAGACCAACGGGGCGGGGATTGAGTCATTGAGCTATTGAGGCTTAATTTTTAAAAATAATGATAAAATAATGATTCTACTTACATATTTAAAAATATGTAAACCCGACGCAGCTTTCGAAACCAAGATTTCATGATCTATGCCAATTAGCAGAGTAAAAAAAATATTATAAGCGACTAACCAATAGACCAACGAAAAAGTAAATAAATGAATATCTTGGATAGGATAAAGTCACAGTAAATGTGATTAATTTCAAGGCAAAATCCATTTTGGATATTTTAAAAATACTCCCAACTGAAGTAAACGTGTCCATTAGTCGGACTAATGTTCATTTATTTCCCCCCCTAGCCAATATTTCGTGTAACTCGCTTAGCGACGATGTCCGCTTCACTTAGTTTTTTAATGATGCTTTTACAGTTTTTTTTTTCGGGAAAAAATCAATAAGGTCGCTTATACGCTGAGCGGTTATTTTGGTTGACCGTTTTTTAACGGCGGCTCTACAATGTCACATCTTAAGCCTAACAACAATATATTTTAAAGTATTTACCTAAACTATGTTAGTAATACTACCTAAATAATGATCATAATTATGTAAAGTATAGGCCACTTCCAATTTTTTCCATTCATCTCTTTGATTGAGTGTATTTTTGATTTTGAATATTCCACTTCCATTCCAAACAAGTGGAAATTTTCAATAGGAATGGGTATCACGACAATATTTTAGTGGGTTATTATTTCATCGGACTCTATAGACCTCTTGGATTTGAATCTCTCTTATAACTGTGGTGGCTATGCTTAGATTACATTAGGTAGGTAAGCAGTAGGTACTGTCTACTGCCTTAACTAGTCAATGGAATATTAAATTAGATAAAACCGACAAAACTATTGAGTTTTGATTATTAATAGATACGTACCTTGTACCTTATGACTATGAGCTCCAAAAGGCATAGAACATGTCGAAAGTGAAAATAAACAGCAAAGTAACAAAATGAGAATGTGTCTAAGTCTATGAATATAAAACGCACCCTTGTAGCCGGCCTAAGCCATTTCCATTTACAGCACTTAAGACTGTTTATGCATTTAAACGATTTTATTTTTTACCTACATGTTTCTAATGTGTTTTGGGTGATATTTACAGAACTTTTAGCTTTTGAAAATTTATAGGTAAGTGCCTAAGTACCTGATCATTACCCAAATGTACCTACCAACAGAATTAAAAGAATCAAATCTATGATTTTCAGGTTTCAGACACGCAACTTAGAGGCTATTGGACATCGAATATTTTGAATTTCAATACCAATTGTTGCAGTCGGCGTGAAAAATCCGTAATTGTTACAAACGTCTGTTTACAGTTTACAGAGGAAGCTAGCGTAGGTTCGCTGGGCGGCACACAGGTAGCTGACAATAGGGCATTGTGTGGGAGGCGTGGCCCATTGTGCCCCTCGGCCAATCAGGGCGCCGCATTCAACAATAGCGCACCGAATTGGAATGCCGCGTCAACTCTATTGTCGGATTGGTGTGATTATTTCAAATTTAGAATTGTTCAGCTTCAAATTCGTTCATTGTTCGTGATACGTCCAATCTCAAACTAACGTTAGTTATATTTTCATAATTTTGTTTGTATTAACTGTAGTTTTCTCGTCTTGCGTTCAATTAATTCATCTGAACTGTACAGAAGTCTGAAAGTACCTATAGGTATTATTCCTTACTGCACCTTTATTCGTTTTCTTAGTTTTCACACACACTTATTGTGTGTGCAAAAAATAACAATCGCATACATTGTTATGAGCCCAAGACATGGAAGCATAATAAAAAATTTGATAAACATAGAATGTTTAAGTTGAAGCATGCTTGTCAACGCTGACTGAAGGGATTTGGCAATTATTAAAAGTATCTTGCCCAATGTAGTAAGTAACGCCTTATTTTGGTTGCTTTATATTGCTTGTTTGTAATAAATAGGTAAGTAACTACGTAACTAAACAGTATTAACTTGAGATTTTACCTACTTACGAATAAGTAGGATTGGCAAAAGCCTACTTCAGCTAATTATTAGTTATACAGACTAGGCTAGACCAATTTATCAAAATAGACCTACCTACTAATGAATTCCATGTAGATAATATGACCAATGGTGGTTTAGCTATGATAAACTGGCTACTAGATCTTATATCTCTCGAGTTTTCTAACTAAGCTCATTATTCTTAAGATATCTACGGGTTATTTATATTCAATATAAAATAGCAAAATGGACTTAAACGATACGTCAAGTGTTCAATGCTCTCGATACTGTCGCGTGGAAAATAAGATACGCTTTACCTAAATATAAGCTTTAGCAACTAATTAATAAAATAATAATAGACAAGTACCAACATGGTTAGCTAGATTTATCGAGGGAAAATGTCTGATTCGGTAGGTAACCGAGTGATTTTTTTTAAAACGCAATCGAGTTCCTCCACGAACTTATTTAATATCACGTCCGAAGTCTAAGTTTCACGAAAGTAATTCATTTGAACATCTATTTGCCTATAAGTGGATGCCTATTCAATAAAAAAATATACCTACCTACAGATGAACATACACCCTAAGAAAAAGAAAAAGCTACCTAGGTAGGTACTAGCAATTGTAAGACAAAATTGCATGATTTGTACGCATTTTCTGGTTCTGTTTATTGTTGTACCTACTTATTTAAGGTTGTTATTTTTGAAGTTTATTTAATGATTGATTTTTCTTTAGTATACGTAGGTACCTACCTATTTACAATGGATAGGTATAGTTTACAGCAGGGATCGCACCACTTTTCGAATTTAAGTAGGTAACCCTTAAAATTCTAATTCTAACTATTATCTACTTATTAAAAAAATATGCAAACGCTTTCTCACTCGAGTGTACGCAGCGGGTGCTCATTACAGACGCATCTTAGACCGGATGCTGCGAACAGGTGTCGCTTACTGTCCAACGCGATCCAACAAAACAGAACTAGACTTTACTGCGACGTCCTAAAGTTCAACTTTAACAGTAACATGAACTTTGATGCACAAGAAAATCGCCTTTATGTTATTGCATTAGGATCTATAAGGCCGGTAATAATTAGCCAGGTCCGATGTTACGGTTAAATACATGTATTCTGTTTCCGTAATAAGCGAATCCGGTTTTAACTGTTAACTACGCCATACGTAGCTCTGTAGTAATTTCAAAACAGTTCGTTTGTTTTTCATTTAAGTAAATCTCAGTTTTAGCCTACAAAAATAAACTACGTAGGTACTTACTTCTGAATATACCTATATGTAATTATTCAGAAGTACCTACCTACCTAGGTACAAAGAATACCTAACATGTAAGTAGGTAGGTACCTTCTGTACCTACATTAAATATTCAATTGGAAACTAACGCAAGTAGGTATGTAGGTATGCCTTAATCTATAAAGTCTGTTTCTGGAGAAATAGCACTAACGCCCAAGACTTGTTTATACTTTAAAATAACACAAAATTTAAAGTTTTGAAAAGCCCCGAAGGTCATGAAATTATTAATTAGGTACATTTTCGATCAAGTCATCAATATTCATTTTCAGTGCGCTTTCATTTGAGACCCCACTCGAGTATATTTGCAGACATTCGGTTATTCTTCCCAACTTTAAACCCCCAGAACATTTAAACGGCTCAATTGATTTTCATTAAACATGTCTAAGAACACTATCACTTTACTTATGTCACCTTTCAAAAAAAAAAAATTAAATACCTTCATCCGTTTGGGAGCTATGGTGCCACTGACAGACTGACAGTTAGACATACAGACAGAGAGACACGTCAAACTTATAACACCCCTCTTTTTGAGTCGGGGGTTAAAAATGAAAGAACGCCGGACGATTTTTTTTTAAATTTGCCGGTCGATTTCAATATCTACTTTCATTAGCCAAACACAACGCATTGTGTGTGACGCTTCAAAAATATTGCTAGCTACCTACTGCCGTAAGCCCAGATCTATTTATTAGTATCTACATACTAGCATAATATTTGCTTTCAAACAAACGGGCACACATTCGCAGTTTAAACCCCCCAAGATATAACAGACCCCCTCCCATCCACTATATAATGCACTATCAGGGGTCTTTCTCAAATGGACAATATGTAACATTTCGCCGTAACACTAATTTGTATCTACGTTTTGCGCCATCTCTAAATAAACGGAATAAGGTTTAATTTGGCGTGATTTAAATGAAAAATAAGTTTCATACAAAGTTGGTTTTGTAGATATGTGTTCACCCCTTCCCCCCTGTTACGACATAGTCTCCACTACCCCCCCAAACCCCCCCCCAGCGTCTTGGAAATGCTTAGTTTCGCTTCTATAGACGTTTTGTTTGTCCCTTATTCTTGGTTTGCGACTTTGGTTAGATAGGTCTTTTATGAACGTTCGGGGGAGGTTTCCACAAAGGACCTTTTGATGTTCTTTCTTTTATATTTTCTGCTATAGTATGCGCATTATCATCTGAGTCGTCCGGTCATAAAAGTCAAAAAAGATAGGAATGTGCAGCGCGCCTACCTGCGCACCCTAATTATCGATAAACGGCTACCTGCGCACGTGCTAATGATGAGTCAATAATGATTTGGACGATTCTGATTGGTCGGTTTCTAATGTAATTGCATTGCGTATTTTTTTTGCTATAAATGTGTTTACTGCAATTAAATAAATACATTCATGTGTTACTCGTTGCGCACTATGGATACTAATATATAATAAATTTGGCAGAAGACGAAGATTCTGATGATGAAGACTCAGATGAAGATTAATTTTATTTAGTTAATAATTATATAATATGAAATATGTATTATATTAAATCAAATATTGTTAATTTTTTTAATTTTGTGAACAAGATACGATAATAAACTTTACTTATCGATAATATGTCTTTCATTGTTACACCCTTCACTAGACGGCTCCATAAGACCCATAAGTGCAAGCGAGATAGATATAGAGAAATGATTTATGGCCCTAAGACTCAGTTGTTAATGCTATTAGTATAAATGCTTTTGATAGGTAAAATGTAGGTATTCATACATGTTTGGGACTTAGATCCATTCGATTTCTTATTAGTCAAATAACTTACTTAGGTAGACAATGTAAGTTGGTAAATAATGTCTAGAATCTAGATGTTAATAAAAAAATATAAGTAGTTAGTAGGTAGGTATATTATATTCCGGTGGCATTTAAACATTACTTTTTCTATCCCTAATAAGTGATAGCCAAGTGGATATGACCTCTGCCTTCGATTCGGAGGGCGTAGATTCGAATCTGTCCCAAGTGCGTTTTCGAAGCGTTAGCGATCGTAGAAAGAGAATCGACGTGCCACTTGGCTATAAAGGGTGGTCAGGGGCATGCAACTCTAACTTTGCACTTATGTGCATTTTAAGAAATAAAATATCAAAATGGTGAAGGAACTACATCGTGGGAAAACTCACAAACCTGAGAATTTTCTTAATTCTCTACGTGTGTAAAGTCTGCTAATCCGCATTTGGCCAGAGTGGTGGACTAAGGCCTAACCCCTCTCATTATGAGAGGAGACTCGTCCTCAAAAGTGAGCCAAATATAGATCGTTAATGATGATGATGATCCCTAATAGTTTTTAGGTCACACTTACCTTGCGTCATTTTCTGTAGGTACCTACCTACCTACAACTGAAAAAGTTCGTCTCGCTCACGGATCACTGCTGCGCTCGAGTCTCCTCTCAGAATGAGAGGGGTTAAGTCACCACCACGCTGGCGCTAGCTGGCGGATTGGCAGACTCCACACACGCAGAGAATTAAGAAAATTCACGATTCACTCACGATGTTTTTCCTTCACCGTTTGATACATATATTTAATTTCTTAAATGCACATAACTGAAAAGTTGGAGGTGCATGCCCCGGACCGTATTCGAACCCACACCCTCCGGAATCGGAGTGCTGTGAATTAAAACGTTGACATATTATGCAAAATGTCATTAAGAATAATCGGTTCAGCAGTTAAAACATGATAGCCTAACAAACAAATAAACAAACAAAACCGGAGCCTAAATAGGTTCACAGTATAAACCGTGAAGTCATTAAGGCCTACACTCTTCCTTGTGTGAAAATACATTTGATTAAATACCGGAAACCCTAATAGATGGAAAATATTAGAAAAACGCAAACAAAACGGATTCCTAACATTAAATATTCCAAACAAAACCATAAATCTACGTTAAACAGAAAGATTTCAAGAAAAACGCATTCGCTGTCCAAAAAGAAAACATTTAAAAAGCCTGGAGATTTATAATTATAATAAAATTGTTTTATAGCGCGTTCATTATAAATAACTATTCACAACGATTTATCAAGTAATAAGTAAGGTTTTTGTAATAAAACTTTTATAAAATGGTAGCCGTAATTTCTTTCTGAACAATAATTCAAAATAATTAGTAACCTACAATACTGCACGCCGCTAACCCACATTGTAGTAGCGTTGTGGGTAAAACCTCCATACCTTTTAGGGGTATGGAGGTTTTACCCACAACGCTATAGTCTATAGGTATGGAGGAAGACTGGCTGGATTTCCTATCTGTAGGTAATTATTAAAGGTTATTTAGTCCAGTTACATTATACATTCGGAAATGCAAAAAGTGGGGGTAGCCTAGAAAAGTTTAACTTCAAATTGTCTACCAAGATTTCCTATGTGCATTTTCCATCTTGGAAAAATGGTTGAATTCAGTTTTTGACTGACATTTTTGTTGCTCATTCCACGCTCTACAGTCAAAGTCTACATTTTTTACCTATCGTTCATCGTTATTGAGATATCGATACTATATCTCAAAATAATTCGACATATTTTTTACAATCTAATAGAATCGAACAATTTAAATCCTTTAAAAAAAAAGTGTCAACTGCTGGCTATTGTGAAAGCCGTGATAGCCCAGTGGATATGACCTCTGCCTCCGTTTCCGGAAGATGTGGGTTCGAATCCGGTCCGGGGCATGCACCTCCAACTTTTCAAGTGTGTGCATTTTAAGAAACTAAATACCACGTGTCTCAAACGTTGAAGAAAAACATCGTGAGGAAAGTTGCATACCAGAGAATTTTCTTAATTCTCTGAGTGTGTGAAGTCTGCCAATCCGCATTGGGCCAGCGTTGTGGACTATTGGCCTGATCCCTCTCATTCTGAGAGGAGACTCGGGCTCAGCAGTGAGTCGAATATGGGTTGATAAAGATTGTGAGATAATATAGCCGCTAGTGTAGGTATGAGTATGACATTTATCGTGAACTGCAAATACTTAGCTCTCATGAATGGAACAGCCGGTTTGAGCTATTTTGGTGTCGCGGGCGAAGCTTTAAAATAGCCTATTAACGCGCTATAAGGGCATGGCTTTATATTCTATACTTATACTTCGTTATCAACCCTTATAGGGCTCACTGCTGAGCTCGAGTCTCCTCTCGGAATGATAATGGTTAGGGTGGTAACTAGCCACTGCCGAAGCTTCCCACTAGCAAGACCTGAACCATTTAAGAAAACCACAATCGGCCCACCGGAGATCGAACCCAGGACCTCCGTCTTGTAAATCTGCATACCACTGCGCCACGGAGGCCGTCAAATATTATAAACTTTTACTCATATAACTCAATAGAACATTTTTTTTTGCAAATTGTAAGCTACATTATCAGCGAGTAACATAGGCTATTCATCCTCGTATTCTCAAGGAAATGGGAGCTACGCATAAATAAAATAAAAGAGTGCGAAAGACATAATCTAAAGAACAGAATCGCTATTTTAATTTGTCATTCACATCCTCGGTAGTATAGTGGTAAGTATCCCCGCCTGTCACGCGGGAGACCGGGGTTCGATTCCCCGCCGGGGAGAAAACTATTTTATAAAGTTTTTGTTTTTTTTGTATAAGACCTTTTGAATCAATAGATAAGGTTTTGCTTTTATAATTTCATCATTAGTTAAGAATCTCCGAAAAAAAAATAATAATTTTTTTTTAATTAACGCAAGACCTGTAACGCCATCTCGTAGACTTTCGAGGTACCTACCTAAATATTGTTAGTTATTGATATTTTAGTGTTCTGGGACGTCAATCAATATTATGTAGATACCAGCGGCGAAGAGTTTATGCAAGCCGATTCTCGCCGGATTACATTAAAAATCTATGCCCATTCATTGTTTTACTGTATCTAGACATATAAGAAACTGGAGTTTGTATCAAATCATATGAATTTCCTTTTCTTTGAGACGGCTTACCTTTATCTAAATTGCATTCTTCGCCACTGGTAGATACTAAGGTACTTTTCACCACGAGATGGCATCACTTAAGCGGATACTAAGCACGGTTTGTACTTGTGATATTATAAAAAAAATATTGGCACGTAACAAACTAACAAGCAAATACAACAGTTGATTAAATAGGTACTTATTCATTATTATACAGAAGACTAAAAAGGGACGATCTTATAAAATGGGACGAAGGTTGCTCATTTAATAGAAGAAAGAAAAGTCACGATCTTGCAAAACCAGAGAAATTCTGTTTAACTAAACTCCGGCCGCTCAAAGATTGCGTTTCTGACATATTTTATGTAGTAATAATGATGTTAAAATGTAGGTACTTGAACGAGGTATAAATTAATTTTAAAGAATAAAAATAAGTTGTTTGAGACAAATACAGGACGTATTTCTAGTAGTTTAATTTAAATAAATACTGGGAAAGTGCGAGCCTGAAGACTTGTTTACCGTGGTTCCGTTGGATATAGTAGAAAGTAGGTACTTTCCTTCTTTCCAGATTTTCCCTTTTCCAATACAAACATTTTTCTTTTTAAAATTCCTGATTCTACTTTTACGGCAAGCTTATAAATTCTGTATTGATTGGGTATTTGCGAATCAAAACACCCTGCATAATTAAGTTATCTATATATTTTTAGCATTTTATTTTTTCTTAGCTTTAATATTCTTAAATTAATATTAATTTCAACTTGACGTTATAAATCTACTTAGAAAAATATCTTAACATATACCCTCACACTGACAGACGTACCTAAATGTGAGTGACCTCAAAATCAAAAAATCAAAATTCATTTATTTCAAGTAGACTCAGTTTACAAGCACTTTTGACACGTCAGTTGACTATTTGCAAAGATTCTACCATCGGTTCGGAAGGCAGGTTCTGCTGAGGAGAAACCGGCAAGAAACTCAACAGTTACTCTTTTTAAAAAATCATACAGTAATATAATTTACAATTAATGATAACATTACAATTTCTTATAGTTTTACTTTTTATGTGAAGGTGGGTCCAATGGCCTCCAAGCGCTTTTATCTTTAAGGAACTCATCAATGTTGTAGTAACCTCGACTAAGTAAATGTTTTTTAACACATTGCTTAAATCTATGCATTGGCAGGTCCATCACAGACCTTATAATGTTATCAGTTTTTTCCTTCCTTAAAAGGAACCCTAAAACCGTAAGACTCAATTCTACGAACATAACATTCCAACTTAGTGCAAAATCAAAACTCGAACAAAAAACGAAACAATCGAAGACCGACCGTCAAGTCTGTACGTAACACCAAGTATTAACTCCGAACAAGTCAATCCTTCCATATTAATGTCTTCATTATAATTAATACTCCTCAGGCCGCAGAGGGACAGATCCTGACATTGGCATCCGTTTTATGTCTGACTTACGGCGAACAAAGTCAATTGTCTTGGCTAATTCTGACTTTCAAATAAGGCAAAAAATTATAAGGCTGGCTCGTACAGCAAGCGATGCGATAAAGAGCTCAATGCTTTTGTTTCTTGGTAGTGTATATGAATAAGATAAAACTGATTCATTAGGCAGGTTTAGGTATCCTTAAGATTTCGTTTAAATTAGTTGAATTAAGTACGTACGTACCTACTACCTATGTAATAATAATTGGTAAAGAAAAAAAAAAAGAAATGCTGCACAGGTGCAGTGATGCGCGTAAACAAATACAGAGTTGTGTTATGAAATTGAATTAAAATTTAAAATTAAATTAAAAAAAAGTCATAAAAATATTTAAAAACAATTCTCCCCGGCGGGGAATCGAACCCCGGTCTCCCGCGTGACAGGCGGGGATACTTACCACTATACTACCGAGGATTATATCCTAACATGAAAAATAAGAGTTGATATCAGCTTAAAGCCTAATCACAGAATAATAGGTAAGATCTGAATTAGAAACGACTAATCCACCTGAGGGCCTAGTAGCAGTTTGATACTGTGACGATCAAGTTAACGTAAACGCGAATTTCTAAGGAATTGAAACAGCAATGCACAACTGTTTTAATGCCATATAAATTCGAGTTTACGTTAACGCGATAGTAACACATTGAAAACTCCCACTAGGCACACTGTTAAATGGATTTAGTTGCGTTTTTTGAATTTAGTATGACTGTTTCAAATCAAATCAAATCAAATCAAAAATCATTTATTTCAAGTAGGCTCAGTTTACAAGCACTTTTGACACGTCAGTTGACTATTTGTAAAGATTCTACCACCGGTTCGGAAGGCAGGTCCTGCTGAGAAGATACCGGCAAGAAACTCAACAGTTGCTCTTTTGAAAAAGTCATACAGTATTATAATTTACAATTGATAACAATTACTGTTTACATTTGTTATAGTTTTACTTCCTGTGTGAAGGTGGAAGCTGATCCAACGGCCTCCAAGCATTTTTATCATTAAGGAACTCATCAATGTTGTAGTACCCTCGACTAAGTAAATGTTTTTTAACACATTGCTTAAAGCTATGCATTGGCAGGTCCATCACAGTCTTGGGGATCTTATTATAGAAGAGTACACCCAAACCTACAAAAGATTTTTTTACTCTTTGGAGACGATATGCAGAAATAACTAACTTATGCCCGTGTCTAGTAAGACGTGGGTTTAGATCTCCTTTTCGTTTGTACAAATTAATATTTTGTCTTACATATATTATACAGTTATATATATATTGACAGGCTACTGTTAGTATACCTATTTCTTTAAACTTTTGACGAAGGGACTCGCGTGATTTTAATTGATATATTGCTCGAATTGCTCTTTTTTGAAGTACAAATATAGATTGTATATCGGCAGCCTTGCCCCACAATAAAATACCGTAAGACATTACGCTGTGAAAGTACGCAAAATAAACAAGCCTAGCTGTATCGACATCAGTAAACTGTCTTATTTTTCTCACGGCAAATGCCGCTGAGCTAAGTTTACCAGACAGTTTTTCTATATGAGCACACAGTTTAACAGAAGATATATTGCTATTAGGTTGCTTAGAAAATCCTGAGAAGTATTGTAGTTACGCGAGACGAAACCATTTCGTAGTGATGGGTAACAATTTCATTGTCGTATTTAATTTATGATGCTCAAGTTGTAAAAGTCAAGTCGAGTTTTTCATTTTATTATTAGAAAATTTCTGCATATTTTTAGCTTAGCTCCCGCGATGTAGTAAGCTCCTTTATAGAACTAAAACAGGGTTAAGTTCAAGGCAAGGCAAATGACATATCCAGTTTTGTTCTTATTTTGATTTATCCCTTTGTCACAAATTTGAAAAATGTTTGTTGTCTTGTATTTGTGTTCAAAGTCCACTACTTGAGATTATATTAATGACTAGTGGATGCCTACGACTTCATACGCGTGACGAATAAAATTCTGTTTATCACAAATCCCGCGGAAACCTTGTATTTTTTCGAGGTAAAAAGTAGCCTTTGCGTTGCTGAATATCCTCTTCTATCTACTAGTGAAAGTCTCATTAAAATCAATTGAGCCACAAAAAGGCTAATGTTTTAAACACAAAAAGACAAACCCGCTTTGATTCTGAGAGGAGACTCGTGCTCAACAGTGAGCCGAAGATTGTAGATTAAATTTCGCCACACTTTGGGGTAGCGTGGTGGGTCTAAGCTATTACCTACTCCTCTTCTATTTATGGAGGGAGGTCTTGTAGCGGGTTATTAAATTTTTTTATTTATTTTTTCTTTACAAGTTAGCCCTTGACTGCAATCTCACCTGAGAGTAAGTGATGATGCAATCTAAGATGGAAGCGGGCTGTGAGGAGGAGTATGAAAATCCACACCCCTGTCGGTTTCTACACAACATCGTACCGGAACGCTAAATCGCTTGGCGGCACGTCTTTGTCGGTAGGGTGGTAACTAGCCACGGCCAAAACCTCCCACCAGCCAGACCTGAACCAATTAAATAAACCTCAATCGGCCCAGCCGGGGATCGAGCCCTGGACCTCCGTCTTGTAATGTACCGCGCATGCCACTGCGCCACGGAGGCCGTCAAACTGTTCTTCTTTATTTCTTGCTGTGTTTATTTGTAAATAATCACTACACTTATAGTGATTTATAATTTAGTTACATTTTATTATTTTAATTAGTGTAAGTGATTGTAAATAAACCTAATAAATAAATAAATTTGCAAGAAACATTTTGTTATACAAAGATGTTCTTATGTATTAGGTAACAATGATGATTATGACCTGTGTAAAACCTGGTCACATGGCTAGTATGTCATAATGCACAATGTATAATGTCATCCACGTTGACAAAGCCATTATCATATGACGAAGATAGACGGACGGACAGATTTACTGTTCGTTGATATTATGATTAAGGCGAGAACGCGTGGCATTTTAATTGAGGAACGATGCTACCAGTTGTTTCGTCGTGTTGTGACTCCCGAGTGGAGAAAATGAATATTTTCTATAACTGGACATAAAAGAGAGCATATACCTACTACTAATAATAATATTTTTGTTTAATGGAAAAAGAACCTGTTACAAAATAAATATTTTATAATATTTATACCTTTTGCCGTAGAGACCCTTGGGCCATGGAGTCGGAGTGCCAAAAAATTTTACCGAATCATTTCACCGCGGCTAGTTGCCTCGACTGGTGATAGAAGGGCTAGCTCATTTTTTGCGCAAAGGATCAGCCTGGCTGTCCAGCGCGGAAATGCAGCCAGTATTCTTGCCACCATTCCACTTGGACATGATTTGTATAGTTATTAGGATAACTTCTCAATAACCACATGATATAATTTTTTCCCAAATTTTACAATATCGACTACCCATGACAACTCAAAATCAAAATACATTTATTTCAAGTACTCAGGTTTAGTTTACAAGGACTTTTGAAAAGTCATGTTTAAATATTTGTAAAGACTCTGTTTGGAAGTCCCTACAAAAGGTCTTTGTCCTACAGTGGCTGATATATGATGATGATGATGATGATGATGATGATATATTTTTAGTTTACCTACGAAGGGTTAGAGTTTGTACTTTGTAGACAGAGAATCCATGTGCTTCTTTCCAACAGGCCCCGGTACAAATTGCTACCGTTTAAGTTAAGATTTTCTATATTATTAAGGAGTAGATTAGGGTGAATCGGGACATTCGAAGTCTCGACCAAAGCAACCTCATCAGCCTGTGAAAATCGGGACGTTACGGGCAAATCGGGACACCTGGCAACACTGAGCGGGCTATAATAATCGACAAGCCTGGCGTACCGAATGGTTATGAATTATTGTGATCTATTCCTAGCGCGCTCTTAAGAATGGTCTGTTTTGTCCATTTGTGTTACTCTCGCACTGTTTCAGCCTTGCCTCTTCTAACGTTCGCCGACAGGATTAGACTGACATGTCTGTTAACATTTCTATGCAGTGGCGTGCACAAAACATTTGACCACGGTAGGCATAGTTAGTACATACACAAAATGTGAAATTTCTAATCTAGTAAAGGTTGGTAATAAGTACTTAGGCTAGGCAGTGCATAGAACTGTAATAGCCCAATGGATATCACCTCTGTCTTTTTTTTTTATTCTTTACAAGTAAGCCCTTGACTACAATCTCACCTGATGGTAAGTGATGATGCAGTCTCAGATGGAAGTGGGTATAACTTGTTAGGAGGAGGATTCGGTTTCTACACGATCGGAACCTACTCATCCTACCGGAACGCTAAATCACGTGGCGGTATGTCTTTGCCGGTAGGGTGGTAACTAGCCACGGCCGAAGCCTCCCACTAGCCACACCTGGACCAAATAAGAAAATCTCAATCGGCCCAGCCGGAGAACCTAGGACCTCCGTCTTGTAAATCTACCGCGCATACCACTGCGCCACGGAGGTCGTCAATCAAATCTTCTTCTGCCTTCGATTTAGAGGTCAATCCGGTCAGGGGCATGCATCTCTAACTTTTCAATTATGTGCATTTAAGAAATTAAATATCACTCAAATAATAGATCGATATCGAATCGATAGGAATCCAGCGTACCTACCTGAGAATTTTCTCAATTCTATATGTAAAGTTTGCCAATTCGCATTAGGCCAGCGTGGTGGACTAGCCTAACCCCTCTCATGAGACTTTCTGAGAGGAGACTCGTGCTCAACAGTGAGCCATATACTGAAAACTAAGTAGGTATCTCATATAGCCCGACCCAGGATTCGAACCCAGGATCTCATGATTGGAAACCACAGGCTATCCACTGGACTAATAAGACAAGCGGCTCAGGATCGTGGTATTTGTAAGTCCCTATACAAAAGGCCTATGTCCTTCAGTCCAACGGCTGATAAGAAAGGTGCAGTCCAAAAATCACACTAATATTATAAAGGCGAAAATTTGTGTGTGTGTATGTTTGTTCCTCCTTTAGGCTGCGGCTAGTGAAGCGAAGCTAGAGTTCACTCTGGATTACCACATACTTTTCATCCGGGAAAAATCCATGGTTCCCGTGGGATTTGTGAAAAACTGAATTCCACGCGGACGAAGTCGCGGGCGCTATTAACATTCTAAAAGCAAAGTAATAAATCAAATCTGCAACCGCACCAAAAACAAACAATTAAAAGACAATGAAAAGTATATTCCCATTTGACTACATTCGCGCATTAGCGCGTAATTTATTCACACTTTCATGCTAAATTATAGCCTCAATAGCTCAACGGTAAGAGCGGTCAGACTCATCACCGAAGGGTGATGGTTCAATCCTCGCCCCGTTGGTCTATTGTCGTACCCACTCCTACCACAGTCTTTCCCGACGAATTGGAGGGCAATGGGAATATTGGTCATATTATAAAAGATATGGCAAATATTCTTTAAAAAAAAATTAAAAATAAAAATAATCATTTTCCAGAACAAGACGTGTTGTCTGCGGAAGCTAACGCATTGGTTTTTTTTAACTCACTTTTAAAAAAAGAAGGACTTAGACGCGTAATTATGTATGGGCACAGAAAACATTGGTATGGGTTACATAATTACGATATTATTTTGATGATATTACCATTTATTGTTGTGTACCATTAATTTAGTGAAATGCTAATACCCTAACTAGCGGGCGCCCGCGACTTCGTTCGCGTGGAAATCGATGTAAACTTTCAACCCCTATTTTATTCCTATAGGGGGTAGAATTGATCAAAACCCTTTCTGAGTGGATGCCTACGTCATAACAACTACCTGCATGCCACATTTAAGCCCGATCCGTTCAGTGGTTTGGGCTGTGCGTTTATAGATCACTATGTCAGTCAGTCTTTGAGACCAAAAACCTTTGAGTTTTATATACCTACTAGCTGACGCCGCGCGGTTTCTCCCGCGTGGTTCCCGTTCCCGTAGAAATACGGGAATAATATATAGCCTATAGCCTTCCTCGATAAATGGGCTATCTAACACTGAAAGATTTTTTTAAATCGAACCAGTAGTTCCTGAGATTAGCGCGTTCAATCAAACAAACTCATCAGCTTTATAATATTACTATAGACTATAGATTTAGATTTTTTTTATTTGTTTAATGGTAAACAGTGCAAGTCGAGTATGACTAAATAGTTTTATTTCTTACTAAAAATAATAATGAACTTTTTTACAGTCTGCCAATATAATTTTGTGTTATAAATTTTGAAATTCGTATACGAAATAAATGTTAATGTTAACAAAAAGGTATGAAAATGGTTAAATGATACGAGTATAATAAGGTAAAATCAAATTAAGAGGAATCAATTACGTATAAGACAGTGAAAAACACGTCCACATTATACGGAGTCAAGTATATAAATGAGCACTTTCATACAAAATTGCTCATTGCCAAGCGGAAATGAGTCGTGAAATTCAGGAGCTAAATTTTTACGGGGAACAATACCATATTAATCAGTGTCCATTAACATGTGGTAGGTATCATGACGCTTCGTATTGTGATAATTTCATTTGGTATAAGCATTTCCTTTAGTATTTATTTTGCACGTAGATTTAAAATTAGGTAAAATTGATTTGAATTAATAAGCTTTCTTATGGATAGTTAGATAGTTTTACTTATATAATTAAACTCTTGATGTTTCATTTAAGCAAAATTCGTAAAATTCAGTTAACTTTATTTAGCTTTATCTTCTTTTATTTTTTTTAAATAAAGTGCAATTTTTGAAAATAATGGAAAAATTATTTTAATACTTATTTAATTCTGGAATCAAATATATATATATATATATATATATATATATATATATATTATTTTTTACAAGTTAGCCCTTGACTGCAATCTCACCTGATGGTAAGTGATGATGCAATCTAAGATGTAATCGGGCTAACTCGTTAGTAGGAGGATGAAATCCACACCCCTTTCGGTTTCTACACGACGTCGTACCGGAACGCTAAATCGCTTGGCGGTGCGTCTTTGTCGGTAGGGTGGTAACTAGCCAAGGCCAAAGCCTCCCACCAGCCAGACCTGGACCAATTAAGAAAAACTTCAATTTTTCCAACCGGGGATCAAACCCAGGACCTCCGTTTTGTAAGTCTACTGCGCATACCACTGCGCCACGGAGGCCGTCAATTTTAATTCCGTTTTAGCCGTAGGACTTCTTTTATGTCGCGGAGTCTAGTATAAAGAGTCACAATAATAAAATGTCTTTGATAAGTCGTACCATTCGCTGGAATTTCAATATTTTGGCATGCAATGCTCAATTGGCAATGGGTGGGGCACATAGTTCGAAGAGCCGATGGACGTTGGGGTCCCAAAGTGCTGGAATGGCGACCCCGCACTAGTAAGCGCAGGGTTGGCTAACCCCCACCCCCATCGGGTGGACTGACGACATCAAGCGAGTCGCTGGGATTCGCTGGATGTAGGTGGCTCAGTATCGTGATGTTTGGAAGTCCCTACAAAAGGCCTATGTCCTGCAGTGGACGTCCATCGGCTGATATGATGATGATGATGATGATGAATGCTCAATTACCACGTTCATTTTTCGTCGAATCACACAACTCCTGTTTTGTCGTATAAATCAAAATCATCAGTGAATCAACAGTTAATTAATTAGCTCAACGCAAAGTTACTCATTTCCAAGCATCACACAACACATTATTTTCGAGAGATGTCTTTCGCGAAACAATAATTGTTTTTCACCGACGGATGTTTGATGGCGAAATGTCCGTGTTTCCGTCGCAGCTCGAGCGCACAATCGCCGCGTCCGGTGGGCGAACACCTTTTTAATTTTATTTTTGTTGTATCACGGCCTGTAGTAGTCAGATCTACCTCATTTATTCAATTACAAATTAACCCTTGACTGTGTTATCACCTAATATTCTAAGATCCGTATTAAAAACCTTTTTAATTTTATTTTCGTTGTATTTCGTTGTATTACAGCTTGATTTTTTTATTTAACTACAAATTAACCTTTGACTGCGACATCACTTCATATTCTAAGATCCGTATTTTTACTTCACCCATCTGTTTATTGGATGACAAATGTTTTATATAAAAATTTACCTAGTACGTTAAAATATTGCGAGTAGGGTGCCTAAAAATTTTCTGACCATACTATTATTAACCATAATATCATTTATCATACCTAGTTACAAACTCCGAGCATGACAAAAGTTGAATGTTTGTGAGATTCTACCATTCAAACAAGTCAAACAAACTTCGCTAAAATTTAACGCTTTTAGCATGTAACTATGGACTTTGCTTTGTTACTCATTTGCTTGTGGTAGAAAAAAAACATAAAACGTCGGTCACTTCCAAGTGCCACTGGGATCTGAAGTGTTAAGGAGTTAGACGGTCACGGATACTGAACTACCAATCCATAAATGTTCTTAAATGAGAAATTACAACCCAAGTCAGGGTTTTAGGCAACCTTTTGAAAAACAAAGGATTTCCTTGAACCCTAGTGTCTGCTGACTAAGGACATAGCTACTCATGATATTTTGCAGAAAATTAAAAAGATATTTTTTTTATTTTGAGAATTGAGGGTCTACCCTTCAAAACTGCTATCTCCCAAAGCAACCAAGGTTCAAACTCCATAGTTACTTTCAGTACCCACCTATAGTGAGTGGGAGCATGATATGACAAACTTACAGCTTTTATAAATTGCGATAGGTCTGACCATTACAGGCTTTTTAGTCCACACTGTTTTATATCTTGCCTTTTGTCATTCTCAGCTCGACGGCGCATCGTTGCAATTTTATTTGATTTATGAAGTGGTTTGGTTTTTTGTTTTGCTTTAAGAGAAATATTATTAGTATCGGCTTCAGGTGTCCTTTTAATAGGTATACGTAGGTAATACTTGATTTTTTAAACTGCGACTTTAGGAGATAAATTGAGCTTTTTGTCTATCAGTAGATAGACAAAAAGCTTAATTTATCTCCTTTCCCTTTAATGATAGCAAAATATCTCGTACAAAATAGTAATTTTGTACGAGATATTTTGCTATCATTTAAAGGGAAAGTTTTAAAAAAATTCAAGCGTTTTTTGTTTATAATTCTTTTTCAAAATTAATGTGGCAGCCATCCCCGCTTGATTACACACTGCACGAATAAGCTCATGAATAAGAACCCCGTATGGATTTTAAACGGTAATGTCATGAGTTTCGCACTCATGAAATTACCGTATCAAAACTGGTTTTAGTAAGTATGTGTCGTGTTTCTCATTTTGCAATTTAGTAGAAAATTAATAAATTGTTATAATATCTATGTATTTAGTACAGATAAGTATAGTAAGGGATTATAGTATGTATAAATCGCGTGTTCACTATAGCAACTTGTTGATAGCCAGCGAGTATCGGTCGCAAGACAAATGTTTGCGCGTCACCCCTATTATTCTGGGGTATATTGTTGTTAGGGTTGACACTTCGCCTTTCCAATTCATAGTTCATTTATTATTTGTTTAATATTGCGTGTCATCTTCAGCAATCATTTAACTATGATTACATTCATAATATACCTACGTATGTCTATTAATTTTTCTTATTAAAATAATTTATCCGTGTTTTTAAATATGACCGATGCTCCCTTTGAATGTTATGTTTCTATATAACTTCTAATCTGATAGGTGTTTGACGACCTTTGGCACAGTTGGCAATACTGTGCTACAATTTTTAAATCGTACTACAGTATTGCCAACTGTGCAATACGATTACGATTTACAGATTTTATATTTCCAGCCAACAATAATTTTATACTATAGATCCTTTACGTACCCACAAAATCATCGCAAAAAGTGAGCCGAATAATAGGCTACAAAACTGAGCGCAGACTTTGTCTTCAATTGCATTATTTATATTTGAATATTTTACACTTCCTGAACACACAACTCGACATTGTAGATGATATTTAGGTATTATTTGTTTAAATAACGTTTTTTGTTGACCACAACTAACATCGAGATGTGGAAATTCCCTCTTTTGAGCGTTTTCATGACCTAGTAACACATCTAACAGTATTTAACATCATTGTTTCGATCAAACACATATAGCCAGGCGATTTACCGTTTTGGTATGGTGCTTAATAGAAACCGCCCGAGGCATGGATAGAAAAATAGCTGTGCTTCTCCCAAGCAGGTAAGATTAATTCTAACATAGTCTATATCGTCATTTAACATCAGATGAGTTGATCGCTGTCAAAGACTAACTAGTCATTGAATAAATAAATAAAGTTTATTCAATGACTAGTTTAAGTTAGTAGATGTCCGCAAATAATGCATTTTGCAAGAAGGCTGAATTAAGAAGGGCGGATGAAGTCGTGGGCGTCCGCTAGTAAATAAATCAATAAAATCTTAGTGGCAACCCTAACAGGAACCACGGGCGGCGGTAACAAGTCGATCACTTGTTGCTCCCCTAACAATGAGTTTATTTCAATTTGATTGCACCCTTCAGGGCACCCCACTAGAATAATTCACCCGCAGTTTCCACAACTTCGGGAAGGAAGGAAAATTATCGAAAAACTTTTCATAACAATACAAAGTGCTGCTCTCAAAAATACTGGTTTTCGAAATTTACTTTCAAATGGACGTTGGTAGTCTTTGTGTGACTCAATGAATATTAGAACGATATCTACAAAACAAAAGCCTGCGATGCCAATTCAGTTTTTTACAATTCCCGCAGGAATCATGGACTTTTTCGGGATAAAAGGTAGCGTATACGTTGCTCCACAACCTCCTCTCTTTCAGTAAAAGTTCGGTTACAATCAGTTTATATATCTATAGAGGCGTTCACACGTGTTTAAAACTGTAAAAAAACGTATCTTTATGATAAATATATTATTTTGTTGATAAGACTAAACAATTATTTAACATATCTATACTCTCGCCAAATTGACGAGTTGAGTTGAGAGAGAGAGCTCGAGTTGACGCTCATTATCCTAATTGTTATTTTAAAGTAATTGCTAAATCTAGCTTTAATAAGATACTTAAAACTAAGTTAAAAAAAGAATTTAATATTATAAAATGAAAAAATAAAAAATTTACAAAAAGAGAAATTAAGAAGAAATTTAAATTAATAAAGAAAGACGATTTCTATATACAGCAAGTAAATTCGTCAGTGATAGGGTCCCCAAGGAAAACTTTCTTTCGGGACATTTTTTTTTTTATTCTTTACAAGTTAGCCCTTGACTACAATATCACCTGATGGTAAGTGATGATGCAGTCTAAGATGGAAGCGGGCTAACTTGTTAGGAGTAGGATGAAATCCACACCCCTTTTGGTTTCTACACGGCATCGTACCGGAACGCTAAATTGCTTGGCGGTACGTCTTTGCCGGTAGAGTGGTAACTAGCCACGGCCGAAGCCTCCCACCAGCCAGACCTGGATTAATTAAGAAAATCTCAATCTGCCCAGCCGGGGATCGAACCCAGGACCTCCGTTTTGTATATCCACCGCGCATACCACTTGTGTCTATGCAGTAGTTTTGGTTAAATGTCTATAAATGTTGGTTATTACTATTAATAAATAAAAATATCCCCATACAAATGCTTATACATGAGGAGCAGAGCAGCTTTCCTAGAATTCTTGAACGTAATTAACATGGATCCTTCTGCTGCGTTGACTTTACCTGAAACAAGAAAAAAATATTTTAAGTATTTTTATTAGTAGTTTATTTTAATCCAACTAATTGTATTATAATTCCCACAGAACATAAATCATTTAAGTTACGCTTATCCGTGATTACTGGATCACGGATAAGTGGACTGAACCATCCGTATGAATGGTTGTATGCAAATCACACCAAAACTGGTGGGCTTGACACTTACGAAGAACTTAAAATACATACAATTATGGCGGCAGTAACAGATTAAAGTCTTTGTATTTTTTCACACATTACACAATATCAAAAACCACAAACTTAGCTACAGGTATTCCAACAAAATTACATCACAATGTTTTTGTCACCAAGTATCGAAAATAGAACAAATGAAAACCAGACTTAGACTTAATTCTTCGACTTGGTTTGTTGTTATCGAGAAAAACATTGTCATTGGCTAATGAACAAGATGTTGTATCTCTATAGAGAGAGGGCCATCTTCTAACAAAATCATGAGATATCTGTCTCTTATAGCTTGGCAATTTCGTTCGTAACACCGATGGTCCGCGCGGACTGGGGGGCGTGTAGCAATGAATGAAAAACCCACGACTGATGCACCTCATTTCCCCGCACGCACGATTTCACACCCACGCAGTCTTTCCTCCCGTCGCCCGCATATCATGGGAGAGGCTAGGCTGGTATGTATTCACACAAATGTTTGTAAACACACAAGTTACAACCGTGTGTGATGGTATGTCTCAACGCAACATCGTGTGAGAAGTGACAACTCAATCGATGTTAGGCTTCGATGTTGTACTCGTATAGATGACTCAACGCCATTTATAAAAAGCCTCGATACACTGTTACAAGTTTAACAATGTAACTTTGGTCCTATTTGTTCTTTAGTTTTCTCGCACACTTTATGTAAGAGTTTATACAATGGATTATTTATACCTACATTTATTTTGTTACACTTATGCTAGCAATATGCCGATCTGCATGACGCACCGAGACCAACACACGATCAGTTTATATATCGGATGTCAAGTTAGCGCTGCAGGCCTGTGGGCTTATTGCTTGGTGAGTAGCTAGCGTAATAATATAGTCAATGTACGTATTTATAAGCCTTAAAAGTACCGAAAGGTCATAATTCGAGCCCCATTCGGTAAGACTATTGTCGTAGCCAATCATAACATAGTATAAAGTTCAGAGGGGTTTTGAAATAATATTCATGTTGATCTTCAATACTATGTATTATTCACCAATAAGAGAGATATATATATATATATATCTCTCTTATATAATATATATATATATATATATATATATATATATATATTACACTTCACTGCTATCACTTTGTATTACATATCAATACATCAATACAATATAGATATATCACACTTCAATCGCAATCTCTTGGCACTTGTTGCCTCTTCGATAGCAAATGAACGAATGCTCCGCAAATAAGGAACCGATAGTTTTTATACCTTGTATCATGACAATATCTCAATTTATTATTTACAAATGTCAAGGTGTATTTCCTGTCATGATACGTCAATGTACCGGCGTATCATGACGTATCATGACTTAGTAGGACCAATATTTAAAATTGCTAACAATAGTCTTTCCGAATAATTGGGCGAAACTGGAATATTGGATAATGGATATATTCAAAAGAAACCAAGGTGATTCAAAGCTGTCATCAATAACGCCATCTATATGTAGTGGTGTTTAAGCAACACTGCGCTCTCCAACCCAACAACCATCGGCTCTTCGCAACATGTGCCTCGGCCATTAGTTTTGCGACTGCTTGAGCTGTGTTTGTGACATTAGTTTTTACACGCTTTATATTAGCTTTACTTGTAAAGCATTAGCTAAACTATGTATGTAAGAAAATCTTGGAATCTTAATTTGACCCAGTTCCCGGTTTTCGATTAGGATGAAATTTTGCACACGCTCTGAGTCCTGATGACAATACATGACTAGCTTAGAAACGTCATTATAAATCCAATATGACGGCCTCCCCAAGATTGTAACTATGTATATAAGAAAATCTTGAAATCTTAATTTGACCCACTTTTCGGTCTTCGATTAGGATGTAATTTTGCACACGCTCTGGGTTCTGATGACAATACATGACTAGCTTAGAAACGTCATTACAAATCCAATATGGTGGCCTCCCCAATCACTTTAACTATGTAGGAAAGACAAAACTTGGAATCTCAATTTAACCCACTTTCCGGTCTTCATGTAGGATGAAATTTTGCACACGCTCTGACTTTTGATGACAATACATGACTAGCTAAGAAATTTCATTACAAATCCAATATGGTGGCCCCCTCAAGATGGCGGACTGGCTGTTTGAAATCCACCCCATGATATGGATATCAAATGAAAGAAATGAATGAAAATCCAATATTTGTAATTTTTAGAGCGTGCTAAAAGATCTTCACATTAAAGAGCTATCTTTGAGTGATGGATTAAATACCTCTACGAGTACTTCAAGCATAGTTGTTATATTATCTGTTAGTCCAACTTCAACTTTATAAAATAATATATTTAATAGGCATTTAATATTCGCAGCCCATTTATTAAACACACGTTAGTTTTATAGGGATTCCTGTAAAGTTTTACCATTAAACACATCTCAGGTTCAAACCTATCGCCATGTACCCCAAGTATTCATGTTTGTCGAAACACCGCAATTGTCATGTCCCTTCGCCTTCGATCGGTTTAGCCACGTTTTATGGATGCCGTGCGCGCACGCAAATGTTATTCGTGCGTAGGGTTGCCAGTTGATATATTTTATTTTTTGCAAAAAATAAGCATACCCTCAAATAACTCACCGTTTCACCGCTTCACCGTTTGAGACACATGATATTCAATTTAAATCAAGAAACTTCTCAGGTATGCAGGATGTCGTTGTGAACTATTGCTCTAACCCCTTCATTCTGAAAGGAGACTCGAGCTTAACAGTGAGTTGAATTTGAGTTGATAATGATGATGATGACGATGAATAATTATGTGTTCTTTTGTTTATTCATATGATGCAATTATTATTTGTAAAATGTTAGAAGCAAAATTTATAAATACTTTTCTTTGAAGTAGGAGTTTGATACTTGAATTTTAATCAATATAAAAAAAAATATTGTACGTCAAATAAATTACTATTTTAATTTTAATTATTATTATATATTCTTTTTTTAAAAAAAGAATATTTGCCATATTTTTTATAATATATGACCAATATTCCCATTCCCCTCCAACTAGTTGGGAAAGACTGTGCTAGGAGTGGGTACGACAATAGACCAACGGGTTGAGGATTGAACCACCACCCCACGGTGATAAGTCCGACCGCTCTTACCGCTATAATTGACTGACAAACGGCAGTTTCTGACAATAAAGATGCGATTTATTACAAAAAAAAGTATAATACTTTACTTATGTAATAGTACCAACGAGTGGCAACCCTATCCATACAGTCTCACGTACCATACCTATCACCATCGATTAAACTTAAAAAAAAGAACCTTATTATACAGCACATAATGATTAATATTGCATGTAATAAAACATAGCATACGGATATTATTGCGTTATTTATTGTATCTTAAAATAATAATAATTGTTATTAGGTATTTATCGTAGATTTGAAATATAGTTGTAGGTTTCGATTAACCGTAATTAGAATATGTATAATAATTTATAATTTTATGTTACAGTTATATTATTGTTAATATATTCGCTTTGAACTAATAGTGCATTAAAATTATGGCAATAATTATTATTATGATTATAGTATAAATCCAGGCATCGTATAGTATACGTAGTTGATGGCCCTGATTCGTATAAAGCGTTTCGACTCTTCTTTCTTGATTCGAAGTTATGGAATGCACTTCCAGCTTACGTTTTCCATGCCTTTTACAATATAGGTATCTTTAAGCTAAGAGAGAATAGGCATCTTTTATAGGCTACATCATCGTTTACTATCAGACATGATTGCAGCAAAGCAATTCGCTTTTAAATTTGAAAAAAAATAAAACCTGACCGCCGTATTCATACACACGGATTAAGATTTTGATTTGATTATGATTTAAAGTTCCCTTTACTTTGAAGAAATTTAAGGATTAAATCATGTTATAATAAGGCTGTAATAGTACCCAAGAAGAAAATGTTTCTTCATGACCATACTGCTAAAACTTTGTGTATATGATCACTTCCAAGTTCATATGTGTGCTGCCTGTAAACGTTGACGTGTTGCGAATCGTACAGTCACGCACAATAAATAATTTTTACCATAAAGTCCAATAAATTTAGTTGTTTATAAGCGATCGCGTCTATTTCTGTGCGCGACGCGACCACATAAACAATACGAGTGGTTAATATCTAACTGCAGTCAGTACGGACGCTTTGCTTTACTACCTAATAAATGTCTTCATACACAGAGACTAGGCAACGTTGAAAGTTTCATACGTAAAGACATTTTTGTATCACTGTACCTATATCATCATCATCATCATCATCATCATCATCATCATCATCATCATCGTCATCATCATCATCAATATCAACATCATCTTCGTCATCAAAAGAATGCTCATCTACAAATAATACCAATGTCTATCTTACTGCCCTATAGATATCTTCATTTAATATACTCACAGACTATGCAACGTCAAACTTTCATACTTAAATGCATTTTAGTATGACTACTAGTACCTATATCATCATCATTATCAATATCAACATTAATATCATCTTCGTTATATAAAGTATCATCATCATCTGTCTACATAGAATGCCAAACAATACGAGTGGAATTTATTTTACAGGTAATAGCAACGGATGCTTTACTTTACTGCCCTATAAATGTCTTCACTTCATACATAAAGCCATTTTATATTGACTGTACCTATATCATCATCATGATCAATATCAGCATCAACATCATCTTTGTCATCAAAAGTATATTATCATCATCCATCTATTTAAAAGGCCAAATAATAAAAGTGTTTTTTTATCTTCCAGGTAACAGCATTTAAATGCTTTGTTTTATGATTCTTTAGATGTCTTCACTTAATACACATACATAGACTAAGTAACGTTGAAACTTTCATTCTTCAAGTAATGGTATTTCAGTATCACTGTACCTATCTCTTCATCATTATCAATATCAGCATCAACATTATCTTTGTCATCAAAAGAATGATCATCATCTGTTTATTTAAAAGGTCAAACAATACGAGTGGCTATTACCTTACAGGTAATAAGCAATGGGTGATTTGTTATACAAGTCTATAAAATATGTCCTTACAATATGTCAACGAGGAATAATAACATTAGGTATATAAAGAGTTACAGTCAAACTCAAATGTACTTTAATACTGCGAAGTAAATAAAAGCACATTTTTTATAATCTAAACTGTATTGTGACTGATAGGCTCCTTTTCATTATTTAATGACAATTTGACTGCAATCTCATCTGATGTTAAGCGACGCAGTGTAAAATGGAAGTGGACTAAACTCAGAAGAGGTACAATTTATTCTAACCATATCTCTAACAATATGAATATTTTATACTCCGACAATATTCACATGTATATTAGTCATGATTTATATTTAGTATTATAGAAATCTACCTGATTGTTTAAAATAAAAAGACCTACAGATACAAGTATGTAAATAAATCCATCCTGTCAGAATTAGACGCACTTCACTTGCGTCTCGCTCTTAGCGACTATTCTAATGAACTTTCATTGATGTCCAGAAATAGGGCCGTAAGTTCTCGGACACTGGGTAGAGATAACAAAATAATAGACACGTCCAGACCTTTGTTATGGAACTAAATTTTAATTTAAGCTAAATTTCGTCATAAATAGATACCTATCGTAAGATAAAATACAACGGCCAACTTTAGTGACCAAACTAGAGAGAACGGTAAAGGCCCAGAAAAAAAAAAAAAAAGAAGAAGAAATTTAAACATCCCACAAGAAAGCTTCAGTTTTGGAGTAAAACAACGCAAAAGGATTAGGGGAGTTTAAAGAACCGATAAATCCAACGGCAAGATTTATCGGTTTTATAGACTACCCTACTTTTAAAGCTCCCAGAAGAAAACCTATAAGGTCTTTCTGTGTCGTGCACAGTATGATAGAGTTGTAAATAGTACCTGTAGGTAATAATTTTATGCGTGGAAAATTCATTTTATATTTTTTACTCGTATTGATTGGTACTGTAAAACTGCTTTACCTTAGAGAGGGCCCTTACTATTTTCAAGCGCATTTAAATATTTATCTAACTTATATTCCGTGTTAAAAAATTCAAAGGAAAATTTGTACAGAATTAGTACCTAATATCTATTTCCTCGTAATTTCTCGTAAGTGCTTTAAATTTTATTTAATGTGTAGAATTTCCTTTGTGCTAAGTATATCTACTTGAATTTCTTTAAACCAAACTTTTATTATTTTTTTACTTATCCTGTCTAATAGATTCCTATGTCTGTACGTAAAACCGGAGATGGGACACAATGATCATTGTGGCATTTCCTACATACAGTATTGTGGCAAGTTTTCAATAATACACTTTCACTTCTCTACACTTCGCACACTTCACAACACACTTGACTTTTAGTTGAAGTAGAAACATCTATTTCTTTAGAGAAGTATCTAATTTCGGGTAGTCTAATAACACAACCACCGCAGGGTAGAGTACCTTCTTTTGTTAGAGTAAAGTTTGAAGCTTCACCACGTTGCTCCAATGCGAGATGCTGGACCAATGCAAAGTTACGTTATTTTTAATTAAATTAACTATATATTTATAGGTAAATAACTTTTTGCAAATTCCTATTAAAATGAATCTTATCAATGCTAGACTTAACAATTCCCTTTTTAATACATTTATTTTTTACATTGTTATAATTAATACTAGCTGGTGGCTCGAGATCGTTGTGCTTGGAGGTCCATGCAAGAGGCCTACGTCCAGCAGTGGACAGCTATCGGCTGATAAAGTAAGGTAAGGGATAATTAATTCAGTAACAATGTATATGAATTCGATTTTGTATTAAGTATTCTTTAACCTTAATGTTATTGATTGGTTGCATGGTCTATTTATTAATACGATAAATCGTCGCCCTTGTAGACGCTTTGCATAATAATTGACAGTGTCAAGTGAGAGTTAACTACTTCTAGAGTATCCATTATTCTGCTCAAAGATTAAAATCCGGTAAGTTAAAAATGCTTCTTAACCTGATGATGAAATAAAAATGTTAACCGACTTTAAAGAAAAAATAAAGTTATATATGCTAACTAATTTATTTTAAACTAGCTGATGCCGCGTAGTTTCACCCGCATGGTTCCCGTTTCCATAAGAATACTGAGATAATATTTAGCCTATAGCCTTCCTCGATAAATGGGCTATCTAACACTGAAATATTTTTTCAAATCGGACTAGTAGTCCCTGAGATTGCGCGTTCAAGCAAACAAACAAACGCTTCAGCTTTATAATATTAGTTTTATTTTAAATATCTGTCGAGTGACAGTAATTAAAAATGGTGTATTTTAGATTTTTGTATCTCCCATATTGAAATTATGTTTTAATCGTTGCTAGTGTATAACTACGAATGAATGAAAAATGTGAAGTTTTTAGTTACATCTAGTGCGACATCAGTTCTTTTACGTAATAAAAAACATTAAATCACTGTATGGGAATGTCAGTGTAAGATAAAAATAATATAGTTACATACACACATCCACATGTATTTATTTAGTGGAGTGGTAGTGGTATATTATTAGTGGCGCACAAGGTTTGTAATTAGTAGTAGGCGCATGACGTACACAAAACATACTAGAAAATTCTTTAATTAATGTGGGCTTGTATTGTAACACTTTCCCAAGGCAGGCGATGCATTTCTGCTGTATGATATGCGCGTCACTGGTACAGTTCGTTTCATGTAAGATGGTGCGGGTGACAGTTGGTTCACACTTGAAAGTTTGCCGCGATTCACGATAATAGTACGTTTTATGAACGTCATACAGGCGACTGTCACCGTACCCATTCTATTTCAAAACACTTTAGGTGTCTATTTACCGACATCTCGAGATGACTTATCATCTCACTGGCAGATAGGTCAGTAGGACTGACAGTCTATAGTTCGTTTTCTGCCTACACCATCGATAATATTAATAATTTGCATAATCGTGTTCAATTATCATAATACAAATTCTCTTCAAGAACGTAATTTCTATGTAGAAAAATAAATAAGCAATAGAAACTAATTATTTCGTCACTTTCAACCTCGTAGACATGTTCTGGGTTTGAGTTCCGGTTGGGGAATTTTTTTAAAGGTATAGGTATATGGTAGTATAGGTACAATAACTTTGCCCTAAAGAAACTTTAGGAAACCGGGTATTTAGTAGATACTAAATTTCTAAACACATATTTATAGGAGATGGTGATAATAAAAAAGCTTCTTTTCAGACTGGGCGCATTTGGTACCTTCATATTATCTTTTACTGTGTTATTAAGTTAGTCGTCCAACACTGCGCTTTTCGGTGCGGGCACCATGCCAGCACCTTGGGACCCCCAACGTCCATCGGCTCTTCGAACTATGTGGCCCACTCATTGCCGCTTCAGTTTTGCGAATCGTTCAGCCGTGTCGATGACTTTGGTTCTTCTGTGGAGCTCCTCATTTCTGATTGGATCACGCAGAGATACTCCGAGAGATACGCGTGAGTCTGAGAAAAAGAAAACCGGACAAGCGCGAATCAATCCCACCTACCCAGGGTTCCGTATAGAAGATCAATAAAGATGGTTCAATTTTAATACTCCAAGTTCAATAGTCCCCTGTTTTTTAAGATTTCATCACAAATGATAGACTTTGACATTTATTTTTGCACAATTGTGGTTTATAACGATGTTAGTTGACAAAATTCATAGTTTTAGGTTAACGAAAAGAGTTACTTATGAGTTTTCATTCCCTTGAGAGTGTCGAAATATATTAATTTTTATACAAATTCAAAAGTACACCTTAATATACCTACAGTATTTTGAACATGATACATCTCCGCATACCAGTAAGAAACGGTCTTTACAGACAGACAGACAGGCGAACGGACAACAAAGTTATAAGGGTTATGATTTTCCCTTTTGAGGCACGGAACCCTACTGAACCCAAAAGTACGCATGCTGCATTCATCTGTACTGAGTTGTGACGTTATACCCACTCACTACTTGGCCCAGCTTCAGAGGTATTGCCAAATGACAGATAAAAATTCCCTTTCATTCACTGCATACTCAGTGACAGACAGACAGACAGGCGAACATACAACATAGTGATATAAAGAGTTCTGATTTTCCCTTTTAATAATAATAATAAGTTTCTTTATTTATGGCTACAAAGGCCCATTTGTTAGTTACATTCTTAAAAACTATGTCAGTAGGTTCACATTACATTTAAGAAAATAAAAATAAATAATAAATAAACTATCTCACCGCACCAAAACAGAAATAAATTTCTGCAATCTCAGCGAGTCAGTCTTGCATGCTAACATGTTCAAGATCCTGTTGGAGCTCGCCCGCAGTCTTCCTAAGAGGGATGACTTCCGTTTTCGAATTATTAAAATGATCTTTTGAGGCACGGATCCCTAAAAAAGATCTCTGAACCCAAAAGGACGCATGCTGCATTCATCTGTACTGAGTTGTGACGTTATACCCACTCACTACTTGGCCCAGCTTCAGAGGTATTGCAAAACGACAGATAAAAATTCCCTTTCATTCACTGCATGCTCAGTGACAGTTGCGAGACGGAAATATAACAAACACTCAAGTGCGTGAGGGACGGGGAGAGATCTTACTTTGATTCTTGGCAATAGTCCACCGGAAGGCACCTTTTAGTATTAAAATGAAACTAAGATGCACAACAGTTCATTCAGCCCTAGGTGTAATTGACTCGGAAATGACAAGAACACGATAATAGAATTATTAAATACTAGCATACGACTCGCGGTTTCAGCTGCTAAGTTCCCGATTTCATGGGATTCGTCGTCGTCATCAATCCATATTTGGCTCCTTACTGAGCTCAACCTATCAGAATGAGAGGGGTTAAGCCAAATAGTCCACCACGCTGGCCCAATGCGGATTGGCAGACTTTACACACACATAGAGTTAAACAAATTCTCAGGATGTTTTTCCTTTACCGTTTGAGATACGTGATATTAAATTTTTAAAAATGCACATAATTGAAAGGTGCATGCCCCGGACCGGATTCGAATCTACACCCTCCGGAATTGGAGGCAAAAGTATTGTGAGCTATCACGGCTTTTACGGCCCATGGGATTACGGGGATAAAACATAGCCCACGCTGATAATGTAATTAATAAATTATTAGTGGGATTGAAAAAAAGTGCAAAAATGAGACCATTATCGGACACACAAGTACGACGTATTTTAGAAGATAGCGATGGAGAGTACAAAAATAATATCATCATCATCATCATCATCATATCAGCAGACGACGGACGTCCACTGCAGGACATTGGCCTTTTGTAGGGACTTTCAAACATCACGATACTGAGCCACCTGCATCCAGCGAATCCCTGCTACTCGTTTGATGTCGTCAGTCCACCTGGTGGGGGGTTGACCATCGCCATTCCAGCACTTTGGCACCCCAACGTCCATCGGCTCTTCGAACTATGGTATAGATTAAAAAATTATGATGGGACATTTGTATTTTATTTTATACACAGTTACAGAGGAATTCATAGACGTTGTAGGGGCACCCCGAGGGGCTCATTCAGCCGCTGAATTTAACCTCTATTTGTTTGTGAATTTGACACTCAGCAGGTGAATGATCCCCTAGGGGTGCCCTTACAGTATCTTTAAATTGCACTGTAAGTAGACATTGGCAAATGTATGCAATATAATGCACGGACGTCACAGCCAAATCCAAAATGCATTACTTAAAATGCATGGACAGTCAACCTGTTAATATATTTATATAGTAAGTATGTACGTACATGTACCGATAACAATTTCCATCGCAATACATTTTAGAGGGTAATCAATCAAGCTTTGTCTGCGAACTGTGTAGATTTTAAATTGAATTTCTACACACAATACGCGGATTACTGTCTGTACTTTGTTCGACAATGTACCACGGAAGTCCATCGTAAAGTGTACTTTATTTTTAAAACATTTTTACTATACATTGCGGTTTTAATTGGAACAACTTACAATGGCAGAAAGAAAAGTACGTAATGTATATCTACATTTTCGTTTATACGATCCAATGTTTTGATATCGATTTGTGATTTGGTAACGGGATAAAGGGTTATTTAACAGGATTTTTTTAGGCTTTTATTGTGCAGGACTTAATTTTGTATCATTTGAAGCCTCAGTAACTTAAAGACATAATTGTAAAAGTCTTATTGAAATATCTACCTACCTATAAGTACGTTCAGATTAGGAATCTAATAATACATCTTGGGAAGTTGTTACAAAAAACAGTCGTCGTTATCAACCCATATTCGGCTCACTGCTGAGCTCGAGTCTCCTCTCAGAATGAGAGGGATTAAGCCTTAGTCCACCACGTTGCGAGAGAATTAAGAAAATTTTCTGGTATGCAGGTTTCTTCACGATGTTTTCCTTCACCGTTTGACACACGTGATATTTAATTTCTTAAAATGCACACAACTAAAAAGTTGGAGTTTCATGATCGGGACCGGATTCGGACCCACGCCCTCCGGAATCGGAGGCAGAGGTATCCACTGGGTTATCACGGCTTACGGCACAAAAAACAGTATCTACTATTAATATAAATTATTAAAAAAATGATAAAATCATCATCATCATCATCTCATCATTCATCACTATCAACCATATTCGGCTCACTACTAAGTTGGAGTCTCCTCAAAATGGGAGGGGTTAGGCCAGGTATGCAGGTTTATATAAAAAATATTTTTAAAATCAAAAGATAGATAGACGATAGACGTCCAGAATTGGACATAGGCCTCTTGCTTGGACCTCCAAGTACAACGGTCTCGAGCCGCCAGCATCCAGCGGTTCCCTGCAACCCGCTCGATATCCTCGATCCACCTAGTGGGGGGTCGACCAACACTGCGCTTTCCGGTGCAGGCTCGCCATTCCAGCACCCAACGTCCATCAGCTCTTTGAACTATGTAGCCTGCCCATTGCTACTTCAGCTTCGCGACTCGCTGAGCTATGTCAGTGACTCGCTGAGCTATGTCAGTGAGTTTTTTTGGTTCGTCTGCGGATCACCTCATTTCTGATACGATCACGCAGAGAAACTCCAAGCATAGCTATCTCCGCCACCGGCTGAGTGACTTAGAGCCTTCTAATAAGGCCCATAGTCAGCGACCAAATCTCGGATCCGTAGGTCATCACTGGCAACACGGACTGTTCAAAGACTTTCGTCTTTACGCACTGAGGAATTTCCGACGAAAAGATGTCGCGGAGTTTCCTGAACGCTGCCCAACCGAGCTGGATTCGGCGATTCCCCTCTTTCTCGAAATTGGACCTTCCTAACTGGGCTGTGTGTCCTAGGTATATATATTCGTCAATTTCGAGCGCAGAGTCCTCAACAATAACTGGGTGGAGCGGTAGCATTAGGCATGTGCTTGATGAATTATTTACTAGACTACATACTTAGGTACTCATAAAACAAAGTGACTTGATAGTAATAAGACAGCGCGTATTTAATGAGAGCCAAAAACAAAATCTTCTTTTTGGCAAGTCGGTTGAGAAGTAAAATTTCGAATTTTTCACAAACGTAATAACAGGTATACCGTTTACAGTAAAAGCATTGGACGATAGAAAAAGGTTGTAAAATATTACGAACGTATAAACTCTGTACAATACTGGCACTCGGTTCGATTATCATCCACGTTTGTTTATATTTCATGCTATACCTCCACATTTTATAGCTTTTCGATATTATTTCGCGGGTTTTTTATGCAATTCACTGTGACCCCTTTGGACGGAGGAAAGAATAACAAGGATATGCCAACTTTTTTTTAAAACGAATCTTATATAACTGCGGAAATGTATGATAACATAAAGTTATCTTTATTATCTAGATATAGGGAATAGACATGTATCGGTTCTCGTCATTATTATAATATTACCCATCATTATTCAAGCCGCATTTAAGTATCGAGCTGTGTCTTAGATCCATAATGACGAGAACCGATGGCTTACAGGAACTGACGGCTAAAGTGCTTTCCGAGGCACATAGGTATTGTAATACTGAATTTTCATCTTAATACTACTTATTAAGATGAAAATTCTACAACTACTTAGAAATAGTTATAAGAAAAATACTATATTTCATTGTCCTTATTTTTCTTACACGCTCGTCACTAGAACAAAAGAGGGGTAGCAAATAATACATTCTAAAATACCTTCTAATCTTTTTTAAGGACATGAAAAATTATTTCAATAATCATTCACATTTTTATTTTCTATTTCTCAATTGAAAAATGTATGCGTCCAAAACATAAAACTATTTGGAGGAAATTTGAGGAATTATTACTAGGAGGAAAAAAAGAAATAATCAAAGAGCTAACTAATATTTATATAAAGCTTATCCACAAGTTCTCACGTCCACTACTGTCCTCTTCACAATACCACTTCAACCTATCGGGCATTTGAAAAAAAAGTTAAAATCGCCCCTCTGGGCTCGTAAACTAGCCACGCGCCCGGCCGCGTCCGTCCAATTAAATATGGATGCGCCGACCACTCTCATTACAACGATTTTTTTTATAAATACCAGTATACACTTGACGTTTTATAGCCCGCGGTTAAGCAACGCGTATAAGTATTTAAGTATAAATTGTAAAACTATCCATAAGCTTGAACATTTACTTAAGTTTGCTGATGCTTATGAAAAAACAAACTATTACTTATTTTAAACAACTTAATAACCAGCTTGGGTATAAATTGTTTTATTATTTAAGAGTAATGTTTTCTAAGGTAGGTACTTGGTTGAATCTGGTAAGACGAAATAATCCAAGATATCACTTAAAATCAAAGTGAAAGTCCAAGGCACGTAGAACATGTTACGCTAATACATTTCATATTACATAAATTTCAAATATTACGATACTACTTATATACTTTTTAATGCATATTATATGAGATATACTTTTTAATGCATATTATTGATAGCTGATGGCCCAACTACACACGGTCGGATCGACGATAAAAACATAGTATGTGTCAAACTATGAACGCGCGCTAAACAGAACGAGCAATGTGTACGAGCCTTAACTCACGCCTCTACAATTTTTATTGCGATTGTCGATACGTATGAATTATTTAGGTTTTGATTATTGGAAAGGGATTATATTTTACAACCCTTGTACAAAGGAGGGTCCCAGGGTGCTATGGTGACCCCGCAGTCGAACACGCAGTTTAAATTGACCCCTCGCGGATAGACAGAAGCGGAATCTGCTATTAAACATATTTGAGTATAGACGATAATATGACTTCTACTAAAAATGTTTTTGAGTTGGATTTTGACGTGACAACGTCTTATAATTCGATGAAGCCAGATGCAAACTCGAAAAAAGATGACGTCATGCGTCGTTCCCTCGCTCTAGGGTTGCCAACTTTTTTCACAAGATATAAAATATATTCTGGTCTATGAAGATTATTAAACAGTATTTTAGAAAATTAACACAGTAATTTATTTATTTATTATTTTAAATAATTTTCTTTTGAAAAACGCAACCATTCCATCAGTATTTTCTGACGTTGTCACGTTCAACTATCGTCAGTAAACTGTCTTTACAGACAACCGATTTTTTTTAGTTTTTATTCCCAATTTAAGAGTGTGCAATATGTAATTTGGTGGTTACAAATGGTTCTGGATCTCAGATTCTGGAAAAGTTAGGAGCCTGATATTTGGGTAAATGATATTTCAAAGTGTTAGCTTCGTTATGACTATACAAAATACACAATTTGTAAAACTTTTCTCGATAGTTTATTTTTTTGAAAAATACATGTTTTGCTCACATTTTGCTTTCAATCTCAGGTAAAGCAAACTTATTTTCTTAAATTCTTGTTTTGTATATAAAATTAGGTATATATCTTGAACATGGCCATTTTGTTTTTCGTTATGTTGTTTAGTTTACTTGCAATCAGGTAAAAATGGTTTTGGCGCTCACGTCATAAAATTTGCGTCGCGCGTCAATCGCTCCGTGCTTTTCACTCACGTGAAAGTCATAATTCGGCGACTCGTTTGCGCTTCGAATTTTATCCATATCGTACCGACACGCTGCGCGCTCTTAAGGAACAGAACAAAAAATCGAAACATAATTGTTCAAAGTCGGTTAAAACACACATCTGTTTTGTTGTCACAACTGAATGAGGATCTATCTATAAATGTAAACAGATAGCGTTCAAAGACTTCCAAAGTATTAATTAGTCAACACTTACATTCCTTTTGTTTCATTAATTAATACGAAAAAACCACAAAACTGTACCTACTTTGATATTTCACATCTTAATAGATCGCGTGACACCCCACCTTATGTGACACTTCTTAGTAAATACAAACTATTTACCAATTCACTACAACAACTCAAACACAACCCATTGAACTTTATGACTAAAGGTATAAAGTTCAAAATAATTTTTCCGAGAAGCAATTATAAGTTAGTAGTGTTATACAGGGGGTGTTATAATTGCAACGAGACAAAGTCGAGGTGAAGTTATTGTAGGCGTTGTATTCACACACTCTTAAACATTTGAGTTGTCAGCCGCACTTTGTCAGGTCGTAATTACATGGTTCTCAATCATTGAATAGGAGGCGTCTTGAAAAAAAAAAAGTTAAATTAATGAGGTGCTCCCTTCGCGACTGTCGAACGGCTTTGTTTTATTGTTCCGCGAAAAATTTCGTGTCATTAGTGACAATGTCACGTGTGGAATTGTTGTCTTTTGAATTGTGGGACATTTGTAGAACACCATGTATTTACCGTTGATGTATTTTTTTGTTGTTAATAACACCCTATTGTTAATTGTTATGTGAAAGGAGGCGATAATTAAAGAAGTCTAAACCATTTATTAAATGCTGTAAATAATGTATTTTTGTATAAGCACTTGGTTTTGCCCGAGGCATCAAAGAGGTACCAACCAGAGTATCGCTACGTCAAATAATCCTAAACTCATACTTATGATTTTAAAACTTCCGAAACTTCTCAACTACAATCCTTTACACTAGTAAAGGATTGTAGAAAGACGAAATTTCAGGATTCTGACTGAAAGTACCTTTATATATAATGCATGTATCTACAAATAAATAAATTGATTGATTGATTAATAAGTTTTGATTCTCTTGCGATTAATAAAAATATGTATATTTTAGATACATTGTTTTGGTACATGATACTTAAATAATTTTCACCGACAGACAGACAATAACTATGACAATCTATACTAATATTATAAAGCTGATGAGTTTGTTAGTTTCATTGAACGCGCTAATCTCAGAAACTACTGGTCCGATTTGAAAAATTCTTTCAGTGTTACATAGCACATTTATCGAGGAAGGCCATAGGCTATATTTTATCCCTGTATTCCTTCGGGAACGGGAACCACGCGGGTGAAACCGCGCGGTGTCAGCTAGTTATTATAATATTAACATTTCTTTGTCATTTGGACCTTTATGGACAATCCTTTTTTTCTTGATTATTATGGATCTCTAAAAAGGTAAAGACCAGCGCAGCGCTGGTGTTTTTATTTAATATCTTTTAATTTTAGTTACTTTATTTTAACTAATTGTTTGGTGTCTGAATAAATTGTTTACAGTGTGAGTGTGGGTGCGTTAAATAAACAATTTCTCTTTATTTCTTTTTAGAGGTAGGTATGTAATTAATTTTATTCTATAGCAAATATTCAGACCCCCAAAGTGAGGCACTGGGAAAGTAAGTTTGGAATCTATCTGGATCAAGTCTGACAGTCGATTAAGATACCGCCTCACAACAACACTCTCCCTTCAGTCACAACCGAAGTCAAAGGCGGTGATAATGATAAATGAGATGTCGCATTAGCGAACCCGAGCTAGGGAAATGGGGAAACAGGGAAATAGGGAATACACATTCAGGGGAAACGGATAATACACAGAGGATTTATAAACTTAGGTAAATAAGTAATTTCTCAGTCTCCTTATGTGTGGTATGGTTTGGCCGTGGCTGCCAACCTACAGTGGCGTGAACAAGGATTTGAGTTAGGGTAACCACAATTCTTCTTTAATACCAGACACGAAAGTATTTATTCATATCCGTGGTGTCACCTAAATCGTGGTAACCGCTAAAAATCAGCGCTCCAGCATTTGCTTGGTTTATGCAGCAGAATTCTGAGTTGGTACCTTATTCAAGGTTGTGCTAAACATGACAGAGTGGTGTTTGATGCTTCTATATCCTCCATCAGGCCCGATTGAGGTATTTTTAATTGGCCCTGATCTGGCTGGTGGGAGGTTTTAGCCCTGGCTTGTTTTTTCATCTTTCTCTTAACAACTTAGCCCGCATGCATCTTAGATTGCATCATCACTTACCATCATGTGTGATTATAGTCTAGGGGTAACTTGTAAAGAATAAAAAATGTTCATTTCTCTCTTTAATATGCCATCACTGCAATTTTAACAGTAAGAAACATCATCATTATTACCAACCTATGTCAATGGTCCACTTCTTAAACAGGCTTTCCTCCAGAAAAATACCCACCGTGCTACTCTTATGCGTGTTGGCGGGCTTAAAGAAAATTATACTAAGGAATCATTCGCACGGAGTTAAAAAAGCGATGCGTTAAAACCCAGCATTGGCGGGCGTAGCTTGTTGAATGAATGTCTATTTCCAACGCTCAAAATTAAAAATGCAACACTGCTCGATAAAAAACCTCGTCTTTCAAAAACGCTGTCATGTGAACATATACTTGGGAATGCATTTGTTGTATTTTAACGGACTATGCGTTCAAATATAGTATGAAGATAAATGAAGGTCTATTTCCGACGCCCAAAATTTTTAATGCAACATTACACGATAAAAACGTGTTTAAAAAACGATGTCGTGTGAACTTAAACTTGGGAATTCATTTGTTGTATTTGGACGTTTTTTTAACGTCCGTTAAAAAAGCGTTAATAAAGCTCTCGTGCGAATGAGGGCTAACACTTAAGGATATTAATAAAACAGCTTGTATCCTAAAAAAAAAACTATACAAAAATAACGCCAGCAGTCTTCCAATTCTTCATACAAAGTGTCAAAATGGGATTCATGAGTAATCTTTTTCTATGAAATATATCTTTTGCGCGTGACTTTCACCGCATATTTCCTACATCATATCTTTAATACCACCATTATGATAAAGTATTAGTCATTTTAATAGAGGGCATTATGTGTTTTATTATTTAGTTATGATTAATTGTGTTTACGTATACAAATAATAGGTTAGAAGCTATTAGGTTCAAAATAAATTCTTGCTAGAATTTTTCGTTAAATAAATTTTGTATGACAAACCGATAGGTATGTATTTTACCACGCAAATTAAAATGATGTACCATTTGTCATACTTTTGATATCATTGACTCGATTTCGACCAAAAGTCAGTTTTAACCAAAAGCAACAAATGGGTTGTTTTATTAAATCAATAAAAATATTCTTTTAACGGTGTTTTTCGAAGGGCTGCCAAAAAGTTAAGGGACTGGCTATAAATACGGAGGAAATGCTACAAACATACGCTTTATACTTAGATGCTCGAGGATATGAATACTTGAAACCTACTATATATATCTATAAAAAGTATCACGATACATCTATACTCTATATAAAGCTGAAGAGTTCGTTTGATTGAACGCGTTAATCTCAGGAACTACTGGTCTGATTTGAAAAAATCTTTCAGTGTTAGATAGCCCATTTGTCGAGGAAGGCTATAGGTTATATATTATACCCGTATCTTACGGGAACGAGAACCACGCGGGAGACACCGCGCGGTATCAGCTTTACTCTATATTTGGCTACTATTTTTATTTTATTATTTAATTTCGAAATAAACGCATTTTCTTTCTTATAACCTACTTACCTACCTACTTGAACCTTAAACTTACAAACTCTCAGCCACCTTAAAATGTTCATTTGTTATGTTATTTTAATTAGAAATTAAATACCACGTGTCACAAACTGTGAAGGAAAAATATCGTGAGAAAACTTGCGTACCTGAGAATTTTTTTAATTCTCTACGTGTGTAAAGTCTGCCAATCCGCATATGGCCACCGTTGTGGACTAAGGCCTAACTCCTCTCGGACTCGTGCTCAACAGTGAGCCGAATATGGGTTGATATTGATAATGATGATTATAGATTATTCAGCTCATTTGAGCTGGCATTTTAAAAGAATGATGTTTCGAGCTGTGTCGTATATCTAAGCTTTAAGTATTGTGGCTGTAAATGTAAATGTATAATAAAATACAGAAACCGACCGAAGAAATACAATCGTGTGCGACCTCTTGTTATAATGACAATAAATAAAGCTGGTCACTTAGACAAAAACTATACTTTCGAGTGGTTCAAGTGAAAGAAGTTGACGAGTTCTCATTTACCATTTAACTATATTCTACATCTACCGACTAATTTGTTGAAATCTAAAGTAGGTTTTGATAATAATTAAAGCTGGTCTCTTAGACAAAAACCATAGTCTCTTGTGAATCTAGTGAAAGGCGGTGACGAGTTCTCATTTACCATTTAACTATGTTCTACTTACATATACCAACTAAGTAATTAGTAGAAATCTAAAGTAGGATGGTTTTGATTTTTTAAGAGCGATCTTTTGTAATTCTGATAATAATTATAGCTGGTCTCTTAAAAATTCCAAATTCATTTATTTCAAGTAGGCTCAGTTTACAAGCATTTTTGACACGTCAGTTAACTATTTGTAAAGATTCTACCACCGGTTCGGAATGCTGGTTAGCTTAGAAAAAACTATAGTCTCTTGTGGATCAAGTAAAAGGTGGTGACGAGTTGTCATTTACTATTTAACTATGTTCTACCTACATCTACCAACTAATTAGTAGAAATCTGAAATGAGATGGTTTTGATTATTTTAAGAGCGATCTTTTGTAATTATGATAATTAAAGCTGGTCACTTAGACTAAAACTATAGTCTCGTGTGGATCTAGTGAAAGGCGGTGACGAGTTTTCATTTACCATTTAACTATGTTCTACATCTACCAACTAATTAGTAGAAATCTGAAGTAGAATGGTTTTGATTATTTAAAGAGCGATCTTTTGTAATTCTGATAATTAATTAAAGCTGGTCACTTAGACAAAAACTATAGTCTCGTGTGGATCTAGTGAAAGGCGGTGACGAGTTTTCATTTATCATTTAACTATGTTCTACATCTACAAACTAATTAGTAGAAATCTGAAGTAGGATGGTTTTGATATTTTAAGAGCGATCTTTTGTAATTCTGATTATAATTAAAGCTGGTCACTTAGACAAAAACTATACTTTCGAGTGGTTCAAGTGACAGACGTTGACGAGTCGT